>NC_064027.1:26354713-26997048 GCF_917208135.1 Athalia rosae
AATTTTCACATATATTCGTTTCAATCTTCTTTTCATACGGTTTTCCACACGCCGGCAGCAGAACTGGACTGATAAATGAGCGGAGCCTTGGGGACAGATTTTATTTGTCGAACGAATTATTCCCAATTTCGAATCGCTGGTAGAAAAAAAAAAAAAAAAAAAAAAAAAAGACCTCGAATTCGCAGGTAGTCGAAAGCTCAGTTCGCGGGGATACGGTGTCTTCGTTTCTCTGAAACCGTCACCCTCGAAATTCAGGTTAGTTTGGTTTGCTGGTTCGGTATCTGAGTTCAATTGGCGGAGAGGGATTTTGTCCTGGAGGAAGCTTAACTCTCTCTCTCTCTCTCTCTCACATTCGGGGCGGGTGTAATGGAACACCGCGTTGCTCAGACACACGAAGGATAATGTTATTTGACGCCCAAGCAAACGTGGAAAACATGAATGGGTAGTTAAGCGGTGTCCGCTTATAAACCGGTGAAAATACACCGAAAAACGATCCGACCATCGCCATCCGCAGATCCCGCGGGACTCGCGTCTCCGAACTAACGACCCGCGCCTTGCGGATGAAATTGAGAGATTCGAATTAAAAGTAGCGAGGATCAGAGTTTCACTCCGTAAACGATGAAATATAATGATCGTATCAATAATATTCGGGAGATTTGACGGTCGGCTCTCAATTTCCCACTCCGACGTATCCCAATAATTACTCAACGGCCATTGAATAAGTTAATTCGAAAGAAAAAAAGAAAAAAAAAAAAGCACTCGGAACGATCGTCATGGCGGGATAATATTTGGACGATATTACGAAATTCGATTTAATTTTCAAGGAAATTAAATCCCCCGCGGCAGCGACTGAATTTGATAAATATGATGACTCGACGATTAATTGAAACGGTGATGGGCGCAGCAGGGAGAGAGGTGTGAAATTAACTGACAGAATTCGAGTGGTGGACCACGTGCATTTATGCAAATCCGGCGGCAAATGTGATACGGAAAATCTACTGAACGGTTTACTAAAATAAGCTCATTCATTTATGATGCGTTTCCCCTTCGATCACGAATTTTGCATAAAAAATAAAAAACATCAAAGCAGAGCACCGGAATTAAAAGCTAGCTTTCGTTGATTCGTCGAATATTCACATTTACATCGAATCGGAGCTTTTGGAAGGGATGCTACTCATTTTTTTTATTTCCACGAATCGCACGGGGCCCTGAATTTACGAAACTACTCTTCAAGTTCTGTTTGTTGCGAGAACAACTGTGCACATGTACTCAGCACTATCAGAGACAATGATAATTATTTACAAGTAGCGATGTTATTTCTGAGGAAATTTAGTTCACTGTTAACAAGTAGTCCACGCCCTTTTTAGATCAGACAAACCAACCACCCCTTATATACTGTAACTTCTATGCGGAGATTGTTTGCATTGTTCGCCGCCCTCAAGCTGTAAAATACGCTCGACTCCATTCAGGGCTCAATTTATTCGCGAGAGTGAGAGAGAAAAAGCGAACAAAAAGATCGAGTTACAGCGGTACAGAGAGAGAAACAGGAAAGGAGAAGACCGAGGAGCGAATTAGGGAAGAAAACAATAAAAAGTCTCACATTATGTGAGTTTTCGCCGAGCTGTTTTTTCTATGGCACGTGTTACACTGTACAGCGAGATGCGTCGAAGATTTCAACTCCGCTTCTGACGAGGAGAACGCGAGAAACTCGAACTCGGTTAATCGATACGTTCTCCCTTAACGATGAAAAATCTACGAAAAAAAAAAGGACAAATTCACTCTGAATGATTTTCTGTCTTGAGATTCGGAAATTATGGTGAAAAGAATCTTCGCAAAGAACGCGACCTTGAGAAGGAGGGCGGAGCTCGCAGCGGCGAAGGAAATTATAGGTGGTTTTTTTTGATATGAAATAAATTTTCCCATATACCGCTTGGTCGGGGTTTCCGGAAATAACATTTTGCACATTGAAGATGGCTGCCCCGCAATATCCGGACGGGTGAAGGTGAATGCCCATTTTGAAAAGACTCGGAGACGGGACGCGTCGATTTTTCGTCTACGATTCGTATAAAGCAGATATAGAAAAAAGAAGAAAAAAAGAAAGAAAAAGAAAAAAAACAGAGATACGGGTTGTAGAAAAATATCCACGAGGATACGCGCAGTCGCGATGTTACGATGGCTTTTGATTCCGTTGCACGGTAAAAAATTCGTGAATCATTCGAAATAAATATTCCATTCGCGTTGTTGCAGCGAGCGTAAAGTATTTTCAGGTTATTCAAAAATTCCTCATTAGAATCCCTAATAAATTTGACAAAATTTGGAAAAGTTTAGTCTCGTTTCCATTCAATTTAGTACCTATTTATCCTTCGGGATCCGACGAACGAAAATCATCATATCTGAATTCTCTCGGTGGATCCGCGACTGCGTTGAATAAACTTAGCGAAACCGCCCGGGCTAGAAAATTCGGCACTCCGCAAATTTCTTTTTTACATTCTTGATGAGGTTGTTGCATAGTAAGTAGATTCGCTTAGTCCGCCTTGCCGCCATTTTCAATGCGTATTTGTCATCCGTGGTGAAAGAAAAAAAAAAAAAAACACGAAAACGTTAGGACAGTACAGGTCCCGGGGAACGTTTGAAAATTTTTCATTTTGCCCTCGTCGCATTTTTATGCGATATAATACATTTCCAGCTCTCTCACTCGAGTTTTGAGGGAGGGGGGTGGTGGGAGGGGTGTGTTTTAATCCGACAAGTAGAATGGTAGGTCGGCAATAGCTGGTGGTTATATATGTGCAGGTGGAAAATAAACGAATCCGAAAAAGACAGGAAGAAAAAGAGAGGGAAAAAAAGAAGATGGAAGGATATAGAGATATTCGGAGAGTGAAAGGACGGGCAGAGAGAAGACAGAAAGAAACAAAGTGAAAAGAGAAATGGAGAAGGCTTCGTCCAAAAGACAGAAAAATATTCGGATTAAATTTAACCCGGGGGGCTCGAGACCGCCGTGTAAAAGCTGATTAAATAAGGACTAGGTATCTCACACGAGATCCGAGTTATAGTGCATGCAGAAGAAAGTCGAGGAAAAGACGAAGAAGAATAGAGAGAAGAGAGGACGATGAGAAAAAGGACTTTCGTTCGCCGCTTGTGCCGCTATCTTTTGCCGTTGCCGCCGCTGCCGCTGCCGCTGCTTCTGCTGCCGCTAGACCATAAAGCATAAAACTGGAGTGGATAGCTGTGCGAGCCTTTTATTTCAATATTTGCAAATTGGTTTCGTTTTACTGCCCCACGAATTAGGTCACCTGAAGAAAAAGATAAAAGGAAGACGCTGGAAGAGGAGGAGGAGGGAAGCTTATCAGCAGGCAGACATACGACGCCGGGAAAAAAATCCTTTTTTCTTCGAATATATTAGCCGAAGTTATGAATAGGATGAATAAAGCGAGATAAAGCTGATAACGCGGCTGAGTAGGTTCAAGATTCAAATTGAGCATATAAATTTCAATTCCGGTTTATCGGTCACCGTGTACACATACCATTTTCTAATCATCATTCGCATCGCACGCTGTTGGAAATTTGAAATTCGGAAACACGTCGAAACTTTTCGATACAAAACAGACGATGAAATGTGAATAAAACTTATGGTTTGATTAACGAAATCTCGTACTCCGCGTCGTTTTTACAGTTTCAAAGTACTCGTACGCCAGATTGTTGCAGCGCGAGATCATCAGCATGATCTATGGGCCGGTTTTTTATACGGGCAAGAAATGTTGGGGAAGAACTTGAACCATAAGATCAGTTGGTGATGGTTCTTGTACTGGGTGCTGCAACTTGCAACACGCGAGGAAGCGTTGGGAGACGAAGTTTCTCGGTAACTTGCAAATTAGTCCGGGGTGATATGAATTTTTCGAAAAGAAAAGTATTTCGAAACTACTCGAAAATAAGCTCGAATTCACAACTCCTTTTTATCTCGTTTTTCATCGAGTGAGTTTATAAAAATCCAAAATCCCGTCCCTCGAGATACCGTGCGGCAAAGTTGGCTCGCGAATGGAAATTTTCTTCCCTTCACCGACGAAAAGGAGAATTCTAATGTTAAAGTTAGGTGTACGGTATCTGATAAAAAAACATCTCCCCATCATCTGCTGAAAGGAGAAACGAGGTGATGGGAAGAAACCCGCGAAGTTCCTTTGGTAGAAGCTCGAGCTTTACACCGTCTAGTTTTATCAGTAATTTGCGATTTTTCCTGCCACAGCTTCGCGCCGTCTACTACTTTCTTCTTTTTATCTGTATATACACAGTTTTCAGGTATGGGTTCCCACCTTGTTGCCGCTTTCCTGTTTCCCATTGTCGCCATCATCAACGACCTCCCCCGTTCGTTATTCTTTCTTTTTAGTTTTTTTTTGGCTCTTTCTTCTTCTTCTTCTTCTACTTTTTCTTCTTCTTCTCTTTCTTCTTCTCGCCGAGAGTACATATTACTCCTTTTTGTTTCTCGAACCTTATCTGCATCGCCACTCCTATCCACACTTTGCTACTTACCGAAAGAACAGTTTATACTCATCCCCTTTTGCTCCCTAATCGCGTTCCCCGAACTGCGCAGACACATTTTTTTTATTCTTTTCTCCGTCCGAGGGGAGAAGAATAGAGCGAGATGAAAGAAAAACGAAAACTAACTGCAAGAAACGAAACACAATTGACTGAAGTAAGAATAAAAAAAAAAGATACATAGCTTTAGAAACAATCGTGTAATACCGACGGAAGACATTTTTTTTTTTCATAAAATTTGGAAAATTCAACTAAGGATATAACTTTGCTGCGAATCAGTGTACGACATCCTCTGACCAAAAATATATGCAATAAAATTTCTATCAGATAAATTCATTTCAGCATCTTCAGGAATCCTAACTGCGAATACTTGACGAAAGACTCTCTTGAGAAATACCAATACGATCGAAATGTCGAAATATGAAAAAATATCCGGCTAAGGTAGACCGAATTAAGTGACCCAGTTGCCGAAGAATGCCACTTTTGTGTCGTCTAAATCCAACGCGCTGGGGGTTTTTGTTTTCCATAAAAATATCTTGACCAGCCGAGGTAAAGCTCCTTGCGGAAAAATGGCCGCTGCATAATCTGCATCTTGGTTCTGAATTGTGGGGTGGGTTACATATCCTTTTTTAAGGGAGTCGGTTAGCCGGCTTTTAGCTTACAATGGGCAGCATTAACCCACCACGACCATTACGCGCCGGTCTCTACTCTCCTATATAACGCGGTTTAATACACCCGGTACCTACTCTTTACCGTACTGTACTGTCCTAGAAACCTGTAGGTTGGTACCTACATTCGCGATTTTTATTTCCTTTTTTTTTTTCAACTTTGACTTGCTGTTATAATCCAGCACTTCAGAAATGTGGGCGAACGTACACGGAGGTGGTTTTTTCCGTATTCAGGATTTTACTTAAAGTGATGTGTTTCTAAATAAAAGAAAAAAAAAAAAATCCACAAGATTTCCATAAATCACAGAAACCCCATAAGTTTCCGAGTATTTCAGAGATTTCACAGGGTTCGACGATTACCTACGCCCAAAACTTTGTGAGATTTCGACTTTTTCCAGACTCGGAATCACCCCTGTTTTCGGTCTCCGTATTCCGATCCCTTCGGCTTTAAGTTGTCTAACCTTTTCCGACCTGTATTGCTACGAGTAGCCGCTAAGGCCGCAATTTTCACCTACCAACCGTCGCCTCCTCTTTTCAAAGACTTAGCGAGGACAAGAATATAAAGATATCGACTTTCTCTGCTGAAATCGATAGTCGTACAAATGTACAGGAATGAGTCGTAATGAGAAAAATCTATATCTTCACTTTTCTTTCGCAATAGTGACGTTTCCTTTTTTTTTTTTTTCAATACCCGGATCCAATAAATCTCAAATGACATTTCGAGTAAGCTGTACTTGTACTGTGTGAGTTTTCTTTGGTATCGCGCGAGGGAGGTGGCTTATTCTCGCAAAAGCTCCGCCCCTTTTTATTCCGTTAATATCGAGAATCCCTCACCTTCATATTAACTTGCCGTTAAGACTAACTTGTGCACCTCAGTCTGTCAATACTGGCAATCAGTCTGGTGAAGTGAGATATCGTTGACAAAAAAATGCGAACAATTATTCAGCCAGGAGCAGTCTTGAATTGAAGATTTTCGATATCAAGATATCAAGCATGCACAGAAAGGGGCGGAGCGATTGCGGGAACAAGCCACCTCCCTCGTTCGATACCAGAGAAGACTCAGCCTGTACAGGATATAGCGTTACACCTGTTATAGAATCTTCAAATAATTATCCAGTGGTTATCTGGATCTAAACCCTTATAGAAATGGATTATTAGGCTTTATCGTTAATTAATTTCATCTGGCGTAATGCGGAGTATAAAGCTACTTGGCACGATTCTCGAAACCCAAAATCCGTAGGTTGAAACAACAGGTGCGACTCCTATGAATATGCATACCTACCGTTACTATCGGAGAAACTATGTCAACGACTCAAGCACCGGGTAATATAGTAATAGTTTAACTGTATCCATAGTAAAAGCGATCGCCAATTACGCTTATCGTCAAAATGGTTTTAATCATTCGACCAATTACCGGAATACCCCGTCATAATATCCGATCGATCGCGACGATCCGCCGATTTTCACTTTGAAAATAATATATATACATGCAGGTAAACAGGTGTAGCCCGTACCACGCGCTCACGCAACAGCCAATTTCCTTTGACTTCTCATTTTCCACGAACGCTGGATATACTCGTACGTACGTATATCTATAGTAAAATGTAAGGTATGCGCGTAACTACGTGTATACTTCGTGTGTCTATTAATTCAGTTTTCAATTAAACTTAGTTACTCAAACATTGACGCCCGCGTAATTAACGCGATGTTACGTTGTTCAATGTACCCCCACCAGGGCCATCGTACACTCGCTATTTCTAAAACGTACTCTTTTTTCCCCTCAATTTATTCCTCCACCGTTTTTCACATCTCGCCATCCAAACTCTGCGCCCTATGAATTCGTCATAGATCAACAAATTGTGCAACATAATCACCACCAGCAAAATGTACGACTCTGTCGTTTCGTCCCAAAAGATCGTTCTGACGTCGTCGGTAATCAAATCGAGAATTCGTTGACGCACGCGATTTTTTCAATCAATCGATCAAAATCGTTCACCGCGAACGCACCGTATTAATTTGGAACGGAACGAATTTTTCCCCGTTTCTCTTGTTTCCTTAAAATTTTTTCCCTTCCCCCCCCTCCCCCCTAACGAATAATATCTGGTGGGAAAAAAATTTCCCGTGGGACACGGTATACGCATACTTCCGAACTAACTTTAATATACATATAGTATAAGGTATACGTTGGCGAGGCGTTGAGTTGACGAGAGCCGGAGGAAAACTTGTCAAGTCCTCCGAGTCGAACCCTTGTTCACCAGCCCTGTTCGCACCCCTGAATCGAAGAACAAACAGAGAGTTGAAAACCGCCTGGTTTATATTCTATTCATGCGGTTTCATACGGGAGATCTCTCGCAGGGTAGGCGCGGCGCGGCGCCGCGTGCACCCCTCCGCTCTCCGTCGAATCCGCGGCAAACTACGGAACGGAGAGGAGCGGAGAAGAAAAAAAAAAAGAGGAAAAAAAATTCGCGAAGAAAAAGAAAAGAAATTTATCACCGTCTTCGGAAACCGCTTCACGTAATATACATTTTTTACATCGACTCTCTTCGGGAACGCATAACTTTATTTTTTTTTTTTCCGGTAATCGATTGACGACGTAAGTCAAATTCGGTCTTATGGGACATTCGGTATCGCGACGTTATTGTTTCGCGTCGCGCGTTCCGTGTTTGCTTTACGTTTTTTTCAACTGCAAAAGTGAAACACTCGAGGGATGGAGAGAGAGAGAGAGAGAGAGAGAGAGAGGAAAAACAAAAGGAAAGATTCGCGCACTGAAAAGGTCACCCGCGACGAGTGCCACTCGGTGAAGAAGAAAAGTCCTAAAAGTTAAACAAACGGAAAGAATGGAAGAGGGAAAACCGGAAGGCGGCTTTTTCTTACCCGCGAGACTTCACGGTCCGATGACTCCTCCCCGGACACTCGGACGTTGAACCTCGACGAAAAAGGCGACCGGTGAAAAACGGGGGAGTTCGTCATCGCCGTCTCATCGCGCCGTTCCAATTAACCGTAAACTCCGCGTATCCGGATTATTTGTTAAAGAAAATTCGCAAATTAGTTTTCTTCTCCGCCCCCGAATACGCGTACGGACGAAAAGCGACGCATTTGACGAGGTGGAGGAGCTTAAAAGCTTGCCAATTCCGTGGGAACACGTACGCCGGGGTGTAACGAATTTGGTATCGAGTACGCTCGCATCCCCCGGGCAACTTCCCGTCTGGCACGTTCCGCCCTGTCGTCGCATTCTCTGGGGTTTGTTGATAACAACGACTGCTGTCTGCCATTCGATACCTTAAATTATACAGCGTATAAATTCGCCTATACGGTGCAGCCCCGTAGCAGACGTGTCGCAAGGGTTGCAAGTTACTCGAGAAGGAAGCCGGTCCGCGGTGGTGTGCAGTGGTAAGAGTGGGAGGAGCGGCAAGAGTAGCAGGCACATTGTGTGTCGTCGTCGCCTTTATTCAGGTCGAGCGTCAACCAGAAGCTACGGAATACGATCTCGAATGAGAATATGCTTTGTGGGCGTCTGGCAAACAGTGGGAATACCACAAAAGCCGACCGTACCCGTAGGTTCGTACGCTACCCTCTACGCCTCTCGGGAAATGAGAAGCATTGACGCGACCACAGAGAACCGATACATCGGATCCTGATAAACTGCATTTCCATCTCTCTCGCCCCCCCCCCCCCCTCGGCCCCCTCGGCCCCCCTTTCGCTCCCTCTCTCTATTTTACGAACGTGTCCGTCAGGCTTGCGATATTCTCATTGTTGGAAATCAATCGACGATTGTTATTTTTTACCTCCTCATAAAACGTTGCGCGAAACAAAAATTCGAAATTCAAGCTCGATGTACAAATTGTGAGAAAGCTCACCCTTGGCCGGGTATACCGTTTCTGACTGTGAGGTGGAGAATTTTCGTAAATTTTCTACCGAATTCCGGCCGACGTTTTTCCTATCAGACCGTGCGGTTAGCGATAACATTATGCCTCCAAGGATTTTTGAGGGTCTTTGAAAAGGACTCTTCCCATTTTGTTCTTTTCGTTTTTTTCGGGAGGGTCGAACGACCGGCGGTTTATTCTGTCAAAGACCGGCTTCCCGAAATAGAAAATAAACGAATGCGGTTTTTGGCGAATTTTCTTTTTTTTTTTTTTTATATCGCTTTCATCGACGCAGCTGCCTTAAAAATAACTAAAGTAAAAAGATGATCGCGCATCCCTCGCGAAGGAAGTTCGTACGATATCCCGTGGTCTCGCGAACGCGATTCACATTGTAACGCGAATTCTCGCGCGTAGATATTTTAATTTATGATTTCGAACTTCCGATGCGCAGCTTCGGCGAATTATGCAGAAACGATAAATAATCGCGTGCGGCTTGCCCGAACTTCGCAGCTCCACTACCGTGCGGATAAATTTGATAACTTGTTGGCCTAGGTGTACAAAACAAGTTTCAGAACTGAAATATATCGACTTGTGAGTCTCATTCACTGCGAGCGTGCAGCTGTAACGCACCCAAAAACAATGGAACTCCGGAATTCAGCGGCTATACCAGTTCGATCGAAAACCCTCCTGAGACGCGAAAAAAGCTCAAACAAGTTCGGTGTTATTCGTCGAAAAAGATTTCCCCAACGTTGTACCAACACCTCGTTGCGATGACCTCTTTTTTTTTATAAATTTTTCCCGACCTTCGCCCTATCGTACAACGTCTCACCACCTGTAACACACCTTTGTGATTTCGCCCCCGGTGGAGGAGGGGGGTGTGCGGTATCGGTTATGCGGTGATCTCGGCCATAAATTATGTCCGCAGCTTGCAGGAGTAGAGTATGGTATAGAATCCCCGATGCGGAGCAGTAAAGGGGGTGAGGGGGTGGTGAGGGGGGTGGTGAGTTGGTCCGTGTCTATCTCTCTGATGCAGACTGCAGCAGAGGTTATAACGTATATACCTACCCTCCGTACACACGTGTACGTGTTATAGGTATATACGTATACGTATAAGTCGGCTCGGCGATTAGATCACCGAAGGCCTGCAGAGTGGCGTTGAAATATTGCGCCAAAGGTCAATTGCCTCTTGGCCACAATCTTGAATCTCGAACTGCGGTGAATATCAAACTCCTGTACGGACGGATGTGTGTGCGCGAACGTGTATACGTAGGTACAGGAATGTGTATAGCGTGCGGATATAGCGCGGTCGAACTCTCCGGCTGATTCGCTGTAACGGGAAAAATCCTGATTTCTGTAGAAACGACAGCCACCGGACGATATAGGGTATATCCCCGGGACGATTTATCATCGTGTACATATAGATTCTATGCAGATGTGTAGCACGGGTACAGGTAGGTGGTACGGATATTCACCTTCGTGCTCGCGGTATCCCCCGGTCGCGAAGTTTAAGTTCGCAATGGACGCGAATTTTCACCCTCGTTATGCGCGAGGAATTTTTTTTTTTGCATTTCAGCGGTAAAGCGATACGCCTCTTTCGGACGTATTTGACCCGATTCAACCGCTAGGGAAATACATCCGGAAGGAAAATGGCCAACGATTGAAAATCTAGATATCAAAACTGAGGAACTATTTTGCTGTAATTGAGTCGCTCGTATCTTTTTAGAATTCTGACGCCACTTTGAAGATTTAAATAGCCACCGGCTTTTATTGTGGAAACAACTGAGAGAGAAAATCAAACTTCGTCAGATCTTTTTTCTTTTTTTTTCTTCTTCTTTCTTCGTTCGGACGATCGTTCGACAGACGGGAGTCAACGACCCTCGCGTCTTCGAACTTCGGAAGTATTACGTAATGAAAACTGTCTACCGGATGAAATAAATGAAGAGTGAAAATATTTGACTCCAGTTAGACGGTTATTCTGATTTTACTGGACAGGCGTCTCGTGCACCAGCACATTCAGTGGGGGGGGGGGGGAGGGGGGAGAGGTACACGTCTGTTCTGATCGCATGAGAGGAACGCTTTTCTAAACGTTATCGCGGATTCCAAGTTCGCCTCGAAGGATATCCAAGGTTTTCATATTTTAACTAGCCAATATATCCCCAACGTGAATTCAAACTTTTCAAAGAAGAATGGTAAGAAAAATAAGAACGCGCATCCGATTCGGTTTTTCCGATCAACCGGCAACTCAGATTCGCTCTACTTCACTCATATTAAAGATACTGAAATTTTTCTAGTTTCCGTGCTCAAAGTCCGGAGGGAATCTCGTTTACTCGTGGAATTACCCTTGATCTCAGATACCGCGGCTTTCCGTTCCACACCGCCGGTCACCAAAGGCATACGGAACGAATATAAAACCATTCCCATAAAACCTCGCGATCTGAAACTACGTTCGATTTAAAAATTCAACGTCTGTCACGTGTTTGCGTTACTCGATATTTTTGCCCTGCGACCGAATCCTCGTAGTATTTTAACATTGTTCCAGCACCTCGACGGATATCACCCTCCGAACGAAATTTTACAATTCTCTTTGCGCACCGCTGGAATTGCGAAAAAAAACTGAAAAAACTGAAAACAACTAAAACAAAACAAAAAAATACCAACGATATCTCGCAGGTCGCGTTTTCCTCCGATGCGTATCGCGTTTACCCAACGAATTACCGTCGCGATCCAGCGACGGGGGATTTTCGTCCTTCCGCAGCAGAACGGAGCGATTGAAGAGACGTAAAGTTGGGGACGTCGGTCCGTCGGGGCGTCGCTACGGGGTGGGAGGATGACCCGGTCACCTAGACGGCGTATCGGGTCAGCCGTAACGTCCTTCGCATACGTGTGCAGAGGGTGCAGCTGTGTCGGCATGTAAGATACGTACACGACGAGGAGGGTGACCAGCCTTCTCGTGTAAAGGCGAGCACAAAGGCCGGTGAGTTGCACGCGGAGAAGCTATTTTGGTCAATCCTTGAAGAGGAAGCCGGCCGGAAAATATTCACATCGATCTACAAACTGACCTCTCCGCCTCGCGCTCCCGGCGTACACCTATACCTATATACCTATACACCTGTACCGCCCCACTCGTAAATGGGATGCGCCCAAACGTGTAACGCGGCTCCGCGCCCGGTACTTCCACGGACCTAAATTTCCATCCACATATTATCTAATATGTATGTATGCGAGGTACGTACATAAAAATTGTAAGCACATATGTCTGGTTACAAGCTCCGAGAAGCACACGTAACTCTGCATACACGCGGAGCGTTATACACCCGCCGTATATATGTATACATATACGTATACGTGTACATGAAGCTTCTGGTCGTCCAACCGCGAGACGAACAACGTGTGTACGATGAACTTTCCAGAAATACTTTTTCACGCTTGACCTCGGCGGAGCGTGAACGAAATTTCGCAAAACTCATCTCAGGGAAATCGTCCGCGATACCCAGAGTAGGTAGGTAGCCCCCTCCGAGGTGTCCTTATTCTCTATTTCTTTGTACTTTTTATATATTTTCTTATTAGGAATTCCGAGCGCTCATTCGGAGATAGAAAAAGTTTGTTTTTTTTTTTTTTTGAGTGGCACGAAGGGACCATCGAAAGGTGCAGGAGGATGTGAGTTCGTTCATACATACATGCAACACGTCCGTACATAAATATACACACGGGATACACGGGCGAAGAAAAAGAGCGGAATTACATTTGACGGTGAGTGCGCTCGAGCGAGTGGGTTTGAATTTGTTGGATTGCCACTCGAAACGCATTGAATTTTTCCAGGGAAACCGAGTGAAATAAAATTGAAGGGGTGTGTTCGTGTAACCAGCTCTTACGGCGGTCTCGTGTCCACTACGTAGTCGCTGCCCACAACGGAGTGTGTAATACGATCAATGGCCTGCGTAGTTGAAATCCGGTTTTAACGTACGTCGGTGCTCTTTGCCGCTCCATTCGACGATATGTATATTTTCATGTACGCGGCAACAATTTTCCATATCATAGGCGAGTGGGTTTTTTTTTAGTTCAACTTTTTTCCAAGTAACAGAACCCGCTATCCCCGGAACTGTACCTATCGACGCTGGACACAAACGCTTCGGATTGAAATTGCAGGGTCGGAAGGAAAAAATCAGTCCCCTATTCGTGACTCGATGTTCGGACGATAGAAAATTCAACGGCGATTTCGACGTTGTCTTCGTTGTTTTTAACGAACGCCTCGTTCGATTTTTGATTCGAGGTCTGATTTTACCGTCGCGTAAAAACGGCAGCCGACCACGAGACCGACGAACAATCGAAGGTTCGTCTTTCCAGTTTACAATTTCACGCGATTATCCTTCGTGGAAAGAAAAAAAAAAAAAAAAACATTTCAAAGACACGCTCTCAGACGATTGAGAGTATTCCCGATCCTCGTTCAAAGTTCTGTACATTCATGACCGAATGATCTTGAATTTCCATTTTAATCCTATTCCCCGGTGTCGTCGAAATTGAAATTTCGAATTCCCTTCGTCTCGTTGAATTTAATCGCGCCTCCCGTCTTTTCGAGTCTATCAAATTCGGCTGATAATTCCAATTACGAGCCTCTTTTCCGTACCGTCAACCCTTTGGGTTTCACGTTTCACGGTTGACACTCGTCGTTCCCATGTTTCTCCGTAGGCTCGTATCTCCAAACAAGTAAGATAAATGGCTACCAAAAGGGTCGATACGTCTTACCTCTTTAAGCGCTACGAGAATTAATTTTTAATCGTCTTCTCCATCGTCTCCTAGTCTCTTGAACGAACCACATTTTTCGCATCCCGAATATGTTCGTTGAATATCATCACGGCCGCAAAGCGTTCTTTCTCTTATTTTCTTTTTTTTCATTTTCTTTTTTCTTTTCGTTACTTCTCCTACGCGCAAAAATGCTCCAGTTCCGACGGACAAGTGGGGGGGAGGGGGCGGGGGGTGAAGAAATATTTTAACCGAGCTTTTCCTCCGCTTTTCTCGGCAACGCGCCTTACGTTTCGGCATATTTTAAAAAAGTACGCTAATAAAATAATCATCACGTTGATGATGCGCGAGTGCTCTGAGGTAAGAGCATTTAGAAGCTTTCAACCCCTTGTCGATGAAGCCCGGTGTAAACCAGCTCGTGGAGGTTGGCGGAAAATTTACGTTCCTAAGTTTAGTGTCACGGCTGTAAATAAACCCACCTCACCTCTCGCTCGAATAAAGAATGAAGGGATCTCGGGGAGAAAAAAAGGAAACGGAAAAAAAAAAAACCCTCCTCGAAGAAGAGCCTGCGCCGGATCGCGGGGAAAATCAGTAGAGGAGGTACATAAATTCACTGATCCCTTACCCATGACACCGAACGGAAATCGATTTACACTTATTGTTGAATAAACTTGGAAGCTAAACTTTGAAAATACAGAATTTATTATTCTCACTATTTGGCAAAGTACAGAAATACCGGAGGGAATTAAAATTGTAATGACGTTGACGCTGAAAATGAATGAGAATAAAAAAAGAGCTCCTTTCGTAAATCGGCGAATAAAGGGGAAAAAAGATTCGCCATAATTGCAAAGAGTAGAAACACAAGGTTGGCGGTATATTTTTTCTTCGTCATCCGCGTTTGCTTCGTACTGATAAAAAAAGTTCTCCCCTTATTTATTTTTAATTTTGTGTTTTTTTTTTTTTTTTTTTCGCTGTAGGTGAACGCTGAATAAAAAATTACCGGACAGACATGGTTATTTTTTTCTTTTTTTTTTTCATTTTTGTTGCCACGACGAGCTTTTGAGAGCTGAATAAGCTTACGTAATTACTTTTAAAAAATTAAACACAGTACCACATTTAGTTTGCTTGTACGTACTTATTCAGGATGGAAATGAATTGTGGAAGAGAAGAACTACGGAACGTGATTAAAATTCTGATTCAATTTCCGTCGTTCATCTTCGATCAGCGTGTAGGTAACTTGTCAAGCTTCGTCGACTCTTTTTTTTCCTCTTTTTGATTCATCTCGTTTCTCTTGATCAGTCATCGTTTATTGTGTACATTATCCGAAAGTTATAACAATAAATATTCGAGTTGAAAGTTATAATTATCGTTAAAAGGAAAGTTATAACTACACGATTCATACCGAAGCCTCGTAAAGTTTTGTTATAAAACTCGTTGTTTCCTCTTATCACAGTAACAGCTATGAGAAACTCGTGGCATCTACGTATCAAATATACATATATATATATGTATATTGTAAAAAGCGACCGGAATAACCTCCGTTATCTTTCGTTATAATTATCTCCCACACGTTGAAATGTAAAAATAGAAGCAAGACGAACAAAGAGGAGAACATCTGTTTCGTTTCTCACACAAAACGTCAAACTCACGACTAAGTAATATTGAAAATAAGCAACGAAGAAACGAACGCTGCAACCTCCCTTACGAAATTTTATTTTTCCACGTTTCTAAAAGCCCCGCGGTTTATCAATATAATAACGTTAATATCCCTCGGTGGATGTCCCCGCGCGGCGCCTCATAGCTGAAAAATCTTTATCCCTTGACGAGGCGGGTAGAAAATTTGAGGGAAGATTTTCCACCGCGGTCAATTTGCTTGTCGGTCTCACGGTAGATTAACTGCGAACAGCTAGGAGGAACGGAAAAATGGGGATGGGCTTTCCCCGTAGGAAATAAAAGTCGCGCGAGGAAAGAGGAGCGAGAAACGCCCGGGGTAGGATAGCGGCGCGGAGGCGCGGTATAATGTTCAAGTGGCAAGATAGGCGGCGAGGAGAAAAAGATTTTGCGTTGCCGTGTCGATCACACCGCGAAGGACAAGCGACGACAAGAAAACGTAGGCGGTACGACGACGACGACGACGATGAGAAGAGCATCGCGACGCGTATTTATACCCACACGCGAGTCCTCCGAAAGTGTGGAAAGCTCCCGCTAATCCCGGCTAAAACGTTCTTATTATCTCACTCTATCGCGTAGTTGTACAGCTCAGTTTGAAACGAGTCTAATCTACCATAATGTGAGGATGAATCACGCGCTCAGCGAAGCCCGAAGAGAGAAAGAACGAGAAACTGAGTCACAAAAAGCGCGAGTTCAACTCCAGTCCTCGAGCCTCGAGGCCCCCTTGCGTAGGCCAGGGATATCAGATGGAGAATTTTTTTATTATTTTTTTCCTGTCCCCCTGCCAATTTTTGTTCGCTAGACCGCCTCTGGTCGCCCCGAACCCCGTCCCCCGGCTAATTTAACCCTCCTCTTTTTTATTGTTTGCTTTTGTGCGAACGGAAAACTAATTGAAGCTCGTTATCGTCCGAATCATCGCGCAAAACTTGCGCGAAACGTGGTCTGACGAATACGATTTACGAATATTACTGGAGATATTGAATAAAAACTTTCCTTTTTTTTTTTTTTTTTTTTGCGTGTGTTTCAGAACCTACGACGGAGATAGTCGGTGCTCCAGATCTTTACATTAATCGTGGAAGCACGATCAATCTGACCTGCATCGTTTGGTACAGTCCGGAACCACCAGCTTACATATTTTGGAATCACAACGATACGGTGAGTGAAAATTTTGGAAAATTGACAACGAAATTTGATGAGGCGTCACGAGAAAAGCCCGATCGGAAAACGAAGCTCTCGATGATACGAAGTTAGAAATCGATCGCGGAATCGCTTCGGTAGGTAAACAAACGAAAAAAAAACCGACTACGTTTTCTACACCCTGTAAATATTCGTTCGGAATTTTTGTCAGTGGGTAGCGGAGCGGTGAGAGAAGATCGTTACTTTCATTAAGTTAGGGGGGAAAACACCGGGAAAAAAAGAGGATAAGACGAACGAGGAGCTGACGCGATAAATAAATGTAACGTTAGCGGGTCCTTTAAGGTGTTCGAATTAAGCTCGAAGCCAAAACGACGAGGCTAAAGATCGAGGGAACTGAATCGATATACGTCACAGACTAACGATAACGTTAATTTTCAATTAGATTTTAATAAACTTCTCGAAATTTCATCGAGTCATCCCGGCTAATGTTCGAGGACTCGGATGACAAATTCGTTGAAAAAATTTCATCCAAATCGAGCCGTATTTTCCGCAGTACGCGTCGAGTGTAGGTAAATCGAAAAAGACACAGGAAGTCTGATGGAAAATAAAGTAGAGGATTATTTGGAACGGCTCGAAAACTTCTTCGCGGCTAATCAGCTCCGTTAAAATAGAAAATGGAAGAGAATTTGTCAAAAATTCGTTGTTGGCGTGTTACGAATTGTTGGATTATATTTAGTCAAAGTTTGAGTGGCGCGTGTCGAGGGACGGTATATAATATCCGAGCGCCATCAAAGGCAGGTGAACGTCATATTGAGAAGAAGTGGAGTAGAGATTTTTGAAAGCGATAGTCGGTGGGCAGGAGTTCGGGGAGAGGTCGGTGAGGGTAGGTAATGGGTGGCTGTCATACGAGAATTGTAGATAGGAAAAAAAATGCTTCCGGCGGACAATTATACTCGAAGCATTTACATCCAGCTAGCTGTTAGGTGGAGTTCGCTGTTTTCACAGGTTGCGGTAGGTAGGTGTACAGTCGTCCAGGTGGGGTGAAGATTGCGGAAGGGGAACGTAGCTGAACTGAAGCGAACTGGTAAAATGGAGTGGAATAAAGCGAAGTGGGTCAGAAGGTTTTTCCCTCGACCCTCGCCGATGAAATTCTTCCTTCGACAACAATCACGAGTCTGCTCGACAACGACGCGTCGAAAGTGAGACAAAATTCTGCGGAAAGGTCAACGCGAGGTCCGAACCAAAGACACCGTATCGCTCCTCGATTATCGGAACTCCCAAATTCACCGGAAATCGCAAATTGTTCAACGATTATTCCTGCCAAAATAATTTCAATCGAGTTTCAACCCCAATCCGATTCGCGATTTCAAAAAATCGAACACTTCGCCAAGATTGCACGCGTGAAACGCGTCGTAAAATTTTTATCACCGATGTCCGCAGTTACGAAGTGCGCCAGTGACCCGAGTTTCGAATTTTTTGCGCAATATTTCCGGCCGACCCAACCGATCGACGGACGAAGTTACGTCGTTGCGATTTCTTTCGCCAATTTCATTCTGATCATCGATTAATACGGGCGTCAAAGAATCCGAGTTCCGTACGCGCAGCATTTCAAATATCACTATAATTCCGTATACGCGGGTATATGAATATATATATATCCATATATCTCCTTGAATTTCGGAACAGCGTTATAACTTCAAAGTAAATTCATCCCACCGTTTCGTCCTTGCGCTATGAATTATTGCGGAGATAATCCGAATGGGGCGAAATTTTCTCCGCATGCGATACGATAGCGAGCCAACCGATCCGGTCGTGAGATTCGTTGAGCGAGTATCTCGAGATTCTAATTCAGATTTAGATTCGCGATTTAGATATGGATCTCCATCGATCGGAGCCACGTAACGTACGGTACACGTTACGGTAACCTGCAGGCAACGGACTTTGAAGAGGCGAAACTTTACCCCCGAAAACTCGACTACCCGATCCGATCGCATCCCCGACTTCGTTGCCGGCGGGCACTGCTGCTCTCCACCGAATAGAGGGCAACGGAACGTCCGCCTTGCGTGCGGTCAGAGACTCCACTTGTCCTCATGCGATTACGGCATTACCCTCGTCCCGGTGTAACCTTGCCACTGTATAACGGCCCTCGTCCTCCCAAACCTTCCCTTCAATTATGAATTGAGAACCGGAAGAATATTCGGCGCTGAATTTTTCCAAATAATTCTCCCATCTTTAAAGAAATTTCTCGAGTCATTTTCGTTTGATCATTCGCCTCGATGAGCTTGACCATTTCTTTTTTTTTCCCTTTTTGTACGTGTGTAACAGATGTACGTACATATATGTACCAGGACGTACGTATCAGCGATTGGATGAGGGTTCCTTTTTCCTTTGGTCATTTCCCTTTCCACCTCACGTTTCGACCCCGCAGTTATACACACAGGAGACCAGCTCTTTGAGCCGGAAGTGTTGAACTCTGTCGCAACCCACTCAACGAAACGAGCTTTTACAGTCTCCATATTATATTCGCTGAACTTTTATAGTTTACTTCGCCCAACGCGTATCGAGCTTGCGACGATCCAGGCGCCCAAAATTTTTGAATTCCGTTGACTTTGTCTTTTTTTGTTCGTCGGAGAATCGATGAGACTCGACGATAATCGAGACGATAGCGGTTTTTATTTAATGTTTGTTTTTTTTTTTTGTTTTGTACGGGCATCTCGCACCTCGATGTTCAGCCACTTCATCATCGTTAATTACACCCTTCGCCGGTTAGTTGAGTTAATTACGTGAAAACGTGAAGCAGGTCCAACAAACGACAGCAGCAGCGATCCCTAAAATGGGTCCCGTCCAGGCTGAATTATTATATTATTTCGTTTTCTTGCTCCGTCTCAGTTTTCATTGATCCGACGTAGCTCCGTAGAGTGACGAAACTTTTTATCTGGAAACAATTTTTCCTCTAAAACAAATTAAACGTAGAGTCGATTTATTTCGCTGTATGAACGCGAATGAAACACCGTATATGAATGTAATTACGAAGGATGAGTTTTGATTAATAGACCTCGTGCAGTTATGGGCTGAACTATAAAAGCGCAAGGTAGAAAGTTGACGATCCCGGAGTACAGCGACGGGATGGACGATAACCCGACAGTTCAAAATCTGAGTGAACAGCTCTCGAAAATTTGTTCGTTTTTTAATAAAAAAAAAAAAAAACTTCGAGCGTATTAATCAGAGCGAAATTCGTGTAATTCATGTAGCTATATCCGAATGTTGTTTATGGCGAGTACCGAAACTGAAAGTAGAAAGACCGAGAGAGTAAAGAGGTGGAGGCCGAAATACGAGAGATATGGGGCGACTTTACGGAGGCAAATAAATGAAAAAGTTGTTTCGCGGACAGAATATAAAAAGCCAAGTTGGCGCGTTCGCATTAAACGCGCCAAAACACCTTTTCAAAACGTGAAACATAAAAGAAAAATTTGCTTCATTTTATTCGACTTTTTTCACCCTACATTTCGAAGGTGGACGCGATGTACGCGGTACACTTAGAAAATTGATAATTTGCGAAATTACATCCCAAGTCCAACGACGTACGATATTGCACATTGGACTTTACGAATAGAAAATCATCCGGAGAAAAAGAAAAAAGCTCAAATTCCGCACGAGGGTCGAAATTTTTCACAATAACAACGAAATACGATTGAACGAGTGACGTACGAATTCGAAAATGTATCTGGAATCTGCGGAACAACGATCACAAAAATATGTACCTCTGCGAAGCACTTCGAAAGCTCCCAATTTTTGCAAATCGAGTGAGGTGTAGGTGTAGAACTCGTATACGTAGATATTCATTGGTCCGATCTGTAATTTTTTGAAATGTTCAAATTCCCACGGTCGAAGGGATTTTCGAGAAATTTTCAGGTGGTTTGAAACACGCGGTACTGCACAGAGCTTTCGGAACAATTAAATATCGGCGAGTTGTTACGCGCACGCAACACGTGAGAGGGTGCTAACCGCCCTACTTTTCATGACACGATATAACGAACACAAAACACTAACCCACCCCCTCCCGACCCCCAACCTTCCCCTGCCGCCGCCTCGTTAATTTCAAAAGCTCCCCGAAGCTCGCTGCATGCACTTTCTCGGATAAGCGCCATCAAATTACAGCACGAATGTATACGAACGAAAAACGCAATCCATGCAATAACGAAAAAAAGAAAAATAAAATAAAAGAAGAAAGTTACGTAAGGCGTTACGTATACAGGGTGGACATGAATGTAGAAAATTTTCATTAAAACTATCGGAGGGATTAAAATTACAGTAAAATTTTGGGAATCTGAAAAATCTGTCGATTTTTTCCACCCTCTACATTAAATATGGCGAAAAGAAAAAATCGATTCATCGGTCGGCGTGTACGAAAGTTATTCGTTCGATTCCGAATGATGATGATCGAAAATGGCAATGAAATTGACGATCTGTCGAAAATTTATTCTGTCGATCGAGAATACACGGTAATTTGATTTTCATTTCTTATTCACCGCCCAGCAAATAAAGAAAAAACAAAACAAACATATATCGCACGACAGGAGGGAGATTCAGAGTTTATTGACGGAAGATCAATAGGTACGGATATATACATTTCGCAATTTCCAAAGCGGCCGAACAATCGTGGCGCCTGGTCGACCTGGTAAAGGCCGTATAAAACTACTGATAATCACAGAAACTCGGCAATTCTTTCCGGTACGTTTATTTTTTATGCTTTTCACGATATTCCGCCGCTGCGGCCTGATCACGTCTCGTAAAAGTTTTCCCGCTTTTAATAACGATTCTAGGCGGTAGCGTCAGGGCTGAAAACTCCCCCGTGACTAAAGTGATCACGCCGATGATTTTTACGGTAAAAAATCAGCTCAAGTTTTCCCACCTTCTAATTATTCGGAGGTTCGAAAGTGTGGGATCACTTCTCAGGGTTCCCTAGGATCTTGGAACGATAAAAATTGTTCGAGAAACCGTTTCACTTTCAGCCGAATTTTTTGGAATCGACAAAAAATAAAAAATGTTGACAGCTTTACAATATTATTCGTCTCTTCCCTCGGAACCGATGAAATAAAAGATGAAAAAGAAAAAGAAAAAGAAAAAAAAAAAAAAGAAACAAGTCGGAAGCAAAAACGCGTGATAAAATCCGTGGGTCATAATTAATCGTCAACGAGCATGCGAGGGTTATATTTTGGCCCATTGATGTACCTACTTTGAGATGACGTAGGTGTGACCCGTGGGGAAGGTATAGCCTCGAGGTGAATCGTCAGCCGGGTTGGCTTTTCGAGTTTTATCGCAGATCGTAACACACGTATTATAATGGGTTATACGCGAATTTCTCGAATCGAAGAATACCTAATCGCATTATACCGTATACGCTATCTGAAGTCAACTACGCTATTCGATTTCATTCGCTCCCTTGAACCATAAATATTGCAGTGCTAACGGATTAGCCGAGGCTCATACATATTACGTATACGCGCGCACATGCACGTAATCTTCCTCCCCCACGCGATATAAATGGATTTCGTGAAGATTCGGATTATACTGGATATAATCATTGGAAGACTACGCGGGCATAATCTCTGTTTAGAAACTGACGTGTTCGAGCAATTAACGCACAGACGATACGAAGCGATTCGAAAATGTCGGCAACACTTCTCGTCGGATTAATTTCAGTTCGAAGATTGGCGTGGTATAATTAGCGAGGAAAATACTCGGCGGATAGGTAATTAGTCAAAATTATAGAAGCCCCGATAGCACGCTGCACTTCAACACGGCGGAGCGTAACGTTGACAATAATTATGTACACGTATCTCTTCAGATTCAAATTATCCCTCCGATCGTTTTACGAATAGTTCGCGACGCTGATTTTCCTTCGATACTTTTCATAGCTGCCCTTTGAAGGAAAAAAAACGCTCACATTTTCGTACCGCGTCGATAGCCACACGTCACACGTGTAACGTCCACCTGCAATTTGAAAGAGTTCTTTTAGGGTGCGTGTAGTTTGATTGGAGTTTCCGAATCACCCCGCCGCCGTTGCCTAGCAACGGATGTGGTAATTTCACGGTAACTTGTAGATCATCCATCCCTACCTATCTACCTAACTAACTAACTACCTCTCCGCTACTGCGAATTAACTTCACTACACGTTTCGTGTTTGGCGTCTCGGTTATCGGGGGGGTAGCCGAGGTCTGGAAGGTGTGATCGCAGTGGCCACTTTGGCGCATTTGCGGCCAGCACTTCTTAACCACCCAAACGTCGAGCGAGCGATGCAACGCCACCGCTGCAGGATTTACCTCTCCGGATCCGGGGTATCTAAGCTGTGATATAATTAACGTACGTCCACCTCGCGGTAGGTCGTCGACGTCAATCGGCGAGAAATACCGAAGGACGCTGGACCTCCGGCTAACTCTTTTTTTTTTTTTCAACAACTCGTTCGGCTTCATTTTTTTATTTTCTTCTTTTCTATGAACTTTCTCGGAACGATCGCTCTCGCAATATCCGGAGACTGATCGATCTGGGTGTAACGGTAAGCACGAGAAAGTTAGCGAAAATCGAATAAAGTTGAATCGCGTACGATGTAAGGGAATTTATTTCGTCTATTTCACCCCGTTGTTTTAACTTCGTTTCACTACCGATAGCATGTCCGGTTTTCTTAAATTCTTCCGCTGTTTCCCCGAGTGTTTTTCCTACGTCCGAAACTCCGCAGGACTCCGCGTAACTTGCGAAGAAGTTAACCCAACGTCGATATGTGAAAAGTCTCGCATATTCTCCTCTCTGGCTACCTTTTTTACTGCAGAAAATTTTTCTATATCCGTGTAGATAAACGCCGATTAATTAGATCGAACTACGTACGAACCGCCGATGAAACTTTTGAAATTTCAAATTTTGATGTGTAGTTTTTTGATTTTTTTTTTTTGTGTCGCGGTTTTCTCTTCGTCTCACGACAGTTTTTCTTTGTAATATAATTGAGCAGAATAAACCTGAGGTGCGGGGGTGCATACGTATAACCTGAAAGGGTGGTGGTTTAAAATACATTCAATTTGCATAGTAAATAAAAAGAGGAATTACGAAGTGATGCAAGTGGCGAAACGCGGCTCGCAGTGGCTACCGGATTTATGCAACTCGTCTGAAATAAATCGAAAAAAAAAGAAGACCCGGAGTCTACCGTCTTGTACAAATACCTCTTGACGACTTTCCCCGTTCCTTTGTTTTCACATGCAAAAATCAACGCTGCTATGTCGAATCGCTCCAGATTTAATTATTACGTTTTAT
Source organism: Athalia rosae (assembly GCF_917208135.1). Classification (NCBI taxonomy): domain Eukaryota; kingdom Metazoa; phylum Arthropoda; class Insecta; order Hymenoptera; family Athaliidae; genus Athalia; species Athalia rosae. Next base: position 26,378,622 of record NC_064027.1, read on the forward strand.
CAGGACTCTCAAAGTCGCAGCCGTCGAAACGTTCCTCGCGAACTTTCGAGCTGGAAGAAAAACCGTCGGACAACTATTTTTTTTCAAAATCGGTATTCGGGAAAACATTAAAATTTTTCATTTTCGGTATTCTCGTCATTTGCACCCCACGGAGGGGGTTATAATCTTCGATTTCAGACAATAATTCGACGGTGCTTGAAATAAAAAATGAAAAAAAAAAATGAAAAAAACCGAGTAGCCCAGAGCTTTCACCGACGTCGATGCAATCAGGGAAAAAGCTTTTATAGATACGTGAATAATTATGAGCGTTGCTACGAAGTTTTCTCTCGTCATTGTTATCTGGTGGTAGCCAGGTAAATTCAGCGGCCCTGGAAACGCCAAGTATATTCTATAGATATCGGAAACGAGAGGCCAGCAGATGGATTTCGGTGATGGTTTTGAGCGTCGGTTGGTGTTCCTGAACTAAATGGAGATAGAAGAGGCGCCGTTCCAAAGCGGGCATAGATAGATAAGGGTTCCTGTATCCCGTAGCTGAGGAGGACCGCCTGAAACCTGCAACTACGAAACCCATTCCGAGGGTCTCGGGTCTCCTAACTGCCTTATTCCTTCCTGCTTAATATTCCTTGTTTTCCAAACTCGGCACGTCGTTGACCAAACGCGCCGCTTCGGGCGCTTTAATATTACAGGATCAGGATATAGACGGGAGACTCTCGCCGTCCCCTATGGCCTCCCTTACCGTCTTCCCTTCCTACCTAAGAACTCGGGATAACCACCACCCCGACGGTTTACGGTAACGCTCAACAATTAGAGCGACGATTCGCCGAGCTGCCAATCCTGATTTTCACTAGTTACTACCTCCGTAACTGTCTCACTTGTTCTTAGACGATCCTCACGTGCGTCGTCTAAAAAATTTAGCTATACGTGTTTACGCTGAAAAATTTTCAGAATCTTCTTCAGAAATTTTCCAAGATTTTGTTTTCAAAGAAGATGTTCCGTTTACTGAGCTTTCTCTGATCACCATCGTCCTTTTTTTCATCCCTTTCCTTTGATTTCAGATCATCAACTACGATTCCCCGAGGGGCGGAGTTTCCGTAGTTACGGACAAAGGTGACAGTACCAGAATGTTCCTGTTGGTCCAGCAGGCCAAACCGACGGACTCTGGACAATACACGTGTAACCCGAGCAACGCACAACCAAAATCAGTAATGGTTCACGTCCTCAACGGTGAGACAGTAATTCTCTTCTCCGCCTTCGTTTCGAATTAGTTTCTGTACTTTTTTGGTTCCTCCGAAAGCACGAAAGCTTTGTCGCCAAGCGACCGGTTTGAACATTAATTAGTCTAATCTCGAGCAAAGAAGAATAATGCAGTTTTGAAAGTACACCGAGAATCTCACGGCAAACTAAATATTTCGGAGAACTTAAGTGTTTCCCTTTGTTCCAGGAGAGTATCCCGCGGCAATGCAACATGGCGGTCAAGCGAAACAACCGCGTCTATATTCCCTGCTTTTATGTTTGTGTCTGTTACTTTACTGAATGATAACTACGACATTAATAATAAAACTGTTAACAACAAAATTGAACTGAAACTCGTATTATAGGGATCCTGCGCGGCAGTTGTAAAAGCATTTTCCTTCGTCGTTGCAGGAAATTATTAGAGGAGGAAAGGCATGAAATCGGAAAATCTGTATAAATGTTATAATATTCGCCCCCCCACACACATTGCTCGAACGACATCACATATACCGTCAGCGTGAAATCCAACGGGGACAAAAAAAATGAGAAGCAAGCAACCGAGTAGAAATCTTCGATCCTCCTAGCCATCTCAATCAAAATTTCTTCCTCCCCCGCCACCGGACAAAAAAAAAAAAAAAGCAGAATTGAATTTTAACGATACTTGTTCAACGATACTGCGGTCGCACGAATAGGTAATTATTTCAAGTGTACCTGAATTGTCTTTCCGCAATTATTGAATGAAAAAATCTCTGTACGAAAATTTTTTTAGTGCCCTTATCAATTACACAAAAATGACGTACGTTATACATAAACCTATATTTCTGTTACAAATGACTGGGGGTCGAGAAGTTGGGGGGGGAAAAAAGATAACATTTTACCAAAAACGACGAAGTTTCTATGTTCGAACATGAGAAAAATAACGAGAGAAGAAACGAGGGAAAGAATCATGATTAATAAAATATAAAAAAAAAAAAAATACAAAAATCTATAACTATCATAAGAAATAATTTCTTCGCTGTAAATATGTATTGAAACGGAAAATAATTGTTTAATAACAATAAAGTAACATTAAAAAAGAAAATCAATTAAAATAAAACAGAAGTAAAGAGTTTAGTTGTTTACTTATGGCTATCTCGACAATATAAGATATATTGTAATAGTTAGGTATATGCATATAAATATTGATAGTACCCATTGATAATTATATTTTGAAATATAGTTTCGTAAGGTGAAATAGAAAAAAAAACAATTACAAAATGTATAATGATCATTATTGTTATGATAATTTTTATTGTCATCAATGCATATGATATCACTGGTGTGTAGCACTACCTTGCGATTGATTTCATTCGATTTTTTATTCCATCTTGTTTCACAAGTATGAATTGTATATGTTGAAAAAAAATATAGGTATATATATTTTGGCCAAATACCGCATCGGTGATTTATAATTTTGTATGTGAATTATACGGAAAACGACGCATACAAAAAAAAAAAAAAGAAGAAAATAAATGATATTGTTATATACCTGGCATAAAATGAATAACTATATACCTAAATATATTATATATAGACAGCTACGATATATAATATTACAGATATATATCTAAATACATATATAAAAATATTCGCGAGAATATTAGCCGCGCATAAATACCTATATATTACACATGTGATGTTATTTTTGTTATTCCATTACTTGTGTACCTAATTATGTATTAATCAAGCTCAATCCAATTCTAACAATTCACAATTATTTGGTACATTATTTTCGCGATTGAACAAAATTCTCTAGAGATGTTCTTTTTCTTTTCTTTTTCTCTCCTTATTTTAATTCGTCCTTTTTTTATCGTCAGCTAGGATTTATCAATTCGTTATATATGAGGGTGTGAATTTTGTTAACCGAAGTGAAATGAAAAACAAATGAGATAGAAAGAAATTTTGAACAAAAAAAAATGATATAAACTGTATAGTATCTATCATATTGAATCGTACGACGCGACTTTATTGTGAATAATTGTAAGATTACACGATGAATTAGAAAGAATAGTGAAAGAAAAAAGATAAAGAAAAAAAGAAATACGAGAATTGAGCAAGATTCAATAATAACTAATCTATTACTGTACAGTAGTTTGCTAATATACGTGTAACTTAAGATTAATTAATAACCATACAGCACGTATAAAAATTAATTAAAACAATAAACCTAAATACCAATGCATGAAGTGCAACAAAAATTTTAAAAAACAAATATCGACAGCAAAATGTCTCACAATATTGGATTAAAAAAAACAAAAAAAAAAATCTATACACCATACAATTCTCCTACTGTAACTGAAAAATTTCATTGCATTATTTGTGTAATTGATTACCGAATGAAGTGGAAAGAAAAAAGTTCGACTAAGTCCGATATACGTTATCTGTATCTAATATATATGGTCGTGAGTTCCAAAATTTATGATTTAAAAAAAAAAAAACCAAAAAAACAATAATAATTAATCAAAAAAGATGAGATAAATTATAGTATTCAACTTCATTGAGAAGAGTCGTTGTTTCTACGAACGTTTGGGAGACGTAATATTTAGAAGAGGTAAGGGGGAGAAATTTAAAAAAATTGAATTTTCAGACGATTTACGATCTCAGTATTCCTATGTCGACATCGTGCTGCATATTTTGCAAAGAGATTTCAATCTTGATTCTGAACAAAATAAGGAAAAGTTACTCTCGGATTTATGAGACAGGAAACTGAACTTGGCAATTCTTGTCCTACAAAATAAAATGAAATAACGTCAAAGAAGTGTCCCCGTGAAAAATGTGCAAGAAAGAACAAGTATTGAAACATATTATACGTAAGCCGGAAGTTCCGAGTGTGCTAAATTCAGATCGATGGTCGTCGTGAAGAGGAGGACGAAAAAATGAAAAGTGTACCAGGTACACAGTGTACCTATGATGAAGTAACAAATGTTACCTGTCTGAATTGTTTCAAAAACTTGAAGAAACTTTGAAAAACATTCGAAAATGAAAAGACAAAAGTGACGCGTGTGCGGGATCTACGAAACAATCTCTTAATACTACCCAATCAAATGACTGGTGTATTGAATGAGGAATAAAAAATTTATCGGAAACTTTTTATGAAAAAAAAAAAAAAAACGACAGATGAATCAAATAGAAATATAACGTGTCCACTTGATGGAGAAGAAAATAAAATCAAATCAAAAAAGATGGTTTAAAAATTTATTAGAAGATGTAAAAGTGACGGTGAATATAAATTTGCAAAAATAAAAAGAATAAAAAAACTAATGATGGTATAAATAAAATCTTGTGTAAATAAAAATATGATTAACTATCAAACCAACTATTATATGTATATGTAAACCAAAGAGAAACCAAAATAAGCCCATATAAAATAATAATAACAACAACAACAATAATGATAATAATAATGATAATGTTAAGAAAGCAAAGAAAAAAAAACCCTAAGATTTGACTACCCAATCGATTGAATAAAAAGACTATTTATATAGTAATAATTTTAAGGTGGTATGTAAGTTAGTTATGGAATAATAAAAGTATATATATGAATAATGAAAACCAAAAACAAACAGAATATATAGTATATATAAATATATATATACGTACATATATATACAATCATAATATACATATAAATAATATATAATATTGTTATTATATATAGTTGTTGATATGTAAAACACGACACGGAAACTTTGACTGACATATTATAATTAATAACATATTATAAATATAATTTATGTACACTCAATATTTGACCATGTATCGTATACCTGTAAACCGACTTCCATATTTTTATTTCGACGGATTCGATCAATTTTTAGAACAGCCATCGACTAAACAATAAATCGGACGGATCAATTTGGAAGAGAAAATTTTTACGAAAAAATAATATACTCCGTCACTGATTATCATAAAACCACACATTCCTCACAATTATAATTATTATTGTATTATCATTATTATTATCATTACTCACATCATCACCATCATCGTTGCTATACTTATTATTATCATTATTTTATTGATCAAAGAACGGTATAGTTTATAATAAATATCAGTGTTTCAGCTAGCCTATGATGTATATTGTAACTAATGGTAAAAAAAAAATGGAAAAAAAAAAAACCGATAAGAAATAAATTATCAAAACATTATATGAAGTACGATGAATTTATTGTAAAACAAAAATTAAGAAACCGATCCTGTGAGGTCTATTCTTTAATTTATTTTTTTTCTTATAATATTTCTTATATTGATTTCAGATCTCGAAAACAATTACTTTACATTTTTTTGTATCTGCACATGGTGTAGAAGGAAAGCGATAACTATTTTCTTACAGAACTAATTTCAAGTCTAGCGGAGACCAATCTCCATTTATTTAAGATTTATGGCAAGCTTTTTTTTCAAAATGAAACAAATTTTCGCGAAGTTTCTATTTTCTATGTTTCTTCTTTCTATTTGAGTGAAAAATCTTTTTATATTTCAATCAGTTTTCTCGTTTGTTTTGTTGTATTTGTTTATTAATTCTACTCGCATACATGGTATTACGTATATCATCGTACGTAGAGGGTAAGTAAAGAAAAGTTTGAATTTTCATCAAGGAGATTAGTTTGAAAAGTTGAAACTTCCATATTTGCAAAAGGGTATGTATACGATGTGGTATATATACATATTCATTTTAAGTAAAAATCTGCGAAGTAGTAGAAAGAAACCGAGGAAAAAAAGAAGGAGAAAGAAAGAGAGAGAAACACCAGAAAAGTATCTGTTAGTATCGTAAATGGTATACATAATATACCATCGAGTTATAACTACAAGCTGAGGCTCATTAGGAGATCGAGGACATAAATATTTGATGAAACAGTGTTCGACGATAAAATAAAGAACGATCTCCATTTCGTTTATTCTGTGATGTCTTCCGAGTTGAAAGCTCATTTTCGTTTCGCAAGATTCACGCAAAAATCTCAAGAAATGTGGTACAGTTATCCACTTTCCCAGTGTGCATAAATTCGAAAACTCTAAAGAAAAAAGACGATTTCGATTCCACAATTAAAAAGAACCGAAGTTGAGAGACTACTTCGAGGGAAAAGCACTCGGGAAATTCCAATAAAGAAAATTGCATCGAAATAGTTTTCATGTAATTTCTAGTTATTTATTTTTCTATTTAAAAATTTATGCTTCTCCACGCGAAGATTACACCAATGTATTCATGCATGCACGCATCAGCTCACCAGCATGCTAACAATGCGGTCATACGTAATAAAAGTGTGTACCCGTACGAGAGTACAAGTCTGACACTTGGTACAATTTATCTGGAAGATTACAATCATATATTCATGCACGCATGATTATGCAAGTGTATCTATGCTAGGATGTTTGCGTTGGGAAAATCCCGTTTTTCATCCATAAATTTATTTTCCTTTCTCCAAGTCACCCGTGAGTGGTGAGCTTTTCGGATTACATCGTTAGCATTTACCTCGATCGGTCCCGTACCCCTTTTTCATTCCTAGTCCTGCTGAGGGATTACGATTCCCCACAGGCTGACGCTCATGAATTCCTCATCTCTTTTAGTTTCCATCTCTTCCTTCCCGTTGGAAGAAAGTTTTGCAAATTCATTCTACGCTCGCACACCACGTTATACAGTCTCATCGTAACGTCGTCGTCGTTGGGAATAAACTACCCCAATCACAAGCCTCTAAAGTCCGTATAATTACGTCACGAGCTAACGGAAGAGCCAACAATGTCAACAATCTGTCAAACAATTAATGTATAATCCCTCGCCCCATTGCCGCTCTACGGCCGCTCCTTTCTACGAGCTTTCGCTCTCCTCTCCATCCCATATTACCATCACGATCAATCCTCAACTCTCATCATCCCCCTCTCGATTCCCATAAATCCCTCCCTAATTCCCCCGGCCGCTTTTTCTTTTTTCGTCATCTCGAAACCATAAAACAAAAAAAAACCATCCCACTTAATTCTCGGGGAGATCTTCGTCGAGACCGGCAATAAGGAAGGAGAATGACAAATACGAAGTACACGGCTAGATCACGCGGTGATGTCTATCCTTCCTCGTTTCCGTGCCTATGAAATTCGCAAATACATTTTTGTCCGACGTATCCACCCGCACCTGGCGAAGGAGCGCGCTTCAACGACGCTTTTATACCTGCACAGGTATGTATCTATCCGAATCCGCAGGGGGTCACGCGCAGCTCGCGCCTTTCGCGGTATTGATTGCGCCCCCCCCCCCCCCCCGCCCCCTGTTCCCCTGCCCCGTATATATCCAGGTGCACAAACAGGGGTGGCGGATATATCCCGTATACATACACAGATACACGTACGCCTCCAGCAGGAACGTCCCTGTCCCGGTTTCTATACTCCATCGTTCTGGACCACCACACTACAGTCCCATTATATTTATTAGGATGGCAACCCTTTGAGCACGATTTTTTAAGTTTCGCTATTTCATAGAAAAAATATGCATGCTTATGGGTGGACGTAAAAATGTATCGATGCTCATTCTATATGAAAAAATATGCATGCATATAGGCAGACGTAAAGATGTATCGGTGCTTATTCTATATAAAAAAATATGCATGCATGCATGCATGCTTATTCTATATGAATATGAAGTAATTGCGATTAAAAAACCCATCAAGTCATTCTAGATCTGTTACATTGAGTAGGGAAAGATGTAACTGAGTTTTTTTTTCGAAATCTCCATTTTTTCCATCCATAGCATGCCGAATGTATCCCCAATTTTTTTTAATTATCTTCGTATAAGTATACGTATGATTTAAGATTAAATAAATTCAATTTATACAACGAAATTGCAAAGTGGTTTTCACACACGCGTACCGTTGCACATGTGTACAAACTTATACAGATAAGATTCAGAAATTACTTTTTGTACGTGAAAATTCAAGGAAAATTGCTCGAGATGCAATTGAAGAAGCGAGAAAATTAAAAGGATCTTGAAAATCCTCGTGCGGAATGTGAAATTCGAACGAATGGGATGAAGTGTATAAAACAATCCCGTTGCAAGGTTCTTTCTTTTTCCCAATCTTATTCGCTTTCTTCCTTTTCAATTACGGTAATAAGAGAGTACGGATCAAAAAGAAAAAACAGAGAGAGAAAAATTATACAGAAAAGAAAAGATACATATACACCAGATTTTTAGGGTCGTGGGGAGCTGGAGCGATGTATACGTTTGCGCCAAAACCGCGTGGTGAATTATCCGCCATTTTAAACGACCTTGAATCGGATGGTCCCACGACCTTGGCTCTTCTGCGTACTCCGCGACTCTGCAAAGAGTTTCAACGATTGAAATGGAAAGACGATATTCCGAATAGCTCGCCGTAGCCGCTGCAGAGGAGCACTTTCCCTCACGAAGTTATTGTGAATTCAAGGCACAAAATTACGTACCTACACTAAGGTAACTTTCTAATATTCTTTAACTCTCTCTTTCTCGCCGACTGGAAGAATTTCTACCTTACCTCGAACGATCCGAACTTTGATGAAAAAAAAAAAGACCAATTTAAAGACGAGAGCAACGTGTCCGTGAACCAGAAATCCACTGCAGTCCACCCCCGACGAGCCGAGGGGCATTTCTTTAAAAACCCTGAAGCATTTCAGATCCCCTTTACTTCTCTTCACCAGCCTTTCCTCTACCTTTTCCTTTCATACACGTCCGAGTTAAGATCCCCAACGATGATCATCGATGTCTGACGCCTGCGGGCAAAGAAGGAGAGCTGGACGATCCTCGCGGTATAGGTTGGTATATGGGACGCGCGTAACAAACGTTACGGAATTCAAAGACTCAAAAAAGGAAGGCAGTTACCATCTGTAACGTATGGCCATTTTCATACATGTATTCCATGTACGTTGCTACATACGTGATCAGGTTGACCCAGACGGCGCCCCTGCGTCTGCAGGCCGAGCGATAAAGCAGCCTAAACTCTCCGTTGATTTAACGGGTGAGCTTAATACATCACATACGTATATATATACGTGTATATTTCTTTTTCTTACTCGGTTCTTTTTCAGTTCTCCTCTTTTTTTTTGGCTCTGCTCGCGGGATCTCAGCGGATCGCGTAGGGACCGTTCTGTCATCCGAACCGTGAAAGCTGGGTACTTCTTCAGGCTTTAAATATTGCACCTCAGATGAGTTATACGTGATGAAAAAAATTGCCCCTGATTTACTGGTCAGTAACGTACTCACACGGTAAGTAGAAGATAAGACGTTGAAATTCAGATTAACCATGTTGAAACGGGTCGTATTGAACCCTTGTCCTAAAGTTTTTTGCTTTTCAAATACCTCCACTGGGATAAAACATACAAAGATATGGGCGAAAAACAAAGATTTTAAATTTCAAAACGCGAATGTGACGCATGACGGAATATCGGTAAAAGTTTTTGTTTTTTTGTTTTTTTTTTGGTTCGTTTCAATTTTTTTCAGAGCAGTATAGCGAAACGCGAGGCTTTCATTTCGTTTTGAAAAATTCTAGAAAAATAAACAAACATCTGTTACCGATAAACGTATATATACGTATACGCTTGAAAAACGATTCAATTTTGTATCGGCATTTGGAAATTGGCAACGGTCTTTTTTTTTCGCTTTTCTCTTCTTCTGCGGCCGACCGTGAATATCAAATTTCATATCCATCATGTTGATAAATTATCGTTCGATTTTCAAATCTTCATTCGTTACAGACAATTCAAGATCGTTTGAGGATCCGAGGTGCGTTTGGAAATGGGATACAGAATCTTTTAAATAAATGTACATAAATAACTTGTACGACGGTGGAAATCCTCCGTCTAGCGACGTACCTCCGATACGTGAGCGATACATTATTCGAATTGAACCCTGACCTATCCCATCAGGTACGCGGGTATTGGTGTGTAGATGACGGCTTGTCTGAAAGTTAATTTAAGTAGTTAGACTTCCGAGTAAAATGTTGAAAAAAAAAAAAATGCATCGGATACATTGCAATACAAAAATGACATTTACAGAATCGATGTACATGAGAGCGACCTTATGTCGGGAACTGGATTAACCTCGGTTAGAAATTAGAAGGACAAAATATTCGCGACGTCAGAATGTCCGCTCTAGTCAATTACGGAATAAAAAATCACGCATTTCATTCAGCAAGAAAAAAATTCAACGCTTGCGAACATTTATGCCGGGTATTACGTCAGTCAAAATCGAGAAAATCGTGAAAATCGCTCGGTTATTAACGAAGAATTGATATAAAACTGGTATCAATATTGCACAGGTATGAGAAATTTATTTCTACTCACATACGGACGTTGAAACCATATGCAGCTACGTTGAACAAAAAGCTGTTCGGAAGGGAAGCTCGGAGCTTTAGCCTTGGCTTTCCTATCGCAAATTATTGCTTGAGATCGACCCGCAGACTGTAGGCAAACGACGGGGCATAATACCTAGTTTTAGTTTTATCTGAACGCAATTGCAATTGGAACTGCAGCAACTGCAGCAACGGCATCTCTGGTATCCCGTGGTACAGGTATATCGGTCGGGCCGACGGTACCGGGGGTTGCAGATTCGATGCAAATATTTCGATAACTCGATGACCGCGACTGCAACAGCAGCGCCGAGTTTGGGGCTTTATTTCCTGACGTCTATACGCGGTTACAGGTATACGTGCATCGTATATATTACCCGTGTATTCGTATCGAGGTATTATACGGGTGTGTGAGTTTAACTGCGTAAACGACGAACCGTAATTCCCTTGAAATGATATCGCTTATAGGTGGTGGTAGGTGTAACATTGCCAGGGTGAAAATTGCGGGACGAGTTCAATTTCGAGTACAGATTTTCCAATGGAACTCGATAATTCCGTAAGATCAAATCCGCGGGTCGCAAGGATTACTCGTTTTTTTTTTTTTTTCATCATTATTCGATTCTCGCAGGATTTGATCAACCGAAGAAGAAGATTTTCAGGGATTTTCACTCTGCGGTGAAGACAACGAATAAAGGTCATCGTTCATCGCGAAGGGGGTGAAAAATTAGTAGAACAAATAAATTGAGTGTAAAAAATTATTAGAATCGCAAGGTGTGCGATTTGTCAGGGAATAACCCGTACAATGTAGGGAACGTGTCCACAGCCTTTAGTCGGTCGACAATCGCAATTGCAGTCGCGTGTTGTTGTGCGAAGAGTAAAACAATTTCCCCAACGAGTAACGACGACTACGGTAGACGATATCCTGCTACAAGCACACCGGCGATAGAGTTTGTTTCTATTTCGTTCGAACTCCCCCTTTATACATACCAATGTGCTGCGGCGCACAATAGCGCGGCAGGGGAAGAGAGAGCGGGGAGAGAAGGGGGTTAATAATACAGAAGTAGAAACGTACGAAGCATCGAGATACTCCAGGGGCTGCATCGGTGGGTTGGGGATTGTCAGTTGAACATATAACGTGTGGGTAAACAGAATTTGCTAATGAACTTTAACACGAATGCCGGAAAATTAAAGGTAAAACGGCTGCGCGACCGTGGTAGGCGTGCCGAGTAAAAGCTGGTATGGTACGACTACGGAGCTTTCCTACCTCTTCGCCGTTACGGGGAGAAAATAACAGTTTTTCATCCACCCGTGTACCGGGGATCAAGATGTTCGAAATAAGTACAGCGTAACAAACAACTCGGAGTGATGATAAGCTCGGCGATAAGACTCTTTTGGATCATGCACAGGAGAGTACGGAGTCACGAATTTTCAATTCTCCCGTCATCGGTTCGGATTCGTATTGAGCTACCTCGAAAACCTCCGGTGTACCGAGTCGACGAGAAACCAATTTCAACGGTGTGCACAATTTTTTTTTATTAATTAACGATATTTATTTTTATCAACGGTATCAGAATCAAACTTTCTAACTATATACTCGAAAGCTGCAAGCTGTATTCAAACAATGTGTACCATCGAAAGTTCATCGCGATTGTTTTGGAAAAATATACGGATGCGCCAATTATTTTTTCCAACCTTGTTTCCGTTCGCGAACTAACCGATATTTATACGTATAACAATATTACGAAAAAATAAAATCCCTCTAAAAAAGCGACGCAAGCTCGAAAAAATTACGCAAAAATTATCTATTGTTAATTACAGGTGACACGACGCCGAACAACGAATACGATATAATCAAATGCGGTGTAAGTATATCTCTCCATTTTTTTCCGTCGGTTATTTCGATGCCGGATATAGTTGGGAGCTTTCGAGTACCCTCGCTTTCCAGGATCTAAGTTGTTTCATTTTCAGCCGTGCGTAAAGTTTGGCGAAAACTTTTTTCCTACCCGCTTGAAAATTATTATTTTCGTTAAGCTTTTCGGCATTTACTACGCGCTAATTATACTTGATAAGCTTTAGTAATTTTATTGTGCTGGTTTTCGGAGGGTTGTGAGTTTCGATAAGAACTGATAAGAGGTAATGATAGTAATAATAATGATAATAATGAAGCGATACTATAACGATATTGTATAGCATCATGGAATGTAAATTTCATTCCTACCACCGACGCCGCCGCCGCCGCCGCCGCCGCCGCTACTGTTCGCGGTATGTAATGAGCGAGTTTGAAAAGTTTTTGGTTTATAAATGTAACCCGGCCTGCGCATTATGTATACCTATAACAATAGTTTTCTCCGAGTTCTGATATCTGACTGACAATTTCACGTTAACTTGTATTACGATAGCGGGTAGCTGTACGATGTACGGGGTGAGCAGTAAAAAACGAAGTGAGAAAAGACGATAACGAAACACTTAAAAAATGAAAAGAGAACCCAATCAATGAGCTTTCGAAATGAAGCTCCATCCCCAGTGCGAACTTTATCCTTTATGTCAAGTCGAGCTTATTGTAAAGAACGGATAACTTTTTGGAGTCACGTGCGAATAACAAGAACTTCCTACCATTGACTCGGGCCGGTGACGAGTATCGGACGATTCAACCGCAAGCTCCCTTCATTCGTTCGTTTTTTTTTTCTTCTAGTTTCATTTCAATCACCCTGTACATAAGCTCAAGTTAGCTAATTTCACAGACGTCTAGCTAGCTGCTACCGCTCCGCGCGTTTATATCCTACTTCGGTATTGTGTCCCGCTGTTGATGTTGATGACGATGGTGATGTCAGACGGAAAATCGTCTGGTTCTCCAGACTATATCCTCCGTATCCCGTTTTCACCGCAAGCTCTTATCCTTTATGGTTATTATGTATGTGTTCCGAGTAAATCCTGGAAAGATAACCATTGCTACCTCGTGCATCTAGTAGAACAAATCCTCGCAAGTGGTCGATGGCACACGACGAATGCTTTATGAATTATTTCACTGTCTCGTGGGCATTCAAGTTTTAGTGATTACCTTCTTTCGTTTCCACGTAAACGGGGGAAAAAAAACTCGGTACACGCGTACATGTATCTGAAATTCCAATATCACGGTTCAGTTATTCACCTTTGTGTTGGTATAATCGTTCAAGGAGTGCGAATACACGATAGAACGGGCGGCGCGCTGATGACGACGACGGTACAAATGGAAGGAGGCGATAAAGCTCACGTCGATGATGGTGAGGTTGAAGAGAGGAGGATTGAGAAACTTGTAAGTTGAAACTACCGCCATATCTAGGCAACACACCTCAAGTGGTGATTAGAGAGAAGCGAATAATGGCGAAATCCGACTACATATGTATTAAGTAGTACATGGTACACAGTACTTATGTGCCTAATAACGACTCGCTGTAAAATCCGAACTCCATTTGCGGTGATAACGATCATCGTACAAGTGTATAAAATTTACGTTTAGTTATAATACTATATCTACGTACGTACGTGTATACCTGCGGTATATGGAGGCGAATTTGTAACTACTCCGGTTATCCGCAACGAAGATAATTATCAATAAACCTAAATTCTATCAATGGATTACGTGGTAATTGACGTTATACTATTCTCTAGAATATCATTACGTAACCACGATTAAACGTGATCAGATATCGTTAATTAGTCGTCGTCAACACCAAAGCCAACGTTCCACTCACGCGTCTCCGAATTTCAAGAACGATGCACCGCGATGCACGATCCGCTTAAATTTAAAAAAAAAAAAATAAAAAAAAAAAAATAAAAGAAAATGAAAATTTTCCGATCCACGTCAACTATCGACCCAATCCGGCGTACAAAGTCTCATGGATTTCGACGTCGAAACGAAAGCTCGGAGATATTTCGTAATTTTTTTCTTCCATCAGGAGGGAGGGGCCGTCCGTGAAGGGATAGAGGCGAGCGGTGGTGCGGGGGTGCGGGGAAAGGGGTGAAAATTCTCTTTCGCTCGATTTGTGATATTACAAATTACACCGGAGTCAGAGAGCACCGCTCCGGCACAGCTGCAGGGTGTCGTTAACGAAGCTGCGTGACAAAGACTTTATCGGGCGTAGGGAATGCAAAGGCGGTTTACTGGGTAAAAATACATCTACCTATATATATTTCGGTATGCAGGTATATGTGTACGTTACCATGCAGATAGAGGGATAGCCGGTAGCGTGTCGTAAATCAAGCGGGGTGCGCGTATACGTGTATATATATATATAGTTTTTTTTTTATATCAGATGTATGACTGAATCGGCGCAAAACAATTAACCGTGACATTGCCGCTGCAACAGAGACGAAAAATGAAAAATGCCGACGTTTCGCGTATACCGTGTGTAATTTTACGAACACACACAGACACTGCAGATACGCGGGGATACGACGAAAATTTAAAGCGTGGATACGTCGTCAAAAATTTATTCTCAAAATATTAATCTACGACTGCAGGATAGGTACACCGAACGAACCCATAAAACTTTCCTGATATTTTTTCCAAACGGAAATTAAAGAACGGTCTGGAAAAATTCACTCGTATGAAACAATGCAGCTTTAAAATTTTCCACATTTCTCTTCTCTAATTTATCTCCGAATCTTGAGCTTTGTTCGTTACGATCTTGAAAATTGTTATCCTTCGTATTACCTTGTTATACTTACTCGACAATACGACACATTACGCCCCGCAGGTGTTGGGAAAATTATTATTACTTGAATCAACAACGGTACATTTATACGTACAGTTATATATAATTAGCTTTGCAAATGCACGAACTCTGCATAAAGTGGATTATCGATAAAGCTTTTAGGTGTATATAAATCTAAATACATACGGTATAACGTAATACTTGAGGTTATCGTTGTTCCGCAAAAGCAGAGGCCGGAGTTGCGGTGGTCGCGTTATGGGGGCGGGTAGGGCTTTCCCGAAGCTTTCGAAGCTTTCCCATAGCTTGCAAAGCTTTCCAGACAGCGCGGGCACCGAGCGACTCGAGTGCCGTAATCCAAAATCAAATATTAACCCGCTTTCTAGCAGCTCGACAAACGTGGACCATACGGTGCAGGTAGAGATGAGGAGAGGAGAGGAGAGGAGGAAATAGAAGAGATGGGTATCCGTGTCCGTACGTATATATACCTGCATAAAAGGCGAGTTTAAGCGAGTAAAGTGGGTGCACGATATGTAACTATATATTTATGAATATGAAGAGCCGCTTGGGTCAAAATCCTTGCTGGAAACATTCGTTAAAAAGACGAATGAATCAAAAAAGTTGAAGAGACGGATCGATCGTTATCGAAGTGATTCCGTTGAAAGTGGCGATGTAAAATTGAAGCCGATGCGGAAGTAATGATTTCGATTCTCCCCCGGAACAATTTTCGATAGATTTCGTTCCAAAATATTCGTACGAGAAGGAAATAGTGTCCTGAAAAATTATTCATTCGATATGAAAAGTAATTGTTCGATTCGTTTATCTCGCGTTGGTATCGCGTATTGTGCAACTTCGTCGCGCCGTCGATGAAATCATAAAACTCAGAACGAACGTCCGGGTGGTGCGCGAATAGAAAGGTTTTGCAGTTCTCGTTTCTTTCATTCCCATTTCCAGGACGTCTCTATTACATCTGATATTATAAGAGGAACTGAAGCTTGAATCTGCTGCTGCTGCTGCTGCTGCTGCTGCTTCTACTACCGTTACTGCTGCGGGGTAACTACCTATAGTAGTATCTCGCATTGACGCGTGACTCGGGTATTCAATTCCACGAACAACGATCTCTCGAAGAAGATACTAGCTCAGGATGAAAAGAGCCGCTTTTGAACGGAGCCACAACCGGGTGGGAGACTCTCTCTCTCTCCCTCTATACATATAGACTTACGAACTTAAAAATGATAAGAAAAAGCTTCTGTCAAGTGAAACAGGGTTCTGCGTGGGCAAAATCGTGTCCTGAATTATGTTAACGTTTCCACAGTTTGCACATTTGTATATAAAGAAAAAATACTAGAGGTCTTCGTTGAACGATTGCCAACACAGACTCGGAAAAATTCACTTTTGAGTACCGGTCTTTCTAATGAGTCTTTAGCCGGGTTCTCTTTATTCCAACATTTGCAGTATTCAAATAGCTCTTTGGATTACAATAAAAAAAAAACAAAAAAAAAATAAAAATAAAAAGATAAAGAATCCTAATGTAGTGTTCCCGTCGTTCATGGCTCCGGAGCTCAAACATGACGAAGGAAACCTTTTGCGTGGGCAAAAACGTGTCCTGAATTATGTAAACACCGGTTTTTGCAGTCTCAAGCCTTTCAAAATGTCGGAAGATTCCATTGAACAAATGCCAACTTCGAGTCGTATAAATTCATTTTTAAATGCACGGTCTTCCTAATGAGACAGTCGGGATTCTTTTATTCCAGCAACTGCAGTTTTCTATCGGCTTTTCGGTTCGACTGTGAAAAAATCTGATAAATTGTTACAGGTTCTCGTGGATTCCACACCCTCCGTGTCTCTAGGATCCCCGATGTTTCAGGCTAACCGATCACGAAGCGACCCACTTACCGGCCTTACCTTTCTAGACTCACTACCGAACACTTCCAGGCTGAGGATTGAATATCAAATATTAATAAACCGAAGCAGTTGCCAGCGTACCCCGGATGAAACTGGCCCTGAACCCTTCGCCCTACTTTTTTTCGGGACGGCATAAATTTCTATGCCAGGCATCTGCGCGTCCAGCAGCTCCGGAAAGGGTAAAGCGACATTTCGTCCTAATTTTTGTTCGCCGTACGGGAAGGGTGAAGGAGGTAAATTTTATCCGTATATTAACGAGCGCGGATATCGCGATTCCATTGGTTAAATCCGGAAATTGGCGGCAACGTTCGCTAGCGAAATGTGGGTATCTGGGGTACAGCAGCTATACGCGTCGACAAGTAGAACCGCAACGTCTAATAGGCTGATTCGCATTCAACCTGCTTCGTACTTCATGGTCCATGTGCGGGAATGGAATATTGTCTAGATAAAGACATCTTTGTGTAGCATCGCCGTACCTACCTACGTGAGACAATAACGTGTCCTCGGGTTTGCACACCCGTAGCTACCATCTCAGGGATGTAACGTTGCGTCCGTTAAAAACCTCCTCTTTCTTCGCCGGCTTTTTAGCTTCTACTTAAGAGTTTACGCCATTCAATTTTCACTTCTTAAGAAGTTTTCAAAACTTCGCCAATAACGTTTCTCCGAAGGCCGGGCGGATTCCCCCGCTATACTCACTGGTACCGTGTACGCCACGTACGTACGTACGTACCTCCGATCACTCGGCAACTGAAAACTATTCCAATTCCATCTGAAAATAGGTGAAAATTTTCACATCCGTTTTAAAAACAATCAACAGTTTCAGCCACTCAACCCAAATGCAATAGCTTTGTTTTCTAATTTGTTTCGCCGCTTCCGACATGACCACCACCACCCCCCATTTTTATCGGGCTCTGGTTAGGAGAAGCACGGCACTGTTTCAGATTATAGATATACGGTAGCGCGATGTTCCAGAGCACGGAGCTTTGTCAAGACGCGTGAAGGATTCTCAACCCTCCTTGCTCGTCCCCCCCCCCCTCCCGGTAGGATCCGGCACATCAACCCTCCAAAGGTTCCGTTGCGTCGTTGTGTTGCGGCTTGTTTGTGCAATCCAAGCAGGTTCGTGGTGGCTGCTATTCGTACGTGATGTATATGTATGAGCTCCGCGTCTCTTTGTGTGTACACATGTATAATATATACGGGGGAAATACGTACGAAGAATTCGGGGAAAACAAAATAAGGATATCGCGGATCGAAATAATATTGCCTGGCTAAATTTAGGACGGAGAATTTATTAAGGAAATAGGGAGAATTGCCAATCGGGAGTTCTCCGTGTATGATATGTGAACGCGCGGGTTGATGGCGTTTTGTACGGTGATCGATTCCTTTCGGACGATTATTTTCAACGTTTCCCGATGGTTTTTCGATTACCCGTTTGGATTGTCCATGTGATATTCGAACACCCTCGTTGTCTGGTCAACACTCACCACGACTTTCTAAGCAATCCCGATTGTTCCGGAGGAATTCTAATGGTCCGTTTTCAATATATCCGAGAAGTCTAACGATTTTCGAAGGTTTTGAATTTTTCCAGCATCGAAAGCTCCCTAGAAAGCTCGTCGAAATTCACGTCGATCGAATTCAATAACAATGATCGTCATGCCCCGAGATACCGCGGGAATGCTGCTGACGTTACTGATCCCACAATCAGAACTTCAGTCTTCCGGAGTGTCTGCCTCGAGTGATGCCAAACGTGATATATCGAGCATTTCCGATTACGCTTCACCCTTAGTTCAAACAGCGATCGTCTATATCTGTTCAAGCGATTACAGTACACATATAGGCCATTCGATGTTCGGTACGTCGCGACGTACCGTAACTCCTGTATGCCATGTACACTCGGCCACTTGAATTTCGTCATTATATGAACAAACCTCATGACGTACGTACATCGTCATGAGGTAACCAACCACCCCGCTGCTGCAAAACAACCGCCATTAATCACCCGTACGACGGTCGTCTGGTCGACCACCCTAAATAACGTCACCGGGCAGCCAGTATCCGCGGAATCACGAAGGTGGGATTTTTTTAATACTTGTCAAGCTCAAAAAAAACTGGTCTACTCGTCTTCGACAACTGTCCAACGGCATTTGACCGAATCGAATGGCCGAGCCTGAGTCCGCGATTGTTCCCTTCGCGTGGGGTGGTTAAAATCAGATAAATGTCACGGAAAACTATGAGAATCTGAAAGTTTACGTCGTCGCTTGTATATCAACTTCCATTCCTATCAGATGAAGAGGATGCAAATGTAAGGGATCGTAGGGTACGAAAATTTGAACAACGTTTTTTTAGTCCATAAATCCGAACGTAACGCGATATTTTAGGGAAGGTGCCTAGGAACCAACACAATTGGGAAACGGCGGACATATCTCTTGGTGCGGTAGACACGTAAGAATGAACCCAGGAAAAGTGGGAATGTCGCTTCGAAGGTTGGGGGGGGGGGGAGGGGGATTGAAATGGGGGACGGATATCTTTATGCCAATCTGTCCGCCTATGCGAAGAACATGTAAATATGACGGTATACGCCATACACGGTGTAGCCGTTGGCTTGAAAATGTCATCGTTGGGTTTTCCGTGCGTATATAGGATACACACACTCGCAGCGTTCGGGGGTCTGACACTTTAAACGGGAATCGGAATATCGCCGAAGATACCGGAATCGAACTCGCCCGCCCCTATACACGTACACTGTGTACATTTCAACGAACCACCCAACGAATATGTCGCGCAAGATATCCGGTAATATAATAAAACCAAATACGTCTATCCCACCTACTCTTCCGTATCAGATATACGTACACAGTTCCCGGGATTTTATCATCCGTACAAAGATACATAAAAATCGAAACCCCGGGGCAAACTTCGTCCTCGAGGTCGTTGGTTATGGACGACGTATAAAAAACAGGCCTAATCAGCCACTGGAGCGAGGCATGTGGTTGTAACGATGAAAAATATTTTACTTTTTTTTTTTTTTTTTTAAAATAACATCTTTTCAATAATCATCAAACTATTCTCTATTTTTTTTTGTTTTTTTTTTTTGCGCACGCCCTTAGTTTTTTATTTCTATATTTGTCTATTTTTTTTTTTTTGTGATTCCCTCGTGAGCGAGCATCATTTTATTGTTTAGTGCCGATACACAGCGAGGGGAGCATAAAATAGCAGGGTGTAGGTATAGGTGTGAGGTTGGAAAATGAAGGTATGGGGTGGTGGTATTCTGATAATTTTCGCAGTTTACTACTTAGCTATTACAGCAGCACACCGCACCACCATTTCGTTTGCCCTTCACTCCGCTTCACTGCAGCACAACGTGTCCCTGGGGAACAATTGGAACAACCCTGTGGGGACGAAACGGGATGGTTATAAGAGAGGAGTATAGCGGCGGTACCACTTTCATAGAATGACCTTGGGCTACAAAAGGTCTGCAGTAATTTCCTACGAAGATACCTCAACGTTTCTAAAAAGCCGACTGGTCAATTTTACCGGTGACCTCGGTGAAATTCTAATAAAAATAGCCCCCTTTTTATTTTTCCCTCAAATCACCGAGAAAAGAAACACCTTTAATCGGTTGGGGGTGAAGATTTCGTGAGGGTACTGTAAAAGCATCGTCGTTTCTTTTTATCGCATACTTACAGATTAAATATCGTGAGAAATATTTGTCCGTTCGACATATGGCTCCTAAATCGTATTCAATCTGGAAAAAATCATACAATCATTCCCTGAGCGCCCGTTAAAGGAAATTTTCAACTCGAATTCGATATTATTAAAAACAGAAAAAAGCGGCATTGAAATTCTGTAAGCTCGCAGACAGCTTGCAGACCTCCATTAGTTTTTTCCCGTACCGACCTAATTTTTTTTTTTTTTCTTCAAATATGATATAAGTTTTGTGAAAAATGGATTCGCAAAGTCGATTCAAGCCTGATCTGTAGAAAAAAGTGAATTTCCAACCCTCGCGAACGCTTATAGAAGTTTGTAAAAAAAAAAAAAAAAACAGAAAAATGAAAGGTTATTTGGTAAAGGATGGTAAAGGTATACGAAAGTCGTCTCGAGTTACACTCGTGAGAACGCATTAGCTCGCACAAAGGAATTTTCCGAAAGCTATGAATTACTGTCACAAATAAATATCGACGACAATTTTCTTCTTTTTCGCAGAGTGGGTTGAGCGAAGTTAATTCGTTTTTAAAAATCTCCGCTCGTTCGAATCCATATTTCCATTCTAGTACGTCACGAAACGTAATGATATTTGCTGATAACGATTAAGAGAGGATTGGTAAGATAAAAAAGTCAACCGGATGAATATTAACTTCAAATTTTGATATATTTTTAATCATATGTGTATAATAATTATTTAATATCACAACAGTCAACATGCAACGATTATATAAATCACAGGTTAATTTTTCTTCTTTTTTTTTTTTGGTTTGCTTTGTTTTTCAAAATCTTACTTCTTTACAACATCTCCTTATCGATACGGTATAATTCATCGTAACACGAGTTCACATACAAAAATCTTGAGACATTTATATAAATAATATATACAGATTATATATCTTATACGTACGTACACAGGGTTGGTTTAATTTCGAAATAGGCGTAATAATAAAAAATAAATTTACAACATGTCATCTTTCTTAAATGTGAGTTTTCAAATTTTTATTGTCAGTTTGTGCAGGAAGAAAGAAAACCGACAACTTCGTCTAATTGGAAGTATTTAATATAGATACGTATGCTACATTTGCATTATAAAAGAAAGGAAATTTAATCTATGGATAACAATGCTAGTGATATAAATGATAACAATTGGGTATAATAAAAACCTATACGTTCATCACAGATTTTTATGTTTTTCATTTTTACTTTGCTTTGTATGTTTTGCGAATAGTTTTTTTTTTCATACTATGATTTAACGTTACAAACGATGTTATTCAAACCACCTGCATATATGGGTGTTTCTGATTGATGACAGATCGAAGAGAACAACAACAGAATACGTTTTCAATGATACTGATCATCGTATATAATATACCGTCATAAATCATTACGTAAGTTATTGATTCTTTTTTTTCTCTTTTTCATTTTTCGCAGATCCTTCAATGATTGTCTTAGTGTTACATTTTTCACGTGGATTACAACACAATAATATATACTGTGGTTACATGTATTGATATATAGATTCGTTATTCAACGTATTTCCCAAATATCTTTATCCAAATTTAATTAGAAATTACATAACTACGATGAGTATTGCTCTCTGTAGGCCTATAAAACGACTTGTGAAAAATATTTCACAAACACACATATTCGTACATGGGGAAGATTGGGACTGAGCAGAGTACCGTATAGTTCAATGAAAAAAGTCAGTAATAAAACAGGTATGGAAGATCTAACTTTCTCAAATGGAAAATATAAATGCGAATACGCCGTTATTCTGAACGTACAATTTTTCCATCGATTTGATATAATTTTATGGTATTGGTATGTACGTGTTAGCAAAATTCATCTAAGCCACGGTATTTCGCTTCACTTATACATACTTTTTTTTTTTCATAGCAATCGCGTTCGAAGGATTTTAAATGAAGCCATCAGTTAGCAACTGTGCTTTTTTTCGTCCCTCGTCATTATTGAATTTGATTTTCTCGGTACAGTACTAAAAACCCTGTCAATTACGTATGTCTTATTGTTAGCTTGGCTTCAATTGATTGTCTTGAATTATGTTTTTCAATAAAAAAAAAAAAAAGGAATAAAAAAATCCGCGCGTGGGCGCTGCGCCTCATGATTGTCCATATAGTTTGAGTACATTATTAATAATTGTTATGAATTAGAACAACGTATATATGTATATAAATCGTATATTTATTGCTAGTACGATATGCAGTTCTTCGGTAAATATGTATTTACGCTTTGATTGGAAAGGAATAATTTTTCAATAGGGTCCAAACAAAAAAAACTTCGTTTCTAGAAGACTAGGTGGCTTTCGAAAATTGTGAAGATATTCATTGTCAGCCGAATATGATGTTCATATTCAGAATGAAAAATTAACAACGTACGAATTCTAATCTTCGCCGCATGATTCCTTTCCTCTTTCGGATGCTGAATCACATTTTTTTTCAACCTGCGCTTCGTCAACAGCGTCTATATCGTCTCCAGAAGTTTCAACGTCGACTTCGGTGAGGTTTTCCAACTCCGGTTCTTCCAATAAAGCGTCAGTCTCTGCAGGTCCCTCCGTTGAAATTCCACTTCCTTCGATATCGACGGTGTGACTGTCGTCGGAAAACTCACCCCGACTACCGTCAGTATCGAGGGAAGTTGTGGTAAAATATTTCAGTTCATATTTCTCCAGCCCTTCGGGTACCGGCTGGGTTTGCGTATTGAGCGAAAATCTGCTACATTGAGAATCGCTCCTGTAGTGCTTATCGAAGGACCGTCTCCTGTTATCGTCTGATCTTGAATGGTACAATTTACCGTGTCGGTATCTACGTCCGGTTTCTGCTGTATCGGCACGGGGTCGAAATTCCGGTTCCAGACCCATTTGACCGTGAACCGCACTAGGTGTACAACCGCCGCTACAATTATCGACGGCATATTTGTCGCTAGTACATTTCCTGTAATCCTTTTTACGAAAATCAGGAGATTTTTTGCAGTCCAAACTCGCTTTTCTATAGCCCACCGGTGTCCTGTCGACTTTTCTAATATCGCCGCCGATTCGATCCAGCGACATTTTACGAAAATTTGGCGACGAGATTTTCCTAAAATCTTTGGGACTTCTTTTGAACTCGAGCTCCTCGAGCATTCTTATATCTATGGAGTTCCTTTTCCGGGATATAAAATCGTCGGGATATTTGAATCCTTGAAATTTTCCAAGGTGGATCGGCGCCACCGATCCTTTTCGAATATCTACTTCCGCGTCGTCGTCGATCTTCGTTTGCCTCAATAGCTGATGTCTTTGAGCGGTGTCCGAGCGGTCCTTTATTTTTAGGGTAACGGGCCCTTTGTTCGGAATGTGGAGATCCATAGCCATCGAAACTTGACTTTCTGATATTTTATTATACTCCAAACTTTCCCTGCTACTTATGTGCGGATTATAACCGGCGTTGTCCACCGACATAGCGTGTCTCTTCAGAAGTTCTGCGTTCAAAAGTGCGCATCCGGTGTACCGATTGGTTTTTCTTCTCGGCGAATTTTTGAGCACAAGATTCGGGGCACTGGGACTCTTCTTCAATGACTGCGAGTTGTTTTTGTCTTGTAGATGTTTCGAAAACTGCATCAGCTCGGCTGTTAACTGTTTTCTCGATACTTCGTGCGTCGAGGGACTCGGACTCCGATGAACACGGAATAGGCCCAATTGATGGTCCCACCTGGTCGTCTGACACGATGTTGAACGCCGACTTCGCTGTTTGCTATTTTTGCAAGGCGTATTCTGGTTGAAACGGAAACGAGCTGGCACTACTTTTGCGGCACTATCGCGGGCCTCAAACGTCATCACGCAGGCGGCGACAACGATAAAACCTGAAATGTAAATTTCATCGTCAAACTTCAATTTTCAATTGATTAAATTCACTTTTCTTTCTTTCCTTTTATTGCGATCCGTACGGTTTGTCACT
Source organism: Athalia rosae (assembly GCF_917208135.1). Classification (NCBI taxonomy): domain Eukaryota; kingdom Metazoa; phylum Arthropoda; class Insecta; order Hymenoptera; family Athaliidae; genus Athalia; species Athalia rosae. The sequence goes on from NC_064027.1 coordinate 26,403,435, forward strand.
TTTGATCAATATTCAGACACAGGTATCGTGATAAAATGCGAGAATTTTTCACATACATCTGGAATAATTCGATTGATCAGATAAAATTTTAACAGATGTAATTCCAATAATTCACACAACTTTACTTGCTGATTAGATGTTATCGACTTGGATTATTCAATGAAACATTTCTTTAAATAAGAACTTTTTCTCCCATCTCATGTATCAGCCTCCATAGCTCAGGGGTTAGAGCACTGGTCTTGTAAACCAGGGGTCGAGAGTTCAAATCTCTCTGGGGGCAGCTTTTTTTTTATTTCATTACGAAGTTAATTCTTAAAGAGATTTTGATATTTTTCAACTTTTGTTAGAAAATTAAAAACATTTCGTATGAAAATAATATCGTTCAAAGAGATATGTGAACCGTTTTAATCCAAGTTATTCAACTACCACGTTGTATCTCTCGCCTCGTCATTTTAAGCATTGAACCACCCATTTATTCAGTCAAGTCTAGACACACGTTTGAAATGGAAACGCAATCACACTTAACGGGTTTCAAATTTATATGCCGTGGATTCTATTTCAATTGATGATGTGTAGCTACGTACACATACACGAACGTTATATGTATAGCGTTATGGCTATGGGAACATAGCAACTCACGGTTATCGATTATACGACACAAAGTTGCGTCTGTGTGTTGAAAATTTCCGAGGCTATATCCATTATTACAATCTACACTTGCGACATTATTGTTAAAGTTGTTATTATTGTTTTGTACTTCAAATCCACGTTGCAACGCGTAGACAAAGGTATGTGTATAGTTTGAAATAGAAAAAAAAAACCAAGCACGTGCAGACTACGTTATACTACACATGGTACAGGTATCTATAACATACGGTACACGTAGCGAAACCCGCAGCTGAAACCGATACGATAAAAAAACACACGCTGTACGAGAAAATCGAGGTTGTTAAGAAAAGTGATGATTTATTCATGATTGAATCGATACTCGTTTTTCCATGTTTTTTTTTTTTGAGTCAGTTCGCTCGTTCAATTTGCGGCGACTGATTGAAAATGTAACGCACAGCGTCTCCATATGCATTCGAAAGAGTAGACGAGCTTACAATTTTCCAGCCTCTTTTATCCATATGATGAAGTTTCTTTTTTTATTTTTGGTTTTTCATTTATTCTAAACAGTGACGTACCTCCAACTCCCATAACGATCGGTCCAGCGTAGCTCAAATTGTTCAAGTGAAAACCTCGCGACTCATTTTTCACTCGGACCGTCAAGTTCCCTCGGATTTCCTGCGCCATTGAGAGCTGGTCCGCATAATATCCTATTGTTGAGAGAAAAATAAAAATGAAGAGAAATTAACCAATCGATAATGACCAATTCGTCGATAACCAGTATAATGGTTATCGATAATCATGAGAATGAAAAGAAACGCCACAATTTCTTCATTTCTATTCTACTTCGCTTTATATTTGGTGAGTATATCATATGGTGCGAGGTGCATATTGTGTACGTACATAATGCGATAATTCAAGATTGTGGAGATGAGAAAAAAAATGTTAAGCCGTGATTATTGCCTTACCGATTGTTGCCATGCAAGCTCCCAATAGCATCAGTAAAAGTCCGATGCCAAGAGCTTTGCAAGCGTGCCATAAACAGCGTGTCGTTACCTTTCCTCTAACAACCTGATGGCAAATAAAAATTTCAAAGCCGAATTAACGATCAATAAGATTAATCGGAAATTCATCATCCATTCTTGAAGTAAATAACTTTGGAAAAATGTTTTTCAGTTTGAATAAGCAAAATAAAAGAAGGACTCGCCACGTCGCGATAGACGAAAATCGGTTAACATTTTTGCAGCGTAAAATATCCTCACTGTCCCCTGAGAATTTATTTTCTATGGAATTTGAACAAATATCGTGTTCCAGCGGGACCCTCGGGTTCTCTTTTGATCCCTTATACACCCTTGGTTCCTTTCCATTTATCTGGAATGACTTGAGGATCCTTTGTCGTTGAGATTTTTACGTTTCATGGGCGCAGCTAGATATCGAATAGTACGTAGAAGCGTACATATATATATATATATGTATTTGGGTACGTTACATACATGCATTATATATCATACAGATTATGTACTATGTGTATGTACGTACATTTTAGTACATACGTACCTACTTTCCGATCAAATAGGAAAACGATAAGTCGATTGAGGCTCCTTTTGTCTACCTGCAGAGCTCTCTAAAAATCAGAAAACCCGGATTTTCACCATTAAGGTTGTACTCTTTTTCTGCTATATTCGTCGACCCTGAGATAAAAGTTTCAGAATTTAAAATATACGTCACGATGTGAAATATTTTTTTCGTAAAAACCTACCTACATCTCACCAGCCTGCAGACTTAAATATTTTACAAATAATATACTATTCATACCGATCGCTTTTCATCGTACGTGCGCGAATCGGATAAGAAAAAGAGAATATAGTATGAAAAATGTTTTTTTTTTTAAATATGGCAAAATTCAGCAGGTTCAATTTACCCTTTTTTTCATACGAGCAAATAGGCGATGTATGTACAAAAGCGTGTTGAGCGACTACAAAGCTGGTGGGTGGCAGGGAGTATTATGGACCCTCCATAATAATAAATCTAAAGCCACACGCCATATAGATATGTGAAAAAAGAAAAATATATTATATTATATTCACTAAATGTGAGCTAGGGTAGGAATATTTTTTAATATCACATCTAAACCCAGAAATCAATGCTCAGTTCGTACGAAATTTTTTTTTTTTTTATAACACCATGATCGAGGACTGAATGTTTTTCCGCTTTTCTTGTTATTCGAACCTAGACGAATATTTTCTGTTCAATTCAATCTTTTTTTTGCATAAATGAGCTTTGATTCTTGGGATCGGGTAAGAGTTTAAATTAAAAGATATGTACATGGCTACCTCGAAATCTTCCCACCGTAAATATATTTAAGTAATGAAGCAAAAACCGCTAGAAATCTCAGATCTTCGCAACCGCAACTCTACTCAAACGATGATGTAAATTCTCATCATCTAAAATAATCTCTATTTTCAAGTTCATTCTTGCGAATTCCATAGCAGAAGCAATTGACGAATAAGAATATAATAACTATAGTAATAAGAAGACGAAATATATTAGTAATTTTCTGAATTTGAAATTCAAAATTTTCATCAAGGCAAGAATTTTTTTCACCAAGACCTTATTTTCATAATTTCTCCATTCTCTTATTCGCTTTATTTAGAATAAAATACGGGGAAAGGACGAGTAGAAAATTATGTAACATTTTATTATTCATTTTTTCTTTCCTAATGATAAAGATTGACGTGCAACTGTAACTGTGTAATCAAACTATAATTGTATTATTGAAAGTATAATAGCGTATAGATGTATATTTTTGTTGGACAATTTTAGGCGTGACAAAATGACATGTATTTCTATTTTTATTTCGCGTACTGTAATGCTACAGCGATGATGATTCCAATATAATGTTCAATGTTAGTGAAAATCACAACGGTCGCGACTGATTAATCCCAGGAACTTTGACTTCAAAAAAGTTCAATTCTCTACGCCGACCAATTCAATTCCTATAAGCCTTCGAAATTACTTTATACGAGGAACAAGAAAATTTCTCTGTCAATATTCGTTTGGAAACTCAAACGAATCGATAACGTGCTAAAAATTTAAGGAGCGGGAACGCGTACGGTCGTTTAGATTACACAAAAATTCGACGTGACAAAAAATTAATCTTCGCTTACGTTTGATACGAAATTAGAAAAAAAAGAGAGAGAGAACGTAAGAAAAAGGATGAGGAGAAAAAATTCAATTACACAAAGCCATAGCCATGGCCTTGCCCACCCTTTCATATTATATCGTTCTTTAAACACTTTACTCCCTTCTCCTTTTTTCTCTTTTTTTTTCTTTTCTCTTTACCTCCTCGTCTTTGTTACGTGCTGCATGTACTCTTGATCCGGTTTTTCACCGCCATTATCCAACACTCGTCAAATTTTTTCGAAAGCCTTTTTTTCACCATTCTCTTTATATCAGGCATTCCCAGATCTTCAAGGTTTCGTAATTTTTTTCCCTTTCGAGCAATAGGTTTGACCCGCAAAAAACGGAACAAAAATCTTGTTGAATTTTTTTTCAATCCACGAGTTATTAATAGATGAACGAAAATGATGAATTTGAAAGAAAACAGGAAGCCTGCAGCGTATTTTTTATTTTTTTTGTCACCGTTATTCGATTTTTTTCAATTGTGTTTTTGCTTTTATTCCGACATTTTCTCCACTAAGAATCGTGAGCTTCGAATATAATAGTGGTAGGAAGCTCTAACGATGGAAAGTGCCTGACTGGTTCCTTTTTATTTTAATTTTTCCTCTCGTCTATCGCTTTTTCTTCATTTGCTATACCTTTGATTTTTTTTTTTTTGGTGATTAAGTTTTTATTAACTATACGGCGATCGAAACTCGGATCAAAAGTTATAATCCACCCCCTCCTTTTGGAAATCGAAAAACCAAAGCAGTAAAAAAGCAGCAACAAAGTAAAATGCTTCAACTGATCTGTTTACTCTTCGATGCCATATTATTATAGCTTTTCTATGATCTGGGCCAACAGCTAATCGGAATTTGGAACTTTAAATAAATATTTACAATCATCGTCTTAATATATATTCAAGGAACAAAAAAAAAAAAAAATTCAGACAGTTGTGTAAAAAGAGACAAGCCTTCCGAAAAAACATGAAATAAAATAAGAAAAGATAGCGGAATTATTATTATCGATAATAGTTAATCATAATTTACTACACATACCTGTACATTCCACTGTGCACCGGGAGCACAAGCTCTTCTTTGAGTTCCCTGCCAATAAACTCCTGATCCTTGGGGCATTGCGTTTATATTCCTATAAAAACCGATCATATTATAATAAAGTGTATGATAACGTATCATGGAAATATTGGTTTTAATCAACGCTTTAAACAACGACACGGCGATGTACATACTATAATGTGTTGTAAAGTACATGATGAACACCCTCAGACGTATAATTTATTTCTTTTCTCGTTTAACCGCTCCGAATTAATGATCTTGTTAGTGCTCTCCTTATTCGCTCCAACGCTCCATTACAATAGAGTGAAATGATCCTCATTTTTTTTTACATTCTTCACCGACAGACGGTCTTTTTACTTTATTACAAACCGTGAAGATCATGCGAGTTATATCGTATTTATTTTTGCAGATTTAGAATGTGAGAAAAAAAATTACAATCACGTATAATCTAGAATTTTGAACTGACTTTTTGCCAGCTATTCGTTGAGTTTTGCTTTTTTTCTCTTGAAGATTAAAAAAATCTGCTATCTATTTACAGATTACAAAGATAAACTTTATTTATTTATACGAGAATCAGAGGTAGGAAATTTCGAAAGTTTGAACTATTCTAGGCCAAGTCTTGAAGGGATCTCACCGGTCCCGGATGTTATAAACGGCTTTTTACTGGAGATTACGGATTTATACATACGGGATTATTCTCGCACGAATAAATGAACTCAGGTTAATAATATCTAATGAGTAATGATCAAGGATCGATCTTCTCAGCCGCTGCGCGATAGGTATATGTACATGTGAAATATACCTAATGGCTGTTCTATTTTTTCCACCAACACAGCTGCGTATAATAGCGGCACGTTCGGATCGCTGAAAATAATGTCATCATCGTAGATAAATGATTTAAATTCATTTTTATGACCTACTATCTTTTCTAATGTACAAAATTCTCTTATGGATTATTTTTGGTCACGTGTATATGCTTCTACCCCCGATTGCATAACCCTCGAGAGATCAACACGCGCCTTCCGGTTCCACCTGATTACCTAGAATTTATTCAACATCCGGTTCCGACATTCATAAGCGTACATTAAATTATCCTGAACATTATGGCGTGTAAAAATTAAAAAAAAAATGTATGGAACATTGTCATATAATGTTGGAAATATTTTCAAAGATTTGTGTTTGTTATCCATAATAAATTTCAAAATCTGATCAAAATTGTACATACCTTTGAAATTACGTTTGTGACCTAAGCTTGAACGGTCGTTTCAAATTTTACGTTATTATATTATGAACAAAATTGAAAACTTATCACATGTTTTATGATTTGTATACGGTATAATTATCGGTAATAAATGTACTACTCTTATATTTGATTTTGATTTTCCTTTTTTTCCCTCATGCAGATTATACTTTTACGTTTAACACAACTGTATAGATCGAAGTTCTATTATTAATATTAGAAAGTCGAATCATTGCACTTTCTTAGTTATCATTCTCGTTACGATTATTTATTTTTTCATCCTTATTATGTATTTTGTCATCATAACTTCAGTTGTGACATGCGTATTTCAATAATTTGTGGATTGTCGCCGTTTTTTATGCAATAAATAAGAATAATTTGAGAGTATGATTGAATGCAAATAATAATTTGATGCCAGTGTAACAAAACAAATAAATTAATATTCATAGGCGATCTTCAAGTTTGCATATCTGCAAATAGTCAAGATGATTGTTTGCATAGTAATTAAACACCATTACTTGATTTGTTTCTCATCACGTTATTTTGTCACCACGTAAAAATATAACTTTGATAAGAAAAACCATAATGGATTGCACCTTGATTCACAAAAAAAGAGAACAAAAATTTCAATAACTACTTCAAAACAGAAATCACAAACTAAGCACTACTCGCTTTTGTTCGTTTTAAATTATTGAAAATTTATTCGATTATTAATTTAGTTCGATACATTATTAATCGGTAACGATTCTTTGTTTTTGTTCGGAGACACGCTTAAAAATGACGAAGAAGCATCAGGTAGTAAAAAAATATGAGATTCGTAGGATGATAAATCGGAGAAAATAATGGCGGGATTGATGAACTGCACTTGAATCGGGTCTCGCGTTTTTACTCTGACAACAAAGTGCAGTATGTGTAGCGTTATATTGGTATTAGTGGCTAACAGACAACGAGTTATCCTGGGGATGTTGTACGAGGGAGTGTCTCCCTCATCACCTGTTGGTTCGCGTACCCCGTTTTGTTTCAGGGTAGTGACGGCGAGGTAAACGAGAAGAGAAGGAATCACGTTGCTATGCGCAAACGCAAACGCAGATCAATGTGTTATATTCCATACTTGATGCCTTATATCAACCCGAGAATTCTGAGCTCAAGACGTTTTTATGGAAAAGTCTGTCTCTCCAATTGGATTAGATTTACTGTAGGACTCCTGAAATCGTCTCATGTCCAACCCTTTCGGAATAAAACCCATTCAAATTTCGATGATCAACCACAATTGATGGTCACAGCATCATAACAATTCTCGTAATGGTGCACCTTTTTTTTTTTTTGTTTTTCAATTTCATCGTACCATTTCAGTGGAGGGATTTTACTTTCAAACTAATCGTAGTTCCAGCTGCTCAAGTTTTACAGATGCTTGAAGATTTTCTGTGCGGCGTCGATTATTATTACTTGAAACTTTACGGCCTCTATAAGCGCCTCATTTTACCTAATTGAGCTCCTTTAACTGTTGAGGCATCATTGTGCGGTTCCCGGTTGCCTGGAATGAATTATACATGGAAAAATGGTCAAATTAAAACGAAATTATGTGGCCAGTTACCATTCCATTCGTTTCTTTTTTTCACCCAAACTCTAATTGAATTGTGATACACTTTATTCTATTTCAGTTGTAGAAACAAATTGCAGAACTTCAGTAACTGTTTTCCAATTTTTTTATTTCTACCTACATTGGATTTGTTTTAAAATTTGAGGAAATTTTGAAAATTGAGGCAAAACTTCTTATGATGATCTGCAGTTTTTCAACAGTTGATAGAACAGATTTCAATGATAACAGGTTCCGAGGGTACAAGTCATGTAGTAATACGTCTGGTTTAAATGTGCATTCAACAAGTGTTGTATTTCGGACTGCTCTGTTCAGGCGCATGGTGATAATGTCGTAGGCGCTTGCGTGGAAAAAACTCTATGATTTGAAGCTATAGGTTTTCGAGAAAATTAACAATTTCGATTTCTTAAAGTGGTCGTACGGGAAATGGCAGGAATAGCGGTTGATAGGGATAAATTTTAGTCCAAAATTGAACTGCGAGAATTTATTTCATGACACCGAATTACTACACTGTCGCGTTCAATTTCACATCACATTACAATATACTTCTTTGCCAGAATAAAGTAAGAATTATAACTTCTTGAAATCTATGTTTTATTGTGGAAAAAACGAGAATTTCCTTCTAAATAAATATTACTTTAAAATCTGTAATAATATCAGGTAATCACAACAATTATATTGCACAGTGAACAGTAATTAGATAAGTAGTTCCACCAGGGACACACATTTAAATAAGAGCATTGGAATTACTATTATCATTAGTGAAAATATTCATCTATAATGAGCTATTGGCTATCAAGAACAGCAGCTAGCTCCTTAACTTGATCCCTATTGGCATGCATGAAGGCTTTAGCTTCCCATATCATGTTTACTAATACTTCATCACTTCTCTCGTCCATTGCGATATCAGATGACATTTGCGGATTAAATCTGTAATAAGGTACTCCAATCATAGAACACCATGTTCTCGCTCTATCCACAACTCTTCCATCACTAGCGGTTGCTTGATCTACCAAGAGGGTACCCAGTGCTGACATTCCCATAGCCAGTTTTGCTGTATCCCAAAGACTCTCAGGTCTAAAAACATCAATATCCGTCAACGGGGACACAGGAATCAATCCAGTTCCCAAAGAAACCACTACAGTGACAGGCTTGACTTCGTTCTCTCTTCCAACCGCTCTTAGAGCGAGATTATATTCGTGAATTTCCGTTAGGGCGTCGAGCGTTGGATTATTTGCGATCAAACCTCCGTCCAGAAATCTTCCAAATGCTCTGAAATATGAGGGCGCTGCACCAGTAGCTCTTGCCGCCCGCCACATAAGTTGTTTATCTGGCTTTGGAGTCTCACGAAACTTTCCGCTGGGAGGGACCTCCAACAAAGTACTCGGAGAGTCGTAGTTTCTGAATAAATGTAAATCGACGGGCTTACGATCAGCCAAGACTCCGCTAATCATCAATTTCGGCTGTTTTACGTCTGCCATTACAGTCTGCTCTCCTAATGCAGTTTTCAGGATATTCTCTAAGCCCTCACTAGAGTAGGGACGAGATCCGACAAAAGCATTATCTTTTATACGGAAATACAGTGCTTGGCACTCCTTCAAACTTTTACCAGTTGCCAATCCCAGCCCCAAAATTCCCCCTGTAGAAGTTCCTGCGATCCAATCAAAGCAGTTAACCACAGGCTTATTGATAACAGATTCAATCTCGAGTAACGTCTGCACCAAAACTAAACCACGGATTCCACCACCATCCAAACACAGCAATCGTCCACCTTCCACTTTCTTTTCTCCTTCCATGGCAAGCTTTTCCATCCCGGCAACGTAAAGCATTTGATCTAAAACGGTCCTTGGAACAGCAGATGGGGGTTCAGGTGGCGCTTCTCCATTAAAATTTTCACTGAATCGGCATCCTATGTGACATCCTTCCATATAAGGAGCGCATCGTAGGGCTCCAACGGCATGTAAAATATACAACGTTTTAAGACCCTCAGGATTATTTTCGATGCTAACGAGATGCCTTGCAGTTTCTCTTTTATAATTAGTGGCATTAATGTCAGCCCCGAATCCTAGAAGGGCCTGAACAATGGCAGGAGTGCCGTGAGTGATTGCTATATGTAGCGGAGTATTCCCTTCCTTATCAACCATATTGACCGATGCCATGTGACTGAGAAGAGCGACGGTACAATCTAGTCGTTTTCTCAAAACCATGATATGGAGCGCAGTTCTTCCATCAAAATTCAAAGCATCAATATCACAATTTGTCTCTATCAGTGCATCGATTACTCCTCTACTGGGTGACCAGTGTAAAGGAGTTCCTCCAAACTTCATATCTTGAGAATAAAATGCGTTTGGTTTGTCATGTAAAAAGTCCCCAACATATCCAGGGCTGGTTGGTTCACCATCAGTAGGTGGTATATTCACATCAGCCCCAATCAAAAGTAGGGCTTTAACACATTCCGGTTTATCTGCCAGACAAGCGACATGCAGTGGTGTTTGGCCATTGTTGTTTCTGGAGTTTAGACTATTAGGAAGCCCTGCACCTAGTGTAAGGATTATATCTTTCGAAGTGTCTGCAGCATAATGATAGACGGTATTAGCGTTATGGTCTAAATGCTCTAGTGAACTTTTAGCCGCCACTAGCATCTGCACGAGTCTCAGGTTATTCGACTGAACGGCAACCTGCAAGGGTGAGATTCCTGTGGCACGGTCACTGCTGTTTAGGTGACTGTTGACTGCAGCATAATTGAAAGCATTGTATAATGTGAGATGGGCTGCAACATGAGCTAAAGTCCATGTTGGATGATCAATGAGGATATCGCAGAGCCTTCGAATCCCATTAGTATTGCACAGCTGAAACAAACAGTGAAGATTCAAATAGTAAAACAATAAAACAATAAAATAACTGAAAGAGATTTGTACCTCTTTGGAGATTTGGACAAGGACGGGAACTTTGTCCTTGTAAATATTAAAGCGATGTTCCGCTGGCTCTATGGTTTCAGACCGGAACAAGCTGAAAATATGATAATGATAGGAAATGATGTGACATCATGGTTTCTCAGAACTCCGCTACAAATGTGATAAATCTTTTCTCATTGGTGTTATAATACAAACCTGTACGCCTGGTGGGTGGTCTCGGTATAAGGTCTGTGTAGAACAATTTCAAATTTCTCTTTCTTCGCGTGATCGGGTCCATATAAAACTATACCATCTTCTCGACAACATATTGTGCGATTTCCATACTGCTCTGGTTTAACTTCTAGGATTTTATCAGGTTGATTGGCGACACCAAGAATGTTCCGTAGTACCACACCAGAAGCAATGGCTCCTAGCCATGCCATTTTTTTTTATGACTATAGACTGAAGACTGGATTAATTGATATCAATAAACTTAGTCTGATTTCTTCGATCTGAGTTGCTTGGTGCTTATTGAGTGTTTTGAGACAACTTGCCACTTGATTTAAGGTTATCTTCGAGTTATTCGACGTACTTGATTCGAATTTTTGTACGATTTGTCATTCTGATTAAATTCAAAGTCGAACTGACGCATGTATAATCAATTTACACTAATGTTTGTAAGTGTGACTCACTTGAAAGTCTGTACTGCACTCAAATGATGATACCTCAACAAGAATAAATTTAAGAATGACAGCTTCTCAACGCAATTGTGAACATAATAAGCTCCGTTGGTGACGGATGCATGTTCGAGATTTTGTCAGGTTTTAAACGAAACTTCTTCTGTTTCAGACTCACAAATGGAAGTGGTTTCATATCCGCAGAAGATAGGTGGGTTTTACCATATATTGATATTACACCATACACAGTACAAAGTACAATTTATACAGCGACTATACAGTACACAACATATTTGAAGGTCAATGTTCATAGAATTCATCTGAAAGAGTACGGTGCGTTTTATTTGCTATGTTCTACGCAACAAGAAATTATGAATTCCTGTCAACGGCGGTAATATTTTCGAATCCGCTGTCAAAATAGTGTGTGAACGGAAGTCGGTCTGCAGAGCGTCAATCCAGCGTCACTCCAGAACGTATGCGTTTAAACTTAGCTTCTGACGTTATATAGATAAAACTATCACTCTTCTTCCAATTCTAGGTTTGACAGACCAGCTAACCAGTTACTGGCATCAGTACCAATCTTCAGTCAACGCTGGCATCAAATTCACGGATTAGTAACATTTTAAAAGAATTTTTTTATTTCCGGTAATGGTGGAGGATCGCTATAATGGTCGCCAAGAGCGAAAGCGCTGATTATCAACATTATTTTTGACCACTTCAATGTTGTTGATAGAACTATCGTTCGGAAGCATATGTTTGGAAAGTTGGAAAGCTTTAACGCCAGATGTATCATAAAATGTTCCGTTCAGTCACCGTTTCCGCAGTTCTAAGCAAAAGATGATGATTAATAACGGTTCTTCCGCAAGATTCGTCGAGGTACCCGCGGCTATGCCATTCAAGGTTTTTTTACTAATCTTCAAAGAGAAGGCCTGTTATTTGTTCGTAATAGTTTTGTGATATCAACTATGGAACTTCAACATCGAAAAAAGTACATGTAAATTCGTTATCGTCTGGGGCCATATATAGACATACATATACCAATAGTTTTGATTAACATTCATCGAATAGTAAATTGCATAGACTGGCTCATTGGGTAACAACAATGTACAATTGTTGTGACTCAATTTCCAGACTCACATGACTATTTGATACCCGAGTAACACAAGTAAGACTGCAATGGACGCATTTCAGAAAATCGTGATTAACTATTGGCGCCATTTTTGTCCGACGAATCCTTGATTTCATCAATTTTATGGAAATTAATTCTGGGAACGGTTACTTTCGGAAATGGCCAAGCAGTGTTAGGATCTATAGAAACTGGATATAGAAATCGATTAGTTATTTCTTCCAAACTTTGACCCCAAGAACTATTCAGAATGAAATCCATCGTTGCTCCATCAGGAAGCAAAGGATGTCCATCCTCGTTGAGAGCCTCAAGTTGCTCGACCATCATCGTCTAAAATATTTAATTCAATATAAATGCATTTTGAAGTGATTTTATAGCGTTTATTTCGATAATTAAAGCAAAACATAAAACGAAAAATATGGAGTAGAATATAGCTGTTACATGATTTTTATTGCTGAGAAGTCTGAGCTCTTTGTAAAATTTGTATAAGTTGATTAGCGTCGTTTCATAAATTTTTGAAGCATTTTCAAAATGGTCTTCAAGGCAAACGCGACCCTTTTCTCCTTCTGGAACTTCTGCCCAATTCACCTGAGATTGGGAAGCCTTTCTAGCGTACCATTTGTCAAAAAATCTTCCCACAACTTCAACTTGTATAGGAAAACATTTAGTTTGTCCAATCAAATGTGAACATGTTATAAATAGGTGTCGACAAAGTTGGAAAATTTCCTCTTCTGGTGCTTCGATTAAATGCACCATACAATTTGGGTAGACCAGAAGTAAACCCGTAATGAAATCTGAAGAAATATTGTACTCTTTCGTCGATGTATTCAATGACTTCAAAACATTCTCACTAAACTGGCTTTTCATTTTCGCACAGTAAACCAATCTGCAAATGTCCGAAACCCGATTTCCCTCCACGAAATTTAACATCGACTTTCTCTGAGGCGCTTCCATTGTTGTTTGCTGTTGTCGAGTTGTTGTTTGATCAATTTGGAACAGTAATATTCCAATAGTCAGAAAAGTTGACGGGTAAATGATTTCTCACAGTGCAAACGCAAAAAGTTTAATTTTGGGTATTACAAAGTTGTTAAAGTCTGCCAATCAAAAAATGTTCGAAATATTTAAACGTAAGTACCGCAGAAATGCGATCGTCTGTTGTGCTTTTCACATGGAAAGCACTGTCCAAAAAAGTCCCTAGAATTGCTATTTTTTTTTTTATTGGTCACAAGTGACGTGACGTGTAGCTGCGTCCATCGTATTTTGCCTGCTGGTGCATCGCTACCTTTGAAGAACAGAAAGGAAATGTTAATTAGGTTATGAGTGGAATTCCAGAGTTGATAATAACTCAATTAAAATAATACAGATTACCAATAATAATCGGTACGAGATAAAATAAATAGGGAAAGTAAATATGTCACGAACTAAGTCCGACAAAAATGGAAACACTACCTCAAAATCTGAAGCCAGCGTTTGGACACGAGCTATTACTGCAAATTCCGAGTGGCCTGACAAGGTGCTTAAAAATTTACAAGCCTGTCATCAAGTTCTAACCTGTCTATTCTTCCTTGTTGCAGGAAGAGTTTCTCGATGTCATTTATTGGTCGCGACAAGCAATTGGCATTATAGTCGGAGTTGGATGGGGATTGATTCCTTTAAAAGGATTTATAGCCCTATTATTGTGCGTAGATTTATATCAAGTAAGCTAATGGAAAATTAAAAAAAAACTAATTCAAGTAACTTGTTCGTTGCTCTAGGTTTTTCTTAGTTAATGCTGGCGTATTGTACGTCTACTTTAGTAATTTTCAACAAGTCGATGAAGAGGAATACGGCGGTGCTTGGGAACTAACCAAAGAAGGATTTATGACATCATTTGCTGGCTTTTTGGTAAGTATAAAAACCCTTAATCTATATCTTATTATTATTTGAATGTGTCAATTCTTATGAACTGTGTTGTACTCTTACAAAAACGGTATGGTAACATAGAAATATTCGTAGTAATCAGAAGAATAATATCCCTTGTTACTGCCACTAGGTAACTTGGATAATAATATATTCAGGACTCCACTTTGACTGACGTTATTTGGTACAAAAAACTGCTGCTCAAGAACCTGCCAAACAAACAGTGAGACATCATATAGTGTAATAATAATCTGTACAATGAATAGAAAGGAAAGAACAGATTCGTTAAATTTAAACTATTTGCTATTTATTATTATGAAAACGCTAATAATGGAGATAGTAGTAAAGCATTTTTTAATAAACTCTCAGGTAATTAATTGAGAAAATAAATGAAGAAACGAATAGGTGAGCCATAAGTGAATGATGTATAAGTAATTGATTAAGTACGTAAGGCAGTATAAATGTTAAAAACAACGGAACCCTTGTACAGCAATATTTCACGTATTATTAATACGTGAATACCTCATCATAAACACATTTCACACAGTTTATCAGAATTATGAGCTTGTTCATTAATTCACCCAGAGTGCAAGAAATCCACTGCTTCCAGTTTCCATCTTTCACTTCACAGACAAATGACAAATTTCAGAAATCTGAAATTTGATAATAGCCGATCACCCTATCATGAGCCGCTTGCGTCCGCGGGCCTGTACTTCTTTGTACTTGATCAGAACGTCTTTCATGTCTCTCGACTTGCAGAATTTTTGATAGTTCCTTAAAATCTCAAAAAACAATTTGGGCACTTCAGAATGCGCACTTGACAAAGCTCTCTCCAAAACGTAAAGGTCTACAGCCTTGTCTTCAGCGGTCGATTCTACATGCGCTAGTCCAAAATCTATCAGAACTATTTCCCCTGAAATGAAGTATTCACAATGATGATTCGTCACGGTGATTTATCAAAAAAATTTATTCACCTTGGAATTTTTCAACGTCCTTTTTGCCTTCATTTTCTTTCTTTTTAGGATCTTGAAAATTTCTCAGGAGCATGTTCGAAGTAGTAAGATCCCCATGGATTATGTTTTTTGAATGCAATCGTGCGACAACAAGTCCGATTTCCTCTGCCAAGAAGTTTATCAAATATTCGACGTTTTCTTTGTCGGATATATTTTCGTCTATAAACTCCTTGAGTGTTACAGCGTCGTCTATGTACTCCATGTACATACGACGACGTTTAAAATCAACGAGAAATAACGCGGGGGTTCTCACACCTAGATATTCAGGAAGCAAACATTTTTTATCATCCATCATCAAATTTTACAAAAATATTTGATCTTACCAGCGGCTTTAGCGCGAACAATAGCGCGTGCTTCGCCTTTTGTTCTATCCTTAGTCAGCATCGTGTCCAGATCGGGGTGTCTATATTTTTTTACAAATCTTTCTTTGATCAAAGCAGATCGCCCGAGATAAGTTCCTTTAAACAAACGAGCCTCAGCACCCTGTTTTATGATTTCGAAGCCGGTTATTGTAGGCTGATCTTGATCCATTGTTGCCTACGATTGAAAATACAAATTATTTGTGCAGCATTTTCAACCGTCTCTATAAGTTGCCACTGCTATCTCCCAATCCTCCATGAGACAAACTGACAATGAGCGCTAGAACGTTCATCTCGCGACTTTGTAAATAGTTTTTGGAAAGATATCTCAAGAATTTAAAAAATCTCAAATCATCAAACAATTCAAAAAAAGTGAACAAAAAATTCTCGCCCTTGCTCCAAGACCGCGAGCGAGCTATTGCGGGAAAAATGAATCCGGCAGCTGTGTAGGACTCGCGATATAAAAATCAGTGGGCGAACGCTAAACACCGGGTAGATTTTTTCAAATACAAAAAGAAAATCTCCAACCCTTGTTAATCGAAAATCTGGCTGCGCGAAAATTCTTTCTGTGCAATAATGAGAAAGAGTTTCTGCGTAGCCACTACATGAGATTCGGGCTCTTGCTCAGTCGCTCAATCGTACTGGAAGAATGCTCGTCGTCCCTGATTCTGCTGCTGGTATAACTAATGGTCAAAGTAGCTCTTCCCGTGCTAGCGCTAGCGTTGGGCGAATGGATCGTTACTGTGCGTCCTGCGCGCTAATCGCTATCCCGCCGCTATCTGCTGCGCTAGTATTCGCCCGTGCTTCGCTCAGACCGGTTTTGCGTGTTTCATTAAATCCTCTGATACAATATCGCGAGGCAACAGTTTTTGGACAGAAAATTAGGATGAGAGATGAAGTGAAAATGGACGCGAATCGCCTGATAGCAGAAGTCTACAAAAGACCCGCGCTATGGAACCAAAGACACATTTCTTACCACAACCGAGAAGTTACTAACAGGGTTTGGATGGAAATTGCCACGATTTTCAAACTCCCACGTACGTATTTTAGTACATAATAATGTCATATCTGCATATTCTTTACTTTTCTCATTTTGAATCAATTTTTTCTACACAGGCAACGCTGTCGCAGGAATATGAAAGACCAAAACACGACGTTAGCCCGTCTCTTATCTATAATCAGAAATCAAATCACTGCAAATTCAAACAGCATATCTTCTGCAATCAATTGTCACCAGTTAATTTTGGATCTTTTTTTTATATCAAAATACGTACAAAAATTTGCCACCGTTTTCTTTACAAGTTCGTACTCAAAAACGAACTAGTTTCATTGAGCAACTCTTGCAAAACCAAGAGAAGCTAGTTCAAATCTCTCCTAGCAAGTTGAAGCCTGGTTTGCGCTCGCCTTACTTTGTGCTACAAATACTTTCGAAAATAGGCTCAAGGGTCACCTATGTGAACACAGATGATTGTTTACTAATTGTAGGTCTATTTCGCTTTCCCTGGATATTTTTCATTACGTATAAATCGAAACAAGAGTTGTCAAAATAAAATGAGTACCGATACACCGACGTATACGATCGGTAACAAGATGACCTGGTCGAGTCGATTTCGAGCAATTTTTCAAATTGTTAAGTCAGATTATTTTGTAGAGGAAAACAACTTGTTTTGGATGTTGACTTGGATTAGTGTTTGAAACAAATCACCTAATGCGAGCCTGCATTAGGAAGTAAGCGGGGCGAAGATGGGTAATCGCGCATTTTCAATTCATGCAAAATGTATCATTGCATCGATACGAGATATAATTGGCAGCAATTAATCCATCACTTTAGCAAATAATCCTCAAGATAGTGTAATTATTAGGCCACGGTCTATGAAGAATGAAATCAAATGCGTAAGCTGCAGGGTGTAAACAAGAGAAAAAATCGGTTTTCGAAAAAACTATCATTATACCTCGTCTGGTTCAGCAACTTATCATGCAGATGTGAACTACCAAAAACGCAAAACTCAGTTATAGGATAAACTGAATTAATGTAATTTGAAATCAGGGCGAAAAAAATCATTTTGCGCTTCGAAATTCGTATACAGTCCGCCATTATCTTGTTACAAATAACAACAATGCCGCGAGAGCATTTGCAGCATGTGATTCATGTTGGACTTTGAATGCATTGGTTCGGAAAAGCGGTTTCAAAATTAGGTACTATTATTAATATAATAAGATTCATTGCAAAGAACAAATAAACCCAATGCTCAGCTGACCGCTGTTGGATATGTGAAAGAAATATAGTAAGTTCTCTAACCTCTTGTTTATGAGAAGGTAGTTTCGGCCTCGACAAGTATAAATTCAATTCTGATGAGACGGGCATGAACTTCGTCACGGTTTTGATTTTCAGTGTTGCCACCTTGTGAAATTCGACCTAAGACCGCGGATCTCCAATTTTCAAATTATTTACCCGCGAATATATTTGAATTGTAAATAATCAATACCGGTCTTTGTTAACAGAACCAGTCCTGAAGGCAAAATGGAAGGGTTTGCGGGACACATTTCGAGCTGAATTGAAGAAGGAGCAAGTTTATCGTAAAAGTAAATATCATAGAAACCGTCCTGTCTGGATACACTACAAAAGCCTGCAGTTCCTGAAGGAACAAATGCTCCCCCGTCCTCCGATATGGGAAAGGAATACAAATCGAGAAAGCGGTGAGGAACACGATGCGAATGAAAACGAAAATTTGCACCCAGGGGATGGCCAGGAATCTCTTGCAGAACAGATGATGTCTGCGATCGACGAAAACAGTTCGTTAAAAATTGATTCCATCGGCCACATAGACGTTAAACAAGAACCAGCGGATAATTTTGAGAATCTTGAATTCCAAAACGTTTCACAAGATTTTTCAGAAAATGAAATGATGCTGCAAAATATTTCTCCGGAGCAAGTCCTTATGGGAGCTGGTTCAGATTCGAACGTACATTTGAGCATTGATCCCCTAGAAGGAGGAAGGTGTGATGACAATTATTATTTTTTAATGAGTTTACTTCCGCATATTAGAACGTTACCAGCCGAAAAAAGAATGTGGCTGAGAATTCAGATGCAGGAGTTGGTTTATCGAGAAGTTTATAAAAAAAATGAAACGGAGCAGCAAGGATGCAATGCAGCAACAGCAAAGAATTCATGAATCATACTATATCATACACTCTCGATAAAGTGTAAGACAACTTTGTGACGGACAGTGAGAATTTTTTTACTTTTTAAATTAATAGACTTGCTGTATATATTGCCATAGTATTAAGAAAAGATAATATTATATTGGAGATTCATTATGAGCATGTGTAAAAAAGCATTTGAGAGTTGCTAATCTCTAGAAGCGTTGTCATTTTAACCCCCTGTGATAAACGTCTGTAAACATAGTATGTACGTTTTTATGTCCAAAATAAACATTAAGTTGCATTTTCTAAATGGTTTGTTAAGTCTCTCAAAAGAAATTCATCATGGATTCAGTTCGGTAGGAGCTATCTTTTTTCCAAACTCTCAAATTCAAACAGCGATATTTCTTGAGAATTCCGAGCAACAATGCTTGATTGTTACGAATTTAGTGATGGTTCTAATAGTTGGCGGCCCTGGTTGAAGTTGAGAAATTCCTGCAGGTTATTTCTCGAATCAAGTCAGCTGTACAATTAATTGACAGCTGCCGCAGCCTGCTTCACAGCTGTTATTATTTTTCTGGTTCCAAAATCAGAGCAAAGAAAGTTGGTTTCTTTGAGTATTGAGAATATTCCATTAATAAACATAATAAACTAGAAGAGTGAATCACAGAGCTACACAGCTAGTGTTAATAATGTTGCCATTGGCACAGTGTCCCTTTTCATCCAGTGAAAAAAAGTTTTAGATGATTCAATTGAAACTTGCAAAATTTGGTGGAATACTGACATCGAACAAGTACTTCCAATACAGTGAGATAGTTAGTTACAATGACGTCTGTCGACTCCGGTGTTGAAACTGGAAACGATTCTAATGACAGTTCCGTTACCCATGAGAATAACATCACTGCAAACAGCAACACTACTGCAGTGGCTGTTACAGCAAGTATTAATAACACTAACAATGGAAATCTCAGTGGCACAGACGTTGGTTCTTCGAGACCCTTAGGGATACCCATTACCTCGATTTGTCCCAGCCTAACTGGTCTCTCCGATGAGCAGGGCGCATCTCTTCCTAGCACATCTGGACGTCTAGTTTTGAATCCTCATGCTGAGCCACCGAAGGTAACTTTGATAATCACATGAGAACTTTTAGTATTTGAAATCATCGAGCCAACTTTTTAATCATTTCGAACTTTTTGTCTTATTGTTTCTTCAATCTATTCATGGCACTGAAAATTACACATGTTAGTTTCTTTCTTTTGTCTAGTAATTAGATTTATAAGCTATAAATCAAAAAAATTTCAGCTTCTGGCATGGTTCCGTGTCCCAAGTATAGAACTGTGGAGACATGATGACGAGACGAGTAATCACCTAGCAAAGAGCTTAAAAATGCGTGGGTATTCTTTCTACATTATCTATAAAAAAGCTTTTTGACAAGTGTTTGAAAATTATAATAACTAGTGATAAGCTCCACTGTTATATTCATGCTAAATTCTCAATAGAAAATGCATCCTAGTTCTCCAATTTAAGCACAATGAGAAATAGAGCATACATTTTGCAGCCAAGCATTCACTGTGCTGTAGTTGATAAACAGTATAACAATCTATGCTACAGGATCAGCAATGCGGAAAAAAATCAGACTATATGACCCACCGGGTAGCTACAGACACAGAAGATGTTGGCTACCTCCCCTTGAAGGGCCTCTGAATGAACGAAAAATGAGACTTGCCGCTGCCACAAATAACATTGAAATGATCAGTCGGATACTTGCGAACGGAGTGTCCCCTAATAATCGCGACGACCAGGGGAGATCACCGCTACATATAGCAGCCTCCAGGTTAGTGGAATCGATTTAAAGAGATTTGGAAAGTGATTCTGATAAGCAATCTTAAATTCAACGCTGTGTCGCTGGACTCCTCAGTTATTAGAACGACTTTTTGCACTTTCCAGGGGTTACACAGAAGTAGTTCGTCTGTTATTGGAGCATGGGGCAGATCCAAACCAGCGTGATTGTTTGGGAAATACACCCTTACACTTGGCGGTTGTGACGAGTAAGATAGCAGTAGTAACTCTTTTGTTAAAAGCAGGTACAGACGTTCTGTCATTGGACCAGCACGGGCATAATCCACTCCAATTAGCGCAAACGAAATTGAAATTGTTGCAGAATTATGAATGTTCAGATATGAATAGAGTCAAAGAAGAGGTGCATAACGTTATCGGAATGCTTTTAGCTTATCTACAGAGGCAAAAAGACGCCCGAGAACAAGTTGAAGCTTTAAGCACCTTTTGCTCGCGCTTATCTCTTTCTAACACTTCCGACCAGATTCAGGGTGATGTTAGAGACTTATTGGCTAACATAGACTCGCTTAGTCTAGCCAGTTAGGTTTATCACAACGTGAATATAATAACGTGGAATCAAACAAGGTCTTATCGATAAGGATCTACGTGAGTTTATTGTTATTAATATTATAACGGTTGAGACTGTCAGATGAAATTAAAATGCCGTCGATGCTAAATGTGATCAAATAAACTATTATATCGACTTTTAGTTAGTCCAAGTTATTGTCCATGGACCTGAGATTTATGGTTGAAGTCTTGGAAAGGAGAAAAAAAATTGGATTGATCAGAAAGTTATGTATGAGTTTGAAAGAATTATTGTAGCGACGGCAAGATTGCTGGCCAACTAGATTATATGGATTTAAAATTTATAATTTAGGATACTTTTTACTGCCAATACTTAATTGGTGGCAAATTTTTCAACGTATCAAATAATTGATGCAAAATAATCATCACTTTTTTTCAATATAACACTATTCAACAAAAATTGATAACGTTTTAGGATTTGCCATCTCAGGCGAGAGACCCGACTGAATTTCTGTAAATTGTTGTACAAACTGATACACAATTCTAGGTGAGAAAAAATAGAAATGGATGAGAATAATTCACAATGTTGAACTCAAAATAAGGAGTAACGAGGATAGAAATATAGATAGAAAATCATATAATCCAGCACAATCATGTATGTTTTTGGATTAAATTTCAAATCGGTTAAGAGTCCAAAAATCACTATGTGAACTACTCCCATGTGGTTAGTGCTAACTTTTGTTATCGAATACTTCGTGCCCTTGCTGCTTTTCAACCGCAAATATTTTTTCCCTACCTATCCGATGCTTTGAATTCACCAATGTCGGTCTAATTTACAGTGTAGTGTAAAGTGATAAGTCTTCAATTTTACTTGTTGGGGAAAAACACCTAGGAGGACATAATTTTTATGAAATGGTCAAAGGTTTTTAGACTTACCGCAGCTATTTGTTGTAACATGTGTAGTTCTATCATAAAATTAATTAACCCTTCACCCCGCATTGTTTAAAAGTGAACAATGATGCAGATCGCAGCGGAACGAAGGGTTAAAATGTTGATCAACAATTTTTAAAATAATCAACTGGGACGCCTAGCTACCGTTCATTGATTTATTCTATTTGAAGATTGTTTTTTTTTGCAGCATAGAATGTTCATAGAAAAACTTAAGGTTTCTGCTCATTTCATAGGGTGATATGTACTATAATATCTTGTCCTACAAACACGTCATTGTATGTATAATGATCCTAAATATCGTAATTATCATCACTATACACTACCATTATTATAACATATTAATATGAATAAAAATATTATTATCTTATCTAAACGAGAATCCAAACTTTTGCTCAAAAACTCACCACATCGTTCAGAGTTGTCTTCAGCTAGTCCAGAAGCTTTGTAAGCACAATTATTCTCCAGCATCTTTGAATTACGGGTTGGGAATGGTGTGTAGAAAATTCATTGATAGTGGTCACTTGTAATGAGTTTTCTCACATTTTTATTAACATTTCTCAAATAGTTGAATTAATTTGTTATTTGACACCGTTGGTCGTTGAAATTCCAGCAGTCTAACTTTACTAAACAGCAGACTATCACCATCAAACATCTTTTCTCTTTTGTTTGTTTTTTTTTTTCGTTTTTATTTCCAACGTTTTGACCACTCATATTCCTGACGTTAAGTATAATATCGCTTCAGTACGTTGTTTAGGTTGGCACAAAATTACCATCATTATCAACATTTCACTTACGTATTACAATAACCTTTCAGCACCTAATTACACGATTGTTACATATGTATTTACAATAAAAACTAGCAGACTATGCATTTCATGGTACGATAATTTAAATCAACGATTTTTTCCGCTTTTTGATTATTCATAATTAAAATGCGAAGTTCACTTTCAATATTGCCGCTTTGTTTGTTTTCACATTTATACAAATACATAAAATTATAGCATGGAAGCAATTCTTGTTTATAATATCCCAATGAAATAAAAATAAATAATACCGATCAACACAACAACCACATAACAGTTTAGTATTATTATAATTTTTGTATAGTATGTTAAATTACGCGAAAATCTAGGATTGAGCATATCGTGAATATTTAGTAATAGTTATAGCTACGGGGAGCTGCATACTTTATCTGTTTCAATAAGAAATTTATTTATAAAATCCTATAATAACAAAGAAATTTGTATATACTTCAAACGTATGTTCAGTTTTTATATGTTTAAAAATGTAAATTCATGCAACAACATTTCGATTTGTTCATCCGCATGAGGTAAATATCTACTCGATCGCTTCATCATTGAAGTAAATTGATAGGAATAATTCGCTTGGGGCGTTCTATGTTATTGTTCTTAATGTTATTAACCTCGTAGTTGGAACACCTTTTGAATGATTGTTAATACATAAATAATGATCTGATACTCTAACTATCGGGCCTAGAAACTGACCACTGCATTTGAAACGACACTACAGCGGATCATCGGGCTATAACGGCCCGTCATTATTTTGATCATCTTTGAATAATACTCGATAAATGCTACCATAGATTTTACGACTTCATACTTAGCTAGAACAACTGTTCTTGGAATAATTATTGATAGCTATAATAATAATAATAATAATAATAGAAAACTATGCTGATGCATATTATAATAAAAGCTTTGAAAGCAGGAACGATTTTTCAATAGAAATTCTAAGCCAATGGTTTTTGCTACTTTGGAATGGCAGCGGAGTAATTGTATAATACAAACCTGAATCAACGATTATGGTCACCCATAATCTAGTTAAATAACCGAATTTCTCAAAACTTTCACAACTCTCAGTTGAATAATTGTAACATAATTCAACAAGTAAAGTACAGTTATTCACATTTTTTAAACCAGTCTTTGAGAAATTGACCGGCGTTGTATTTACATCTCCTGAGAACTAAAGTCACTATCCCTATTCAAATTTTGGGATAGCATCGACTAGAAAATTCTCAAAATTTAACTCTCATAAATAATCGAATATCTCTCAAGTTTTTAAACGACTCTAAAGCCTAGGCTGTGATTCCGTAGTTATTTTGATTCAATTCGCAGAAAATCGATTTTTCATACAATTAGCTGCTCTGAGATAATCAGTATCACAATCAACATAATCATCAGGTGCTCATGACATTTGCTAATGACGGAAACACCTCTGCCTGAAGTGGGCCATAATCTACAGCTTCTCCATCGACAGTTAAAATGCCAACAAATCCCTCAGCTGGTTCAATTCGAAAAGCTGTTACTGGAATCATTTCTACTCCGGGACACGAGAGGTGAGAACCGTTGCTTAAGCCTAACAAAAACTGAAAGAGAAGGAATGTATTGTTGGTACGAAATGGAAATAGAGGTAGCGCAATAAATACATCTAGATGAAAAAAAATAAAGCATGTTACCTGCAGAAGGTGACCCCTCGTTATACCTGCTCTGATAATCAGTAGCCAGATTATACCATCAGCTAATTTTGCACGAGGTGCAAAGAGGAAATCTTGACCAAGGTGTGACTGGTATGATGCATGGACCATTATGAACTCACCTACAAATTGAACACATTGTAAAGCTAATAATAATACCTTACATGAGTTGCCATCTCATCAGATCCTGAATTAGGCTTAGTAGTATGGTGTAAAAAGTTAGGAGAGCAATAACTGATTCATTACAAGCATTTCGATATTGGGATACAAACCTTCAATCTGAGTCCACGAAGAAGGAAGTGCGGCAGTTAACGCTGGTAAGGTCGACGCAGGGCCATACATAATACGAGTTTCTCCTGGATTGCCTCGGCCTGAAAACATACACGAACAAATAATTCGAATTTTTATTCAGATAATATTCAGGGAATGTACTTAGTCGCAGACGATATTCAATAATTCAAGAGAATTTTTAGGAAAAAGAAGAAATACCCAAGTCAGTTCCCTGAGAATCATTCAGACTTTGATAGCTGGAGACTCCGCCAGCACTGTAATACGTCGATCTCCTAGAAGTAGCAGAGTAGAAGCTGTCCAGCCTTCGCCTGCTCGGATTTTCAGTTTCCAGTGCCATGTTGTCCATTATGACGTCTTCTTCGCTACCTCCAATGCCCGATAACTTCCGCTGACCAGTACTGAGCTGATCGTTGTCTATTGCATCGTGAAAGCTCCTCGATTCGGAAAGACTTCTGTACCTAAAAATCGATTGTCAATGGTCAATTGTTGTTGTAAAGGTAGGAGTAAAAAGATAACTTCCAAAGATACTCTAAATATTATTACCGGTCAAGATCTTCCCCATAGCTTTTGGAGTGTGCAATTTTTTCAGTTGCATTAGCCTGTCGCTCTTTTTGAAAGCTGTTGTCACCATTACTTTCATTTTCTTTGGCAAATAATTTCTCACAGGGTAGATAAGAGACTTTTCCCTTGTAAGTTCGGAGTCCAATGAGTCTCGCGACACTCCAAATCGTGAATCTTTGACCACCGATAGCTCGGAGACGTTCGCTCTCGATATCAATATCCGATATCAAACCCCAACCCACCGAAAGGAATGAGAACATAATCTGAGGTCAAAAATATAGTCATAATTGTTAGTCATCGTTGACATGTGAAAGAAAATTTCATTTTGCACAACCCATTAAGAAAACTCACCTGGTTTCTCGTCTCTACGCGCACCAGATCCATCGGAGTTCTTCTGCACTTGACCACTGCCAATGTACTGATCAGCATCGGATTTAGATCAAATGGTTCCCTATAACGAGTATCCCGACGATAAGAAAAGTTGTACTTTTAGTGAGGGTTTCAGAATAGTATTCGATAAATTTAGAAACTGTCTGCACGAAAATCGGATTCAAATTTTCGTGCGGACAATATCATCACACAGGATTCCATGCGGATGAATCTGAGATAAATCATTCGAACAGTTTCTAAGACTAAATCACCAATCATAGGGATTTGAAAAAAATAAAATTATTACTCACTGATTGGCATGAGCAATTGATTTGGCCAGTCCATTTCCCGATCCACAAGGAATAATACCAAGTGGTAATTGTTGTACCGCTCTCTCCCAATCTGGTCTTTCGAAAAGCCCGTTCACAACTTCGAAAACTATGCCATCTCCACCGACCATGAGTAGACCACTCCACTGATAAATGTTCTTCGACTTGACAAAATCCCTGGCGTAATTTGGGTACTTCGTTATATGGATATCGTAGGACCTTTCGGCTTCTGATAAAATTGGGTGAATTCTGCGTTGAAAAGTTTCCCTCGCTCTTCCTGGTCCAGATTTTGGATTGAGAAGGACCAAGAGCTTGCGATCTTCTCCGGGACACGCTGAGAAAAAAAGATGAAAATATCGGTTCTTATTGGTTTTATATTGGTTGAAACATTTTTTGTAATGCTCTGGTAATTCCACGTGAAAACAAGTTCGACAAGTTCCTAGGTGAAGTTTTTTCGAAATTTTGGTGTTAAGCAATTGAAACATACGTCGCTCTGGACAATCCTTGTGATCCGATTTGCATTCGATGACCTACACACAATGTTTTATACCGCGAAAACTTTATCCGACCCTGAGCCATTTTTCAACAGGTCACGCAATCTAATTGTCTGATGGACTGAAAAGTGAAACTCGAGAGAACTCTTCCAAGGAGAAAAACTGTTTTCAGAATGGTTGGAATTGTATTATTACGCTATCAAAACGGTCGGAATTTCGACGGTCGGTCACAGTTTTTTTTTTCCTTCCAAGTGATGTGTTGTACAAAACTCTCAAAGGTATTCAAGGAGATAACATCATTGCTTTTCAATAAATAGTTTAAATAGTTTAAAAAAGTTTCTAGACTCAATTAAGAATGTTTTAAAAATTCATGAATTTTCAAAACATCCTTCGTATTTTCAGAATAATATGTTGTTCTCCAACAAAAGCGTAATTTATTTTTCACTTTACATAAATTAAAACTTAATACACACGCTACTAATTGTGGAAGGAACAAAAGCTTCGTAAAGAGCCTTGAAAAATCGTATATTTGCAGCTCTTTGAATTTAGAAAACGTTCAAACTGAAAAATGAAAGAGTCTCATCAAGCGCATTTTTTCATTCGTGATAAACGAATTGAATTTTCAAGAGTTCATCTGTTTGTCTCCAATTATTATTCTATTAACTTATCGTACTATGTTGTTTTACTTTCCTCTTTATTGTCACGATTATCTCACGTGGAGGATAATAATCCTTTTCTAAAAATATGAACAAGATATCAAAACTCTATGATTTACTGTAAAGGAAATTAAGAAAGCAACGTAACAAAAAAAAAAGGAAGATTAGAAAAAACTGCTGATATTAGGCTGATGATATTACAGATACAAGATAGCTCCTATCTCATAAAATTTGATATTGATAAGGTATTTACAGACGTAAAATGTAAAGGCCACCAATAAACAACACTTCTAAGCAACGGATTCGATCTGTAAAATACAAATATAGTGGCTCAAGTAATATTGCAGGTTTTCTAGAGAACTATTACTGATTTTGAAAACTTGCAAAACCGAAATAAATCTCTTGCCGCACGTCAACAATCTTTTAAACGTTGTTGAATAGATAAGATTGAAGTGAAAAAAGATCAAAATGTGTCGTAAAAGTGATGTATCCGGTAGCTACATTATTAGCTTGCGTAATAAGTAAATATATTTGCAATTATAACAAGCTTTTTCTGTTTTAAAAACTGTTTGCGGAAGTCATACGCATGGGGAATTCAATTTATCAAGTTGAAAATCGTCCAATATGGATAATTTTGTAGATTTTTTCAATCTGCTTTCCGGGAAATTAGTAGAATTCGATCATTGCCAAATATAATATTTGCAACGATGGGTATTTCAAATAATATACCTCGTCTCCTAATTTATGGTCTAATTTGACGCTGAAATTGTTTAACAAAAGTTTTATTCGTCAGAAAAAAAGTAAATCCTCCGAAAACTGCGGAGTCTTGGTTTTTCATAATTCGCTTCCGGTTCGAAAGGGCTATTCAAATCTCATTTACAAAACTACTGAACTACTTTCACTTTATGGTGACCGCGGCGAGAAAGAATTATTTACAAAAATAGAAAAGGGACGCGGTTATATATACCGTCTAGGTGTGGAATGCAGAAAAAATATACCATTACATGTATCTGCGTTCAATCATACGATTGCGATGCATACCGGCAATTTCAAAGTTTACGACCCATACAAAATTATCGGAGATACGTAATGCGAATCGTTCGAATCGTTCGGTATCCGATCGGCCGCAACAAGTGTAATAATAATTACCTGAAAATACGTATATGAACTCGATTGATGTATATAATGTTGCATGTATAATAAGGAAATGGCAATATATCTCAAGGAAATGTTTTCCTTGTTCTGTTGTTTCAATACCTAATAACAACGATCGAATGAATCGTAAGCAAATTGCGACACTGTACGTATGTTTCATACGTATACATATAAGTTCAACGTATGTAATCAACATTTATACGAATTTACTCAACAAATTCGGATTCCTGAGATCAGAACGTATCGGGAAACATTCGAAAAAAATGTAGATTTTTGACTCAAAAATCGAAAAAAATCAAAGATACAAAGAATCCCTTCCGATAGGTGAGTATAGGTATGTAAAATGCCTGTACTTATTCGTGTTTTATAACGCTGGTTGAAAGTTCTAATCCCGAAAACCCCTCGGCATATTCAATTACATTGCTATACGCCTCATACCTATCTACTCACGTGTTAATAACATAGGTGTCATAACTATACATACATAGATATACAGGTACAAAAAAGTCGAAAGATATCGCTTAACTATACGTGACTCTAACTCCTAACAATTATTATCAGCGTTGTTATTATACTATATGCACGTGCATGGAATTTTTGCGTTGGAAAACAATTTGAAAGATTATATTGTTCCTCGACTTATATTTGTTTCTTTCGAGTTTTCATTTTCAAATATTCATAATTTCAAAACAGTGAATGATTATGACATTAGAAAAGTTGCTGGAACACGCAAGACTCGCCCTGAAGCTTTCTTTGGTTTCTCACTATCTTAATTATCTCGATTAATCCCCCTCAAGATTGTGACCCAACATACGTCCAGCCATTTCCAAACAGTTTGACCGATCGATTTAAAATTCCACACCAAAGGTCGCCTCGCATGTGATCATAGAGGGTCAACGACTCGATAAAATTTGACGAAACTTTTCAAATAATTGATTCTGCAGTATTCTGGCATCGAGGGTTCGAGTATATTACTTTTTCAGTACGTCGTTATATCGGGTAAACTTTCGGTAAGACCATGGCATAAAATTTACGAATTTTATCACACAAAAATCTGCTAATTATGCACTTCAAAGCTGTTTTATCCCTGAATTTCAATCTTTTAATGCTCAAATTACTCCGCATCATGCGCATACAACTTTATCGATGCATACGTGAGATTTGTAAGGTAACATAAAAGTGGCGTGCCACGATCCCGTAAAATCCCTCGCGGACATCCTTTCTGTTATGACTCGACTATATTACAGTCGTCATTACAGTGCTACGGCATGTCTATATAATCAAAGAAAATAACGTAACATCCTCTTACGCAAATAAACAATATACTACATGCTACATGGTACCATGAAGTTTGTCATTTGCTTCAGGCGAGAATTTTTTTCAGCTGCAACGGATTATCCCAAAATGAGAATGAACCGATTAGAATATGAAAAAGAAACATGATCGCTCAAGCTCTTTGTATATTGATCACGTTGTTTTCCATCCGATCAATCAATTAAAATTAGCAATCCATTCAATTCCTGATATGGTTTTCTAACGTTAAAATATACATAAAATATACCGCGGTGTATTACCTTCGCCTTCGGAGTAAGTAATTAAATTTATGATTGATCACATCATTCCAGTAATAATGTGTTAGTTTCTTTGTCATTTATTGGCAATGGGGTATATGATTTCAGATTACTTATTCCATCGTTCCAATCTCTTGTTTTTGAAAAATACAATCAGTTTTCGTGATTTCTAAAAATACTTGGACCTAATCAAGCATACCTAATATATCCGGGATGCAATGCTAATTATTATTTCATCTTTCTGAATAAAATATAAAATGAAAGGAGAAAATGAATGCAAATGAATGCGTATTCATTATCTGACGTCAGTGTTGAATGAGAAAAAAATACAACAACAAAAAATCATGTTAATCATTCAACATTTCATCGACGAACTTTGGATTTGGAACAAAAAAAATTTTGATAATAAAACCCAATGGCAACAATTAAGTGCAGCGATTAAAATTTGTTCAAACCGCAAATTGTATTCATTTTAGATACGGATAACTAGATGAAAAAAGAATCGTACTTTCGAACTCATAACTTTCAATATGCATATTATATTATATCGCGTGACTGAAACTGATCCTAACGGCCATTATTACATCGTACGTTGTACCTACAAGAGTTGAGGTACGACGGTTTCAACACGATCAGTGTTTACTTATTGTTAGAACAAGAAACACTATCGCAATGAAAAGAAAACTTTGATTACGAACATTGTACGAAACTTATTGGTACTACACATTAGTTGATGATCATTAGTGGCAATATTGTACCTGCGCATTGTTTTCGAAATAATGATTTTGGGGAAAAATTTTCATCATGACATATTAGACAAATGGGCACAATGAAAACGAGGGGAAAAAGAAACGAGAAGAAAACGAAAACGCGCCTAAGGACGTGTGAAAAGCAACGACCCTTAGAACTATGCTAGATTTTTACCAGAATTCTTGCCCACACTTACAGCCAGCTGTTGGCTGCAGCAAGAATTCCGACCAACTAGTGGTGTCAAGTGTTATTCTTCTTGAAGTTTTTCAGAAATGCTGTGTGAGCCGAGCTCCTCGTCAACATCCTATGTATACAGCGAGCGATCTACATCCACCGTATTAAATTGTTGAGGTTGCCAAAAAATAAGTAAAGAATCAATTAGGTCCCTCCAACAAACTACCCGCTAGACTCGATAGCTTGTTGATCACCAATCCATCGGAATTGGAAGCATCTTCGTAGAACATTTTTAAATTTGCGGATGACTACTTTTTTTCACTCTGACTTCCCAATTTAATTTCTGTTTGCGAAGTCCGCGATAAAATTTTTTTTAATTAGACCACCGTGAGGAACTTAACATGATGTACCGCAACCCTTATTACCTTCGCTCTCTCTTTCCCTCGCTTTCTACTTCTCTCTACTCAGTTGCAAAAATTGCAATGATACTCCGGCTGTACATGTATATGTATATGAATGAGTATGTAGGTAGATACATGAATGCACATCCTCGTGTACATATACATATACTTAGGTACCTACATTTTACCTTCGCGTAACAAGGTCATTGACCTGGTTATTCCGTACGTGTGTACGTGTACATCGTACGTCATATGTACGGATGGGTACATATGTATTCATACATATAAGTAGTGGAATAAAATACCCCCCATGTATTGCCATATAGCCATTTAGGTACAACTAGCTGCATCGATTTTACTGGACTGAGTTCAGTTGAATTGTGGTGCATTTGTGCATCAACTAGGAGCACACCGCATCGTACCATTGAATGAAATTCCCGAACTTAAATTTTCCAAAAATACAGCCCCAATCCACCTATGTGATTACATAGACGTACAATTTGTACATAGTAGATGACGATTTTTTGCCGAATTAATAATTTGGCATCAGAATAAAATTATCAACAAGTAGACAATTGAACCGTTTGGTGAACCTTGAATAGTCCGTATAAGATTGAATTGTATATTGTTTTCACTAAGCCCACGTTGCGACAAATTGAAGGCACATGGTCTTATATTTTATCACAAGTGGTTCACTTGACGTCGAATTGTTGGCACTGAGTTCAACGAGTATAACATGGAATATGGTGTCTATTTGCGACCGTGTGAACTGTAAGACCCGACATTACGTGAGAATATTAACAGCCTACATCTTTGGCTGTAGTTGTTCCTGTTATGTGGCAATTAGAATATTATACGATCACCCGTTTTACGAAACAGCAGCTGTGAATGAACGGTGAACATTTTCGCGTGTCAAATCTTTGCAACTATCCTTATGTGTAAATTGCATGTTTCGAATGCAGTGTGAATAATTGACTCACGGGGATACAACATGAATATTGGATGTTGAAAAGTTCACGAGCTGACAAGTTGTAGTGTTTACTGAAAGTCTATTCAATAACACATTCAGACTGAAGAAATTATGTATCTCTTTCGATTAAGTTACGTCGTTGTTTCTCGCGTCGCACGCAACTTTCAAAACAGGATCTACCGGCTATAAAATGCTTTGATATTATACTTCTCGATTCCTAATT
This sequence comes from Athalia rosae, assembly GCF_917208135.1. Taxonomy (NCBI): domain Eukaryota; kingdom Metazoa; phylum Arthropoda; class Insecta; order Hymenoptera; family Athaliidae; genus Athalia; species Athalia rosae. The sequence continues at coordinate 26,435,972 of NC_064027.1, forward strand.
GCCTTTCGTTTTTCCATATTAGATTATACATGTATTCCGAAACCACGTGTACGCACACCTTTCACCGAAGATTTCCAGTTAATATCGCCTGCAACATGTTTGCAATTCCGTCTACTTCTGAATAAGACGGAAATTTTCCATACGTTAAAAACAAATTACCAGGTCTTTAGATACAATAAACTCTGCCGAGGTTTAGTCAATACACTTCATCGCAAATGATCGTGACCACATTTCGTCTCCCAGCTGCATCCCATCCATCCAATTAGCTTTGGATTGTTTTCGAAGAAACTCCTTTCGGTCAATCAGTCGTTGAATTCTGACCTCTGGTAAAATGCTGACCGAAAAATTTTCAGTCAGTTGATGAATTGTTAACCCCTGGTAGCCAATTCTACATATACTTATTGTATATAAAACACATCGAAGCTGGTCATGAAGCTTGCGCACTAAAAGCAAGATGACCAACGATTACAGCAGTTGATTTGAGGGGCCTCGAAGGTTTTCGATATAAATTAGTTCATCTACAAGGGTTAAATTATATCTATGATCAGATCATTAGTAATACTTGCCGGTACAATCTTTGACAAGACGCAACGAATAAATAAAAACAATATTATTTACAAATTCAAGTGGGATAGTTGCATCGACGTGGTGTGCATAATCTCTTGTTTTTGAAAAAGTCCGTAAAAAATGAAACTAAAAATTGTACACACATGTACGTTATGCGATTGAAACGACCTTTGCGGATGAATTATCGTCAATGAGCAAACACTGCAGCGTCCCGGCGAAGCAGGTATCGTGCCTCGGATTCAAGCTGACACGAATAATTCATTGCAGGACTTGTTGAACGGTTTTTTTTTCTAGAAAAAATCCTACCAAACCAGTTTTATTTAGTGTAATTCGGTTTAGGAACTTTTGAATCACGTCGCGATTCGTCATACACCGCACCGTGATGGGGAAATTGTTCTACTATAAGCAGCCTGCCTATTTCAAACAACAAACTGCTCGCAAGTTATACATGCATCCATACATGGAAGTACAATATGTATGTATGTTCTATAAGATTGTAACCAATTGATAAGGAGTTTCTAATATCTTCTCACGACCATATCGTTCGCGTGCAGTGGGTCAGTTGACCCGTACATTATGCAATTGGAGAAGAAATATCGACTGCAGAATTTGCGACGAATTTGCGAAGGTCAGGTCAGATCATGTGATTTCATGACGCTTTTGATTCTACCGAAAAACATAACTTATTATTGATGCAGTTGTGACTTGGACACGCGTTAATGTTGCTCGACATTTTTTCTGTACCGCAACTATCATCACGTACAGGGTAGCAGCAAATCTGTATCATTTCGAACAAACATTTCGTGTTTCCTTACCATTTACTCAATAGTTTTCTTCGTTCATTACTAGCGGTATTTCCGCTTCCCATTTCGGAATTGAAACATTGCGTATTCTTACGCTCCGAGAACGACATCGGGAAAAAAGGATGACTAATTGTAAGTACACAATTGTTTAGAGAAACCTTGGAACAAGTTGGTTCCATTATGGGAAACGTGACGTGGGTGGTACAGGTGCAGTTTTCCAGCAGGTCGTCAAGTATCAGATGTTCAATATTTATGTATCAGGATTGAATGGTAAGAAAGAGTTCACTCTTTCAGACAAATTTGAAGAGCCTCTTAGGACGTCCATACTTTATTTGCCTACCTCATCCCACAATTATTACGTCAATCAACCCGCGGTAGCTTGGAGAGATGTCATATTTAATCTCTCTTGGCCGAACAATTTTACCGTTTGTTAAATTATCTCGGTGAATTGCAAATCTGTTGGAATACCCCAGTGCATAAATAATAATTAAATTTTCAGGATCAACGGTCATCACATTATTCAGCTTCGTTACTTTTTTTGCTAGCGACATTCAAGGAGCTGTAAAAAGCAACGAAGAAGTACGCATGGGCATGGTAAAAATTCACACATTGTTCATCGTGAATCTTTTTATAGACGTGGAGATGCGATCTCGATATTTTTCCATCATTCCTATTGAGCGAAAATTTGAAAAATGGTTCGCAATTTTTGATTCAGGTCCCGCGTGATACTTGGCATTTCGGTCTCATCAAGGTCGATTGGACCTTAATTTGGACATTGGGAAGAAAGGAAAACAAACCAAAATATATTATCAGCAATCTCACCGCTGAGAATCGAATCCAGATTCCCGTGGCTGGGGCTAAGCAGCATTTTTGGAACTGGCAACTTGGCGATGAGACATTTGATAGCGAGTCGCCACCTGCTAGCTTCCCTGAAATTATCTTCGTATCTATCAAAGCTCCGGAATCGTAGTGTAAGGGTGCTTCTCTCCCTCTTCCTCGTGCCCTTAACTCTGGCTGACTTCTTCAACGGATAAGCGTAAATGTAGAGATAAGCAGATGTGTCGAACTCATCAAAGGGTTGAATGTTCTCATTAGATTCGACCGCTCTTAGTTGGTTCCTGGATGCCCCAGGATGACAAACGCACGAGCCAGCGTTGCGTTTTTTTGAACGCATGCATCTGCATCCTATGATATCGGCTAGAGCGATTGTTTCTGTTTTTGTACAACCATTGCTTTCTTTCTGAAGACTCAGGCCTTTTTCTGACAATTTGACCCGGTAAAATGTGTTTTTCTTGGAGGTTATGTAAAATGTTTCTTCGAGCACGGCATCCCCGTGAATTTGAGTGTCCACCTCCATCGCGAAAATGAAAACAGACGTAATACAACAACAATAACGTGGAAAAAATGATGCACTGTTAGTTTGTCGATTTCTTGTTCCAAATGTTCTTCAACTTCTTATCAGGCACTGTGATCAATTAATGATCTTGTTTCGAAGCTCACCGATATCGAGATGGAATTATTCATGATTCTGTATCGTGGTATAATCGTATGATTGGTTTTTCAACGGTTTTAAACTTCAACAATATAACTCACAATAATTAGAATATTCGATCGATAGTTCACAATCTTTCATTCATCCATTTACTGCACGTCTTATATTGATGATTTATTTATTATTGTGAGCGAAATTACACCGCAGATGTTTCTTTGCACTATGAGATATTCACGTTCTATTGAAGGTTCTTTCACTTTTCATCAGATCAGTAGATGATTAAGCCGACAGAAATTTCCAGTACATAAATTTATGACTTATTTGAGTTAATTTTCAGTGAATTTCATTCATCAACAAAACAAGTATTTTCAGAAAATATCTTTCTACATAAATCTTTCCTAAAGAGATGAAAATGTAAATGGAGTTTCATTGCCAAAATTTTACCGGTGATAATGCGGATAATGCTGGTTAATTCACCGCTAACCCCTGATCTGTTTAGCCAAATTTAACTAGACCTTATTATCTGATGACCAGTTTGTCAATTATCAGTGATCGCGTGCGACACCGGACGTTATTATACACCTTACGACGTCTCGCGTCAGGCGTTTACTGAATCACTGATTCTCCTCTCTTCGATATCGAGGCTCAAACACCTCGGCTTTATAACCTGGCCACGTTACGCCACTCGCGCTTTGCTTCTCTGGCGATGAATGTAGTTGTCACACTAATACCCTCGTTGCCCACTTGTGCATGTGAATCGTATGAAAAAACCATGTTTCACATTTTTACTGTCATCATCCAGGACGTTTAATTTATCCTTAGTATTCCCTCTTGCCCTGGTTACAATAGGTTACTCTCTTTGCTCAGTCTGGTAGGCAGTAGCCGAATACCAAATACCATTCCCTGGATCAGCAGGCTCAATTTGAGCCTGAATCCTGCGCGGCATGTAACGTTTTTTAGATATCTATTGCGTTGACCCATCCGATTCAAGAGACACATGCATTGAACACGCCTTGAAGCATACTTCCTGCATTAACGAATAGAATTTTATCATCTTCATGGATAAGACAGGGTGAAATCATAGGGTAAAATAGTAAAATACACTGTCGACAAGTGGTACCTCTTTCGTTTGCAGGTAAGAAGATGCAATTGAGATGGATAGAGCCCTCTAATCTGATCGCTTTGAACTTCTCATACCTCGACGATGCGCTAATGGTAAAAAAGTAATGATTTCCACGCTACTTTGGGTATTTAAGAAAAATGTATTACTGTAAGTTTCATCAAATATGAACTCGCTTGTTGATATCTCAAAAATTTGCTTATTTTCAGTCTGTATATGTGAACCGTTACAATTTTGACCGGAAGTGAGCTTTCGAAGAAGGTGAACTACCGTGCCGCCACCTATTTAGTCTTCTTTTCCGAAGCCGTTGATTCTGAGCGGTGGAGGTTTCTTTTTCCGGTGTGTCAAAATGGTAAGATGGAGTAGATATTCTGCAGCGTTGGAATAATCCTAAGTGATCTGTTGCTTGGCTATTAATTAGTCCAGCCGCAGTAAGTGATTACGTAGAAAAGGTTTTAATGAAAATGGATTTTGTGCACAGGGTATCGACATCAACCACAAAAATGACCGAAAAGTTCGGCGAACTGAGCCCAGGTCCCAGGACGTGTATCTCAGGCTCCTCGTCAAGGTATTTCGACATCAACATGTCTTAAGTACTTGAAATTCAAAATTTAAACTTCTGCTTGATCCTCGCAACATGAGAGTTTGAATTCACCAAGGTTTTGCAATATTTGTTCAACTCGTCTATCCAGACTTTGAGGTTACGTGACAAACATTCACACATTAAACTTCCAACTGTTTATACGTCTTGTTTGGAACACGTGTTCACATCACGTAGCACAAAAATATAAACATCTTTGAATCCTTAATTTGGATTTCAATTTCTATTCAGTTTTATTTTGTTAAGCTCATGTGACTTTCTTAAACTGCAAAATTCTTGAGAATCTAAACTCCAGTATCATTCAATATTGTTCACTTATGTTTGAATAGTTGTCATTGTTAAGGCTTGAAGTTATTACAAAATTATCAATTGTTGAGAATTACTAAGTGAAATTATTGATTTTGAATTGATTCTTGATTCTGTATTTTTTGTGACATGCGAACTGCACTCTGTGTCAGCTTTTTGTGAGCTGGTTCAATTTGAATGTTCGTAGATACAATTAGGTCGACTTTCCTATTCAGGCTTCTGGCTCAACAGTGTCAGCAGTTCCTTATAATTGTCGATACAAATTACTGTTGTATTACTGCATTATTGTTTTCATCTGAAGTCTAAGACTATCTCTATTTAAAGTTTTTCTGTTCATAGTTGTACCGCTTCCTTGCTAGGCGTACCAACTCCAAATTCAACAAGATCATTTTAAAGCGTCTTTTCATGAGTAAGATCAACCGCCCACCAATTTCTTTGGCCCGTATCGTCAGGTTCATGAAAAAAGAAGGACGTGCCAACCGCATCGCTGTTGTAGTTGGAACGATCACAGATGATGCCAGGATCTTTGAGGTCCCCAAGCTCACGGTAAATTCATTCTGCCTGTTTTTTTTTCAATCAAAGTTCATTACTACATTACTCTACTTAATGCAGATGATTCTTTGTGTTACCTAATCAGGTTTGTGCTCTGCGTGTAACTGAAAAAGCACGAGGTCGCATTCTAAAGGCTGGAGGTGAGCTAATAACCTTTGACCAACTGGCGCTCCGTGCCCCAACAGGAAAGAGGACTGTACTGATGCAGGGTCGTCGTAATGCTAGAGAAGCAGTGAAACACTTTGGGCCAGCACCTGGAGTGCCACATTCTCACACTAAGCCACTGGTCCGTTCAAAGGGACGTAAGTTCGAACGTGCCAGAGGACGCAGGCGTAGCTGTGGTTACAAGAAGTAGATCAACACCTAGCTTCTTTTTCGTCATCGCCATTTTTATTTCGCTACCAGTACGACTTCTCCAGGAAATATTCTATATTGTATTGATCTAACCTTGTAGATTGTTTATTATCACATTATATACAGTGTACAAGAAAATAGTACGAAATAAATGTCGGTGTTTACAACTAAGTAAGACTAAAAATTATTTGTTGTTGGTTTTCTCATGAAAATTTCTAACTTCTGTTTACCACAAACGAATGCTTTGAGCCCATCATATTTGGAATTACATAACTTGAACTGTCTACGGTACCGCCAATACTAACTAGTGTGAATGAAAATTCAGCTAATTCTCACAAGTACAATTCTACAACTGATTTCGGATCCTCATCAGATCCTGTAAGGCCTGATGAATAGTGGCAGAATTTTTTTATGAATTCAGCGTCTAGAAGGTCCGTGTTCAAAGATGCCGTCGTCTCTGAATTCTGGAACTTCTTCTACAGTATCGAGATGCAGTAGTCTAACAGTGCTGGGAGAAAGTGCCTCCATGATCAACCTGAACTTGCGTTTCAGGAGTTCATTTTCAACAGTTAAATCTTCCTTCTGTTGTTTTATGTGGTCCACAATTGTGCTTAGGGTCTCAATGCGATCCAAATTTTTCAGCTTGTCTGTTTGACATTGCACAATCAGATCAACTAAATAGTCAAGTTCCATTCTTAGGTTCTCTGATACGACTTTGAGCGACCTTCCAGTATCCTCGGCATTTTCCACTAACTCTACTGGATTTGCAAAGCTCGGATTTAGATTTGCCAATAAGAACAAGAGGCAAAGAACATTAGCACTGAATTCGAGCATATCGATTGCTTATTATGGATGAAATTTCTGTTACAGCACTCCACTAATGTTCGTTAATAATGCAGTAAATGATGGAAATTTTATATCAGATTTTTAAAATAAAATTGTTTGAGAATATCTCAGATCGATTCTTCCAACTTTTTTCACCAACTTTGGGACGTTATTGAGAAGACACCCGATTGGAATGGCTGTCTACTTATCAGGTTTTGTTCTTTTATACAGACTGACCATTTTCAAATTATATTTCAAACATTTCCTGAATCGTTTCTGAGTATTCAAACATCTTGATGACTTACCTAATTGTTCAAGTCGCCCGAAGATATTTTGCTATAGTTTTTTTCCGCGTGGTCGTCATCGAAGTTTATAGAAAATCGTAGCTCTGGTATATTAAAATAAACCAGGTAATAGATTTTTAGAATCTAATTCTTCTTTTATTTTTCATTCTTGTGACTATTCAAATATTTACAATATGTAAAGCAAATTCAAAACTGCTGAATTAAAAATCCGCATTCAGAATTTAAAACTACGAATATACGTTACCAATAATCAGATCGATCATCGCCCAATGTGATTACAGTGCGGTAGCGACCTTTTCAAGAAAAAAAACGAGCAAACATTAGATAAGTTTCTGAATAACTTCTTTCTTTCATAATAATTCTTTAATTTCATAATTACGAGAAGCTCGAATTCGATTCGGATTTCGTACCATTTAATGTTAAGGTAAAAATAAATTCGAGTCAGGCACAGATTCATTTTATGGTCAACGTTTGAAAACAGAGAAAATCGAGATTGAAGACTAACCGGTTCTCCTGTTCCCGCCGCGTTCCCATTTTGTCCCTCAGGATTCTCTTCAGTTTCAAGATTTTCTTCATCATCAGATGGGACTTCTTCTACAAGTCCAGGAGCCGGAAAATAAACGGCAGCTTCATCGATCGCTTTTTCAGGACTTTCGCTAACGTGATAAGGTCCGATCCCAGCAAAAGCCAAAAAGGATTCGCTGTCGATTTTTCTCACGACGCAGACGAAGATTTCGTACCTAAATTATTGATTACGTTGACAAAAAATGCCCAAACAGAAGAGAAAAGGTTTTTGGGATAAAGATACTAACGAATATGATACAGCCGATTTTTCATATGACAAAATCAAAACTCACCCCGTCCTTTCTTCTGCCTTTTCCTCAAACTCTTCTATCGATGTAGCGATACGTTTGGCTTCCGGTGGTTTGTCACGTTCAAATACGCCGAAATTCATCAAATCCGATTTATAATTACTCACAATTATTTTTATATCATTCTTCTTCGTGCTATCATATTTAAACACGATTATCGGTACTCTCGACGTCTCGTGCTCAAACTGTAACGTAACATATGAATAAAAATGAAGAATTAAGAATTTTTGATCCCGGAAGCTCCGGGTGAAAAAGAAACGAGAAAAAGTGTAACGTATGAAAATTAAGAGATCAGAGTTCGGGATACTTTAATCTTTTTAGTTGTTGCATTTTTACTTTAAATTTTTGAAAATTAATTCACCGGATAATTTTTTTCGACATAGTTTCGAAATATTATTTGGAAAACTGTAGCCTTGTTTCGGGGATTGGGAGCTGCCCAAACGACAGGATAAATATCATCCTTGGAATTTGGAGTAAAAGCCGGTTTATGACGTTCTGCATAACTGTGAAACGAAAAGAACACAGTGGAGACCATTTCTTCGAGAAATTAAAATGTTATACTTCATCGTCTTACCATCCTTCTATTGGGGGTTGACCAGGTTTTGGCAAGGACGGTTCTCCAAATAAAATATTGAGCAAATATTTTTCAACATCCATTTCTAATTTTTTTTCACTGATTTTAAGACGCATGCACATACATTTTCCGTCTAGCAAAAGTTTTGTCGAATTTTCCGTCATTTCGTAATCAGACTGGAAATTTTCACAAGAGTTAAAGCGGTTTGAATATGTGTAATAGATTTGAAGATAACTAACTTCATAATTTTTACAATAGAGCTCAGTTAATTATATTGTTTATGATTTCTATTATATTTTTAGGCTCCTGAGATGCAAATACTGCGATTTCGATAAGATTGATATAATTGTTATGTTGTTATTTGAACAACCTCTTTGAGCATATCGTTGACAATAGTTTCGTCCAATTGCTTTCTAAATTCTTCAGCAATTTTGTAATTATCTGGTAAAAGTTCTTCGATGAGTTCCATGTACGGCGGACTGGATTTCTTATCTCTCCTGTGAAATTCCTCGTCCTTAAATACCCACGGGTATAAAATAAGGCAGGTTTCCTTGGCCAAGGAACTCGTGAAGTGATTCATTTCCGCTTCGTACTTTGCCTTTATCTCCGCTTCTGCGGATACATAAAAACCAAATATTAAAAAATTAGGTCTTCTACTTATTTTGGACTGGATTAATATTTCTCTTTCTTTATTATCCGAATCAGTTGTTTAATATTTTCAACTTTTCCACGACCTTCTTGTGCTTTTTTTGCAGCTTCTTTAGCCAGTCTAGTTTCTTCGAGAATTCTCAGTCTCTTTTCTTCCTCTGGACTTCGTTCGGTTACCTCCATCAAAAAACTGTGGAAGTTGAGGAAAGCTTCTTTTTTTTGTTATTAATTTGTTTTCTAAAGGTCAAAATTATAATAATCGTTTGTTACGAACTTGGGCTGCTCTCCGGTCTGAAGTCTTTGAAGTTCTTCATTCAGGACTCTATGGAGTTCGGGGCAATCGGCTCCAAAAAGTAAATTAATCATCTTGCCATCCTGAAGAGAAAAGTGATGAATGAATAACGACAAAAAAAAAAAAATAATTCCCTCTGATTTTGAGGTGGGAAAGATTCGTTGACCATTATCATTTTTTTGTCATATTACATTTACTCGAACAGATTAGACGTACGTGAAGAAACATCCAAGTGGGTTCACTTTTTCCCCTGAATCGTTCGAGGTCTTTGATATCGTCACTTTTTGCCTGAAACAGAACGATTTTACAGGGGAAAAGCTCTTCGATCTTATTTCTCTTTCGTTTAGATATTTGTTACACTTTTTTCTACTGTTTAATTACAATAGCGTAACTCAGCAAGTCCCCTCCAGTTTCCATTTTTACTTTTTTCAAAAGACTAATCATCCCCGCGCACGGTCCACTCCATCCCGAATACACATCAACCACTGTATGTGAAAAAAGACGAACTCCATGAGCCTATAACTTGTGAGACGAAATATTTTTGATCCATTCGAAGATTTTTCTTTTTTAAATCTCACCGACTAGTCCCTTCCTTTCCAAAATCTTCTTCCATTCGTCGTCGGTGTTGACTTCCGTTTGGAGTGCAGCCGGCGTACTTTTTTTTGCCATTCGACGCGCGGCGCTGATCCCACCCTTGAAATATAAAAGAATTGAAAAATTCAGACGCCGCACTTTCATCAATTATCATACCTATTAGGCACATATTGACTTTTCTGATATAACTTATGTGTTAACTATATTCCAGGTTCGAAATTCACCCTTTTTTTGCCGAGCATGATTGATCTGCACGTTCTGTACTTGAAATTGTTTCTGGAAATTCAACGTGATGTGAAAAAGCAAAGAACAGCCAGCAGAATCAAAGCGAAAGAATATCAAATAGTCCAAGATTCTCTTGCATCAAAACGAACGAGTTCAGATAACTCGGAATACATTTCAAATGATCGCGGGGATTAATATCCGCATCGGGCAATAGTCGAGGATAAACTGCACGTTTGTTTTAACTAAAAACTAAGTTTTGCAGGCACGGTGGTGGGTATCGGTATTATCTATAATATTTTAACGGTATGTATATCCCAAGGAATATAATTCGCATGACGTAGACGGGGACATCGCGACATAATCTGAGAACACGCGAAGTCAAGAAGCATTAGCAAAGTTTGCTGCAGCTTTACCAATACCATTGTGAATAATAATTATAAGTATAGTAGACAGCACATATAATAAGAGTCCGATTTTGTAGCCATATAATAGGGCATTCCATGTCAACTCGACCAGATTCTGCAGACCTTACCTCTGTAGAGTTTTCGAAAAATTTCCCCCCAAAATTTCTAAGGCTTCAAATTAAATGATGAAAGTTCAATATATCTATGATGAAACTTTTCAGAATCCTGAGAGAGATCTCTATTTTTTTCACACAGGTAAAAAATAATATATTTCATGATCTTCAGCGAAATTAGAAAACTATGTTAATTAGATTGATTGAATGAGATAACTACTTGGCTTCAAGTTTCTTTTCTTATCTTCTTACTGAATAGCCTGAATTAGGTTCAGAATTCTCAGCAAAAATAGAATGAAGAAAAAAAAATAAAAGGGAGGTAGAAATCTGGCCGAGTTGACATGCAATGCCCCATACACTAATTAGCTGCTGCAGAGATAAAAGGGTATGTTCATAACGAATGGCATCGCGTATACCACGAAGCGGTCGAGGGGGGATTGCAGATTATAAATGATAACCCTTAGTTGCGAATAATGGGGAGAAATATAATTGACGGCAACGAATAAAACGATAAATCAAAATATTCAAGGGTTACATCGAAATTCAACCTAGGGAAAAAAAATAATTATACTCTCAATTAACAAAACAAAGAAATTACAGGCATTATACAGATTTACAATTAGTTTGCCTTTCCTTAGTTCAATACAATTGGCCCGTTTTTTCTCTATCCTACCTTGAATAGACAAAAATGAACATGAGGCGAATTTCCTAAATTGTGTTCATCATTATATAATTGGTTTCCAAAGAATTTCTACTTCATTCTATTCGTCTATTCTGCTTCGGCATTACACGATTATGTGGCAAAAGTATTTTATTATCTCTTTATCGAGATCGCAACGAGCGCGCAGTACAAAAATCTGCACTGCAGAGGTATGCGAGGGCGGCGTTTAATTCACAATTAGTAGAAGGAAAGAGGAAATAGAGAAACCTGAAAACATAAAAAGCGTAACTTTACTGGTAGTTCACTAACTCATAGTATTAGGTTGACAAAAAAGTTAATTCGATGGGAAAGATGCCATTATGTCATCTCATATGTGTATACATTTCATACACGATCTATTATATTTCCTATCACGTGATACTCAATTTTATTGAACTTTCACTGTATTAATACGCATCAAGGAATATCGATCTATTTATTAGGAATTCAACCAGAATCGTTGTCTCGGTTTTTTTTCAAATAAAAAATTTTCCTCCTCACTCGTTTCAGCTCAAAGGATTTTTACTGCAGGTGTAAAATTCGCAAGAACATTACGCCTAATTGTAAGTCAGAATAAAAAATACAAGATGAGAAAACGTTCGATTGAACTTTGCTCGGAAGAAAACATCGAAAGGTCATATTATTAATTTGATTCCATCTATATGCAAAGACTTTTCCATTATTACCGATCTTATGTTATAAAATTTGTAGATACATAATTTCGCCATCAGACTATATAATAGGTACTCGTAAAACGTCTGCAGCTCCCGCCTCCTGAATCAAAATAGAATTATGGGACGATTAAACGATTTTCTAAATGTAACCTATATTTAATTAAATTAATCTGTAATCAACAAGGTTCTTGACGTCATTTCGATAATAATAATAACAATAATAATAATAATGAGGTAATGGGACACGAGTCTGCTTTTTTCACTCAATAGTTCTGTTCTGTAATTTATATGTAATCCAAAGGCTTTTTCTTCTAAAATGTTCAGAAAAAATGCACGCACAATAACTGTAAGATAATTGATAACAGACTTAGTTTCGTGTAATGAATTTTCAAGCTTTTTATTCTCTTTATCCGAACACCCACCAATATATCCATAATACCCAGATGATGATATAATCTTCAATGTAACTATATTTTATCACGAGAATTATGCGTGTCGATGGAAAGAGATGCAGGTTGCAATTTTCGGAAGTTTGATAAAATTGTAAGTTGTGTATTTTGGATCTTATTAAATATTGAATGGTAATTCTTATAGTCTTTACGACGGCACTACCATGTATCAACTATTCTCGGCGTTCGAAACTCACTTGTCGAATAAATGTGGGAAGTTATATACACACATGTGAACTGGGAGTATATAAATATAAAAATGTATATACATAGATTACGACTATGTATATTACACGCGGAATATAAGGTGTTATCCGTCAGGGTCGTAACTAAAAGTCTCGCGACCTCCTGGTGATCGGTAGTAAGGGATGAAAAATATTGTCAGGTTCGAAACTTGAAAGATTATTTTTTGTATTTTTAGCATCCATATACATCATGAATATCACTATACGGAAAACGCATGAATTCGAAAAAAAATTATTCGATTGGTCAACGCTAAAACGTCATCCCTAAATCTCATGAATTATTTTCGACGACACCCTATGAACTGCACATGTATAGATATACATCATCGTATCTATAAGAAAGATATTTTTTGAACTCATAGATCGTATTATGATTTATGGGCCATGCGTGAAAAGCTCGATGAAATATTATACATTTCAGCATGCATGAAAGAATCACGCACCTGAAACTGACGAAATAGACGCTGCGCGCGAATTTATGTACAATATACCTAGTCAATATAGCGAAATAAAATCTTCGGTTAAAACAAACTGGAAGGCAAACACCTCATATTTATTATAACTATAAGACTTTGCCCTTGACCCAGCTAAAAAAGCCAAAAGAATTTTTCGAGCAGAAATTTTTATTGTATGGTATGACAATATAAAGTTATTTATTGTTCTCACAGCTCTTCTGGGGGTTTTGCCATAATAGAATCGCAATAATTGGATTTTGTAGTAAAATCGATCAATATCAACTTTCATTGTTGTACTAAAATTGTAATTTAGCAAGCAATTTCAACAATGGTGCTGTGATAAGTATAACCTGCTGTTTGTGAACTTTAGTTTGCAACCATTTTAAATATAATTTCTTTTCTGATGATCAACATTTATTTCTTCACGGATATCAAACTGATCGATTACCAAATGTTATTCTAATTTCATTAGCAAATTCAAGTCAAGTAAGGAAATACCATTCGCGGTTTGTAACTGTGAAAAACAAGTACATTAGATCTTATAATTCCGGATTTGTAGACCAGCAAAATACAGAGATAAAGCTACGAAATTCAGTTCCGAACGGAATGCTATTTTTTTTTCTCCGTAAAAATCTTTTTCCATAGACAAGTGTGTATGCTTTACTCAATAACTACTTGTAATTATACAGTATGAAAATTGAGAAATTAAAAAAGATACACAGCTTATTTAATTATGTGTAGCGATGTAAAGTTATTCTTATAGATATACTGTAATTATCACAACTTACGAAATATTATCTTGAGCTTTTATTCCTTGATGGCAAGGATCGTCTTTATAAAGAAACTATGAGTAACAATTACGTAACAAAATAAATAACACAATTAGCGTATATAAACTTACAAAAGCCGGAATGCAATATCCTGAGTAAAAACTTACTTAGCTATTTACTCGTTGCCCTTGGAAACGTTTCTATGATTCGGGGGTGAATTTATTACATATCCATATCTACGACAAGTGATCGAAAATGATTGAAATTATATTTCTACATCCTCTCGAACACACGACATCAAACGTTTTTCAATCTCTCATATTATTTTATTCTAAAAAATCATTCAACGATTCTATTATATTCATTCAATGTTCGAATTTGATTATTCTAAATATTCCGATACACCACTTCTTGATAACTTTGGATACAATAATCCGGTGTCGTTGCCTATTGTTTTATAGGAAACCTCACGAATAATCAGGTATCAACAATTGATGTTTAACGTCGTTCAACCTTGATCAACCATTATGCATGAAAATTAGAGGAATTATGTGTGGATAAAATTTAATAGTAAGTAATTGTCATTTGCTGGTGTTATTAGTGGATTATTGAATTTATAATGTCAGTTCTTTCTGAAATAGTATGATCATACCATATCATATTGTATACCGGCGATCAATCCTGAATTTCAGTCAGACTAATAGCCAGGTGATAGACGAAGTCAATCGATTAGAAATGATTTGTTGTTGCGTTCATCGCATGGGTTATTATAATTTTAATAGATTCAGGTTTCTCCATTCCCCTAATCGAATCCATTTCCATTTTTCTACTTTTGATGCTTTTCTGGAAAAGGCGCGAAAATCATATTATACTGCGTGCGATATTTCGACCGCTGGAATTTATATCGATAATCGTTTCTAGTTGTCTTTTTTTAACATCAATCAGAACCCCTTGCACCGCTTGCACGTGTGCAAAGACAAACAATTAGAAAGCGAAAGTACAAATCGTATAAACTTTCCTATATTATTCATCAATAAGTTATGGTCTTGCATATGGAAAAATTATGGAGTCAATGAAAATATATATTTGAATAATTCTGCAAGTCTGTCGTGGGTTTTATTTTTTGTACACAGAATAGGCTGACGTAACCTGAAACTTCTCTATGATGGTGAGTTTGGAGTGCTTTTAAAATAGCTGTCTGTCTTGTCCGACAAGTTTAGATTTGCGAATCTGTAAGACTTGATTCGTTGGTCTTGTACTCTTGTTTCTTGTGACAGCTAAGTTTTGTTTCTTTCATCTTCTGCAATAATCTTTACAGCACAATTGCTCTGAATTAATAAACCACCGTGTCTGTATCTCAAGTGGACACATATGAACATATTTGCAAATGCCAAAACACTTGAGTGTCAGTCAAAGACATTTTCTTGTTATCGGCAGTCATTAACAATGGGTGGTAACCAAGTGACGAGAGAAGCAATGGTTTGGTTGAGTTTTGGAGATACGTCGCTTTAGCAAACCAGAAATTGAAACATTCCCCTAACATTCAGACCCTAATGCTTGTCATTTTGTGGCTTACAGTTATTGCAATAATAAAATATCAAAGTTCATAGTAGGGTTTAAAGAAACTAAAACTCTACCTGCAAGCAGACAACATCCGCCTCAAATATTGAGACCTTAATATGT
Source organism: Athalia rosae (assembly GCF_917208135.1). Lineage (NCBI taxonomy): Eukaryota > Metazoa > Arthropoda > Insecta > Hymenoptera > Athaliidae > Athalia > Athalia rosae. The sequence goes on from NC_064027.1 coordinate 26,451,595, forward strand.
TTTCATACAGAATTATTAAATTAACATCTTGCTCATATTTATCCGCAGATTTCACAGGTAATACCTTTGCTTTTTCTTGTATATTTTGGTCTTTAGTTCACTTCCTTGATCGATTATATCCTTCCCTCCCGCTTTATAGACTTTTCTTTCAAACTCCAGGAGCTAGATGCTGTGGCGTGTAAGGTACCTGAGTATTGTGCACAGAAATTATGAAGACACCGACGGTAAGACAGCTACAAAGAATTGAAAAGAAAAGAAAAAAGATGGCTGCCCTTCTTGAGATTACCAAGCTCAATGACAAAGACAGAGAAGCCAAAGCTCTTGCCTTGAAACAGGCTGTAAGTTAAATCTTACTAAGTTTTCATTTGCCTCTATAGCTACGATTATTTGACAGTAAAAAAATGCAGCAGGTAGAGGAGTTGAAGATGAATGTGTCAAATGATCAATCTGGCAGTAACAGTGATTCAAGTAGCAAAAGTCCAAGCCGAAAAAGACCATGTATAAGAACCATAGAGGACAATGCCCTTGAGCAAATAGATTCCAAGCCTTTAACGAATGAAAATGAGGGAAGCGAGGAGCAAAATTCAGTAACCAACAAAAAGCCCAGGTCTTTATGATCTCTGTTATTTTCCAAATGTCCTGGTTTATTTTATTGTTCAACCTCAATTTATATCTCAACAGACTTAGTGGCGAGGAATACCTCAAACTGAAGCAGGAGCTAAGAGAGCGAAAGCAGAGGTTGATGTCAATCCCTAGATTTCGTTTGAAAAACGTTGGAGAAAATGCCAGCATTGATAATATCAAAGGTGACGATAGGATTCCAATTTTTCTCAGCGATGTTCAACATTTATTAATGTATTCCCTCCTTGGACATCACTCTCCGTATCTACCAGCAAGGTGGTGTTCACTGGAAAAGTACAATAAGGTGATCCCCGGAATCATTTGTCAGTATCTACAATTACAAAGTAACAATGATCTAAATCCACGAATATTTTGCATCGCAGGTATCGCATACATCTGTCCTTGTTGTGGAAGGCTTATCATTGTTCCATTTTATGGCTTATGAATCAATGTTTTCTAATATTACGACCCACATGTCGAATCGACTGGAAGTTGTTACTCCGGCAGCCTATGGCGGGTCAGTTGTCGAAGAACTCGCTGCTGTCCCACTCACAGGAACCCAAAGTCAGCGGCTAATTCGAAGTTAGTTATCAAATCAATATGGCTGTTTATTGAAACCTCAAAACTTATTATAAGTTAATTGAACAAATTTCAAATCTCGGTAAACGCCAGTAAATTGGCTTGTTACAGAGTTTGGATCTCTGGAGGCAGCGTTGCAAAGTACTGGAGATCTTGTTAAGCTTTTAAGGACAGTATTTCCGATGCGCCCAGGACAGACTTCAGCTGATGAGAAGTCCTCTTCAGGTGCCAAAATTCACGAGGAATTACCTATCACTGATAAGTTCCCAAGAACACAGCTTTTGCTGTCCCCATGGCAACTCGTTGAAGAGAACTATCCTTTGCCGCTCAAAGGCGAACTGGCGAAAAAGTAAGTATTGAAATCCCACTAAGCGCACACCAATCCAATTATAGCAAAGTAAATTTAGAAATTTTGTTTCCTTCTAAAGGTACAAGGAATACATTTTGACAAAGGACACGTACCTAGAGGCTACGCCACGATCTCCTATGTTTGGCTTGGATTGTGAAATGTGCAGGACAACGACTGGCCTTCTTGAACTCACCAGGATATCCGTAGTCGACGAAAGGATGAACGTATGTTCAGAAACAAAAATCTGTCAACCGTTACGTTAATCGTTCTTGCGTAAATGATCATCCTCAACGATTGGATTTCAGATTATCTATGAGACACTTGTAAAGCCGGACAACAGGATCACAGATTATCTGACCAGATATAGTGGGATCACTCGAGAGTTGTTAGAAGGGGTTACCACGACTTTATTCGATGTTCAGCAAGCCTTGATGAAAATACTGCCACCAGACGCTATTTTAATTGGTCACAGTTTGAATTCTGATTTACACTCGCTCAAGATGATGCATCCTTACATCATCGACACTTCTGTGATATATAATATCACCGGTGACAGGTAAATTTAATAATACTAGATTTCACGTTCATCAAACTCGCAGCGTTTATGAAGTCTGAAAATGAATATTGAATCGCCTTTTATTAAAAACAGGTATAGAAAAACGAAGCTGCAAACATTAGCAAGAGAATTCTTGAACGAGCGAATTCAAGAAGGTCGACGTGGTCACTGCCCCGCAGAGGATTCAAGAGCGTCATTAAAATTGGCTCAGTTAAAGCTTGCAAACAGTGTTGATTTTGGTGATTCAGTGTTGACGGGTCAGAGGGATATGGAGATTTTGAAGATGGGGGCAGAGAAGAGGAAGTCATTGAAAACAGTGGACACGTTCGAGCTTAGGAATTATGCTACATCCATTTTCAACCACGTTACCAAAGACAAAAAGTCAGCCGCCATCATTGGTACCGAAGAAGTGATGAATGAGTACTCGAGATATCTAAAAAATTCATCGCTCAGCATCATGGATGACAAGAATTTCGAAGCTAGTGATCAAGTGCGGCTTGTAGTTGCTGAGAACAATAAAAACGCGGTGAAGAGGGCATCCAATGTTTTAATGGAGCACGCGTTTACTCTTTGCCACGTTCGTATATCAGAGGAACAGCTAATGGACGAAAATATTGAAAAAACTTTTAAGGCAGTGAATAAGTGGGTTCGTAAAATATGGCAACATACAGCGCTTCATGGTTTAGGCTGTGTCGTATTCAGCGGTCAAAACAATGCTGCTAACGGCGCCTGTTTCCTCGACTTGAAAACTGACATCACAGTTTTAACGCCATAATCGAAAATACTTGTTGAGTCTCAGCAGAAAAACAGAAAGAAAATATATAAAGGCAGTGGCATCATTTATATGCTGGCTGACCGTCCGCTATTGGGCGACATAATTTGAATATCGGAACTGAGAGTGAGATACCCTTATTTTGATATTCATATTTGCTAGCAATGTACAAACAAATGTGTTGTTAATAAACATTTTATATTCTGTTTATTTTCGTTTTAATTATGCAAGACTATTCTACTTGTATCAATCAACAGTAATCATGATCTAATCGATCTGTACACCGAATCCAGACTACCAAACTCAACCCGATTCGCATCATTCGTTACTTCGATCCTGACATTTTGATTTCGTTTTTGCGTATAGCAATGTTATTTCTCTCAATCACGTACACATGTATTTATGATATCCGCGTAAATTATTGATAGCTACTCATCTACTCGTAGACAAAAATATTTCCGATCTTCGTCGCGATGAATAAGAAATGAAACCATGAATACGAAACTGTTTCTTCTACTAGTTTTCTAATCACTGTGAGACGCTTCGGTCACTTGAGATACGAATTTAAATAGGACGGTTGACGACGTATCTAATGAGTATTGCGTGTATAACGTAATTAGGAAGATAGAGTAAAGTTGTGAGTGGCTAGTGATTAAAATTTCCTCCAGGAGTTCTGATATTTCATTCACCTTACGTTTATTGTCACTGCACGCACAAACAAAGTGTACGGCTTTTTAAACTACTTAATTACGCTGTACGCTCCTGATCATTAAAGAAAATAATTGCATCTTAACTCACCGCAGGTGCAGTAAGGCTCAGAAATTACATGCCTATTTCACACGAATTTTTGTACTCTAGTGCAGATTAATCGCCATGCTCTTTGAATCCAATGAAAATTCAACAAATTCGAATGTTCCATTGTAGAACACGGTCGAGAGTTCAAATTCAAACTTTTTTCGCATTCGATTTGTTCCTCTGTTTTATTCGAAATTCAAATTGCACAATCGTCCTCAACCTCCATCGAGGTGGAAACTGACATCTTCCCGTCGCTATTCAAAGTCTTTTAATTAATTCGGCCTCCAATTGAAACAAAATTATTCTCGACTAGCTAATTACGTATCTGGCTATCGAAACAATGTGAAACTCTCACAGCGATTTTCTTGTGAATTCTCAACTTGCTGAGGAATCGAGAGTTTGAACAAGAAATCACCGGGAAGTCGGCGCATCCAAGAAAAAAGTGCATCCCATAGGGATACAGTTTCATTCGCATTTTCTGTCAACATTCTTTACACCGGCCATTTTTTTCTGTTCAACATATCGCATCCTAATTGTTTCTAGCATGACGGCAACGGTACATGGATAAGAGAAATGCATTTGAAACGTCTCGAATGTGAGAATATAACTTTTTTGTTTGTACAAATCTCGCCTCTTTCCTTTCAGATCTATCAACAATTTTGTAAGATTTAGGAAAACACCCCTTAGTTTGAAAAATCAACTATCTTCCAGCAGATGAATTTTATTCATATATTATAGGACATGTAACTAATTGAGATGTTCGCCTCAAACACATGGGCAAAATAATTGCTTGCATAGTAACTTTCTTTTGCCTTCATATCCTCCGCTGCCGCATCTTCATCATTATACACACATATTCGTGTTATATTATACACTATAGTAATGTAAAATATTGTGGATTATTTCACACGAATACCACACATGTATATAACATATTTATATACCTATGTATTCATAATAACATGAATATCGTACACAAGTGTGTGCCTCTCTTCGTTAATCATATACGAGTATATCCTTTGGTGTACATCGTTTAATTTGATTATCTTTATTTTTTTATTTTCCATCTTATTCCTACAGCTATTAAACATAGTATATATGTGTTGCCAGTTAAATATATTGTACGGTGTAGTTACTCCGCGGTGTGCATGCCGAGTTTTTGTCCTGGAGCATCCTGAAGATTAAGTTTGTAGTCGTGCACGGTATAGGAAGATTTGATTGTTGGTATTTAGAGAAAGTATCTTTATCTCGAACAACAACCGTTTTATAATTTATTGCATGCCAGGTACGATATAATGTATAAGGCGTTTCAGATTTTCGGTATATGGCTTCATGTTTTCATTCCGTTAGAGCGAAAGATTATTTAAGCATTTTTTTTTTTTGTTATTCTTCACGCACCATTATGTAATGTAGTATGTTTAAGATACCAATTGATACGAGCCTCCAAATTGTACACAAATAAAACAAGTTTTGACGCACACCCGATCACTCTTTTATACGTGAAAATTTAGTGTACGCGGGGAAAAAAACTATTTTTGTCAATAAAATAAATGCTCTTGTTTTCATAATGTTTACTTCTCGTGATGAATGAATGATAATAATATTCTTAGCTATTACTACTATTTCTGATTCAAGAATTGGAGTCGATTGAAAAATATTATCTTCGAATGAAGAATATTTGCGGCCACTAATTGTTAAATAGGATCAATTTATTCCACATAAATTTGTGAATCTTGGACGACCGGAAGTTCTTATCAACCAGAATCCTGGATGATCCTTCTTCGAGGTTTTTTTTTTTTCTCTAAAATTGCAAACAGTTTTACCTACTGATTGTGAGTTAAATGAATACACCACCTCATACACGAGAGAGCTTTCTCACGCGACTTCTTAAAAAGTTTTTAGCGATTTCACTCTGCAGGTTCATTTGCTTCTGCTTTGTTTCTATTCACGTACGTATTATAGACGTAGGTATAACGTGTAACGTACACACGTAAATTCATATGATGCATAATATGTGCAGCTATTCAATTATGCGCATGAATCTGCACTTATATACTTATATACAGTACCCGGCCCGAGGATTTCTACACTAACTTTTGACGACAATCACATCACATGTATACAGGGTGTCGCGAAATGATGATTTTTTTCGATCCACCCTCCACCGTCGAGATATCACTACCGTTATGGCCGACCTCTACATCTGGTTCTCCGGAATGCCTCGAATTTAATTATAACTTTAATTTTAGTATAAAAATTTGTACTCCGATCCTCCCATGCATCTATTGTATGATCTTACATTCGCAGATATGATGGCATTGTACAAATTTTCGTATTCGTAGATTGTAGACGATCTTTCATATTTCCATCTTTATTTTCGTTTCAACTTTTTCGCTGATTCAGAAAACTGCAACTGAAGAGGAATGATTTGTCATTTGATCACAAATGTAATTTTGTGAAATGAAAAATTGGTCGATCAACGAATAATTTTTCATAATTTCAATTTCTTTTTCAAATTCCTTATCACTTTTTTTCTCACCAAACACCTGTAATAGCTAGATACCTTGAAAATCACCCCGTTGCTACGTTATCACTGTAAGGAAAAAGAAAAAAGTATCCACGATAAACAAATAAACACATCAATAAGCAAAAAGAAGTAATACATTTGCGCAAAAAGTTATCGTATACGAAAAGGTATATGAAGTACCACATAGATATTTAAATACTAATGTTGAATTATATGTATGAGTGTTTGTGCAGTTAGAAAGTCCGTGGCATCGTGTACGTCGTTGTCAGAGTTGGACGGTACCGATATGAACCATCACCGAATGCAACGCGGTTGGCACCAGGTGAATAACGTCGCAAGAAACGAGAAAAAGAAAAAGAAGCAGAATACGAAGAAGAACAAGAACAAGAACAACAAAAATAAAAAGTAAGAGAGGATGAAAAAGAGTTGTAGAAGAATGGCGGGGAGTAAAAAAGTGGGGAAGGTGAAGGGGCCTGTAATGCTAGCTGGTGGGCCTTTTGCGTTGGGCATCACACTGCTCGTCCAATCACCGAGCAATCAACTTCAGCTCCCTGTGTTATAGGTAAAATAAATTATAAAAAAAAAAAAAAACTTTTCAACACCGCGTTCACGAATAATATAAATATATTTTCATCCCTATTTTGTTTTATCAAAAATCAAATTTCGGTTTCGCGGTAAAGAAAAATATTCGATTATTATTATTGTTATTATTATTATTATTACTATTATTATTATTAGCGATTTAGAAATTAATTTTACGATAATCATAAAACTCCTGTTAAAATTTTGTTGAAGAGAAGAATATACGAGAACATGGAAAAAGAACAGCCAGATTCGCTGGCAACTGTTGCTGTTGGTGGAAAGGAAATACCACCACCTCACAGCCATTATGCACCAAGCGAAGTTTATTCCACCACCGAACCACCACCGGTAAGAAAAATCTCCAGAATAAAACAAAAAAAATTAATTCGCCAAAAAAATGTTTAACAATTGTGCAGCGGATTGTGCATGGTTTTTGCTTCCTTTGGCAGTCATATTTTTTCAACATAATTCATTCGTATAGATATATTCATACTTTCACGTCTTGCAAAGTGATTTCAATTCGTTCAATGATTAATTAAAAAAGTTGATGATTCTGATGGCGGTTTGTTCACGATATGCTTGAAAACTTTGACTGAATAAATTATAAATGGAGTTGGTGTTGTACATTAATTTGTTTCAAAATGATTTCAACCGCGTTTGTGACAATTACGAAATAGCGCTTCACGGTAGAAATCTTGGAAAATGTCACGCTCTGTCGTAGTTATTATTATAATTTTTTTTTTCACGCTACCCATGCAAAATAATCATACGAATTAGTGATTCTGATTTCACTTGCAGACCGCTGAATGATAATTCTAATAATCTGCGGTTAGAAACTTGAATTAAATGCGCGGGTATTTTTCTTCGACTTGTAAACTCATTACGGAAATCCAAAGCCTCATTTTCATTTTATTGTTGAAAATTAGCACCTAATTGCTTCTGTCCCGGAAATGCTAAAACGATTAACGGGACCAGGTTCTAATCGATTAAGCGGTAATGCATTAGAAATATGTATACAATCGGAGAACAGTTTTGGGACAGTTTTAAGCCGGAAAGTAAGATAAAACTTGCGATCGCAAAAATAATCTCGTTCCGGTTTCTCGAATTAAATTTCCCGCGCGCGACCAATCGGAGGAACATTTCAGCAGTAAAAAATAATATAGAGCCTAGATTTTGCCCCGTTCGTGCTCGGTTGTATCACTACCGCTTATAAAGCTACTGCCGGCACTTTCCATCACGTTTCTCAAGCATTTATATCGTGACCACGATTTCTTAGAGGATATAACAATGCTTTAGTATCGTTATATCTATAGCCGAATGGATTGCGGCGATGGTGGAAGAAATATATCCATGAAGTGCACATTGCACGCGAGATTTACTCATTACTCCCCTTAATTTCTATCCTCCTTGAAACCCCCAACTAATTTTCGTCACTTTATATCTGCACTTCTGCAGTTTCGATTTCCTTCAATTTTTAATTATTGGATTTTTTTAATTATTATCAAATTACTCAGATGCATTCGAAACAGCGAATTGTTTCAGATGCTACCGTTCCAATGTCGACTCTGAATTGCCATGTAAACGTGAAATTATTCTCGGATATTTCTCACCGCGATCGATTTTTTCTCTAATGTGATTTGTGCTTGCATCGCTTTAGCGCTACATCATCTTTTTGACGTCGCTCAATCATCGTCTTACAATTTTTGTTTCGGCATGATCGTCATCAGCACCATTTTGGTATTCCGTATAGTCGAATTCGTTCTGGCATTATCCCCATAATTTCTAGCACAGTACACATCAGTTCATTTACCGATCGATTCGTCATCATTTTCCTACGGCAATTGCATTCTGCTGATTGTTTTCTTTCTCTTCTTCGCCAAGAGTCCTCGAAATTCGAATCAGGAGTCATCGTGTGACCGTGGGATCCCCCTATGAAAGGGTATTTCTAAAAATCATTTCCTGTGCTTTATTTATTAGACATGAATTGCCGCAGGCTGCAGCTTAGCGTTGCTCCATCTCTGATCGTATAGACTGACCCCGATGCGGATGAACCGTATAGCTGTAGGTAAGAGGAAGCCTCCGGAGAGATAGTAGGTCATCGGATCCGAGCATCTCAGCTAGGCATCTCTCCTTTCTTCCCTCGCTCTTCAGAACCGCATCCGTATACCTACCCGTATATACAATGCGTACTTCGCTGCTGTAAATCACAATTTCAAATCGCAAAATGGATCTTTTTTTGCACCGTTGGCTCCGAACCCGCCAATTTCTTTTTTACTTCCTTTGTCCGTTCGCACTCTTATGTAAATCGAATATCGCACTGCCTTTTAACCACGGACGAAATTTCGTCGAACCGCCCACTATTTTTGAACCACTCGTTGAACTCTCCGCGATTATTTGTCGTCGTCATCGCACCCATTAATCCCGCAGATAGGTATATAGCTAATCGATTTTCGACGTGTCGGAAGTTGAGTGTCCCCGATGCGTTCGGATGGTATATGAACGACTTTCGGACTCGCCGCGGTTGTTGATTCTTTCAATTTTAGAACGTATCATAATTAGACAAATTTCCGGAAAACATAGCGTTTCTTTGCTAATTAGTTAACACACACCGCCGCCATATCTCCTCTTACACACCGTATAAATGAGTCGGCTAAGAGAATTGAGAAAAAATGGATGGACAAAAAGTATGTTCTTACACCATTTCCTGATCGACTACGCCTGCGGGATCAACGTTTGGATTTTTTCAACGTCTCTAAGATCGCCGTGGTTTCGATTGATGAAAAAAAAAGAACGGCAGCAACTTTACAGTGCATACAAAATCATAATAAACTTCCTATAGCTGTACGCACTTTCACCGTACATACAATCCGTACGAATGATACCTATTTGCTTTTGTTCAGATAAAAAACGGCACACGTACGTACGATTCTCCCGTCGGATTGTTCCAACTCACGATTGTTTCTTATACATTGCGATGATGATGATGATGATGATGATGATGATCGAGGTGAAGAGTATGCAAAGCACATTGTAATTCGTCCTTCTTCGCTCTTTATATTACATCCTTTTCGATCGGTCAGCCAATTACATAATGACCGGTAGAGTTGAAACGAAAAAAAAAACATTGAATAAATGAGAAGTCCTTGGATATCGAGACTATGGCTGGGTGGAAGATAAGAAAATTAATTTATTTCTCGGGTTGTATTCGTGTTCGAATCGCGGCACTTTAGCAGGTCCAGTCGAAGTACCCGACTTTGTAAAATCGTCATTTAGCACGATGATTAGCATTTCGGTACAACTGACGTATTTGTTATGCAAAGTTTACCATATTTATTAGATATCGTACATGAGAGGGTGTTCATGGTTACACGTTTGACACTGTATATCGTGCGGTCATGAGTAAAATTTCATTAAATTCATCACCGAGTGCAATAAGCCGCAGCTTATAGTCCTGGCCCCGCGACAGCAGCGACCGCCTCGGTTATTTTAACGGTTTAAACGTTCTCAACGCTTTCACAAGCATGACGTGTACATACAACTGTATAGATTCATGTACGTATATATTCATACAATTAGTATATAGGCACTGCACATATAACTTCGCGGTACTTTGTTCCTGAAATTAAAATGTACTCCTCGTCCTCAGAATTCAATATTTTCAACCGCGACGCACTTGGCGACGCGAGTCAAAGTTATCGGTTGACAAACTTGAAATGAAAGAATAAAAAAATTCTGCGGGATAATTGCCGTGATTTGTTTTTATTTCAGATCATAGAGGACCATATGTATGTTTGAAGGAAGAAAATTATTATCTGATATATTAATTTATTACGTTCGCGAAATACTTTTTGCGTAAATTTGACACGCAATAGTGCGTTTGTTTTAGATTACGTAATTCACTAATTCAGCATTCCCATACGTGTTGTAAATGTATACTCGATTTATTTTACGTCAGATGTATATTTTTTCTGTTGCGACACGCGACACCGCATTGGATTTTTTTTTTTTTTTGTTTGAATGTTTCCTCTTTAAATAAAATTATCGCAATTGTATGACCTCTCATCGGTAAAAAGCATTAAAACGGGAATACCGTAAAATACAATTTTCTTTACCGTAATTTTCAATACAGTTCCACTCTCCTTTTTTCAATTCTCAATTATTATCGTCCAGCCGTCAATACGGATCATAAATTTGGAATGCATAACTATGTCACCTCGGCAATATTATACCCTTCCGGTTTCAAGTTCCACGTTATATACAGGAAGAATTTTTTTTCTCAACAGGTTCCGGTTCGGCACCTTGCCACCACCTGTTGTCGCGTTTTTATTTCTATATCGAGTATTTCTGATCACCGACCGATCGAGCGACCATTATTTTCAAGCAAGCTGCTCGAACTGCCATAGTTTTGATCCTCATGAAATCTCAGACCCTGAAGCAAATTGATAGTCGATGTTTCCGACGAATTCTCGATACTCTGGATAGATCGCGAAAAGTCCGTAGATAATAATGGCGACTCCAACGTTCGCGGAGCTTTCGATGCGAATCGGTATGGATTTGTATAATTGCAACGCTCGACGGGAGCTGGACAGATGACACCGGAAACTGAACAAAATAAGCGTCTATACATCTATCGTGTACATCCTGCCGCCAGGCAAAAGGTGAATTAGTAAATGACCTTCGTTATTGATCTGTATTGCGATCTAATCAATTCACTGCAGTATATCATAACTGCAACAAATCGCTTAAAACGTACCTCATTCGAGAACGTTTTTTCAGCGTTTAATTACGATCGTCAGCATGCATATTACGATGCATGATGGTTACGAATGCTTTGGAATTCTTCAGCATGCATAACACCGCGACCATAGGTGTGATAGACACGAATGGCTTCGAATTTAGAAAATCCAGATGATCAAATTCGATTACATTTCATTTACTCGCGATCGTCACAAATCATCCGATCGGGTAGTTGAAAATTTAAGTTTGCCGGAGCAGGAATTAAGGTCATGGGCGTCGCGCTGCAACCTAATGATCAAATTGAAACGTCGCGCGATCGTTATGTCAACCGGTCCCATAATCGTACAATTATAAACGTCGACGAATTATTCGCTCGTTCGTCACAAAGTTTTACATATGTTGCAATAATTGCTGCCGATCGTGATGCGTCGATTATTTATTACAACGATATTCTTCGTACCAGACGATTTGCAAACTGCATAATAAGTTTTACTTTTTAATATCGTCGTTCTTCAATATGGCGTATTACTGTACATACTTATGTATTGTAAAAGTTTTATTCGCACGTATACATGACTGTGGAATCTACCATGTAGTAAAAGACCTCGGTTCGGTTGTTTAGCAACCGTGACAAACCGTTCCCAACTCAACAATGAAATATCTCCTCGTCAAGAGGAGGCGTTTGGAAGCGAGAACTTACCGGTTATAATGCAGTAACGTAATCGAACACATATTTCTCTATTTCCGTTTCATTTCATTCATTATTTCTCCGATAATTGTCGAGACAATTTGTATTTATTTCATCGTGGCGTCGGAATTCGCGAATTTCAAATAACAGCGAATCGTGATGATTTTTCCGTACGAATGAATTTAACTTTTTCATTTTTCTTTTTTTTCCATTTCCAGGCATACATGAGGCCGAACACAAAGAGTGCGTCTGTCCAAATCGCTCGTATTGCTGCAGTCACTTTGGTAGCGATGTCAGTCGTCTTGGGAAGTTTCATTCTAGCGTCTTCCTACGTTCAAGCGCGAGCTTCCTGCACCCCCGAAGCGATCGCGGCTCTTCAGGCGGAGATGAAACTCCAGCAGCACGAACAAGAAGCTGCTCAATCGCAGAGTGAATTCTTGAAACATCTGCAACCCGAGGCTCTCGTACAAGTAAGTTCGAAATCGGATACGTCTCGTCATCCACAGCTCGATCGCGAGAGAAAAAAATTAAAAAAAATGTATTGACAAACTGCAATGAAAGTATTAGGTTGGCTATGTAACAAAAAATTGAGCATGATTTTTCATTACCCAACAACCGAAAAAATTTGGCGTATTCGAGTCGGTTGAAATTCGTGGTCAATTTTTAAGTTTTCAGCGTCACGCGATGATCATTACTATATACGCAGCTTCGCGAGATACTTGAGAGTTTCTGAAATCTCACGATGACGAAGCGAGAATTTTGAAAGACGGAGTATGAAGAGGGAAACAGAAAAAGGATCGAGGACATGTGATATGGTTTTTTTTTTTTTTTTTTTTTTCTTTCGAGCAACGTATTATAATACCAGAGCGCGTGTGATCGATCTGCACGATGATTTATAACATCGTCGTATACGTATAATGTCTACCGTGGGAGTATACGACTTTCTGAGATCTCATCTCGATGATTATAAACAGGATGGTGCAGTTACCGTAGATCGATATAATCCACGCTCGGATTATCTCGCCATGTTATTTTCTACCTTCTATCGTTCGTGCAGTCGATCGTTTCGCATTTATTCAACTGTGTCGGTGACGATTTTTTCGGTTTTTTTTTTTTTGTTTGAACCTTAAATTATGTCGACCGGTTTATCGGTCGATCCGATTCGTTATTCAAAGTTCAAGTACCTCGCGTCGATCGCGTCGTTTAACGTAATACTCCAAAATTCTTTTCAATTTCCAACGTAATCATTGAAATGTGAATCTAGATCGTCCTTGACTAATCGATTCTTCGGATCCTATGTTACAATCGGTTATAATAATGAACACATTAATTCCCTCTCGCGATATGTTTGAATTACAATAATAGCTTTCGATGACCAATCGTGAGTTTGGTAATTATCGATCAATATTCACACGAATGAAAGGATATTTCGTAAATCTTTTCTTTTCAGCACCTCGTAACTCATGAGATGCTAAAAACGGCACTATATACATACTTCAACGCTAGAAATCCTCGTGCCTATTTACCATTTGCTTTTATTCTTTACTTACGTATCTCCTTCGTTACAATTGATCGTATATTAAATTACCACAATGTTAGACTGGTTTTCCAGCAATTTCTGATCTGTGGTTGTTACGAGTTAGTTAACTAGAGTGAAGTGTGCATAACAAATAACTTAATAAGCTAAAATGAAAACGTAAAAGAAAAAAGAAAGAAAAAATAACGTTTGCGCGTCACCTTCAAGCGGCAGACACCCACATCTATTTTACTAGGTGAAGTTGAAATAGAGTATGACCTAGAGCCTCGATTATAGCTAAACGATATATATTACGCATGTTAGATTTTCGATTGAAATTATTTTCTTTACTTTATAAATTTATAAAATCGAAATCAAATTATTGCGGTCAAATTAAGGTTCAAATAATAGGGGTTGTGAACGATTTGAAACAGAGAGAAAAAAATCACTCAAGTTCGTCCTTATTTGAGTTGAAAAAAAAATTACCAAGATCATGAAAGACGTTGGTACCAGGTTGTACCCAAGGTAAACCAGTGGTAGATATATGTTAAGTTAGGTCGGTAGGCACGTATGTATTGTAAAATATATGTACGTTCATGTACGTTTAAGTTACGCAATGATCATCGGAGTTAATATACGTGAGAGCCGATCGTGCGTACTTTGGAACTCGGGGGGGAAAAAAATTTTTATGAGGTTCACAAATAGCGATGGATTGGATTCTGAAACATCACTTAAATAAAAGGAGGTCAGAGTTCACATTCGAAGCTAACGTGACCATATTTCTCGCCGTATTTGTATGCAAGGGAGAAAAATCATTCGATTCAGAACCGATGTTGACCGGGTCGAAGTAGTATACAGAATAATTATTCTGAAATTTCCTATCATCACACCCGGCGTATTCAACGACAGGAAGAATTTGAGAAAAAAAAAACTTTTGACTACTTTTTTCTTTCTTATTCCATTTACACGATTTCTCCTAATTTTCATTCCTAAAGCTCGATTATATATTATATTATATCGATTCCCGCTTATGGACTTCCGGTATTAACAGATATAGACTGGCTGCGGTTGAACAGGAAACAGTTTTCTCTTGCGACAGAAATTGCAGCTAAACATCTATCACATTTTACATACGTAACTGTCATAAACGGTGTGCAAATTACATTACCACCCGTACATACAATATTCATTGAACCAACGAGTTATATGGTCAACAATAATCGTCGGACGACTCGACGATTATTATTAGTCAACGTTTATAGTTAGCTTCGCGAGCGTTCAATGCTTCTCTTTTTTCTTTTTCCTTTTTCATTATTTTTAGCGAATGTAGTGAAGTTTGTTTTTTTTTTTTTTTTTTTGTCGTATTCCCCGTGATCTACCGGGATGACTGAATGGATATAAATCCGAACTAAATTGGTGAAAATTGAAAAAGACTTTCTAGAATATTTCATGCACGACCGACGATTCATCTAACTCGTGATTCATGTGGTCGTCGCATTCGTTATTCGTTCGGACGAAATTTCGCTACCATGAAAAAGTATAGTGGAGCTGGTTTTTCGTTTGTCCTCGAATTTATTTGTGAAATTTTTGAACGATCCAGGTAAACTGAACCGAACCGATCGACATGGCATGAAATAGTAGCTACCGCGCGGTGCTAAAAATGCTGGTAGAGAAAACGTGATAAAACCGTTCACTTCACGTCAGCGAGGCATGCACGGTAAACTAACCCAACCTACTTTCTGGTTTGAACTGTTGTGCCTGATAACTTGTAGTCATGATGATCGTAATGCCTTTCGAACGCCCGCGCTTACAAGAGTAACCGCGATCGCCGCGATCGCGAGCAACAGCATCTTCGAACAGATAAAGTGATTTATTTATTCGTCGGTTCAGGTGTGCAGCGGCTCGATCGAGCTATGCGATCTTCCTTTTCTTTTCCTGGCTCATTTCCTTTCCTTCGACGAGCATGCGTTCTTTTATTCTATTTGCTTTGCTTTGCTTTCTGAAATGTCGAGGGAGAGTCAACTTTCCACTTTGTAGTCGTACTGCGGCACCTGTAGGTGTTGGCAAACGAACGTCATCCTCGATTCGTTTTTTTTCAGCTACCTCCACACAGCATTTATTCATAATTATACTCATATGGTCTCTCTTCTGAACAATGAATCTTTTTCCTCTTTTTTCGTTTTTTACGGTGTAATTTAACGTTTACAGCAAAAATATAATTAACAATTATCGTCCATACCCGCAGGTGTACGTTCGAATGACCCTCTCCGCAAGTAACTCCGCCATTTTGTTTCCTTGGATGATCTTTTATAGTTGAATAGCTGCACGGATTATTGAAGGAAACATGAGAATTATGAATGAACAATTAAAATGAAATAGCAACAGCGATCTCACTCCTGTGCTTAGAGATGTGCACAAGATCTGTTGATTGATTTTTGCGGAAATATGGTCTTTATCCGATTCACAATTTCTTGCGTCTCGTTTCGCATGATCTCGAGCTTTGAATCTCGGTAAAGTTTTTGCTTAATTAAAATTGAAATTACGTTAATAACGCAGTCAGATGATCATTCTTCACACTCGTACAGCCGCTATAAAGTAGCGGGTGGCTTTCTAAAAACATAACATTAATTTTATCTCAGGTAAGCACACGATGATTTCGCTTCATAAACTCTGAAACTTGGACGTTAAAATTTTCTGGACGAAGTGGTCGCTTATTCTTGAAAAAGTTACATTTCTTTTCTTCAATCTTTCGCATTTCAATTTCTGGAGATTTTTCTACAAAATGATTAATCTAATGTTGAGTACAGAGGAGACTGAATTTCACAGTTTATGAATAACTTGACATGGGGACAGAAAGCCAGGAAATTATGAATATAATTTTTCACATCGCGGTGACTGATGGCTGTGTACTTTCTTTAGAAATTCACAGCTTCGCGCGCAATGGATTATATTATAACGATGCGATGAAGTTTATCTTACCTGCATTATTATTTTTTCCATCCTCTTCTAACAATGCTAATTGTAGACCTGATGTACTATGTCTACACGACCATTGTTCAATGACTAGTCAAAATTTTGAGTGAAAAAATCACCCTAAATCGATTTTCATGATCTTGGATGCCAAACGATGTCTTTTGAGCTAGAAGCATATTATTGATATTTCGAAGAAAGTTTTCTAGATAAATCTGCAAAATTATTACTCATAATATACGAGATTCTACAAAACGAGACCGTCGCAGAGTATAAAAATATGCAAATCGGGCTGAAACTTTTCCGTCAGCATTCTAACCATGGGGATAAGATAATAAAAGTTCATCCAATGACTAACGAATGTATTACAAGGACGTCTTGTTTTTTGTTTTTTTTTATACAAATAAAGTTCCGCAGACCGTTTGAAATTTGAAATTTAGATTTTTAAAACGGACGTTTGAATCCTATGGGTGTTAAAAATTACGAAATTCGTTGATGCAGAGCGGAGAGATGTACTGTAACGACTGTGAATGATAGCGTAAATTTTCAGTCACCGTGTATACAATATGAGATAAAATCAAAAGGATCACAAGTTGGCTTGAGGTCAGTGACTTGATGAGAGCCGGAGGGCACGTTGGTAACTGGAAAGTTGTCACTCACACTATACTGTACTCTTGACGAGCATTCTCACATAATTTTTCTACCCATACACGTTAACTTAGCGACCATTAATACGACAGGAGCTGCATGTACGTACAACAACCTTTCGCGACGCACACTGCAGTGCATACGTGACGCAACCACCGGTCATCAAGAACTACCTGGCCCACAAACTTTAATTCAATTGTGAAACAATGTCAAGAATAACAAAAGCGGTTGTTGACAGTGACTGGAAAATAAAGGAGGAAAATTAGGGGTAAAATAAATGAATAAATAAGCTCGCGGTTCCTAATTATAAATATAATGGTCATTGATTGCGCAACTAATTTTTAATTGATAGTTTTGATGTGATTAATATTTCAGAATTCTAATGTAAGTTTTATAATTACGGGATGTTCTTAATGCATTGTAATGACTTTATGCGATAGTCTTTCGATTAGTATAATGGTAATCAGAATTTAAATCACCGGCTCGGTTAACAATGAATTATCTTCCTGGTAGAAGTTTATTGGCCAGCTGCTACTGGTGAAAGCTAGTGGTGTTATTGTTATTCTTGTCTTCGTGTCTGTTGCCAAGATATAAAATACTTCGTAGAGAATTAATTTCCTACACCGCTACGTCAATAGTTGAATACTGTAATTCATGGCGGAAACTGGAAGAAAATGCAGAATTAGTTGCGCAAGCTCACGCTGTAATTTTTTTTTTTTTTCTTTTTCTCGTACTTGACGAAGGATACGAGCTTGTTGAAGATTTTTCATCGTTTCTACCCGCGTGTGCGTGACATTTTTTTTTATTTTTCTTTGGTTTTTCAGGACCCAGTAGAGCAGTCGGACTCCCTGCAGTCTCTGATGGGCTCATCGGAATCTGACAAGGATTCTCAGACCGCGGACACCAAAGATTTGAAAGTCCAAAAGGACGAGTCTAGCAAAACCGCTGCAGAAAATGACAGCAACAACGACAGTGACGAAGAAGATGATTACGATGACGACGAGTTCCCACCGGTCCACATTAAACTTCCCCTGCAATTGGACCTCGACGATATCGCTGGGGTGAATATTGAAAAATAAACCCCCTAAAATTTCGAAAAGATTATAAAAACAACGCGTTTCAACGTCTCGACTCTTTCAGACATTGATGCAGCAAGCACGAAGCCGTGTTTCTTGCGTCGTCGAACGTAAAAGAGCCGACGAAGTTACCGATGGATCTTCAGACAACAGTATTGACAGTAACGCCAATCGTACAGATGCTCAGCGTTTCCAAAGACTGAGCGGAGAACGTGTCGCGATCTTCTGTGAATCTGGAAACCCGCAACAAGAGTGGGTTTTTTCATTCCGATCAATCTTAATGAAATTATCTTCCAACGGTCTGGATCGTTGCATCGATTTCTCTACCGATAAATAACTATTTCAGAAACCAAGACCAGGAGATGATGACGCCGATTATCGTTCCTCTGGGAACCGTCCAGATTCCCTTCCATCCCCAAGATCCCAACTTCAACCAATACCAAATTCATCAGCAATACCAGGTCCCCGACATGCAACAATTGCCTCTGAGCGACCCTAGAGGACTGAACCACATTCCTTCGGGACTATTGCCACCGGCGTTCAGGGGACTTCCTCAGCTCAACGTCGACATGAGACCACCACGCATGGGACCCGAACCACCAATGATGGGCCCGCAGGTCAGTTTATTCTTTCATCCGGTTCCGTCAAAGTCCCTCACGTGAGGCGATCGTGAAATGTTTAACGAATCGTTGCCTCGTATGCTAAAGATGGAAATGCGCCGGATCCCCATTGAATATCGTCACTTCCCGATGGACCCGATGCGCGCCATGCATCCCCCGATGCCTCAACAACCCCATGAGCAGCAACAACCCCCCATGATGCCCCAACAAGGAGATCAGCCGAGGATGTTCCGTCCTGAGCAACAGCAGCTGCCCCATATAATGCCCCCGCACGCGCAACCTTTCAACAACCAATTCGCACCACAACATCACGATCAACATGTTCAAGCCGAACCGATGGTTCCTCTGAAAAAACAAAGACCAGCAATGATGGCACAGCCTGTTCAACAGAACGAGGAAAGACCGTCACCCTTCCAAGGAATACCGATTGAAATTCGAAGGATCATCCAACAGGTTCCTCTGGAAATCAAAAACATCATTCAACATATCACCAGCGATTCACGACCCGTTCAAATTCCTGACAGTCCCAGAAGAGAGGTACGAAATTTATTCTGAGTTTCGTCCGATGCTCTTCATCTTTCGACTTTTGTTCGGTTTCTTTTCATCGCATTTTTTGACGGCAGGTTGTTCAGGAGTTCAAACCATTCCCCGAAGGATCTCGTCCGATTCCATTGGGTCCTTTCCCGTTTCCGATAGAAGTCAGGAATCTTTTGGAGCACGGAAATATCGAAGGTCGTCAAGAATCGCAGATGGAAAGTAGCGAAGAACAGCAACAGGACGCCAAACCGTTCCCTGGACCCGAAGATCAGGGGGAGGCCGCGGAAAGGAATTTCCCAGTACCTGTAGAAGTTCGCAATCTCATTCACCAGGTATGAAAGTAACATAGATAAGTGGCTTCTGTCTTTCCGAGAAATGTGGGGGGGGGGGGGGGGGGAAGTAAAAAATTATCTTCATTCAGTCGGAGACGCGTAAGTGACCATTTAAATTTCTACAATTCACATCGGAGTCGAAGAATTATCGATGCTTTTCACAGAACGCCTCCGATTCTCGTTAGCATAAGCTAAGAATAGTTTCTCCGTCCGCTCGGTTCTTCGGAGTGATTTTGTTTCCACATTCTGTCTGCACCACAAACGTGACTTGAATTTCTTTTCAACAACGTTTGTTACATGCCTTCGTGTTCCTCGGTCAGGAGAGATAAGAAAGCTTGACCAATGTCTCACAAGCGTCGAGGAATTTCAATCCCAATTTATTTTAAGAACTTTTTAGTGTTTTGTCGGACTCGGATAATCCGAACGTGGAACCCTTCACAGGGTAGCGTGGCCGAGCGGTCTAAGGCGCTGGTTTAAGGCACCAGTCTCTTCGGAGGCGTGGGTTCGAATCCCACCGCTGCCAAATATTTTGCCCTTCGATTAGTTTCCGATTTTCGTATTCATGTTACCCCAAAGTCCACATCTTCTGATCTTTTTTAACGAACATCTCTTTTATGATTATTCATAGGTGATTCAGGGTCGTGCTTTCCCAGTGCCAAGGTTCCCTCTGCCCTTGAAGCCGGTCGAGTCTCTTGACGTTCCCGTCGAAGCTCGCGCTGAAGTCACCGAAGATCATTCAATGGATGAACATCAACCAAGGGATGAAGAACAGAGACGTCAACCTGGACCTTTGATTCTTCAACCGCATCCTCAACAGGAAGAGGAAGTGGAAAATCGTCCGCACTGTAAGAAATGATCATATCTTTGTGTTTTTGGAACTTTTCGTGCCTTTTTTTCTTCGACCATTCGGTGACCACCGATTTCATTGGTCCTTCGCTGGCACAAACTACGCCGATGGAACAAAGATGTTCAAAAATAAAATTCAGAAGAATCTCAGTTTCTTATTGAAAAGCGCACAAGATTTCAACCCTCAGATATTGATAATTGAAAAGCAAAAATGATTCAACTGTGAGAGATTCTTTTTTTGTTTGCAGATGTTCAGCCCCGTTCGGTTCGTTCGATTCCCGAGCCGTTCGCTCATCGCCGAGAGAAACGTGTGCGTCGTTGCGCGTGCGATTGTGCTTGTTAATTTCCCAATTAACTGGAGCGCCAGATATGATGTTATTCGGTTCAATCATCGGAACACGAAGAGGAAGATAATTAAAAAACAGAAATAATTGGGGAGGGAAGAAAAACAAAGAGCGAGTGAACAGGAGATCCAAACAAAAAGAAAACAACGGAAAATTGTGATGACGTATCGAATTGATTTTGATAATCGTTTCATTTTGCATAGAGCAAAAGATGAATAAATAACTAATTCTAATGGTATCTTTGGTCGATGATTTGATTTTTCTAGAAAAATAATTGCGTCTGCTCTTTGATAAGAAAAATCACAGATATTATATCAATTTAATGATAAGTAAATCGGTTAGATCGTAAATATACGAACCATAAAGTAGAAAAGAACATCGTTCTCCTGATAATTTTTCATGGCATGTTTATGGCCTTGCATGAACACAAGATGGATACAAGTGATACTTTAAATAATCTGAAAAATGTAATTTTTTGGGCTTGTAAGTTTTTTTTTTTGTTTTTTTGATTTTTTTTTTTTATAGTTTTGTTCCTTTGTACAGTTTGAAAAAATGAATACGTTGTAATAAATTTGCTAATAAAACGATGAGTATAATAAATAAGTTACACTTGTTATGAATAATGGTCTGAAAGTTTTTAAATTTACTTTACCTATACAAATACATTTAAATTGCACTATACATGCCTATTATACTACTACCTATCAAAAACGAAAGAATTTAAATACAATAATATAATCGTACCCTCAATCTACTGTTTTTTTCCATTCGACGAATTGAATTGAAAATTGCCTATAAAAAAATGGCGTGGATAAGGTCAAGAACAATGATATAAAAATTAAACTCGATTGCATAATAAACATACTAACCATACGTAGTTCATATCGTGTACATTTTATTATTTACATATATATTTACGTTTATGAAAAATATATACATGATGCATATATCACCGTTATATTTTAAGGAATGGACACTTTACTTATCTGTATTATTAATAATTCAATTATTATGCATAGAAAATTTTTTTCGTTGTTTTTTTTTTTTTATCAATAGATGAAATATAACTTTTTTCGCTCTTTTTCGATCAAATAAAATATCTCGTAAAACACACCATCACTCGTTGATCGTCGTCGTTTACTTCATCTTCTCGAATAGTGCAATTTAATCGCTAAGATTGCATCAATTTCCTGACTCTCACGAAAAAATGGAAAACATAAATTCCTGCAGACTTTTTTTGCGAGCACTCCGGTTTATCAGAACCAGCATAACGAGAAGAGCAAATGCAATAAAGTTTCTATTATTAACGGCCCAATGCGAAAATTGAAAAATCATATCAAAATCATTTGGAACGGTGATCCGATGCTGAGAGGGGGAAAGAAGAATCTGTGCAACGAGGCGGTACCCTGAGCAATGAAGTTTTGAAAATTGGAAGAAAAAAAAATTCCGATGCTTTTCGAGGAGTTCGTATCTCATGCTCTTATCTGAATGACGTAATAGTTTATGAGGCTTCACATTTCTTGGGATGCGCGCGTCTAAAAATGTCACGATTTCTAAGCGCCCATTTCAACGCTAGCCTCAGGCTCGTCGGTATAGCGATACCGTGTATTCCATGTGTTCACGCGTCATCATAATCGATGTGTGTATCTATCTACGCTCGTTATTAATCCAACAAACCAAGTTACGTTACTCCTAGTCGTTAGTTTTAACCGAACACATTCGTGAAATCAATAGGACCTCGTGGTCGAAAGAAATTCTTCACACTCGACTGCACGAAGGCCCAAAATTCAACTTGCGATTAGCACCTGCAGATTTTGGATCTCATTTGAAGGTAAATTTTCTATTTATAGTATTATTTCTATTATCTTGATTGATTTATCGAACGCATATACGAATGGACTTCAACTTCATGCTTGAACCAAACTTAAAATGTCCGCGGAGTATCGAACACTTCGTTATATGCTCTTGCAGTTACTATCAGTTTTCGTTTTTTTTCTTGTCTCTTTTTTTCCTCCCGTTCTCCTCGCGTGTCACACGGACGAGGTTGATAATAAAATACATATTTATATTTTTATCTGATAAATGTGAATAGATATGTGGGAATTTATATATTTTATCACTGTAACACGCGTTTTTGATAATTGTTTACATGGTGCAGCTGTGAAAAAAAGTTTTTCTCAAACGTTTCAAATGTCGGATCTCGGGAAGAGAAAAAAAAAAACACTGAATACAAGAAATTTTCGCTTCTTCTCTCGTTAAACTTGATGTGCAGCAGTTTTTGATTTTTGTTTTTCAGGTGACACAGCAAGAGGAGTTTAGTGAATCGATTTCACGATGTCTTCAGCGGACGAGGTCTCCGTGTTTCCGGCACATGACCTGGAAGAGGAAGACAATTTGTCCTTCATCTGCAGAGCATTGAGCGAAGGATTCAATTCCGTGTTTGGCAATGATTATTCTATAAACGAGAAAATATGCCATGACGATCCCTTGGGTACGTACAGAATTGAAATCATTGTAATTTATCACGAACAAAAATAGAACTGACACATTGACGAGGGGCGGGAGGGGACCTGAAAACTAACTAGATATAATTGAATAAATAAAAACATCTTCCAAGGCGTTCGGATATTTTTACGATTGGGTTGAATTGTTCGTCTTATGAATATTATTTGGATGATTCAATATTTCTTGTTGCAGGTCGTCCGGAAATAACGGTAGGTATAAACAGCGATTGGACCGTAACTCAGGACGAAACAAATAATCATGATAGATTTGACAGCGGTGCATACGGAGAATCTGAAGAAGAAGAAGAAGAAGACCAAGTCGAAGACGACAACTATGACAGCAGGGTTTATTACGTTCGTGATAATCCTGCTTTTTTCACGAAATTTAACGAAAACAGCTGCGATTCAATTGACGTGAGTTCAAATCCACATAATTTAGCTGTCCGAATGGAAATAACTGGAAACGTTTGACATATTCACGAATTTGTTTTCTTGTGAATTTTTTTTTACATCGTGTAGTTTTCTCAATTGATTTCACTTTTGGTACGATAAAGTTAATCTATCTTTGTAGTTTACATTTTCGCTCATTTTTATCATGATGTAGCTCTATACGATATAAATACGTCCGATAATGACAGTAATAACAAGAGTAACGATCATAATATAATAATAAAAATCACATGTCTAGACATGATACGCGTGTCGTACAATTTAAGCCGACGCGAAAAATGATGTTTATTAAGTAAAGGAAGAATTATTTTGGTTTTACCAATCATAAATGTAGTTTAATGTGAATTTCATTTTATTTCACATAAGGAACAAGTCGTGCCCACTTCTGTGGAAGCAAGTCCGGTGGGTGAACTCAGTCTTCCGGCGAGTCCAAGATTGGACAATGAAGATGTGAACGAAGAGGAGAAAAAAGAAGAAACAGAAGAGGAAGAGGAAATAGATCGGACAAAGAGAAAAGAACGTGACAGAGACAGTGAATCGGAAGACGTTGAAAATCACGATAAACAAAAAGATGACGAACTTGTGAAAAATTCAACCGCGAAAAGAGTTCATCTTGAAAGTGAAGCTGTGACTCGGAGTCAGCCTCATCTTTCATGAATATTATCAGCGTGTATTATAAGTACGTAAAAATATGCATATATACATATAAAAAAAATATATAATCATAGATATATTGAACATCATAGATAGGAATATTCATATCTTCTAAGGATAGTTGTAATAATTATAAGATAGGATTAGTAAATTTCAATTATTAATCAAATCAATGTGAATTTCACGTGATTATAATCATCAATTTTTTGGCACGGCTCACTATCATTCCTCTTCCATTTATCAATGTGCCTAATCTTACCTGACGCATAGATAATATTATCTAATAGACAACGTGAAAAATTGTATTTATATATTATTTTTTTTTTAAATGATTTGTTTCATAGATGATTGAAAAAATAAAATGTGGCGCATTCCAGTGGAAAATCGCAAGGGTCGAATTTTTTTATGCACGAAAATATCAAATTTTAAAAACGACCGACCATCTACCCCACCACAAATAGTAACACCAATTATGGTGACACGAAGAATTCTACTCTTCCGTCCAGAAGGTAATCCAATTGGATTGAAAACAGTTGTGTTAGCAAATGATCATCAGACACAATGAACACAGAAACACATGTTTCTAAATTATCATGAGTATCAACGTCTGTTAACGTGCCACGAGTTGGCGTATTTTTTTATGTACGTTAACGATATAATCAATTTGCAATCGTACGGGCAATTTCGATATTCTATACGTTGTATACACTGGTATTACGACAAACATATACCTCCGCACATACGTGTATGTACAATTGCGATCTCCACAGAATTTTCTGGTGCGCATATCATAAAGCCTGGTGAATATAATATCGGGTTTACTAAACTCGAGGCATTGCGGCAGAAACAGTAGCTTGTGCCCTGAATAAATATGACCAATCTAGGTGCAGCTACAAAAGGGGATCGGGTAATCTATACTTCATCACACATATGTGTGCACGTAATATAACTAAACTCGTTATAATTTACACCACATTACATGTACAACCGATTCGTTAGGCAGGTGCAGCAAAATATGCTTACTTCAGACATCTCGAGTGACACCGTGCATTTGCGCGTGTGAAAAAATCCTTCCTATAACTTCCCGCTTGTACTCCACATAGGTGAATATGTACATGTGTACGATGCATTTCGAGTCGATTCGAATCTCGTCAGTTTTTTTCCTAATTTTTAGGTGCCGTTATCAACTGTGGAATATATCGAGTTTCACTGTCATTTCTTTTTTTTCTTATTCTTCTGGAAACAATTTTTCTCATAATCTTAGATTTGGAAAACATGAGAATATATCAGGGGTGGTTTGAAAGTACGATATTACCTGATCGAAATAAAGTTTGAACCGAGTTAAAAATGTCCCATATAACAATAATTAAACCTTACACCGGTTAGTTTTTTCTGTTCATAGAATACACCCAACCTAACAACAAATTTGCAACGCTAGTGTCATATTTCTAATAAGGACAACAACTTTTCAATTTTGCACACCGCAAACGAGTGTCGTATATACATATGTATGTACATAGATAATACATCACGTATATTTCGTTTGTTAGGTAAAGAGAAGAAAAAATTGATCAGAAAACTGAGTAACTTTGAAAAAATCTAGCAGAAATACCGAATGAAAAAAATATGAGAAACACAAAAACAATTTATAGCATTATACATTTTTTTATAATCATTGTCCGAGGGTGGAAGAATTTCTCCTTGTTACTTTCGATTTTGCATGCGCCGCAAAAAATGAACGAGATAGGGAGATGGAAGAAGTTGAAAATAGAAGAGAAATAAATTTCAATGCAATGAAAATTGATATATTCTTTGGGTTCAATGTCCGATAGTATTGGAATTCTTTGTTCCTCGGTGTTTCGTTGCTGACCTCGATCTCGCACGTGATTTTTATCGCCGACTTGTAGTTTCTTCCTTTCGAATTCGAAATAAACGCCGCCCTGAGATAGTTAAAATCGCCGAGTTACATGAAGAGCCGGAAGTCCCGTGAAAGTATAACGTACGCTACACCTTCGTATCTTTTTCTTCTCTTATTTGATCGCAGAGTTTCATCTGATCGAAAAGAAAGGACGAATATATAACTCATCTGATTGTTAAGGATCGAAAGGAACCGATGCGATGAGGAATTTTTTCATCGACAAAAATATTAATCATGCTGCAACAAAAACCGCGCACAGAAAAACGGTCGGTTTTCAATTTTCTGGTGATCATTTTACGTCGATTTCCACTCGAGTCAATCACAGTTTTGTCATTCAAAACGTTCGTCGAAGCTGTTGATAATTGAAAGGGGTTTGAAAATAAGTGTTGGATTTGAGTCCAAAAAAAAAAAAAAAGTACGAAGAAAAATCACGAGGCAGCGGCTGTGCATTGGAGAAGTCGCGCGCACAGCGGATATAATATTGCCTGCAGCGTATTATCATTTATTTCGTTTTCTTGTTATTTTTTTTTCCGTTCCGTTCGTTCCGTAGCACTTTCTCCGAACTTGGAGTGGCTCGTCGCGTCTCTCACGATGACCTCTGGGCGTTCCGATGACCGCCCGTTAAAAGCAGTCACGGAGCGGTCATTTATAACGGCCATGTAAAATGGAACGAAGCGATGCGTGGCACAGTGCGAATTACAAGAGCAAGTTATAACGAAGAGTGGACGGACGCGGATGCGTTTAATACTTCAATACGTCCTTGCCGCCTTTCTAATCGCCCTTCACCGTCAAATCCTCTTATTCTTAGATTTTATTATGGCAGCTAACATACAATTAGGTTGCAAGCTGAGACAGCTCTCGAAGATCGATATTCGTGACTCGGATGAGGATGGCTAATTTCTTGGCTCTTCTAATTTTCTTTTTTCATCATTCGTACGATATTCCGACTGCAGACGTATTTTTATATACCGATTGTTTATTCGGTTTACCTTCACTTTGAAATACTGCTGAATTTCACCTGAGTGAAGTTGCTGCCAATTGTCAATGACTGCATAGCTCGTAGAATAAATAACATTTGATTTCACTTTGCTTTTCATAGGTGGAGATTAAAGATTTGCTGAAACGAAAAGCAAAAACCAAATAAGTAGAATTACATTGGATCGTTCGAATGGAAGTAGAATGCAAGTGTGAATAAATAATATTTTATTTGTCAGGACTTAAAAAAACTAAGGCTTACATTAGTTATGACAAACTTTGTGGAATTCTAGAGATTTTACCAACGACTCGGTCTCAAACTTCACCGAAGATCCCTGCTTCGATGACTTCGAGTTTATTATCCTCGATACTAACGTAGCCGTGGTAAGTTTTGGCTATTCCATGAAAAGCACCATTGACCAACCTGGTGATAGGGTTTCGCCCGATGTCTAAATCGATCAAAGAATTCAATCCCTCTAATGTACCCGGTAATATTTCGCGTATAAGATTACCCGAGAGATGAAGATGCTGAATAGAATTCGGGGCTTTCATAAAGTTTCCAACTTGTGAATCGAAGCGAGCTTGCTGGATTCCTGTAATTTTATGATCCTTCGTAGCAAGCGTGTCTTTCGGGACATTAGCGAAGTATCCCGGTTCAATATCTTCGATACCGTTATCTTTGAGTTCTAGAGTTTTTAGGTTCACTGGAAGTCGGCCAATAACGTCGATACCGATTTTACGAAATTTGTTTTTATTTATTTTGAGCTCCTCGAGTTGTCGCAAACCGGAAAACGTGCCGCCATTGAACTTTGAGAGTAAATTCTCACTGAGATAAATGTACGAGATATTTTTCAGACCGTTAAAACCGCCTTCGTCGATTTCGGAGATCTGATTCTTGTCCATATTGAGCGCTATGAGAGAATCGAGTCCTTCGAAAGCGTTATCATGCACCTTTGGAATTTTATTCGATCCAAGATTCAACTGGTACAAATTCTTAAGTCTCGAAAATACGGCTTGTGGAATTCTCTCGATATTATTTCTGTTCAGGTACAAAAGACACGTGGACTCAGGAAGCGAAGAAATGAAGGATATATCTTCGATCTTGTTACCCGATAAATAAAGTCCCCAAAGTTTGGGGAATTCGAAACTACCAGGTTCTATATCCTCGATAAGGTTATTCCGGAGAATGATCATTTTCATATTCTCGTTACTACCGCTATCCTTTCTGATATGCTTAATCAAATTGTTACTCAGATCCAGAATGCTCACACTTTTGGGCAAATCGTTGACAAGTTCCGGCGAGAATTCCTCTATCTGGTTATTATTTAAATCAATATAATTCATTCTAATCTGGTGCAGTTGATACCAATTTTTGGCGACGCTTCGGATACCGAGATTTTCCAAATTCACATACGCCACTCCACGATCTATGATCGTTTCATTGCAATTTGCTTCAACCTTTTCTCCATCCTCCAACACCCCGACTTTCAACAATACTGAATTTTCTATACACACAACGACTCTCGTCTCGCTCTTCTGGTTTGGATGGGTGTCCTCGTCGTCAACGATATGATCTACCAAGGTTAAAATATGAATCGATTCACCGAGAGGCGTTAGTTCGTCCGTTGGAACGTCCGCGGGAACGTCCCAAAACCCTGTTCTCTTTTTTCTGTTATATCCGTTTTCGTCGTCGTCCTCCTCCTCGTCGAGAATATCGAAGGATCTGGCATTGATGGTTCGGATGGAATTGTCTTTCACGATTATTTCCGCGTTCCGAGGGATCCCGGCGAATTCTTTGTGGATTATGGAACTCAGTGGGTTCTTCGAAATGTCCAAAATCTTGAGATTATCCATTCCAGTGAAAGCCCCCAAAGAAATTCCAATGTCGTTGGAAGCCAAGTTTAATTCCTCCAGGTACGGACCGACCCCCGAAAACATGTCGGACGTTAGTACGCCGATTTTGTTGAATTCCAAGGTCAGCTTTTTGACCTTCACGTCCTCGAAGACACCCGGTTCTATCTCCACGATACCAAGATTGGACAGATTCAAATGGTCGGATTTTTCGGCCAGGATTCTTACCGATTTCAGTACACCGGCGTCGACCACCGCGTCGTACGGGTCACCCGGTGGAATTGACTTGCAATTAGCAAACGCCAGAGGAATCAGAAGATACCGTAACAGGGAATCCATCTTTCCTTGGATCTGTTAACGAATAAGGACTACTAATTTTAACGCTAAATTTCCTCGCAGAAATAAATAAAATTAATGAACTAAATCAATATGAACTTACCTCTAACAACCCTCGGGTCTTATACACTTGTCTGCTGTGGAATTTCTTAGCGAACGAAAAACTGAAAACGGAATGATCTTTTGGTCCGGCAGGTTAAAGACTGAGTAGAGCCGACTTCACCACCTGACTTTATTGCGATGCTCTGGACAGGTTTCAGGATCTTCGACCGGCTTTTATATCCACTCGACTCCAGAGGATGTAAGCGGGTATCAGCATAGATATATCGAACTCAGATATGGCTGGTTTAGTTTGAGGATTTTCCTCGTTTCCTTCATCTGGGGGATCCCCGGCAACAAGTGTCGGCGTACTCGCTAACGTCGTTTTTTGGAATTCCAGATGAGATGTAACAATTTTAGAAACAAAAAAGGAAGTGATTTTTGGTGGTTACGGGATTTTATGTCGTACGAAATTTATTCGGCGAATGATTTGTACGAAGTGTGAAATTTATTTTTGGATTGGGTAGGTCCAGAAGTAGATAAACTGGTATTTATTGGTTCAAGTATCAGCGGTACCGGTTTTTGCTCCGCTCTTGATTCAGACTCCCGATTCCCCATCGCTTTGTCCCGACAACGTTTTACTACATTGCAAAAGCTGATTAAAGATGGAGGAAGAACGGAGTTCCAAACGATGGGCATCTTGGTGGCGTCAAAAACCAGATTAAGGTAAATGGGTTGTGACAAACGATGCCCGAATCAGATAATTACGAAGACCAACGGGATAATCGTGGGAAAAATATATTCGATGCTTTACAACCGAATCATCTATCCAAACAGATCAATATCCACAAACGAGTTGAAGCGCTATAAGAACGCGATCAAATTGCTGAATTTTTCCGTCGCTTCATTTCTTTCGTTTGAATAAAAAAGGATAATCCAGAAGACTGATTCCACAATAATTTTTCGTCACAAGTCTCGTGTGTATCTTGTACCAGAAGTATGCGAACTATACTACGGTTGAACCGTAACGTGAAACCTGAGACAAGGATCAGCAAAAATTCGATACGCTGGTGAAATTCTGTAGATTTCAGGGTGCAGCTGGTCTATCGTGGTACAAAATATAGCGAAGCTTTCGTCAGGTGTTGAATCAGCGGTGGGATCAAAGCCCACGATGTACAGCGTGCTGATAATCCAACAAATATGTATTACATGTACTTACCACCGTCGGAGTTAACTGCATCGATCACCGGGGAACTCGAGGACGGAACAAAAAGTAAGAATTACTGACCACTTCACTCCAATCCACCGGTTGGTAACGGAACACTTTTTTCACTTTTCTTATAAACAATATTCGCCTCTTTTTTTTTATATATATTTTATGGCCCACCTAGAATATTACTGGCCATCGGCTGCGCCGTGGAATCGACAGACGGTTAGAAAATTGTATTCGAATCATCTTGACGGATAAAATAGCTCGAATAACGATCTTGAATTTTGAAAATAAAACTGTTCAACGGCCTTCAAAAACGAAAGAAGATCACGTCCGACGATGATTAACAAGCAAAGATGATTATGGTGTCGATTTATGAATACGGAAGAAAATAGACGACCGTTTCGAAATCGGCGATCGATTCGTGTTACAATTATTTGCTCACGGCGTCTGGATCTACCGCATGGTCAGTTAGCTACGTACGATGAAATATAAATGGAATTCATTTCATAAATTGGATTTGATAATAATGAAGCGATGGGATCACGCATGTTGATCGGTAAGAATGTGCGCGATTCCTTGATCAGTATGCTCACATTCTTCTCCTTCTTTTCAACAGTATATTTCTTTTTTTTTTCTTTCTTTTCTTTGATTCACCGCAAGTATTACCATGTACTTACGTACGGGAACTGATTGCGATCGTCAGGGTCGTCGATCTTGGAACGAATTTTGCATTTTGAATTCAGGTCAAGATGTCGTTCAATTTCAGGTGCTCCTTTCGCGATCGTTCATTATTTGTTCTCGAGGTATACGCTCTTCACGGGCGGTTGAGAGTTTTTGGCGACACGCGTAATTCGGTTGCTCCTGACGTTAGAAATGTTCGGATTGTCGCGGTTTCCGGATATCTACGTAAAGATATAAGTATAGGTATACCTTTGATGTCTGGGTAGGTGTAACTGTTTAGTCTAGCGATTCCTCCAGGTGCGATGAGGAGTTTTAGATATTCTGCAGTAGCATGTTCCAAGACCCGTTACATTAGATCGTCACTATCGCAGTGAATAAATTACCTAAGTAGTGTGTTTGTCTTGATTGCTTTTTATACTTTATCGATAGATTATGCATGCGCTATAACGCGTGACTCTGA
Organism: Athalia rosae; assembly: GCF_917208135.1. Lineage (NCBI taxonomy): Eukaryota > Metazoa > Arthropoda > Insecta > Hymenoptera > Athaliidae > Athalia > Athalia rosae. Next base: position 26,483,771 of record NC_064027.1, read on the forward strand.
GATATATTATACGCGAGGGCAAATCTGACCAGTTGACGAACAAACGGTCTCAGCTTTCATGAATCTTGGTGAACATTCTCAAAAAAATGATCAGATTCGAAGGATCCAAGTTGCTTCAGATGATTTGTTGAGAACCAAAAAACTCGAGTTTACCGGATTTTCTCGAGGTTTCAGTAGCTTTGAGGCAATCTGAAGAGTTCGAAGCTCGAAAAACCAATGGCCTGAAACGATTCAAGGTTCGTGAAAATAATGCCGCCAAAAATCTCAGAGCTTTCGCTCCTAGACCGAAAACCTAGAGGATCGACGTGCCGACCGAATTCGTTGAGGGTCTAATTATACCTCGAAAGCTTGCGGCATAAAAACCCGTGCTTTTCACCTCGTAACCTTCGGCATCTCGTAGAGTTCGGTGCAGGCGATATATATGTATATGTATACCGGAGTGTAAAATGATTGTATAATTACGTGGTCGTCGTCGTCGTCGTCGTCGTCTGTCTCTCGCGTTCTACATTTCATTTTTTTCAACTCTCCTCGAGGCCTCTGCACTCTGAGCTCTGGTCCTCATCTCTCCTCTCTTCCTCCTCCCTTCGCGCGTTCACCTACACCCTGCAACATCTCATGTACTTTTCACCACACGTATACGTAGAGTACGCGCGCACACGTGAAGTGTTACTGTTATATACTGGTTACTATCACATTACCGCGGTCTCAGCGGGCTGCGAGCAGGAGTAGCGATAGGATAAGCTCAAGCGTGGATTCTGGATTCCCCCCCAGTTTACACTCGTACACTGCACCGAGAGTATACCCCACACGCGATACCTCCTCAATTTAAGTTCAGTCACTAGTCAGTCGCACGCCGACCTTTCCGGTACACAATCTCCACTCCCGCGCGCGCCAAAATACCATTTCCAAAAGCTCGGAGGGCTCGTAAAAGTACCCGTAAAAGGCTCTCGTTGTCAGCGACAAAGATTGGATCGAAGGCGTTGGTTTTGTCGTTTCCTTTTTGGCTGTTTGTTCAATTTTTGAGATAGAAAGATAATAAAAAAAACGAAATTATTATCGCTACGTATCAGCGATTGTATGAGACTGCAATTTTATTGATTTTTTTTTGGATAAAGAAAGTAAAGATATAGACTTGTTTTTTTCTATGAAATTTCTCTCATGTATGTATATCGAAATGTTGGAAGGACTTGTGTAAATGAAATTAGAAATAAAAAGCAAATAAAAAAATTAAATACGTTGTATTATATGGTGTGAAAATTGACCGAGGTTTAAAAAAATTGACGCAAAAGAAAAATTATTGTCAATGGAAAGTCCAAAACCACTTTACCGCAATTTGTCGGAAAAGAACAGTTGATTAAAAAAAAAAAATAAGTTTTAGCCACTGTTCACATTTTTTGGGCAAAATAAATAAATAAAATAACGATTTATTAAATCGTGATGTTTTTAATTGGATCGTAGATGTGAGTGGCCAGCAAGTGAATTCAAAGTACAACAACTATAACTGGCAATTTGAACGATAAATTTTGTTGTATAGAGTTTGAAAAAAAAAGATTTTAGACAAATATTTTCGAGAAGTGATCAAAGCCGTCTTTGAAATATTATTAGAAGTCGTAGTAACTCCACTGGTTTGAATCATGATCGTTAAGGACAACACGTGGAGGCAAAGGAGGCTGGCCGTACCAAAAAGGTATGAAACAATAAAATACTCGAACGCTATTCAAAAGTTGAAAGACTGAAGGTAAAGCCCTTCTTCATCGATCGATTGCGAGACCATTGGATCAATTTGACGACTTCCTGAATTTTGGAAAAAATTACACTTTCAAAGTCATTTTCGCGCCTCACTTTGACAAAGGTTTATTTCGAGGCGTAAAACTTTTTTATCGAATGAAAAATGAACGCAAATTCACGTCGGTACAGAATTATGGTCCACGGGGAACACGCGCTCCAATTATTTTTTGTTCCGGTAGCCCTAGATCGATTCCATAAGTCGATCAGTAGATTCGAAATACGAAACCCTGCGGTTTCACAGCTTATCGTTTAATAAATGTGCCGCGATGTCAAATTGTTACGAAGCTATATCTATATGCCTACAAGAGATTAGTCCTTTTTTCCATCAGATTAACCACGTACATGCGATATGAAATTGGATTTTTTTTAGTGGTTTCGCAAAATTTTCACATAGATATTGTTTCAATTGTTCGTATTATCGGTCTAAATTTATTTTCATTAGACCAGGGACCTTCGAAGGAGTTGGTCTTGTGAAATACATGGTTGATATATTTCTTCCGATGAAGAAACAAGAAAATTGGGAAGAAAAGAAATAGAAGAAATAAAAGAATTCAATGGAACGAACGTTCGCCGTAAAAAAATTGTTGCTTTATCAAAAGTTTTTTCAATTTTTCTTCAAACTATTGCAAAAACATGAAGCGCCTCCCACATCATAAAAATATATCGATGGCACGATTTTTTTCAAAAATGTTGGCCACGACGTTATTGCTTAATACCATCCATATGAACATCTGAATACTATTTAACAATGAGCTTTTGGTTTCGTTTTATTTAATATACGACACGACAATAATTGTGGCCACAATATAGTTACCTGGCTTTTCATACATTAATATAAATATACAGCCAACCACGAAGAATAATTCGTTTTATTACCTCCAGCAACAGCTATACCTGATGTAAATCTGCAGCGATTCCCCCCCAATTTATTCCGAATCATGAGGATAATTTTTATAATGAGAAGAAAAAGAATTATATAATATGATGAATTAGGATATTAAACATTCGGTGAACCGCCGTGAGTACTTTATATGGTTATAAATGGTTTCGTTTTCATAAAATCGTGTTATCCTCATAAATGATACTTGATTATTACATCGCCTGCATGGCTTGCGGAGGAGTAGAAGGAGGAAGCGAAAAAGAAGAAGGAATTCACTTCTTCATCATTTGCGGCTCCCGCACAGTAAAGTAAAAAGAAAATTATTCACCACCGATCGTGGGTCAAATTATTACGATGTTATACCCACGCTCGAACGTACATTTTCAACCAGATATAACAACTCGGAAGTGGAATCATCTGTTCAAGAGAATGAAAAATTCAATCATCCTCTCGACTTCCTAACGCATACCGCAGAACCTAAATCGGATAAAAGTTGATCTGATTTTTGAGAATTCAAGGGAATTTTTGTTATTTACAAAAACGACGAAACGCGAGGACGAAAGAGAATGAAAAATGTCTACTGTAAACTGCGTGAGAATATGAAAAAAGAAATTATTAAGTGCCCCCGATGACGTGCGGTTATAGGACGCCGGTGAAACGTTTGTTTGTCTAATTTACATACAATAAAACACGGTGTACAATTATTATAGCTACGTATGATCTAGCTTGTAAGATGTAAATTAATTACACTTGAAATTTGAATATTTTCATGGGAATTTCATTGATGGTTCAGTTGCAGGCTGTATACCAACTAAAATTTGCATTTAATCTTGGACAATCGTTGTCCCAAAACTCTCCGATATTCAGAAACGCACTTCGTATGCTAGGACCGTCTCACCGACTTCTAAATTGGGCCCGAATCGCCAATGAAGAAGAAAAACAACATTCTAATGACTAACCAGAAATTTTTGAAAATTTATTTTTCAATTTACTTACTCTCGTCAATGAGAGTCGCGATTATATTTTTCTATACCTTCCACCGAAAATCTAGTCACACCAGTCTCGGAAAGAATTCAATGATATCTCATTATTGTTATTATTATTAATCAACCTTAATTATTGTTCTTCTATGTATAATGTTCATCAATTTTTCAATCTTGATAATTTCACCCTTTCGGCATGACGTTCGACAGTTATTATAAAATATGTAGAATAATGGATTTCTCTTCATCTTCTTTTAGAGAAAAAATGAACATGGCGTTGATACAGTTCTTTTGTTCATCACGAATTAGCGATGGAATTATTTTTCGTTCCAGTTATAGACTGTAATAAGAATAATTATTGGCCTTGGAGTATTACGCGGTGTATAATATAGTTGCAACGTAAACTTGAACGAAGTGATTAATATTGCGAGTATAAATTATAATAATTATGAGACTCGGATGTCGCACAATAGAATTTTAATTAATGTCTTTTGGTGAGAAAAAATTAATAATGGAAAAGAAAACCCACATGGTATACGGCTGCTGATTCTTCCGGTTGAAATTCGCTTGGGGATTTGTAGAAGAATTTTTTTCATGAATTACATAAAATCGTGTTATAACGGCAAATTGATATAATCAGACCAATCAAGTCAGCAGATCTCTAAGATCAAAATACGTAAAAGATATACCAAAAATTCCATCTCCGATTTTTAATGAATCTGTATTTCTATCTGAGAAACACGAATCCGTTGAGTAGATCAAGGATCGAGGCGGATCAGGATTAATAAAATAATCGGCAGGTGCCGTAATTCTGTTTCCATAAACTGCATGAAAATTTTTTGCCCGCGATTCAACCTCAACGAGATAACGTAGCACGAAGTATCGTCTTTAAATTGGAAGTAACAAAACATGAGTCGATGTAACAGATTTTAGCGTGTTACAAAATCGTTTCAACGGCGGTCGAAGATCGTTTTCTCGTGGATGTGAAATCTTGATTTATGATCGTTGAAGATTTCAATTTGATGACGCGAGATGCGCGACATGTGATAACGTATAACGTAACTTAGCGTATAACGGTCGGATGCCCCAAAAAGCTATGAAGGTAATTTCTCACAGGAAAGAAAAAACGTAGTTCCGCGACCAGGGTTTCAGATTCACACAACTGTTGGATTTTGCCGACTACGCTTTTCCGTTTTTTTTCTTTTTTTTCCATCAAACTTTCGGAATCTTTATTCCGTTTTCCGCGATCTGCAAAAATTTGCGACCGATATAGTTCGAATTTTCGTAGAGCTGAATAAAAGTCGTATCGTCGCGGTGGTCGTGTTCATCAATTAAATAATCTTACACAGTGACCTATAGGAAGAGGATATACCGTAGAAATGGTATTCAAATGTACATAAATAAATATGTTAAACACGTGGGGCCCTCGCAACATTAATATACCACAGCCTAGATAACCAGGTAATAAATATCGTGGACGGCACAGGAATATTGAAAAAACATGGTAAAAAAAACCAATTAGAATTTTTGTCTTCCTCTTAGTTATCCATGTCGAGCAAAAGTAACCGGAGACGCGTCTATAGTAAGTACTAATTGAAGTTTGCGCATGTCCACAGAGTGGGCTAAAAAAAAACTGACAAATTTGAAGCGTTCATAAAGCTCGAATGAACCAGTCAGTTAATTTTTTTATTCAAACAACTCTTTGAGTACAGATTGCCTATGTGCCAGCAACGAATCCAGATCCTTTAAAATTTCAATGAAGCTCCAGTCTTTGATGTTGTCAGGATGAAAAAGGGTTGTCAGGATTAACGACGATTTTATAATTTGTTAATATCTACCTCCGAAATTGACCGTGTTTTTGGCTCACTCTGTATGCTTCATCGTGTCATTAAAAATTACTTAATTACTACCTTTTCCCCGGATAAACGAGATAGGAATTTAATGAAGACGAGGTCGTGCCAGAACCGAGTAAAATCTGAAAAGGTTCAAAGCAATTGAAATAATTGTGGCAAGAAAAAACAGGAATGAAAAGAAACTATTGAATTCCATAATTTATGTGATCGTATTATCAATTAAAAATAACGATTATCATTGAACGAATTCTATAATCGTATGAAACATATGTACAGCTGTGGGTTTATAGAGTTCCTTCTGATTCGCTGCAACAACATAATGAACAAAATTATTTCTATATTCACCTGTAGTTGCAGTAAATTTCTGTTTGATTTTAAAATTAGTACCTGTTCGTGATTCGTTGCTATAAGTATTACAGCCGTTAAGTTTGGGCCTAAATTTAGTGTCAAATTAAATCACTTGAAATAAAAAATAGAAAAAACCGTGGTCAACGGTCACGCATTATCTTAATAACACCTTCGCGAATCTTTTTTTTCTTTCTTTTTCATCGTCACGTGAGGTGTACGAGTAATTTTTGGCCAAACCACTGAAATCGGAACGACTGATTTTTCGGACGTTGTGAAAAATAAAAAAATAAAAAATGAATGTTCAGAAAAATAGAAAGGAAACTTCCAACGAAAATAATTTATAAAGCATAACATGAGTCGGTTCAATATGGCCTGCAATTTATCGAATTTATATCAAATGTATAAAATATGCATATATACAGATAGGAGACCAAAAGAAAGTTTTAAACTGCGCCCATATAATTTTTCAAATTGTGATTCGTTCGTTCTCGTACGTCACACATTATATGTACAAACCGCCGGTTTCGATTTCGAATTTTTTTGTTGCTTCAATTTTTTCACATGACATTCTTCCCAGACTCAAAAAAACACCAAAGACAACAAACCTCCGAATTCAGCTGCGGGCAACGAATCTTCGTCGATTATTACAACAACTTCGAAAATCCAATGGACTCGGCCCTCCTTTCTAACAAGATACCGTTCGGAATAAAAGTGTAATTTTCAAATTGAAATCACAGACCTTTTACGATCTGTTATAATGTTAGTTAATTCATCGCACGCGCGGTGGTCTCCTACGATCGACCGGTATTTTTATCATGCCTCCTATTGCCCTATCGTTCTTTTACCGTCTCTTTGTAATTTCTCTTCCCCTCGTTCAATTTTCTCGTAGTTTGAGTATAGTCGTACCATATCGGGCTCACTTTCACGCGTGATCTTCTCGAATCGAGTACATCACGCACGATTATATACCGCACGAACGTGATCGGGTTACACGTGTAGTCCACGCGGGGTGAGCTACCTTTTGTCCACTTTTGTTTCCATTTTTTTTTTTTTTTGTTGTCATTTTTCATTTTTGTACCCATTTTTTTTCTCATCTCTTTACCCTTCGGGAAGACAGAAATGGGTACGAGGCACGGACGATCTTCTCTGTTGTATTATAATACAGCTTCCAGCGTTTCTCACGAATTGGTTACTGTACGGGACATCGCAGCTGATGGGACTGGACGGGATTCACGTAAACATTCCGTTGTCATAGTTTTAGAGGAGGACGTGAGTTGACGTGAGTCACTATGACGAGGCCGAACTTGGATTCTCTCTTATTTTTTTTTTTTTCAAAAAATCTGCACAAGTGGCAACGTTTTGAATTTACAGTTAACCGTGACGAGGATATCCAATTTTTTAACGCAAGACGTTGGCGTCGGCGAAACGTACATACGACGTGTTGCATCGTCAGAAATAATTGCGGCGTAGGCGAAGACACCCGACGATTAAAGTAGATGCGTTCGGAAGATTTCTGTAGGATTTCGAGCAACATCTTTTTGATTTTATTTAGAAAACTCAATGAGATTCTCAGGACTTTGACTTCCAACAAGCTTTGAGCACTGTTTCAAAATTTCCGTCGTAAACGCGGAGAAGAGTGTTTTAATTAATTAAAACTTAAGTCCCGCTAATTCCTAGATCATCTTATATGGGCTAGATATCTCTCCGTTAAACTTCGGCGTGAGAATATTATACAGCTGCATCACCACCGCCGCAACTTGCATATCTAATAAGCCAATCGTAACGTTATAATTTATCTAATAACTCTACAGATTACATGCGTACACGCGTACACCTATATTAGACCATACGAGCGATAATTCATTTCCTTTCATTTCCTCTTCTTCTATATTAATTTTCTCCTCTTTCTCCAATTAGACTTATTCGCAGGTATACCCGATCTCAACCGGTCGTTTTACTCTCTCGGCTTCGTACTTATACGATATCCTTGTACCTGTTACATTTTTATAACACCCCTGTAATATCATATAAATATTTTACTGCAACGTAATATACATATCGGTAACTAATATCTCTGAGCGAACTCGATCTACTTGTACTGTACACTCGCATACAAACACCTCTTCAAATTTATTATAACGATATACCAGCGCGACTGGTTGAGTTGGGTTGGTCGAAGTTAGGTAAAGTTTTCAGATTTCTATTGGATCAGATTCAGTGGTCGCGACCCCTCGTAACACGTGACATTTGTTCTTGCACCATTTCGTCTTATCTCGCGCATGAGTTGAGTTTCAATTTTGGTAATCTGCCTTCCAAACTTGTACGTCCTCGATTCCTGATTTTTGAATATTTTAATTTGTGCATCGCGACGTCTTGACATTTGCATTCTTACTTCATAAATTCTGATATGGATACCTTCGCCGCTGACTCTGCACATCTTGACTTCATTATTAATCTTTGATCTACTGTCCACGTAACAGAAATATAAAATTTGGGAGAAAAATTAACAAAGTTAATACCCGTCAAAAGGTGATTTTCAATAGGTATGTATCTAACACTTTGCGAGGGTTTAGAATGATCATAAATCACTTTATAATCCAAGCTAAAAATTAATTATCCTTGATCTCCACCGATTGGTGGTATAAAGTCTGTTGCAATTGAGGAACTTGGAGAAGACATTGGTTCGTAATACGGCTACAAAAATGTCAAGCACTTCATTTTTGGGAACCTCGTTAGTCCCAGGTACTAATTAGATACCATGGCGATCACTACGTTATGATTCCATATCGTCTCGTTTTGATTTTTCATTTTCTTCTAATATAATTTTTTCTAACGATTCTAGCATGAGAAAATCGAAAAATACTTGTTGGATTATTTGCACGTGCAAATTAAGAAGGAAAAATGGCAAAAGATGAATCAAGATCCTGTTCAAGAATTAAAAAAATAAAAATCTCCTAAAGTCGATGCAGAGGAAGACCTCTTGCGTTCACCTTAATTGAGTTGAATGAATGGAAGCAAGACTACGTAGGAGAAAGAAAATGTGAATAAAATCAAGAATTAGAGAGAAATAAAACGACTAGAACTAAGAATTACTATAGCAGTAGAAAACCGTCCGTTCGTAACTGTAAAGTTTGCCCTCATCAGCTAATAGCTTCAGCTGTCTGCAATTCGTCCCGCTATTGCAGTTTTACTGCTTAATTATTTTATATAGTAATTTTATTGGCATGCCGTGCACACGGCTATTCATATAACATGTATATTATATACGTACACGTCGTGTGGCTGATTAAAATATTCTATAATTAATTCGAGCGTAACTGAAGAAGAGATTTTAAATTATATCAAAATCTTACATCCATATATTCATGATCCTTATTCACAGCATGGAATCGGCAATCAAATTCAAATGCGGGTCAACGGAATGCCCGATCCGTTACGCGCAGCGGGCGTACTTTACCTACGCCGCTGGTGTCCGAATTCTCGATAATTAAAAAAAAAACAAGCATTCGCCCCATTAAAGTAGAAATTAATCGACGACTCCCTCTCGAAATTCATTGAGACAATTTTTGTTGCTTTTTTTCTTTCCTTTTTTCTTTCAGGCGCTGACTCGTGTTAATTTCCTCTTATACGTATGCTTGACAGTCGAAGCAAGGATAACGTTTCAAATAAATATTGCCTGAAACTGTTCTACGTGTACAATTTTTTTTTTCTTTTTCATTCAAAAAAATTCTATTCAACGTCGATAGGCTCCGGACATGAAAATTTGATCAACTACGGAATGAGCAGACATATTCAAAATCGTCCCAAGTTTAACGGCGTGAATTACTTACGTATTGTGTGTAGTCGGGAAAGTATAATAATCGTGATAATATCCTGTAAACACGATTGAAGCACGAGCCCCGTCATGAGTAGAGTTACTCGCCGTGAAATTGATGTACGTCCTAACTTCAACCTTCGGACTATATGCACTACACAGCCTGGTAGTTCACGACTATTTTTTTTTGTTTTTTTCTTTCTTTCGCAGTCATGGCACTAAAGTGCGGTATTTTGTGTTCGAGTGCGCCTATACGTATGTGCATAATATCCTTGCACGCGATGACGATGTTTTTATTCGATTCTCTTTTTACGCATCTTCTAAAATGCCCTTGAAACTTAAATGCACGGCGAATCGTACGAACGGCCGTTTCAGTTGTTCCCATGACGTACGGAACCACGACCGTCTTCCGGCTGCAAAGGAAATCGCAGATTAGCGACAAGTAATTTTACACCCTCTGGGGTTTCCAGACTCAGGGTGATTCTGCCAAGTATTTATGCGGTCGTTGAATAGAAACTTTTGAAAAAAATTTTTGTCAATTGGCAACGAAGAGCACAGCCAGCGGTATCCAAGGGGGGCGACGCCGTAACTCATGAGAGTTCTTTCAGGGTAACGTTTCCGGTTTCTTTGAGTGAATGTATATTAAAACTTAGAAATGCCATTAGCTTAGTGAATTGTGATATTGAGATTAGAAAGTGGGAGAAATATGATCGAATAACGTGTAATTATAACATAAATCTGAGTTCCCTTGTATATTATAGTTATACGAGCGTTTACAATGAACGGTGTGTCTAACGTGCATTGCGAATAATTATACTTTTACGACGTCTAATGGAATTGAAAGTTTTGTTTCAATCAATTAGTATAACACGTATCGTTGTTCACTTACCGTAGAGAAAAAATATTGGATACAGATCTCCGCGAATGTGGTCACCCGGGGATTTATGAGACCGTAAATCCGATTGTGCCTCACGATGACTTGGAAATTTTTGTATTCTTAATTGAAAATAATAGAACACCTTGAAGCTGAATAGATCACGGTAAAGATCGCATGCGTTTAAATAAAAGTGTTTCGATTTCTCGATCATCGTCAACTACACTTACCGGTTTCCTATAGAAAACGATTCAACGAATTTCAACTAGTCCTCCTACGTCAGCGATGAGAACCCGGGCATACTCTCGAATTCATACGCTGTAGTAAAATAATTAAGAGTTATCGGGCCCAACCTGCTCACCCACTTTTTTTTAGGCGAGCCGTAATTTATCTGCCAGGCTAATAACGTGTGCAGGTAAATACGAGGGACGTTTATTAATAATAACCTATCGGCAGCGAGGGTCTCGCCGATCTTATACCCATCTTCTGCTGCAGGGTACCATAAAAAATTACAGTGAAAGTCGACCCGAGGATACCAAACCTATAATGGAAGATCGATCGAGAAATTCGGCGATCATCGGCAAAATGTCGGAAAGAATAATCGGCTGCAATTTCATTCGTTTTTCGAAAGAAGATCCTCAGATTTTTCGTTTAATATTTTCGAGCCTTGGAACCTTGGACTCGATTTTTTAAAAGGTGATTTGAAAAATGCCGCTGGATATGTGCGTTTTTTATTTTAACAGAATTTTGTAAATCTCACAGCCGTGGCCCAGATTTGCACTCCCTCACTCGCATATTTTGAAGCTAAGGCGGTTACAAAAATTTTCGAAAGAATTTCGATGGAACAAAAAAAAATATATAGGATCTCACAGCGATCGACAAAAAAAAACTGAAAGCCACCAAATTATTTTGCGAAGGATCAGGAGCCTTCCGGTGTTGCGATGCGAAAACTTGATTAGAATTAGTTGTGAGGATCGCAAATCGGCCTGCCCCGTAACAGCTTCATAGACAATTGGATGTGCATCATAAGTTGGAAATACCACAAAAGCCAATGAAACGCTAGTTTAGATTTGGTTTCGCAAACATATTCCGTGAGCGTATAATATCATCCGTGGGATTCCGAAAGTCATCCGCACGATCATGGTTGCGCGCAACGAGACCAGGGCATTTTGTCCCGTTTATAAAAATCATTACAGACGTCTTATGGCAATCAGCTATGCGTAGTGCGTAGTGCAATTTCGAAAATACGCGGGAAACTATACCGCAGAAATTTCCGTACGCAACAAGCAAATCTCACGCACTCTAGAGAGACAACGATTTTCTTGGGGCACAAAAATTCAAAGCGGATCGTTCCGTCGATTCAAAGAAACAGAAAAATTAATCTTAATTAAGCAATTATCTTTTCCGCTCAATCAATCCGACGGGTCAATTCGATAATCGTTCATTTGGCGCACGATGAATTCGAGGAGATTTTATGGCGTCCGGTGCGAAACGGAGTAGGTACGCGTCAAAAGTAGCGTAATAATAATCGTGGATTGAATATTATTGGAGTTAAGAATTTCAGCACCGCATACAAATCTGATGGTGCGTTCTTCATATTCAGGTAGTGTAACGATCCTCATTTGTCGCGATGTTTATCATGTAAATAAATGCACACGCAGCGCATTCGTTGTACGTTTACTTGAACTTTCAATGATTTAGCGTCGTCGAACTGGACGTTTTCCTCCTCTTGAGTTACGCCAATTGAACCCGACGTGTTTTATAGTTCGAACAATTCCAAGTAATACGGTTTAACAATTGTCATGAAAACAGGCCACCTGTGAAAAATCTTCTTTTAAGAGTTATGCTATACATAACATAGCGAATCTTTATAATTAAAATAATCCACCGCGTACCGTATACACCAGTTCCTATGGAATAATATACCAGAATGAGTGCATCATGCCCCGGTTGCTCGACGCCCTCGGCCCACATATTTAATAGTCAGAACGTGACGTCAACCCGTATACCCAACTGCGCCAACAAACAATGCGACGATAATCTGCTAAAAAATTAACACGTCCTTATTCTTTTTCATGTGCATACGCTATTTTTTCGTCCGCGATGCACCCCGGGAACCGATATCGAGGCGGTCGAACGAATCGACGAACTCCAGCACCTCGTTGCAGTTATTCTCACCTTTTTTAAAAAAAGGAATCCTATTTTTTCTGTTCCAGAACCAGCGAGTTAATCGCCTTGATCGCACTGTCGAGTACATTGTTCCTGTTTTTACACACCAGGGATCTTCATTCTCGTTTGCACGAGATGGAGGTTCGTCTGCAGCCTGGAGAAGACGAGGGATTGTCGGCCAATCAGTTGTCTTCCGGTAAGCGCCAGTCGACTCGTTCCCCCGAAAAATCACGACAAACTCCAGGGCGTTCGAAAATCGCTTATTTTCGTCGCGATTATCGCGAAAACTAGCGAAGCTCGCGTATCCCGGTGCAAAATTGAATAATTATATCCGAGTAGTGAAGTTTTTCTTCTGATCCGTACAGCTAGGTACGCCGGCATAGCGTGATAGAATCTCGCGTGCGGATCAGCAAATGAGTCAGAACAAGTGAATTTAATGGGAAATGTTGTAGGAAATGCAAAAGCGAAATTAAACCGGGAATTGTGAAGCGTGATGGACACGAAACGAAGATAGCGGTTCTTAGTTAGAAGTTCAGGTTGAAGTGCTCCTGTACCCTTTGTGTAAGAGAAAAAAGAAAAAAAACAGAGGTAAAAATGAAGAAAAAAAAACCCGGCAAAGGTCAGAGGCCAGACAACGTGAATTGGAGGGCAACGGATGCGGAATATTATTATTAGAAAAGAGGGAGATAACTCTGTGCGGAGTTGGTTCAACGGCTCGGTTATCTAACCGAAGTATAATGTATATATGAGCAAGAGAGCTGTACGGGGAAAACAGAAAACAGAAACAAGGCGCAACTAACGGTCGTTGGAATCTTCATTTGCATGCAATCACGATCAGGTTGGCTAATTAGTTGCAGCCAAGAGCGTAGTAGTGCCTCAATTTATCAGTATTACCTGGTTGTAATTGATTCCCTTTATGTACTACCTTTATAAATATACGTATACATATAGATATATATGTGTACATTCTTTACGTACGGTGTGTTTCGCTATACCACTTGCACAATGAGATCGATTCAACGGTTATCTAGCGATTACCGGTTAATCCGCTCACCTAAACTGCACCGGTACAAAGAATCGTCGTATGAATTAGAACCGGATTTCGCGATCAAAATACCATTGGAATAGCATAATCCGACTTTGAGTATTCAACTTCTTCGTTCATCCACCGTTCTCCGACTCTAATCGTTTGTCAATCATCATTTGTCATTAGTGATTTCTTCCTTTTCGTAATCCACTGTTCGTTACAGTCATCGTTCATCGTCCATCGCTTCCCGAAGAAGCGATCATCTTTATCCGGACGACTGACCCGGCACAATTGCGAACAAGGGGGGCGTCGATATTTTCGCGGTTGATCCACTGCGCCAAAAACTGACTCGTTGTTATTGCGAATGAGAGAAAAAATTTTACGCACATTTCTTGGGTAACAATATCAAGTTCACGGCTCCGTTCCACTTGCAACGGCAAGACCGTCAGCTGTAGGTCACTGGGCCTTATACCATACCGCTAATTGCAAAAGTTGTTCCGCCTCGGGGTTATTGTATGTGCCGAAGTTTCGCCCAATCTTTTTTTTCCCCGTCGGATTATTCGTGTTTTTTTTTTATTCTCACAAACGGGCGCCCGCTCTCACGTTTCGAACAACGCTCCGCTTAGGAGATTCGAATTGCGATGAAGAGAAAAAATTTCGTCGAGTCTCTTCGTGTCTGGATATATCATCGCAATGGTTCGACGAGAACGCGGGATGAACGGTGCGAAAATTTCTCGCCGACCAAAAATTGCGCTCGCTGCACAACCCGCGTCGAGGAAAGTTGACGCGGAATGAAGAAGTTGAGAAGTTGGGCGAAATAAGAGTACTGAGAGAATTAAAGTCTCGCATTTTATTAACTTTTAACACGAGCGTCATGTACACGACTACTATAGCGGGCGATAGTTAGCGCCGTAGCCTCCGGGCAACTCGAACTTGTAGATGTTTATTTTAATGATTCTATCTCAGAGAGGACTAACGTATTGCCTATATCTATGTGTAGTATAATGGCCTTAAAAGTATTTACGAGACGGTTATCTATGCTTCACGGTCAAGATCACGATTGAATTATACGCGCGTGAATCGTGATCTCGACTCGGAAGCGAATCCCAAAGGCGCGTCCAGACGTATCTCAACGTACCTATCTCCTCCTTCCCTCCCGTGTTTATTTTTTTTTTCTTTCTTTCTCTCACCGCCCGCGCACCACCTCGGTACGAAATGCCGACGATATTCCATTCAAAAGTTTTCTTACCGCTATCCGAGCGCGTACGGTCCCTAGGGAACCCAACACCGTGACTAATTCGTTGTATTTTATACCGAGATCCGGAGTTTAGGTGTTACGCACTCGATTCATAACGCGATAGAACGCGATCCAAGGTCAAGCGGACGCCGAATGACCTCGACGATCGCGAGGGTTCGAGATTCACACCGAGGGCTGAGAACCGGAAGGGGATGACAACGAAGATCTGTGGGCGAAAATTCAGAATATTCCAGGCGTTAGAAACGAAAAATCTTTGTTCGGGTGCTCTAGCGCGTCTCGTAGGTACAACAATTTCTCGACTCGACCCAGAACTTGTACCGTTTGTAATCTCGAGAGAGTTCAGGCGTCGCTTCTCTTCCTCTTCTCTTGCACCTTCTCTTTCTTCTTTTTCGTCTTCTTCTTCTTCTTCTTCTTCTTCTTCTTCTTCTTCTTCTTCTTCTTCTTCCTTATTGTTATACCGATCGTTACTCGCCTGGGTATCTCTAATTGTGAGAAACTACGGCATAATACGTATACGTGCGTACGTTAGGATAATCTTCAGCCAGTCGCCGCACTAGCTCGGTAATCAAGAAACACTAGTTTTTTATTCATTTGCTATTATTTCATTCTTCTTTTTTTCAAACATAATAATTTACCGCTTCCCCGTGGTTTTCAAGAGTTGCGCGATTCCAACGATTTTCACGCTTTTTTATTCAAAGAAGGATTTTCACATTTCAGACATTCCACGACCGCTTGGACAAGATGGCCTGAAAGATTTTCACTCCCAATGTCTCACGCATTTTCAATATTTATCGTTTGTTTGATCTTTTTTCTTTGCACCATGTGAATGCCTAATCGATTTTTCGAAGGCCGTACAAATTGCCCAAGTCCTGAAAATATTTCAAAGGCAACGATTCCATTGAACGCGATACTGGATTGTCTTTTGCAACGAAAAAACACAAAGGCCCTGAACAAAAAAGACGAGTGATCGGCTGCAGGATGTCGTAACCAAAATGACGTGTTTCGATTATGAATCTATTGTTACGTGGATCAGAAATTACAAAAAACCTTGTTCGTTTTTCAGTAATAATATTCGAGGAACTGTTAACATGATATCCAACGAGGCCGAAGCTACTTTACGAGGAAATTACCATCCTGCTTCGCAGTATCGTTGAGGTTTAAGTTTTTCAGGAGGCTCTCCTCGTAATTGCGGCTCTGTTAACGAACGAATCGGCTTTTCGAACGATGAAAAATAGAATAGATACCATCGAGCGGCGATCGTTAGGCGCGTGGGCGTAAGATCCGTAACGTGCTCCGTTATACGTTGTGTATTATTTGAGATGGTAAATCGTTATTTCAAGGGGCTTCTTTTGCTGTTGAAATTTTTCAATCTCATCAAAAATATCTGCATTCTACAACCTCGACGACGTTCGACTTTCAGTCTTCGATGACCGCGGAACGTGACATTCCCAACCCCGTCGGACGGCCGACTGGTATAGGTGGTACTCCGAAGTAATTTAGTACTTTGCGTTTTTCCACAGGCCATTTGTAACGCGCTTTTGCTCTCGTTACTCAACATCGAATGTCTCGTAACGTTCGTTTCTTTGTGCTCAAGAAGATATTATTACGGTACGATGAAAGCCTCATGAAAGTAGATGCTCTAAAAACGAGGACACGGTGGTGCAGATAAAATACTATATCCGTAATCTCATTTCTTCCTTCGTTAGCTCAGGATCAACTTTTCTCCCCCCCCCCCAGCTGATCTCTGAATAATTTTTCACGATTCTGTACTCTGGGTTATTATTACAAGAGCGTATATAATATACAAGACATTTGCATGTAACTGTTTTTGGTATTCAAACATACAATTGTCACTTTATTCTATAAAATCCACGTAATTGGGGTTCACGATCGAGTCAGTGCACCCGATGGAATGCCTCGTGACTAAGACGGAATTGTGCAGCAAATGCAATCTGGTGCATCGCTATAAAAGGTATGCGGCTGACGTTGTTTAAGGTGCTCAGCTTCGTTGCGGGGGGAAAAAAAAAAAAAAAACACGAAAACGATTCAAAGCCCAACTATCTTCCATTCAATATTCTAAATCAATGGAAGAATGGGAAACTCGTCGAACCCTGCAACCTACAGATGGTCCAAGGGGACTAATCGAACTTCCGGTAGAACATTTTTCGCGCACGCCGATCGATGGACTTTGTGAACAATTGAAGGAAATTTCGGTTAATGTCCGTCATAGAATTTATGGATATTTACTTAATTTTTCGAACATCGTAGAATATAAAATCAGCTTTTACAGATCGATTCATTTGACCCCACAGTCGCGGTATCGGACATGGCGTTGCCGGCACTACGCGTTAAATTATCGTAGTTACGGTATAAATTTGGACTAGAATTCTACGCGTACTCGATGCTTCTATCAGAAAGTCCACGACGGCCTGTCATTTATTCAAATATAACAATGAAACGAATTGTCATTTCGAATTAAAAAGAAACTACGAGCGACCCATTTCCTACCGAATTGGATGGGAAGAGATATTCACAATGGTATACAGATTGATATTTATCACTATTTGTAGTCATAACGAATGAATTCGATCCGATTCCATGCGAAGAATTGACGATTGTATACACATTACACACAGACTATCGATGACCGGATCATTGATCCGTACTTTGCTTTTTGTTCAATTTATATACATACTTCGTCGGTGCGAATGGCGTGGAAACTTTTCCCCGCTGTATGACGTCGATAAAGTGAGTGGGCACGGATTGAAGTATCGTCACGTTGCACTACGGAATTCGAAATCAGAGAAGACTTGTAACTGTTGGAGTTTTGGTGTGTTTTTTTTTTTTTTTCTATTTTCAACCGGTTGAAAAAAATCCTTCACTTTTCAAATATGGACCGGTCCGTCTTTGATAACTGTAATTGTCAGGGCTCTGATTCTATTCGTTCGGGTTTTCAGGAATCAACAATAAAAATTTGAAACTATTTTAAAGCTTTTTTTCCGACCTGTCAACTCGTACCGATATTATGAGGGGAATCCCAATCACCACGGAAGTGAAGTTCAAGTTGAGCGAAGCTATACTTAAGCTCGATCGATGATGATATTATCCAAGACCTATACTTATGATACTGAAAATTGTTGCCTCATCGTGTGTATATAATTATTAATAACGTTCCGTGTATTAGGTACATTTTGCGAGGAGGACTGACAATAAGCGTGACGTTGGCAGCTTTTAATAATCAATTCGAATATCGCGCTCGTACGATTCAATAATGATTGACCGCGATTCGGTAAAATTGAGAGCAATTTTCACGCTTACTTTTGAATACTCGAGGATCAAACGAAATGACGTCGTTATCGCGCATCGGCGCATTTCGTCCGAAGAATAGAAGCTTCGATTTTTTTTAAATTCAAACGAACGAACTTCGCCGATCTTCGTGATACCTGCGAGTGACAGAATTGAACTCTACGAGTGTACTTTTATAAAATGTGAAACATAAAGTCTAACGAACATTAAAAAGAAGAGAGCAGCTCGACTCTCATTTCGAGTCCATACTGCTATGCAGTCTGGAGATCGAGACTTGTGGCTACTTTCTCAAGTTCTGGGTCACCGACTCACGGTCAACGGCTAATAGCAACGATATCGGTGAAGGTATATAATGCACCTCGAGAAACTTCAAACTAAAAGTCCAATTCTTATCGATCAATTACTCAACCCGCGATATCCTTGATATTTTCGATCGACCAAAATGTCACTCGTACCAATGAGACATCTCACCGATCTCAACGACTCGGTGTCACAACGTATGCGAAAAATTGTTCAAAAATAAGTCGCGGACAATTCGTACTCCTGGTAGGAAAAAAAAAGTCAGTATCAATTTACGATCGAGATACGCACCGTAAAAAAATCTCCAATATCGGTATTAACGATAAATTATTAATACTGAATTACAAATGAAAGTAAATGTAACGTGCATATTTTACACATCCTGTCGGTTCGGCTAACGCTCGGCTGTAATAAATAGTAATGGCTGTGAGACTCGTGAGGTCGTAACGTTGCTGCGATGCCTGTGTAAATTTAAAAATGTTGAATCTAATAAGAAGCTATCAAACTGGGCATACGGTAGACTCAAATATAAACATAAGCTATAGATAGATTCAACTTTCAGTTAATGTATAACTTCACATAATAAACGTGTAAATAAAACCAGCTGAGAGCCTTTCACTCTCGTTACTTCAATTACTCTATTCGTATTACAGTGCAGCGGATGCGTGCCGATTGGCGCCTATTCGACGATTTATTGTCAGTCCCCGCGTAACAATCCGCAGACTTAAGATCTGGAATATTAAAAATATTGCAATTTGGACATACGGAGCTCTCGTCAGAAGAGAATTACTATCTGTACCCGTTGCGACGAAAGATGGAACAGAAAAGGATGATCATATTTTGTTGAAATAGTTCTTGTCGGATGCTGCGACGTTGATAGATTTTTCGGCATTATGGTATTCTGCGAGAAGAATATAATAGTGATATAGTAAGGCGGTGATCATCATAAAGTAATAACAACGATGATGTTACTTATAGTCGATTGAATGGGTGTAGAGTCCATTATAATTGGCGCAGCTGTTATTATAGTATATCTTCTAGTATCATTAGGAGAATTGGTCGGAATATCCACTTCCGGGATTGTTAATTAATACCGCGAGGATCGGTGAATAGATCGCGTTTGATCGTGATCTGCAGCTATAGAAAGAATAGCGTACGACTTTGGTATAACGCTCTTATCCCCAATTCTGACTTCAACTTCAACTTCAACTTCGAATTCAACTTTTACTTCAACTTCATCTTCAACATCAACATCAACTTCAACTTCATGCTTCAACATGTTAAATATCGTTTGATCGCGTGCCGATTGGCCCCTATGAATCATCAGTTTCAAATCTTCAACTGTCACGTATGATAATGAATCGGCCATCGTCTGACAACGAGAGACGTTAGAATTGAGAAATTGGTAAAGATCTTGAATTCCTCCGACAATGCAGTCATAGTAGAAAATTTTTTTTCACAATAACAGCGATTCGATCATGATCTTGTTGTACCGATTTTTCTTCTGCTGTGTTTTTTTTTCTATTTTCATCCGAGATCATCAAGAACTAAAGCTGGTTAGCGTGACCAGGTGTCCAATAGAACTGGTGTTCGGGTCTTCGAAGATATCGACTCGAAAAATGTTCGATGTCGAATGAAACTAGAAGCCCAAGGATTTCTCTCGATATTAGATCACAAGTAACGCGACTATTTCTGGATGAACAAGAAGAAAAAATAGAGTTGTTAAATCTAAACTATTTAATTTAAGTATCCCCGTTTGATTACGATTAATGGTCTATAATTCTCATAATCTAGTATACCTATATCTAGTCTAATTTAAAATGAAATGGCGAGGATTTCAACTTCCTTGAGATAACTTCCTCGTTTCTCACGTTATGAACATGAAATTGCAATCCGAAAACGGTTTACTACAAGTTTCCAACTCTCGTAAAATAAAATATACGTTTGAAAAAATAAAATAATCTAAAAAACGACACGAGATAAGTGTGAGAAAAATTGGAAGCAATTATGTGCATAAGTTGTCAGGTTATTACGCCATGAAACATGAATAAAGTTAACGAAATCCGAAAGTTTGAATCGGCGATTATCAGTCTGCCATAAATTATTTACGTAACATTATATCGTATAGAATTCGACACAAAGATTCCGGAAATAAAATTGCCAGAATATTCAAATTAAGATTGTCACAACGACTCGGTGATCCACCGTGATAATCGAATGGGAGAAATTTTATTGGTAGACACGATCAAAGAAACTTATATATCTACAACAAATTCCAGCAAAAAAAGAAAACGATTTTCTAACTATGTTTCCATAACTGAATCCGAATCCGAGCAACAACGATCCGTTGAAATCTTCATACTATCGAATTAACGATCCAAATCAACCGCGAAAAAGTATAATAAAAAGTAATAATACGATACGACGTTAAGAGAATTGAAACGGTAAAGAACATTAAACTTTTTCTCCAGATTAAAGTAACTGAAGCACGGAAGTTGTTTGAATTACATTACATCTTGAGTATTCAGCCTTGCAAATCCGAGAAATAATTTCTCACGTGGACCGTTCTATTTAGCAAACGGATTGAACGGTTCGTGAAGAGACACGAAAAAAAAAAAAAAATTTAACCGTACTTTGTTTATCCACCCATTCACCGGAATCTATCAATTATATAACAGACAAAATAATTGAGACGATTCCGTTCGACGCGTCACGATATAGTTTCGACGTAGTGAAATTATTTTTATCCTTTCTTTCGAACGTTTGCCCCGGAATAATGAGAACGACGATCGGTTTTTTGCGTATCGAACGAAAAAAAATAAAAAAAAAAAAAACAACGCGATGACACAATTGAGCGAGGAATACACTGCGCAATAATGTATGCGGCTATTATTATACATAGCGGAATTATGAGGAGGTTGTACGTGTACGTCCAAGTTGGGCACACGGTTTGGCCATTCGCGGCATAATTTTTTTAAACATCTTTCTTTTTTTTTTATCATACAGCTTCTGGAATTTATTTATCTCGTAGTTTATACTTAGTGGCACAACTAACGGTCGCACACCAGATCACCGAGTCCTGCAGACTCTGTTTTATTGTTATTGTAGTTCATGCGCGTTGGTACATCAAGACCATATAAGTAGCATGATGGAGAAAAATGAAGAAACCAAAAAGGAAGAATGGTTGGAGATATTCATAAGCGGTACCGGTCTGCACACAATTCGTAAAAGATGAATCGGTCGCATGTTCACCAAAAAATCTGCACATCGTCGCTTAGCTCTGGCAAAAATTTTTTCCCATTTTTCCCACAACTTACTTTTTATTCTCTTTCGCTCATTGTCAAAGGAAAATCCGTTTTCGGACCTCGCTTGTCACGTGTACCTTGCCCCGTTTGGTTGGCGAAGAAAACTTACATCTTTTCCAATTAACTCTGCACGAGAAGAGAATGAAAAAGGAAAACCTTTCGTGACAATATATTTATGCTGAAAAACCTGTATACCTCCAGGACTTGACGGTGGTGTAATCAGTGTGTAAAATCCTGTATTTCTAGCTCCTAAGGTCATGGAGCACACGAAGTCCGTCTAGGCTATTCTGTCTTCACGGTTTTTGTTCCCTTTTGGAATGTCCACTCGCGTTACTATCGCGACGTTTATATACCCCCAACGTTTGACATTTCGATAAGATCCTAGGCGAAGTTCTCGGTAATTCGCTGGCCTTCTACTAGCTGCTGCGTAAAATGCCTGTCCTGTTAAAGGGGGATATGGGTACGAAATAATCCCATAATCCAGGAAGTAAAACCGCGCTCCAAGCTTCGGCTATTTCAACAGTGCAGACTGTCGTCCGGTCGGGTCTTCAGGATCTCGACGTAATTCCTACAGAACCTTTCCGCGCCAGTTCTGTTTTTTTCTATCTTCATCCACGACCAATCCGGTGCAGAAAAATCAATGAACGCCAAAATTCATGATCAATAAACGAGAAATGAAAAAGTGAAAAAATTTCACACGATAAGGGACGATCGTTCCAACGTAGTCCAACCGAACGTGTTGCGACCTCACCGATGCAGCGGACTCCGAGGAGATAGAAGATCTCAGCGTCACGAATTCCCGCGTACAATAGAGATGTCAGAGATTTTTATGAACGAGTGCTGCGGTACTTCCTTCGTTTACTCACGTCTTATACACCATATTCCCATCCACCTCCCTCGGCTCCTCCCGGATGCCTGTAGGGATGTGCTGTTGGAGTCCCTGTTGCAAAATTCAAGTTCAATAACTCTTGCCGCATCTGCCGAAGCAAAAAATAATAATAACAACAATGATGGTAATAATAATGATGATAACAGTAATACTGGCTAGTGGCCGGCTAGCTTCACCCGCGAGTCAATGCCTCAATGCCCGGACAAACATAACTTTTCGTACATCGACTGCGGTAAGTCGACGTATTTCATGGCAATTTAGATGGACGATCGTCCCTCGATACTTCGGGATTTCAGGAGACCTCAACAAAATGAAACATCGAAATATTTGGAGATAAAAAATTTCTGTAATCACCGAATTGAAATGAGGCTTTTAAAAATTTGTAAAAAAAAGTCATCCGAATATGTCGACGGAATTTTTATCAGGCGTTCTCATTGTACGCTTCTTCCTGGTACCACCGTGTGTGCGTTACATGCTTCGAACGTTGGATCTACCGAACAAGTAAAATCGCTTAGCCGGCGCAGACAACTTGAAAGGCTTCGAGACAAAGTCGAGTAATTGACGCTGCATAGAATTGACGTGGGTCCAGATGTTAAGGGGAGAGCAAAAGGAAGAGTACCGTCATTTTGCGGTGCAGCGACGCGTAGCACTTTGTGCACCGTGTGTCGGCTACCGCACGCATGGAATGAATTAAAATGAGAATGCGATCGCCGGTCAATTTGAAAGATGAATCGATCGAACGGCAAAAACTTTAATATCCAGCGAAATGTTATAAATCAACTTCTGCGTCGATGCCTTTGAGATGAAATACGCATCTGACCAGACTATGGGATATTTTTCAACATCCTCCGTTCGTTGTCGATACATTCCTCAGGGTTAGCTACTCTTTTTTTCATTCATTTATTTTTTATCGTACGCCTGTTTATTTATCGTTAATATTATAACTGCACAACAGCTGAGAATTGTTCGTTTTTCCCTTCAGCGAAATAAGAAAACGGAAGAGACAAAAAAAATAAAAAAATAAAAAAATAAAAAAAAATAAAGAAGTAGCGAGTCAAAGATCGAGATCAAGATCAAGTACGAGATATCGTGCAGTGGAGCAACGAACGATCATTTTACGGTAAAATAAACTTGAAACTCTAACGAGAAACAATACGATACCGATCTAGCTTGGAAAGTCTTTTTTCATCGTTCCTCTCTCTTCCCGTTTTTTTTCCTCGCGATCAATCACAATTGTTTAAGGATCTCTGTGTACTGATATCTTTTTTTATACTTTTCATTCCGTTTTTCAGAAGGAGTGCAAACTTCGATGAGATCGGAGTCTGCCGGATCGAGCGGCGTCGTTCACTACTACTCGACGATCAATCAGAGATTAACGGAATCGGTAAGCTTCTGATACGAAGGTCGATACTTTGATTTCGCCCGAAATGGAAATTGTGCTTCGTCGTCTCGTTCGATCGTTCGGTTAATCTGATCTTTAAAGTTTCCTTATTTCGCTCCATCTCGATTAACAAAATTTTTGTATTCCGAAAAATGAATGACACGCAGAGCGTGTAACGCTTTTGGTAATTCAACATTTCACCGTACTTTAATGAAGCGATCGAGTTTCTCGAGTTACAAATACCGATATAACGAATAATCATCGAGTCGTTGAACTGCCGCGAATCATGCAGCCATGCGTCGAGCTAAATTACACTTTACGCTGAATGTACAGGGTCGATGGTAAAAAGGTAACTTTCTTATTGCAAAGTCGTTAGAAACGAGTCAATCGATTCCAGCGAAATTTGCCATTTTTGAAACGGCCGGATTCAGTTGATCGGTAACGCAGTGAGACAACGATAAATAATCACGAAAAACTAAATTATATACATGAATCAAATAACAAAATTATCGTTCTCTTAAGGAGATTATTCTGGTTTAGAATTTCCAAAAATTCGCTCGAATTTCACAACAACCGGGGAATTTTAACTATGCTATTTTATGACGTGTACGTTGCTATTTGTACTATCCGAGTTTTCCTTAGAAAAACTTTGAACGCGTTTATCTCAAAACTACGTTTTTCCGGTCGGCGGAGCTGATTTCTCCGGAACCACTGAACCGATCCTTATGAAATTTCAACCACATATGCTACACATGCGGTCTAGCGCAAACCAGAGCGTATTAAAAACGTTGCTTTTTACTATTATTCTTGAGTTCACCAAACACAGTGAAACAAATATCATTGGAATATTGTATCGACGTTAAAATTTATTAAACTAGTATCGGTAGTCGCAAAAATCATCATTGACTCGACGAAATATAAGCGTTATTTCCAAACGATCACCCTGTACCGTTCTCGAGAGAGAAAAAAGCAATCTTGTCTTATTTCCTTAATCTCTTCCACTTCCAACGGCGATAGCTTTAAGCATAGGTGTACTCGCGTCTCGCGTGATATAAGTAATACTCATTGTCAGTGATGTATAGATATAAAACGAACGTGCATTACACAGCACACTTTAAATTGGAAAGAAACTTGTTTTCCCCGTTTATTCAAGGGAGCCTTGAAATTGCACTTCATAACACGTCATTCATACCCATATTACATATTCTCCCATCGCACAATTATCCTTCAACCAGCGGCATAGGTATAACGTTGAAGACAGCTTGTTCGTCACCGCCTGTACTTTTTCCAACTTCGTGGCCCTCGGCCTTGCAAAAAAAAAAAAAAAAATCCGGAGAAGAACTAGTTTGTAAAAATGTTTTTCTCACCACATCCCTAGCCCGCGTTCGGTTCGGATCTCAACCGTCGATAATTTCTCCACAGTCGAAGAACCTTGTACCTATTTTTCTTTTTTTTTTCTATGCGAGTACCTAAACCCTTTTTGTATTGAGATGTACTCGTTTATGATATCAGCCGACTACCGGCAACACTCTTCATTTTAAACATTTCTTTGCCATTTATGCTATTCTCTCTATTTATTTCGCTAGACTGAATTCCTTTGCAACAAGCGCAGCATAGGTATACTACATCCAGCTTCCACATTTCTTACGTCGGTATTTATGATGGTGTGGAATTTGTTGCACGCGTGTTTTCTCGTTTCAAAGTGCAGTTACGCTGATCCGGTACGTGGCGTACACGATTCTTCCTTTTTTTTTTTTTTCTAGTTTCTAGTTTCTCTTCGCGTGGATGGTACTGCGGATATCGCGCCTTCGTCAGCCCAGTTTTTCCTTTTCCTCAAAAATTGATATCGTAGATTCAATCGTTCGAATCGATTCGGGTGTCATTTGATCTTGGAAATGATTACAGTACGACGACCTGCGGCAGATTTTGGACATCGACGCCTTGAATAACACTCGGAGGGCTCGCAAGCAAGTGATATTTTTCAATCGTGTCCCCAAAGTCGGCTCTCAAACGTTCATGGAACTTTTGAGAAGACTCTCCCTGTCGAACGGATTTTCTTTCAACAGGGACAGGGTGCAGAGAGTCGAAACCATCCGTTTAGCTCCGATTGAACAGGTGAGTTTCACGTCGAAACGATACGATCCGACGCGCGATTTTTTAAATTCTTTCCAGCCTCACGATTGTCGAAAATTTTCAGCTCCAACTCGCCTCCATGGTCTCCGGTTACTCCGAACCTTCGGTGTACATCAAACACGTGTGCTTCACAAATTTCACGGAGTGAGTATAGAAAAATCGCTCACGGAATTTGCGAAAATTCATTCGGTAGAGTAAAAGACACTCGCGAGTTGAAGCGGAATTTATTCGTTTTATTTTTACCCCTCAGGTTCAATTTGCCGGAACCGATTTACGTGAACCTTGTTCGAGATCCTGTGGAGCGTGTAATATCCTGGTACTACTACGTGAGGGCTCCTTGGTACTACGTTGAACGCAAACAGATATTCCCGGATCTTCCCCTGCCCGATCCAAATTGGTTGAAAAAAGACTTCGAATCATGCGTACTCAGGGGTGACAGGGAGTGTCGATATCTGGAAGGTGAAACGCACGAGGGAATCGGTGATCACAGAAGACAGACGTTGTTCTTTTGCGGACACAGCGAAAAGTGCACGTGCGTTATAATTATCGAAAAAATACCTACGAACTATCGTAGATTTCCTTAGATCCTTTTCCATTTCTCCTTAAGAACGATGAAATAAAAATCATGATTCTCAAGATTTGAGATTTTCAACTGGGAGAATCCTTTGTATCGGACCTTGAAAACCCTGGAATCAAAACACTTGCATAACTTACATAACTTTTTTCCTCTCAGGCCCTTCAACACCGCAGGAGCTTTGGAACGTGCCAAACTTGCCGTAGAAAAGCACTACGCTGTTGTTGGAGTTTTGGAAGACATAAACAGCACACTGACAGTCCTAGAAAATTACATTCCGAAATTTTTCAGAGGAGCAACTGACGTTTACTGGGGTAAGTAGGATAGTCGAATTATCATGGTTTGCTAAAAACTCACTACAGTACGTACATTTGTATTCTGAAAATTAAATTGATGAATATTTTCAACACGCCATTGTCGAAGCTGATGTATCATTTGATTTTCCACAGACGAAGTAAATTCCTTCACGAAAATCAACCGCAACTTCTTCAAGCCTCCCGTCAGCGAAGAGATAAAGGATTTAGTGCGAAAAAATTTTACCAGAGAAATAGAATTTTATCAATTTTGTCGTCAACGACTCCACAGGCAGCTGAGAGCTCTCAGGCTCACCAATCTTCCTCTTCAAGAAGAAAACAATGTTTGATGAATTTAGCGATCTATGAAGAGGATGATCGATGAAAGATCGTTGGAATTTATTATCATGATACATGCATTCATCCCTTGCAGGATTGATCTTTGTAGATATTATCGTTATTAGTATTATTGATGTTGACTATTTGAAATGCGTTGAACAATCGTTAGAAGAAAGAACAAATTGTTAATCACGAATTGCGATTAGTTGGAAACTTGTAGAAATTTAGCTTTTCATCTTTTGAATAATTGAAATATGAGAGGTGAGGAGGTTGTGTTTTATTCGCGGTGTGAAAAAAAAAAGTCCGCAAAATCAAACGTCATGATGACTCTTATAAATTATGTATATTGCGACGAAAGAACCATTATTAAAACCCCTGTTTTAGATTAGATTACGAAAGCACGAAAAAATCGAAGAATTGTCATAGTGATAATGAAGCAAAATAAAATAAACTGTGGACTTCTGTAAATAGTTATATGTATTTGTTACGTGTATTTGTTCGTGACGTAGTTTTAGAGAGATTTTCCAAAAATAATGTTCCGCAGACGACGAGTGGGCGATACGAGTATATATACTTAAAAATATGAGTAGAAAAGTAAATACAATATGTATTAGATGTGTACTAGGTTTAGTTTTAGAAAATTATTGTTAGCATCTGTTTTCGCCGTTGGAGTATGCAAAAAAAAAAGAAAAAATTTAGTCAATAACTTGCGCGTGAGTCGAAAAATTCTTCATCGCTTCCGGAATCACGGTTAAGAATTTCGTAACTCGATGATCATTAAAGTTTGCAAATCAAATGGTCGAATGATCTTTTCTTATGAGCAGTATCATGACACATGAATATAAGTATTTTTAGTTGAATAATTAATTTTGGTATATTATTATACCTCGTATTGTACATAATTATCATTTAGATCGCAATTAAAAAACGATGTTATTTAAATCACATAATCGTACAATTGACTCTATGAATTGTGAAATGGTATCTGATTTTTTTTTTTTTTCTGTCCTACAAATCGAAGTTGTTATTTGAAGAATTTGTTATTTATTTTATTTTTTTATCGTCTATTTCATTTTGAAATGATTTTATTTCACCGTTATCTTGTATGCATAGGTATAAGGTTATATCAAACACGTTTATGATTTATAGTCCTAGGAATTTATGATCACTATGTACAGAATTTAGAATAATCAATCTTTGTGTAATTAAGAGTTAAATTTATGAATTTAGCAACTATATCGTTTGGGTTTGACTTAGTGGGATAGTTATTTGCATAAGTTATAAATTAAGCTTAGATATACCCACGTGAGAAAGTAATAGCAGATTTTATTTCGTACGGCACATGCAATCAATAATTATTGATATTATATAAGACTCGAGGTTAATTATTTAACAATTACGAAAAAGTGATCAAGATGATATAGCTCGTATCTCATCGAAAAATCAATCAATCATTGTAATAATAGATAAGTTAATTATGCCTTAATGAGTGAAATAAAAGTTGAAAAGTATAGTTATTGCATAAATAACATTATCGCGCGTATGCATTTCTTTCTAAATTCATTCCGACCATCCCTTTATCCGTCATTCCTATCTGTGTTGAAAAAAGATATATATGGAAAAAAAGCAGTCAAAAAATCAGAAAAAACGTTACCGTAAAGTCGATCTTGTTTTTTTGTCTTTGTTTCAAATCGACGCAAGCTGTAACGTTTTACAATTATTATTAAACATTTTGCACGTATACTATCAACAGTGTCATGATTTTCAGAGCTTCAAAATGCCCACCGACAAAGAAATCACAAGCGACAGCGGCAGCAGCATCCACAAGTCAAAAATAATCTGACCTTTGAATGCAAATAAGTTTCATGCTGATCGCTCGCGGTAACAAATGCAGCATCATCATCATAATATGCACGAGCAATTGATCTTATTAGCAGAGTCAGATGATCGATCGTTGTTTACAATTTATTTTCATTTTATTGTTCTATATTTAAACTTTAGCAACAATTTTGCGTAGAGAATAAATTGAATACCTAAACGATAAGAGAAACAAAATATTATGCTTTGAGAAGAGCCGATCTAATTTTAAAAATAAGAACCAGATTCGATCGACGGATTCGTGTTTCCGAGCTCGAAATACATGGGAATGCAGAAAATCATTGCGAAATTTCTTCATTTGATTTTTGCTCCAAAAAGTAGCCATCAAAAAATCGCAAAATTTCGAAGAGGTATATCTTCGATTTTTTTGGATGTGGGGTAAAAAATCAAAATCACTTCTCTCAGCGTATTCTTATATTAACATGCATAAATTGCACAACATCACTGCACGAAAATTTTTCTTTCGGCAGAAGAAAATAGTCGCTATTTTAATGCGAATCAAAACTTATAACACTTCGTTTTATCTAACAGTACTAGAGGTCTGAGGTCATCCGGGAGTTTTACTGATATTGCAGATGCACCCGAGCTCGCGACGGAATGCGAAGTAACCGATAAATTATTGATTGCTTTCAACGGTACGTATATGTATAATGTAATTTATATTCCGTACTATTTCGCCTAAGTTTTCACCGACTCATCATGCGGTCGCAAATTCATCGACTAATCACAAACGATCTACTGTACTATGCGGATATCACCAAATCAATTTCTTATCAATTACATCACCGAAAATTCCTTGATTAACTATCGCTAATTTGATAAGTTAAGCACCAACGATCCACTGATTCATTATATAACGATATTTCACTGAACTTAGCCATAAGAATATCATCGAATACCAGCTGAGCTTTCATGTTTCTTTTACTCACAATCAAATCATGCAAAGTGCGAATGCACTATGGATATTCGGTTGCAAAATCAATGCAGAAGATATACGTAGTTTTAAAAATAAAAATCATTCGTCTATACATATTACATAAATCAAACGAATACCTGTACTTTACTATAGTTATAAAATTTGCATTATTTATAAACGGATAGGTATAGGTATGAGTAAATATGTACATTCCACGTATAATTATTGTTAACATCATTGTTTATGTGATGTATATAGTTATATTTCCATAATAATATACATACGGTATATCTTACATACAATTTCCTTCTTCGTCGCGTTTACATTCGATATAATAATAGTTATAATTTTAATAGTAATTGATAATAATTCATAATAATAATAATAATAATGATGATATTAACAATTATCCATAATACCTATGTATGTATCCATACGATCGATTTTAGTACCAAATATTATTATGAAGAAGAAAAACGATTTTTCCAGATAAATAAAGAATCAAATTCAGTAAGAAAAAAAAAGTTAAAATTAAGAAACAAGCCGGTAGAATTGATACGATTTGTGAATGAATTATTCATATTGTTATTCAATGTTGTTATCAAAATTATTGCTATCGTAAAAATATATATATTTATAAATATATATATATATATATATATATATATATATATTTATATATAATGGTATAATAATTCGTACAGTACATTCATATCGATGATTCAACAATTTATTATTTCTTGTTTAGTATTCTTTCGTTTCGTATGTTTTATTATTTATATTTCCATGTGTACAAGTCTAAAAAGTTGAGACTCGAGGGCAGTTTTTGTAGAATATTCAAATTTGATTTAATATTATGTCGCGAGAAATGAAATACTCGTATATATTTGAAGTATTTCTATATAGGTGGTTGAATATCGTGTGATTCAAAACAAATAAAGAAATGAGTAGATGGATTCAACGTGGATTATATCGTCGTATCATTAAATTGGTAATTACATATTCCGTCAACAGTTGTTAATAATAAGTATAATGATAGTATTCCATGCAATATTATAATGATAACGATATATGTACATAAAATAATTATGATAACAAATAAACGAATTATTAAACTTACAATTGGAGGGGGAGAGAATGACCCGTCAGAGTGTTGGTGCAATAAATTTTCGTTTTTGTTACTTTATGTACATTTTTTTTTTTTTTTTTTAATTTTTCTCAATTGCATTCCATATTGCAATTAATTGAATCATAGGAAAGGGAATAACGAAAAAAATGATGGCCGTATAATTTGATGTCAAATAGAAATTTATCAATCGTGAAACCCACGAATTAATAAAATCGAAATTTGAAAATAGATTAGTTACGAGAATATGGTATGTATCACAGCCCTAGTAGGAAGAAGAAGTAATAATTATGACTGTAAAAGAAAATAAAAATAAATTGTTATCGATTTGGTTTGCATTGACAAAATCCGGCAATCTTCGAAGGAACAAATAGAAATTGAGTGTCGATTAACTGATTGCCGATATTTTTAACCAAAAAAGAATCGTAAGATTACCGTGACACATATCTTCGGTGTGTAATATGTACTTCGAAATTTTTTTTTGTTGATTCCATTTGTTTTTACATTTTCTATTTCAAGCGTAATATATTGTACGTTCAATTATTATAATTATTTGATATGGCACTTATATTGAACTACAAATAGATAACTATTAGTATATCTTAAAATATTCCGATGACGATTTTTGATTAAATTTTCTGTTAAACAATAAATTCAAATTATTTCTTCAACGTTTGTTTCAATCGTTTTCTGCTATCTCAATCGTTGCATTGGTTTTATTAATCCTCCGCCATGTATATTCTTTCGAAATTTGTATTTTTAAGAAGAAAGAGCTTCACATCAGACTAGACATAATTGCGTACATATAAAAATATACTATTAGGATTATTATTATTATTATCATTATTACTTCATTATTATTATTAATACAGATGTACTTGTAATTATTGTATATGTGTATTGTGTATGTTACGTGTAATACGTATAAATCTATAATTTATATTTGACACGTCGCTTATAAAACATTATATCGTTAACAATTACTTAGGTATAACAACATCCAGAATAAATCGGTATTTGATAATAGAAATTTTTCATATATTTTTTTTCGATCAGATTTATGCGGAAATTTTCTTCAATTAAAAACAGAAAACAAAACGGACGAACATATAAATATTAATAACAATAATAACAATAACAACAATGACAACTTCTGAGCTGCACGGTCATGTAAAATTAATATCTGCGATAGAGTAAATTATTAGTTCATCGTTTGATTCATATTTATCACCTAATCAGATATATGTTAATTAAAAACAACAAAAAGAAAAAATAAATTAAAGTGTGAGGGGAACATTTTACCGTTGATTTTGGAATTAATTTCATTTTTTTGTCGTTGGTTATTTGTTTTCTTGATTCTAGAAAAAAAAATGTAATCGAGAAATCTTTCTTCGCCTAGATAATTAATAAATCTCGTGATAACGACGTTTTTTCATTTTTAACTTCTTCATATCGCGCTTGGTTAAATATAAAAACGATGATGCAATATCTTATGTCGCATAGTCTGAAAAGCAATTAAAAAAAAATAATCGACCAACTCCATTCGTCAAAATTTTCGAAATTCATGTAAATTATTTCAACTTTTATATTCGCTATGTCTACGTATAGAACGTATTCTATATAAAGGTACGTATACCCATAATAACGTATGTATATGTATGTATGGTAAATCTAGAAAATATATATATTTCATTAATTGTAACACATGAATATTTTTATAATGTATAACACGATAAAATCGTAGTTTTATGTATTATTTAATCGCGTAACAACTGTTTGTGTGTTTATTTTATTAATTACGTGTATCATACCTTCGTGTATAATTAGTAACGCCTTTTTGGTATTTTAAAAAAAAAAAAAAAAACGAAAAGAAAAACCAATCATTTCCTCTCTCTTCGTTATAATTACAAAATTATTTTTCTTCTTCTTTTTCGTATTCTTCTTCTTCTTGTTATTCGTTATTCGTCAATTCGTATTGTAATCGTATTCATACAATTCGTTTTTAATATAGATTCGATTCAATTCACGATTGTAACGTACATGTATAGTATTTAATATCGCGACTCAATTCGATTCAGTCTATCGGTTCCAACTTTTATGCTCCAAACTTACTCCTTCACGATTCTAACAGTTTTATCTAAAATCGTTTTTTCCTTTCAACTCTTTTCAAATCTCTAGAATAATTAATAGAGTTTCTAGAACAGAAAAACTACTGAAAAATTGTACGTCTATAGTCTACGATGAAAATTATATATTTCGAACTATTTTTAGGCTCACACTGACGTAACTCTTCAATTTTCTTTACTACCGTACTTATAAACACCGTGTGCTTGAATAATTTAATCAACTAATGCCAAAATTTTTCCCACCCAATCAATATCATGATTATTTTCGTGCGTGTTTTCGAATATCTCGTCGTTTTTTTAGTTCTCTTTTATTTTCTGTCATTGTATAGAGGTAGCTTTTTAACGATATCAGGTAAAATTACATTTTTGTCGTGTGACGAGGATGAAATCGATTTGAATTTGCATTCTTTCCTACTCTTTTTTTTTGTTTTCGTTTTTCTCTTCCATTGTAAGTGATCTGTACAGATTAGAGATCAGAGAAAACCGTAAGTATAATGAAATATGAACAAGTTGATCATTCAACTAATGCAATCGATTTACCAGGCGAATCAAGGATATCATATAAATCATTAACTCATTGTCAGTCATCATTAACATCATCACTTTCATGTCTAGCTCGATACGGTGAGCTTGGGATTTCAAAAATATTAAAGCTTTCGTTATTTTTTTGGTTGTGCTAAACAGAGATTCAGGTATTCATTATTTTCTCATTTCGTCTTTTTGGCTTCAGCTTGATGACTTGTTATCTCAACTCGCCGAACAACATGAACAAACTTCTTGTAATATTCATCTCGTTCGTAATGTCATGTGGGCAGATACAAAGCTCTGAATTATTTATTTTATACGAACAAATGTGGCTTTTCAATTACCTAGAAGGCTGATTATTGTTGCGACTTATTGATTAAGACGGTATTCATGAAGAACATGCTCAAAATGTCTAGAAAAAAAAAAAAAAAATACATACGTATATTTCTTTGAAATTGAAAGTGAACCGTCAATCGGATGTACATATTCCAAACCGCTAAAATTGGCCGAATACAAATCGATACGTTCAGTATCTACAATTTCCGTTGGTCACTACCTGCAACCTTAGACGCCTTCATCTTGTGGCGAATTTTCCCTTCCCCCCACTTCCCTCGACGATCAACCTTCCTTGACATTCGAGTCGTAACTTCGAGCATGATCCTCGGAGAGAAATTGAATATTTAGTAAAAAGCTGGTTCATGCCAGTCTCTGATTCCATTTTCCGTTGCGGTTATCGGAATATACGAAATGGACGAAGGAACTGCCGGAAGACATTGGTAGCAATAATTGGCGCCGTTATTGCTGTCCCAGTATTGAGACCCTTTGCACTGATATCGTACAGCGAATTCGAGCCTCTGTCCAATGTTAAGAGTATGGCAGTACAACGTGAAGATAAATTTGTCGCTGAAGCCGTCGCACGAATTCGATACATATGTTGCCTGAAGGTCGCTGAAGCTCCGCCATTCGTTTAGAGAGTATCTTATGTGGACAGATTTGTGGAAGTCCAAATTTCTTACTCTAACCGTACCACTGAGGCACAAATTTATAGGATCCTGAACTAGGATATTTTCAAGGCAAACCTGTCGTTCTCTGACCTTATCCAGAAAATCGGGAAGACCACCCGGTTGCTGAAACAACGGGACGAGCAGCTTTTCCGGTTTTTGACGAGCTACCGGACATCCGGACAATTGTGTTTCTAAATATTTCGTGTGCCAACTTTGTTGGGACGGTACGTCCTTCAGCAGCGTGTCGTCGTATATCAGATCGGAGTAAGCCGAGTTGGGAATCTTTGGTATTTCGTCGAGGAAGGTCCGGACATCCGCAAGGTCAAGTCCAAGTACATCGGCGAATCTGACGATCTTTTTTCTCCCTGGTGTACCGGGCGGTGTTTTCCCGGTTTTCAACGAAGAGCAGCGCCTCACTCTCTGCGGTCTTTCTTCTCCCTCTTCTTCTTCCTCTTCATGGACATCGTCCCCTATGTCCTCGTCGTTACCGCCTAGCCGTTTCAGTAGTTCTGCCATTTTACCAATGTCTCCATTCAGCACTGTTCCGTCTTTTATCTCCAATTGCACCTCGTTTTTCACCAGCTGATCTTCCAAACGAAATACCCTCGCACCGGATGGACATTCCAGGGTCAAGGCTCCCGGTATATTTATCGTACTGCTGTACGTAGAGTGGTCGGTGTCGGTGTCACTTTGTCCGTCATCGTTTGACGGCGCATTGAGCGCATTGGTAACGACCTTTTTCGCGACCGATTCTTTTTTTTTCATGTGATTCGGGTGATCGTTAGCCTGGTTGGTCGACACTTCGGAGATTTCTTTTTGCTCGCCATTCGCCTCACTGCCCATCGAATTAAACTTTGTTGCACCCGTAAAGTCAACCTCGTCAATATCTCGGACGGATTGCTTGGATCTATCAGCCGCAGGGATTTCCGAATCCGAATGTGACTTGTGAACGTGATTCGTCGATACCGTTAGATTGCTGCACGGTCTCGCTGGACTTTCGTCCTGTAAGGACATCGTACTGTCGTCGAAAGTGCTCCAGAGAGATTCGTGGCTCGGGGACGTCGTATCGAGAGAGCTCTTCCCGTTCAACGAATCTTCTGAGCTGGTGGTGCCACGTCTTACGTCGTCTTTCTTCATCGTCGCGCTCTCAATGTCGATCGGAGGGTGATTGATTTTCGACGACTGGTGGTTGCACCGCGGATCGAATCGGTCGTCCGTACCATTGGACTCGCTGCAGGAATCGGAAGACTCACCGTCGCGTTTCATCGACTTCCTTCCGGAGTTTGGAGATTTTTCGGGTTTCGGCGAGCCGTGTCGATGCGCGAGGACCTTCGCCATGAGTCCGTTGCTCAGACTGGAGCCGTCGCTTTCCGATGTATCCAGATCGTAGAAAGAGTCCGTCACCTTGTCGGCCTCCGAACTCTCCGGGTCGTAATAAACGTCCGAGGAATCGCTCTCGGGTGACGTTCCCGTCACCGGCGACGAAAAGACGCACCCTGATTCCGGTCCCTGATTGTAAGGGATGGGCTTTGCGGTCAAAGGACAGTGACAATCGTCCGATCTGTGAGGTCCGTTCAATAAAAGTCCGGCCAATTCGGCGACCGATATCTCCTCCGCGGGGGACCCAGGGACGTCATCATCGTCGATGTCGAAGTCGAAGTAGAGGTCGGAGTCTGAATTGTGCCTGGGCTGCCGTTCGAGGACCTGATTGTGGGATGCCGTGGGCGCGCCAGAGTGCAGCCACGACGTTTCCGACGGCGTTTGATCTCCGCGAAGTTTTTGCTCATCCTCGTCTCCGCCCAGGGTGGTCAGTCTGTGGTGAAGACGCCTAGCGAATGCCTCCGCCCTACCACGACAACTGCTGGGAAAAAGCGAACTGACCAGACCACAAGATTGACCGGCAGCGGTGTTTCCACCGGAATCTGTGCTGCCCATGCCAATCTGAGGACGACGTACTTTTAAAGTCGGGATTTCCGGATCCACGGAGACCTGGGCGGCCGAGGCAACGAGATCCCGGTTCTCGTTGCCCGTCTGAAACAAACGGAAAATTCACAGCGTGAAAAAAACAGTGATTGCTTTAACGGTGATGCCCGAAAAATTGTATTTTTGAAAAAACTAGTTAGTACGTAGAAATTATCTTTTTTGCACTACGTACAAGTGAGAGATAATTTGGGAACGTCTTATGCAATAGAAAAGCACGTGTTCAAAGGTCGTCGGTATTACTCATTTTGCTAATTTAGTTACCAAACAAAATAGCACAAATTAGTGGAAATCATCTCCACGATTTTTCGATTTTCACGCACATGATCCTAAATGCCAAGCAAACGAAAGACAGGAATGGATTCGCTCAGAAAATTCCGGCAATTAACGTAGTTGCAGCAGTCTACTGCAGATATTGTATTTATAATGCATGTATACTTCTAGACGAAGAAAAAAAATTTTTGTCCCAGTTTTATTTGGGACGCTCTATTAATATTTTTGGCGACCTGCTTGGAGTGATCCAACGGTCCACGCGACCGATTGGCAAAACATTCTGAGCAAACGTAACAAAAAGTGGAACGTGTCACGAGACAAACTTTTTTTGAACAAATGTAAATTACGCGGATACTAAATTCCATAATCTCGTAATAAAGTTGACAGCTTAAATTGATTGACGAAAACCAGATATTCTCAAACTGTCCACAATCGGTGTGAAATGTTTAATCGGTCAAACGAAGATGTCATTCGAAACGCCGATAATAAAAAATGTTCAAAGGCCAAACGCCGTGTTACAAAAATATTTCCGAAGATGCGTATTCGATTCGGACGTCAAGGCGATCGAAACAAATCTTTCAAGTCGTATTTCGAGTCACTGAAATGTCGAGAAAACATTTTACACTTGTTTTTACTCGTAATGAAACGACACGAGCAATAATAAGATTAAACAAAACCTCGAGCTATAGCCGATCGTGTCTTTGCTCTTTCCCTCTCTCACGATATTAGAATGTCTATAAGATATAATTACGACGAATCCAGCTTATCTGTCATTAGTGGTTTATTGTACATCATAGACGTATGAGTAAGTGAGTAGTCCCCGGTAATACAAATGTAATATGTGTAGAGAATACAAGTATGCCAGGTTTTCAAAGTCTAGACGCGTTCACATACACGCGACAGTAGCCGATAACGTAATCAGATTAGCTTTACTATAATCAAAAGGTTGTTCACCTTTGAAGTTATATACTTACGATTTCATCTACGGATACGTATAGGTGAACGTAGATTCGCAAATTTCATTTCAAACGCATTCGCGTCGATAAACTTTTCTACATGCGCGAATACAAATGACTCCCTGAGAAAGTTGAATGAAAAAATTAAGTTCACCGTTCACGGTCTTCGCATAAGGATCCCCCCTCCTTGAAATATGAACGATATAAGCAAAATTATCGGGATGTATAATGCCAGCGCCATAAATGTAGGAATGTCGCTAATCTTTTTCTGCTTCAAAGGGTGGATCTAGATGAAAAGAACAAGACTTGACTTGATCTCACTAATTAAGCAATTGTTATCTTGCCCATCTTTATCAGACACTTAATAATCAAGGGATAAAAGTAAGAGATACGAAATCGGCAGGTATGCGGATCGATCATTCGATAATTGACAGTGCTCACGCGTATCGTAGATACGGGTTGCATGCAATGGAGATAAAAGTGTGATAAGCAGATTTGCAAGGTATCCTGCGATACTCTGTTATATTTTCTTCCATCTGAGTATCAAATTTTTGAAAACTAATTCGTAGTATTTCGAAGAACAGGGTCATTGGAGAAAGCAGCTTGCAAATTGCTTGCACTTTTCAGATGATATAGAATCAGCGTTGTGTTGAACCGAATCAAAGAGACGAAATAAAACCAACAACTGACATCGATAAAATAAATGCACAGTTGGTTGGGATTAAAAAGGAAAAAAAAAAAAAAATGAAAGAAAAAAACCTCTCGGCGAGTTTAAATTCCAGATGAAGATGAAGCATGCGTCATGAATTATTAAGGAGGTCTGCAAAGGCTTACAATGATAAGTAGCACAATAATCTGCGCTATCATTACAGAAAATGAACGAAAGATGGGGAAATTCACGAATACACTCGCATGGAGAAGAAATGCCGACCGATACCGATCGCGGGATAAAAATTATTTCGGTCAAAAATACGTAGGCAGCAGCTGTGTTTACGTTGCATTACATGAATATAAATTAATAACTGTAGTCAATCGCAGTAGAGAGTACAGAAATGCAAATACATACAGACAAACACGTAATTATTTTGAGATCTCTAATTGTTCCGCCATTCTTTTATTATTATTATCATCATCATTCATTGTTGTTACTATTATCATCGAGTCTGCAGTGAATCTCCGCTCTGCACAATGAATGAAACATATAGTGATAAGATTCACTACGTAGGAGAAGAAAAATTCATGACACCATAATTGTTCAGATGATGATGCGAATGAAACAAATATTTTTGTTCGTGCCGTGTGTGTTATTATTTGAAATTTCTTTTCGACATTCTACGACCTGATTTCTTTTTGATCTCTTCCTCTCTTTCAGATATTCTTGCTATTTACTCTGGGATGATCGTCGATTGACGGTGGAAATAAATAAATGGAAATCCAAGATTCGTGACACGTTGCGCTTGTTGCACACAGTGGTATGCGATTTTTTTTCGTTGTAGGCTATCAAATCAATTTTCCAGGTGAAAGTTTGAATGAACTATTTTTTCGATTCATCGATTTCTCTGAGATCTTGAAAGTTTCATTGAAGCTTTTTGGTCCTCTTTTTAATTTGTTCCATTTCGTACATTGTTTGTCGATTTTATTCTCTTGGCCGGTAGTCGAGTTATGAATTACAACTATTATCGAGTACATGCAAATCTACAGGGTGTCCAACTTCAGATTAGTAATTATAAGGTATCACATTTTTTAAGGGAAAGATCATGGAGTGATTATCGAGGAGTCGAGATGAGAGCTATTTTTTCAATAAGAAGATGAAAGCAGTTATCATCCAATGTCGTTGAAATTTACGAATGGTAGGTTTTTTTTTGTCTCTAGCTACGTTGCGACGTTGGATAAAAAGGATCTGAATAAAAATACCATTTGGCTTATGAGATATTCCTAAATTTTTCGTTTGCGTGGTCGTGCATTAAAGTTCGCGTGATATCGCGATTGATCTTTTGTAATGTTACACACTATGTGCATGAAAATATCTGATTATCGTAAGACGTCGTTATTGCAGCAGTTCACTTAACGCAAATATCACCTATCTGGGTTATCGGAGCTTTTATTTTACTCGTGTAAACATGAAACGAGAACTTTTAATAACATATCGACTGTTTATAATGATTCATGTTTCTTTACAAACAATATATAGTAACATTAAAGTCATCCGCGACGCGCAACAAATCTTCGAAGATGTTCAGTGAAACTGATCATTTTCGGTTACGTTAGGTTAAGAATCTGAACTGCACTCTATACATCATTCCAAAAATAGAAAACTCAGGAGATTCCTAACTATAGAACTTACAACTTACAATTATAAACCCCTGCTGCGGTCACAAGACGCAAACCCGATCCTAACCAGTTTATATTTACCATTGAAAACAGTGCCGACTTGAACGGGGGACTTACGGGGTGCTATAAAAATATCGATAAATCATCCTTTCCAATCATTCGTTCAAAAACTGATCCAACGAATATCCACAGTCAGAACTGTTTCGTTATTTGCGAGTGAAGGTAAACCAGAACTTCAGCTCGAATCCTGATTCGTGATATTTTCCTCTACTTTGTACTTCTCATTTTCTCTTTCTTTCAATTTTTCTTGTTCTTGATTGATTGATTGATTGATTGATTGATTATCGAATAACTTCTACAGCAGAATAACGATACGAAGATCTTATTACACACCGCGTTTCATAGTAAAGATTTTCAGCAATCATTCAGCTGGGAATAATTGTTCGAAATTTCGTTCAAGTAAAATATAATTGACCAGCTGAGAGTACGGTATATCGAAGTCTGGAATTTTGTAAAACAACATACGATATCGATAATGCACTGGACATGTGTACAAGTGCAAATATTTATTTACGTCAACTTAATGTGCATCATAATGCGTCTCAATTCTAATAAACGTAATATAGTCGTAGCTACAAGTTTGTTTAATTATCCAGGGCATCGATATCTACGGACCTCGTTACTCAAAAATCAAAGATTTTTCAATCCGACCTTGAACCTCCAGCTTTAGATTGAATAAATAAAAACAAATTGAATTTCTTCGAGGTATACGTTTGTCGAGGTATGATGAAAACGTATTTCGAAGAATATAATGGAGCCCCCTAATTTCGCGTCCGTTTCTATCTCCATTTTTAATTTCGTCCTCAAAATTGAGGGCTTCATATTCTATATTAGACAGACTTCGGGGTCCATAAATTATGCGCGAAAGATGATGACAATGAACGTTCTCGGCAGTTTGGGCTTGTAAATAAATCAATTGAAGTTGGAATTGCCAATTGCTACGTTCGTCTGACTGTTCAACTGATGTGCACTTTAAACCAGAGCCCGTTTTTCTTTCTTTTTTTTCTTTTCATCATATTTGTCAGACATAAAATTTCACGAAACAAATTCAGCGACACTTCGTTCATAAATTTTAAAGACAATACGACAAAAAAGAGACTGTATTCTAATTATTTTTACTCCTTTCATTTTATTCAATGACTGAAGTAATTTTCATTTCATAACTGAGCTGATTATTGAGATTATCGTTTGCTTCGTTACAGTTACGATTATCGAATGAAGGGCGACTCGATATGTCGGGATTTTTATCAGTAAGGCACCGAGAGATAAAATTCTGTTAATAATCCACAGTTAAAATTCTGGATACCTGCGCTAATATATCCGCGGAGAAAATTTATCCGGGACAAAACGTTCGCCGACAAAATGTACCCTCGAAGAAATATCTTTTTATCTATTTTGATGATTGTATTATAGGTATCTATATCATATGTATATATCTATTTTGTCAAAAGATATTCTAGCGCTGGATGTCAATTTTATTGCGGGTAGATTTTGTCAGCGGATACCTACTTTGTCGCGGATGTTCAACGCGCGTCACCGAAATTCTCATCTTCATATTTATACGAACGAATGCAGGATATTGCAAATCTATAGATATACAAGCGTGTAACTTCTGACACGATCATCACTGTCACCAAAATTAAATACCCGCAAATGCCAAACGCGCAAATTGTAGCTAAATGGCGTCGTCGAGAATTATTACTATTTTTACGATACGATGAAAAAATAACGCAAAAATGGTGACTTTTTTTTACACATGTTTGAGAAGAAAACAAAACAAACTGAAATAATAAAAAATTTCTTCCGAAATAATACTTACCGAAAGTATGATAGACATAAATTCAGTCGCTCGATCTCTATCGTTAATATATACCCTGGAAATTTTTGGTTTCCGAAACGTGGGAAAACCACTGCTACCGCGACGGCATCATCATCGCTTCGTGCAATTTTCAAAAAATTCTCAAACTATCATTTTCAGAATTACTTGTATGAA
The DNA here is from genome assembly GCF_917208135.1 of Athalia rosae. NCBI lineage: Eukaryota > Metazoa > Arthropoda > Insecta > Hymenoptera > Athaliidae > Athalia > Athalia rosae. The sequence goes on from NC_064027.1 coordinate 26,526,453, forward strand.
AACATGTACCTATATATACGCATGTATACGCGGGAGTACATCACATTTATGATAGAATTACTAAATTGGTACCAGCAACGCGTGAGTTCATTTTGAACGGTTTAATGTACGCGATTGCAAAAAAAGGAAATGAAAATAAAAAGGAATTACTCCTAAACCATTTGACCACTGGGCGCTCCGCAGGAATGATATATACGATATGATATGATATATGATATTAATATAATAATCGCGATGGTTACCACGTGATGGTCATCACGTGATATGTAGTCAAAACTATACGGATAACGTTCCTAATCATTTATTATCATTAAAATGAGCTAATTTTATAACTGCCATCATCATTTTGATAAATCTATACCTACAGGGGAATGCAGGGCAAAAAGGGTTACCTTAGGAAACCACGAGAAAGAAAATAAAATTTGAATCCAGAATGATGTTTGAAGTTCTTTTGTCTATGGGATGAATTGAATAATTTTTCTCATTCAGCCATTTTGGCTTTATATTTCCTTTCGGGGTAGATCAAGGATGCTTTGGGTAATTTTTATTTTTCTAAAATAGCACCCTATTCGTTGGAGAGCAAGCTGATTTTACGTGTGGATATGTAATATCATGCGGTATAGTATAGACGTGTAATGGAGGATAAAAAGTGTATACATCTATACAACTATGAAAAAGTATTTTAAAATAGCTTCAGAGAAAATATAAAAAGCGAAATATCGTGTATGTAGCATCACGCGATACATCAGCTGGTTGTGAGGTATATCTACATAGATATACCTCTACATTCGTGTGTGCAAATTCATCCGAACAAACTTATTGCAAAGAATAAAAAAATAAAATGAACGAAACAAATTCATGTATTTATATGTATAAGTTATGTACGTACATTGCACAGTTACACGAATTGTAAACAAGCTTTTCGGAAGCTTTGCCAAAAAACGAATCGCGGATGACGTTCTCAACACACGACACGTAAACGTATGTAACGTACAGTTGTTTGGTGTACAGAAAGATTTTTTTCATACGTCCGAAATTTGATTTTTATTTTTTTTTTTTTTAGATTCTGGATATTTTTTGAAATCGTATGTTGCGAATCCAATTGCACCAGTCGGTCAACGAGCAATGTATGTACTGTGCAGCTGTCGACATAAACGTATATATAATAAGTGGAATCCAACACGACGTAATACATTTTTTATTCGATTTTTTTTTTCCGCTCCGAACAAAAATGACGATAAAAGTAAGAAGAGAGAAATTCTCGCAGCTGTTCATAACAATTCTTAATTCTTCCATTTTGCATAAATACACAGCGCTTGTGCAGCTTTCGAAATTTTTATCAATGTTTTTATTTTTGAGTTACTAATGCAAAAAAATCTACCACGAATCCACATCGTTGTAGTTGTGTGCAAATGATTGAAGAATTAATTTTCTGTGCTTTGCACATTATTCTTACCAGTCAACGCAAATTGAAAATCCGATTCTTCCAACACCGTCAAAATCCGATCAATTCACAACAAAGTCTTTCGAATTTGATTGAAAAATTGTCCATTGTAGGTGAGTTGATTTTTTTTTTTTTTTAAGGCCACCGTATCACTCACAAATCAGTAGGCAGTCCGTAGTTTTCCTAACCATCGTGTACCTTCGTCAATTTCCGCGTGCAAATGTACCCATCGATTTTCTACCAGCTGATGATGCAAATATTATAGAAACAAGAAAAAATTAGTAGAATTTTATAACTTTGAAATATTATCACCAGTGGACAATTGTAGTTGACGAAATATTTATTTATTTTTCAAATATAAAAATGAAAAATTAGAAACCTGACCAAAAATTTTAGCAACCCTTAACCTTACATTCGTAACGTAGGTGAGCAGATTGGATTCGGCAGAATTTTTATGTTAGGTTGAAAGGAATTTGTTGAAATATTTCCGCGAGAGTATTTCCTCAATTATTCCTTATCGGTTGGTCCACGGCTTTGTTGACAACTACTTAAGGTTCTCCCCTTCGTTTATACTATGTGACTGGAAGGGGAGAAGAGAGAAGGTAATAAAGTGAACGATATAAACCAAGGTGACCTTCTCTCAATGTCAAGAGCGCGGCGTATCTCACATTGCGCACGAAACTTTTTTTTCTCGTCCCAAAATCGACTATCCTCGTACTGATTTTCGACAAGTTGTTAAACTAGGTATAAGCAACGAATCGGAATTTCTTCGATTGCCCAGATGTGAAAGAGGATATTAATTTGTGCATAAATATTGGGACGCAGTCGTAGGGGTGAAATCATTTCAACGTGACCTCTGGAGTTCCGAACCAATGACGCGTCTTCTGGTCGGCGTGAAAAAAATCAAGCATCAGCCGGCTGTTCGCATATTAATCAATTTTTTTCTTTGAATTTGTTCATTGATTCAATTCTTTAATTGAAAAATTCGGTATCGGGGGGGCTATTGGCAATTAAAAAATGAAAAGGGATGTATTCGACGTAGGAAATCGTCGTTTTATTTAAAAAAAAAACAAACTGGTATGCGAGAAATTATTGCGCATGTTCAAAATCCCGCGCGAGATTTCAATTCTAAATGTTGTCCGATCGATTTCGCAAATTTCAATTACATATTTTTATAATTTTCACCGATTCGTACGCGTTTAAAAAGCGTTACTGTAAATGATGTCTCTGAAAAGTTACAATTATTTCAACTAATTATCGTTATTTAACGCTACAGTGGAAATATTATACACTAATTGAAAAGTAGGACGAGGATGATTATTACAATTAATACATTAAAGGATTTAGAACTCTACTCCAGGCCGAGGTGAACATATTCTGGCAGATACATTAATTTGCTCCATATATGTATTATGAATGGGAGATAAATTTTGATGAAAAATTTTTCGCAAATTCAAATCGCGTAGAGTCGTGACGAAGATTTATCGTGAATTAAGTGAGGTGAGTGGTGAAAATCTCTGTCCAGATATTCAAAGTATATTGGAGGGATGAAAAATTGTTTCTTCATAGTAAAAAAAAACCAATGAAAATCAATTCAATGAAATTAATATAAAAATAGATAATATACATGTTTGGCTACGGTGATACAGCGTATGTGTTACAAATATTATATCCCATCTTTTATTTATACATTATCGTAGAATTTTTTGATTATTAGTGTACATGAAATAAAAAAATACGCTGCATACTTTAGAGAGATAGCGATTGCAATATTTTCATCGTCGCAAGTTGTCAATAACACCACATATATGCACACACGTACGTATGTCGGTATAGTGTTTCATCGTTATCCAAATACTCGCGAATGATTTCCATTGAAAAAAAAAGTAATTTATTTCTTTTTAAACATTTCATAAACCGTAAAATCAGGCTCGATATCGATAGCGCGGACAATCTCTCCGATGTACGGCCGATCGAACTGCATACGCAAATAAAAACTTGACAGCCCGCGTTCGGATATTTTTAAATTATTTCAGAATGTCCGACATATAAAATTTCAGCTGTTATATAACATCGGACATACTTGAAACGCGTGAATGAAAGAAAATCTTTTTTTGATTCTATTACGCCGATGAGAGCTTCTTTCCTTCTCTCTATCTTACACACTCTATTTCTCACTCTCTTTTTCTCTCAAGGTGACCGACAACCCGCTTTGCATGGCGCATACACGGAGCAATGGAATTTCGACATCCCGTATCTGGACACGGAAAAATTTTTCGCAGCGATGTTGGCGAAAAATCACAATATCCGAACAAAGAATCCGAGTTGAGAAAAAAAGTTACAGAAAACAAAAACTGAATAATAATCATTCTTACAAGTTTATATGTATATCACCAGTTCGGTGCAACTTGAATACGATTATATTGCGGAATGATGTATTATGAGACTTTAAATATCCAATGTATGAAGAATCCTTACAACGATAAATTTGTACTCTATTGACTTAATTAGCGCAATTATAACTGCATAATTAATCGGTTTATTGTTGCTCTTCGAGAGAAACTGACACAGGATAGGCGCACAAATGGAATAAAAGTGAAATAAGCTAAGTTTCTTGTACAATGATTACCAAAATTATTCTCTTGCTTTCCTAGCTCCGCTTCAGAATAACGTTCTGTCACCGCGGTATTTTTTTTTTTTTTTCTCAAACTTTATACCCATCCTTGTACATAGGTATTTAATTGCATCGTCTGGTAGAGAAAAAATACACGTATAAATATATATGTATGAACTCTAGCCAGAATAATTACGCAAAGGAATAGAATACCCGACTATGTTTAGATTATTCGGACGCGTCGATCTTAGAAGAAACTTCACAGTGATCGGGATCTCAAAACTAAAAGACGTGACGCTGTCTTCAATTCCTATAGTGTCATTTGGAAAAGAATTCGATATACTTTACAGGAATTACTTATTCGTTGCCATTAATGACGATGAAAAGGATGAAATTTTGATGGTTTTCGTTTTTGAATAGTAGGAGGAATTCTCCCACGCTTTTTCAAATCTGAATCCATGATTCTTCTCAGGATATTTGGAAGAGTAGTTCAAATGCGTGATAATGTTTGAAGATAATTAGTGACGTATACAGATTATTGATATGAAAAACAATTAGTAAAACGTTCGGTATGTCTATGGTAAAACTATGAACAATATCAAATTACGTATTGTGCACGTTTAGGTAAACAGTTTGATGAATGAATCGAACGTAGGTTTTATTCGATAAAATGTACAATCGATACATTGACTAGAAATGCGGCACTAAATTTGAAGGTGCAGTGATCAATAATTTGTTAAGAACAAAAACTCACTGATTCCGAGATGGAAATTGTTTTAATCTGTAGAAACGAGAATCTCGAATTTTCCAACGAACTTTGTTATCAATCTTCGAGGTGTTTGAATCAAATCCCTCGTTATATATCAGCTCGACACAACATTACTTCGAATAGTCACTCTTATTTCACTTCACCTTACACGGTTATTGCGAACTCCCGGCGTATAAGTGTAACAAACGTATACAAGGCGTTAGATAACTTGAGTTTTTACGTTGTTAAAAGTTCGATTACGTATCAAGGACATAGGGATGATTGGGAAACAGGTACTTTAAAAATAATAGGTCCTCTTTCGGATCAGGTTCGACAAAATTGATAATCTCCACTTTTAATTTGAACTTATGTTAAACATCGGAATATCGTAGAAAGTAATAGAGGAGACGTTGACGTCGTTGACGAGCTGCAGAGCGCGTAACTCGTAAAAATGAGTTGCCGGCACCGTGACAAGGGCGTCGAAGGTCGTGGGATCGCGCAGAACGAACGTACGAACACAGCATTCGACGTCTGTGCAGGTACACATATGTACGCGGTCGTCCCCCGCGATTCACTATTCGCATATGACGAGCAGTTTTCCCACACACCAACGAGAGAAAAGAATCAAGAGATAGATATTGAAAGTCGACCGCGCCGCGAGGAGGCAGCATGAGACGCTCGGTCAATTTTTCACTTGCTCCTAACGCACTGACGAAAGCTTCTCTTTAAATTCTACATCGCCAAACTCAGCCTTGTTAACAGAAATTTTCGATACAGCCGGGTCACACCGAGCAGTGCTCCAACGGTGGCAAACGAAAACGCTCCAAAGATCGAAACGTGCTCCAGAAAAACATGGATTGCACCGAGGGAACGAATCAGACGTTCGACGGACGTTTGAATTTAACGCACGCGCGCTTTGCGATACGGCATTTGTTTCGATTAACAATTGAAAGGCGGTGCAGGTTGAAGACAGATAAAGCGCGGGCGGATGAACGACCGATGAACGACCTTTTACTCTGCAATCCGTCAACCGTCGAAATTAGGAACTGAATCATCGGCAAAATGACATGTACAATTGTACAATTGTGACGTTGTAATAGTTAAAAATCGATGATATGATATGAGAAACGTGCTGCGGCTCAAGTTGTAGCAGTTTTTGATGTATAGGCATCGTTTTGCGTCATGATATGACACGGCAAATCTGAATTTGTTCCTCCGCAACGTGATATTGATGATAATTATCACAGTTGTATGTACGAAAATCTGTAGATCGAGTCAAAATTGCTAGTTAAGTTGAACAGAAAAAGGATAGGATTTCGCGCTAAGCGTACGTCATATTTGGCGGGAATAAATCACCGGCGAGAATTCGTGATCTTCAAAAACGGCACTATCTCAATTTTATCGAAACCTGTTCTGAAAAATTAGTTTATCGTGGCGTGTTACGCTCCTAGTAGATACGAGGCGTCTATTTGCGGACGAGTCACGCGCCTCGAATGTACGTCATGGCTTGACAATGAGTAAAACACCGTCACGAGTATGAAGTGTACGTTACTCAAAGTCATCCGAAACTACATTCACAGAAAACGAAGAACAGCACTAAGCTCATCACGTATTGATGATGACGAGATGGCTTATTGTGACGTCGCGCGATTGGCATCACGATGACGCGCCGTCAGGGTCGTAGGAATTAGATAAGACGGCTCTACTTGATGAAAGAAAGTGATTTTTGATAACAGAATCCATTCAATAGGCTTCTGAAAAACTTTCAGCAGTTGAAATTTATTCAAAATAAAATGCGTACATGTATGTACCATAGATACCTATATTAAACTTGCACATTGAAAAGGGCTTCGGACAGATTAAAAAAGTGTAGCAAAATCAAATTTCATTCTTCTGGTAGATGTCAGATTTCTAATTACGTTTTCAGCAAAGTTTTGACCATATTAGCCGTTTGCACCGACAAAATTTGAATCGATTTGAAGAGTAGAAAAAAACGCAAAGAACTATTCAAATCTCACTTCGTAACTTGACCGGAAATTACCGACGAAGTTTTCAAAGAAGCCCGAAAGCTCGATAAAGCTCTAGGAGGCTCCATCTGGAGTCGAACCCCCAAAATTTAATAACGCGCAACATTCTTGAGGTATGGTAATATTCAAATATCCGATGCGTCGTGTTAATCCACGAGAGGCGCTCTTGGCCCGCAATGAAAGATTTTCGAGAGGCGCAAGCAGATCTGCCGACAACTACCGAAGTAATATAACGCTTAAGTAAACTCTCTGCATCCTCGCGCGCGTTGAAACAATTACCATGTGTTATTAAGATCCCAAAAATATAAAGAAAAAATATACCTACAGATACCATACATCATGGCGGAGGGCAACGACTTCCCGCATGCAGAGAATAAATAAATGACGATCGATAAAAAGGAAGAAATAAAGCTAAGGCGCATTTTTTGATATCCATCATCCAAAGATGAACATCAGACGTTTGCCGGGTTTTATGTACCACTATAAATTCGTATCATTAGTAATATTTCTATTGCTAATAACGACAATCTACTTATTAATCCACTGGGGAATAATGTGTACGAATTTAGAGGCATGGAAACACGTATCTACAGTGGTAAGTACTGTCGATTTTCGAGCGTACATACATCAAATCATTATATAATTTTCAAAATTAGTTAGTTGCTGCTGCAGTAACGTCTGCTTTATTGAAGACAATGTGACACACACATCCGCGTGTACAGGTGAGCGCGTGTCGTTTTGATTGTCAACGGTCACGTGATACGACTGCGCCAATCCTCAGAGGGTCACGCACGCGCGAAATTAATTTTACTCACCCTCTGAGGTGACGCAACGAGTTGAGGGGATGCTGCACAAATTGCCGATATAACGAAATTGTAGATTACCAAATTATCAGTCAATACTGAGACCAAATTCATCTTTCCAATCACGTTCGATCCATTGAAAGGAAACATTACCAAATTAGTTTAGAGTCGAGCAAAACTTAGGAAGTTGAGCGTTTGACAAGAAAAATCAATTTACTTACTATACTCACAGCGAATCGCACGATTTTATCAGTCGAGGTCTAAAAGTCTTTGAATGACGGTATAAAAATTCGCTTTGCCAGGTTCCACAATGAAAGAAGAATCATATAATGTAATGAGATGTCTATGCTGTCTTTTACTTTGTAGCTCGCTTTATAGCGTGCTAGGGTCGTAAAATTGAGATGACCTAAAGGTAAAGATAGTCGTACAGGAAATGTTGAGAAGATTCGAATGTGGAGGCCTGCAGAAAAACAAATCAATTCTTCTGCACAAATTTTGCATACGTATCGGATCCTAATCGACTGATGCCAGAAAAAAAAATTTAATCGATGTACCAAGGAATTTTGTAGATTTTATAAATGCAATTTATGCAGTATAAGATTGCAGTTCGTGTCAACCTAGATTGTGTCAAGGTGCACCGAGATGTATACAACTTCCGATTGCATAATTTAAATTGTGTTCTGCACAGTTATAACGCGGTTTTATCGACTCTATAGTGCAACACAGGTGCGTGATAATTCACGTGCATTCCATGCCTATACTTAAGTACAACACGCAAGTAAAACGATGATAGAATTCGCCAAATTAGCCAATTTTGGATTCACTGGTGAAAATTATGGTTCACCTGGAGATCGAAAATGTCTATAACAAAATCTGGCTTGTTTAAATCGTATAAAAAGCGTTGAGATGTTCAATGCAGAAGCAATAACTTTGAAGAATTCTCTGTATTATTCCGTCTCGAAACGAATCAACGTATTTTGCGTCGTTTTTCTATTAGGTAATATTATTTGCTTGTAGCTTCACTGCAATCGATCAAGGATTATTCGTACAGTCTTTCAAGTTCAAAAAGGTTCCAGGTATAGTTAGTACAATGCATTTCGCACTTACCTGCACGGAGCGATGTGAATCCTGGCGAGGTGCTATGCGTATTAATGGCGGTGGGTGGTCACTTTTAAAAGAAGTCACATAGCATATCTACTTCGTATTCTTCGTAGCCAAATATAAATGCAATTTTCAAGGATATCACTATGTCGTAATTAGTTCATGAAAAAATTGAAAATTGAATAAAATATGATATTTTACTCGAGTAGATTAAAAAAGGTGTAATTCGTTACATTCGAAATTTTAATTACGCCGCACCATATTTTGTGAATCCTCAGTGTTCCATGCACAGTTCTGGAGCGGCCGCTGGAATATTGTGCGGTCCTCTTTGCTCCGAAAAAAGAATTCATTCACTGGCATGTGAGAACCTTCACGCAGGCAAAGAAGCTGTGTTTTCAGCACACTGGGAGACCACAAGACTTGTCTTTAAGGCTTCCAGGTATACAGAATCCGAACTGATCTACATACATATATGGTGTAACTAACTTGTTTTTCAGCTTTTCAATTCAAGTAACAGTTTTTACTGTTTTTTTCATGCAGGATACACACACACACGGATCAATCTGAGGCTCTTTTCTGGACGGACACCGGAGGGAGTCGACATTTTCCGTCTGAAGAAGAATTCGGAAGCATGATTAAAGATCTAGTAGTAAACAAATTGAACGTTACGGTAACTGGTCCACAGCTACAGCGACTAAGTCGATTGCGGAGACATCACGTCGAAACTAATCCTACCAGACGTCATTTGGAAATGGAAAATGTCTGGCCACTTCTTCAGGAGAACGAGTACATAATGTCGATAATTTACGAAGACAGGGACGTCTTTCCACAATTAGTTGGAACCTGCGGAACATTTTTTGCCGTAGAATATGCCAAGCCCATTCAAACACCAACTACAATTCTTGCACTCTCAGATTCAAAACCAGAGTGGGCCAAAAGGTTTGTAGGATTGTACCATTTTCTTCTGATTCCCGAAGGGTCCAGAAGTGAGCCAAAAATTTTTCCGTAAATCATGACAGGTTGAAATTGGCCGTAATGATCCTGGACCTATTAGAAGAATTCGATGCAAACTTTGCAGAGCCTTTACACCTCTGCGACGTAAAGATCAATCATTTTGGGCTTCCTCCGGGTGGGCAAAGATTAAAGTTTCTGGATCTAGACGCGGTCTTCCCAAGGTCAGCAGTAGGTCGTCTCGTAGCTGATGGGCGAAGCTGCCAGAAGCACGAAGACTGTGACTACTTCGATTGCAGGTCCTTCTGCTCGGTGAATAAGAAGTGCGAGTCTCCAGTAGCAAACGATAATCTTCAAGTAAGTAATTGTTTAGGCGCGGCAAAAAATATTGAATCACTGCAGATTACGCTAACATATTCTTAACAGGTAATATGTGAAAAAATATTTCTCGGATGGACGTTATCCGGAACAATAATAATTCCTGGTTTGCTGATGTCGCAACATACTACAAGCACTTTAGCAGTCATGCTGAGACAATGTGCGAACCCAGCTGGAGATCTAACGCATTTGCCGAGAGCTGCCGTGCCGGATAGTCTAAAATCGAGGTTGTATAATATGCTCAGTGAAATGGAACAGCGGTTCAGTGGCTTACAGTGAAGAAAATTCTAACGGAAATATAAAACAAAAATGAAAGATGCCTTCAAAGTTAGTTTAAAGATAACTTAATTGAAAAGTTACCGTAGTTCCTACGTACACAATCCCGTACTATGATTAATTAGGTGAGAAATGATCGCATTGGATCAAATGATAATAGTTGTTTAATGAGCACTTATAACATATGAGTGAAACCAAAGAATTTTTGTGCGATAACAAAATATTTAATTATTAATAGATTTTATAGCGCCGATTTAGTGTATTATAGTCTTCCGCATAGGATAATTATTTGGCCCAATGATTAATGTACTTATTTACGATAATTAGAATACTATCGAAATTCAATCAATAAATGAAATTATTACTATTATTATACCGTTGTCATCATTTCACTTTCCTGCTATAATGAAACGGATGTATAGCCATGCTTATGCTAAATAAACTCTCGTTCGATACAGTAATCCACAACTTGGATACTCCTAATAATTTATGTTCAAGAAATTCTGTTGAACGACCTATTATTTAATGTATCACCAATGCATTGTTGAATCATTTTCATCATGTCATTATAGTCGATTATTGCAAAGTTCTTTGTCAACTTTCTTATAACAAGCTCGAATATTCTGTGTCCTTCGCGGGAGTTTCTCAACAGTAAAAAAGAAAAAAAAAACACCAAAAAACGTAATATCGTTACCGGGAAATTTCGGGTTTTTATTATTTTTAATATGATTTTTCCACAAATTTCAGTGTGTCTTGGAATCGAACGAGTGTCAACTTAGCACTAGTATTGCTCGAAAAGGATGTTTTATTCATGTGAAAATTCTTACTAACTCAATTCTAACGACTTAATTATAACTAGGTTCACAATTTTCACGCTCCATATTTTATCTAATTCAATAGCATCCACCGCTTATCTACGTTGGGATATGGCTGTGAAAAAATTAACCGTTCGATCGTATATAGTCGATCCTTAGGAACTGACAAAAAAAAACAGTCTTTATAATCATCATCTAAGTACATATTCGTATTCATCAATACCAATCTATTTTTTGGGGAAATTGTAGCTAGTATTAAACGTAAAAATTGTGCATGTTTTTTTTGGTTGATTTTTTTTCAATTTCTAAACTAGAATTATTGCTCGAGTGTGCAGTGAGAAAATCAAATCAAATACAGAATGTCAAATATAAGGATAAAAACCTTGGTGGTATAGTGAAAAAAATAAGAGCAAGTAAAAAATTACCACCAAATAGCTTTGTCGAATTGAAATTGAACTTGGCTATTCAATATGACAGCAACGTCATAATAAATGTGTATATTTATTTAATTATAGGGGAAAAAAAGAAAATCAACTCTGCGCGTATTTGTATAAATGCACGAAATTAATTAGATTCGAAATTAATTACCATTGCTAATTACCAACTTTATCATTAGCCATAATTTCGAGTCGTCGAATGACCTTGTTGATATCAATGTTTTTGGACAACTTCAAGTAATCGACTTTTCGAACATTATGCAAGCTTGCCCAAGTCGGCATTAGTTTGCAAAGAAGTTTAATATGGTCTTCCAACTCGTTATTGGTGAGTTTTGCCCTGTAAGAATTGTCGAGTTTAGCGATTACGAACTCCAAAGTTAAAACGCCCTTTTTTTCCGCCACAAAAATATTTCGCAATATCTTCGCTAGTTCTGGTAAACGCGAATACCGCGTCGCTTCTTTATCCGCACTGGGCGTTCTTGTCATAGCCTCTAAGGCTTTGGCTGCCTGCTTTGCACGAACCTGTCGATGATATATCACTATAGATGACTCAAAATCGGAAGCTAGAAAATGAAAATAGAAGTATGATGTTTACTCACCTTCTCTAGGAGAGCCTTAGGAATTCCTTTGAAAGCAGAATTCAGATAGCTACGTTGAACGGTGGGTGTTGCTGGAGGCGTATCAACGATCGAAATCTCAACTTTTCTCATTCCCTGATCAACAACTTGAGTTGTAGCATCGACAGTCGTATTTGCAATCGGCGATTCAGATTTACATGTCATCTTTGCCTCGGCTAGTCTCTGTAGAGCCTTTTCCATGCGCGTGTTACAGTTAAACAAGCTTTTTGCCTTTTCTGTAAAAATTCATATCTAGTTGAGTTTCAGGAAATATACAAAACTATAGTCACAAACCGTTAAGACTTTTACAAGCGATGACTCACTGATTCTATTCAACGTTTCATGTCTACCAAGCTTCAGCTTAAAACCGTTGACAAAGCAGAGTACTTTCATGCGCATAATATTTCTGATTAAACTCTAAGATAGCGTGAATACGAATAAAACAGTTGAATACTGGCAGCAGCAGCCAGAAATGGTCTATGCATTTCGTATTTTACTGAACGAGTTTATGTCAATCGAATTATTGCATTGCTTACAAAAATATTTGCTGATAGGTGACCCAGATTAAATTATTTCAAAATTGGGGGCACACTGTTATAATGGTGTCATAGCTTTTTGCTGATGGAGTAAAAAGAATTGAGAATGATACGATTTTTTTGAATTGTTTATGAGCCCTAGAAATTAAGGAGTATGTAGAACAGATTTTTGAACTTACGAAGAACGTCCTGAGCAGTTGTAAACTGTTCAATATTGGGTGGCTGTGGTAATTCTGCTTGCTCAATTGGGAGGCAGCTTTCCACGTTGAATTCTGGGTGCCATCTAGTTATTTTGTGCTTTGGAATTATCATGGGTGGATCCAAGCTGTGCAAGAACTTCTCATGTTCAGCTTTGACAAGATCTATTATGGAAATTGAACCGTGGTTTTAAATGCTATGAGAATTCCACACGAAATGAATGCAAATTTCTTATACAATGAACAGAAATTATAAACTCTGAGTTTTTCTCACCCAGAAGCGTCTTGTAGAAGATTCTTTTGCGTTCCAGTAGCACAGTTGGACACATGCTAGTTTCTGATCCAGATTTTAAGACATTATCTGCATCTGGAGTATTTCTTCCAGTTTTGGGCTCGACTAAAGGTGTGACAACCAGCTCGTAATTGTCCTGCTTGGAGGTAGTACCGAAATTGTGCAATTTTTCTTGATGGAAAGCAAAAGCGTTTGGAAAGACTGTTTTGATCTGCGCAAGTATTTCTAAAGAGAAATTACGCCGTGACATTTCCTGTACCGCTGGCTTCAATTTTTTGAAAGTTATTACTTCTTTCCTGTTGAACAACAGTGCCGCGACCTGGAAATGGATATTCAGCATTGACTTTTGAAACAATCGCAAAAAGACTCATTCATTTTCTTACAGATTAAATCTATAAATTACCGTGTCCACACATCTAAAGGCCTCAGCCAAAAGCCTGTAATTGTAGGGCAAGGCAAGAGCAGGTGTTCCGCTTTCAACTAGTGATTGGTATTTTTGGTAAGCAGCAAGTTTTGTGGGACTGCTTTTGACTGGGCTTCCAGAGTTCTCTTTGGGCGCAAACAGAAGACGCCGTTGAGGACTGGCGTTTTTTGGGAGATCTACATTCTTGGTTGGGGTTAAGAGATTCTTGCGTGGAGAGAGCAATGCCTTCTGCGGACTTTAGAAAATAGATTATTATAGAAAGTGGTAATTGTCTTGTACATAAATTTACCAAATAAGAATTTAAAGTACCTAATAGGAACCTCAAGTTCGATTTTCTCAAACTTCTTGATCTGTGGTTTCATGACTTCCTTCTTGCTTTCAAGCTCATCAAGTTTAGCAGCACATTTGTTGACTCTAGCCATGGCTGCCTTTAGCTCGGCGAGTCTTCCACTCTTTACAACTCTGTTCTTAATTTCCCCAATACTAAGATCTTGCTGTGCAAGGGTTTCCATGACTGACATCTTTTTTGGTGTCAGCGCTCCTGCAGCAGGCTGTTCTCTTATTTTTTGTGGTGTTAGCGGCTTTTTTTTTGTTGGACTTAGAGCTCCTTTCTTTTCAAAAACTACGTTTTTGGAATTCTGGACTGAACCGTCACTCCCTTCCTTGCTAAGTTTCAAAAAAGTCTCTCGAATATCAGCTTGTCCTTCCTGAGCCAAATTTTTCTTTGCCCTGAGCCCTCGTCCTTTTGCATTTGCTTTTGGGGCCTTTGAGGCACCAGACTTAGGGGAATCGAATTGAATATTCCTGACGACTCGGTTAGGGCGTAGAGTGATATTCCGAGACTCTCCTTCAACATTTTTGGAGTCTAAATTTAGGGTAGTATCTTTAGGAGCTGAGAAGACGATCATAGGGCTCATTTTAGGGTTACCTTCTTCAGGCTGTGGAGTTAACGGAGCCAAAGATCCAGAGTTTTTGGAGTTTTCCGAGCCACGTTCCGAACTGCTCACTAAATTTCCAGCCTGCTCTTCGTCAAGGACCAAGACCTTCGTCCTGATCCTCACGTCTTCGGCAGCTGTTCGTTTTCGGTTGTTGAAATACGCATCAACGAACTGTTGCGACATATTCGCTGTTTTTGATGAACAGTTTAAAGTTAAAGAGTACTATAAATTTTCAGCGGAGGCTTAGAACGGATTGTAACAGTTTTGTACCACGATTTCAATCACAAAATTCACTAGCACATTGTCAGAACAACGGTCGACTGGTTACTCCATTTTTATCACAAAACCGCGCGCCTTTAACGGTTTTTGGCGCGTAAACAAATCGGCGCTGTCAGCAGCAGTCGAGGGAGCGGCATCAAAACAAGGGCAGCCACCAAAAATTGTGTCTACAGCAACGGTATCCTTTCAGCGTTGACTGATACCAATCTCCAGTTAATACACTTTCAGCGTTGCTTTCTTCAGTCAACGCTTTCAGGACCGTCCGTTTGATTTATTAATATATTTCTAGCCAGTGAAGCACAAATTTTTAAATTTAAAATGCTACCGATAGACGAATTAGATTTTAAGAATTTTAATTACTATAAGTAATTAACAATATATGAAAATCCAACTCGTAATATTTATTCAAAGTAAATAGGTTTTTCCTGGATAATCGGCCCTGATTCCTGAACCGAGCATCGGAGGTAGCCGGAAAACGTTGCACGAGACGAAGTTCCAGAAAGCAAGAGCAAAAATTTGACTGGAGAGCAGTGGGACTACCCTTCGACATCTGTCAAATTCACAACTGATCAGTCTACGATGATTTTCATACCAACGAACGTCACTAAACTAAGGATAACACCGATTTAAAATCACTCCAATTGTTTCCTAGATTTATGTTATCTTTTAATAGAGATGAGATCGTATAAATTCATAATCATCGCATAGATACTAAAATACTCCAGTAGTAGAAAAGTGTATCTGCCGTGGCCGTGTCCCCCGCCCTTTACGTGTGGTCTTGTCTCTCAATTATTCCTCTTGGCTATATTCCTCCGCGATTATTCATTTGATATATCGTGATAATGCAGGCGATCAAGTGCGTTGTCGTCGGCGATGGGTAAGTTTAATTTTATTTATCGTATTGTCTCAATTCAAGGATCAATCAACCTACCCTTGGCTCAAAAGAAATAAGTGAAAAGAAAACAGAGACTCTTCTTGGTGTGTGGTCAATGGTCATCCTCATCAGTCATGTCAGCGTACACCTCGAGAAGACAATTAAATTCTTTAAAATACCATCGCTAGTTGGGGAGGTCCAATGTTACCGATTCTCAAAAGAGAAATCGCGACAATCAACACCCCCCTCTCCAATCTTCAAATTTTGACACTTGAAATATTCGCTTACCCGTCCGCACCTACCAATTCTTTTTTTGACCTTATCTCATGATGATAATTATGCTGATGATAATGATGATGATGACGACGACGATGATGATGACGATGACGGTTATGGTGATGATGACGCCAAACTCAACACTCTCATGAACTTAGATATCCTAGACTATCCCTCCAAGTTTAATATGAAGAATTTTCCGCACACTTATCAAAATATACAAATCTCGTTTTAGAACATTTTACGCATATATTTCACACAGATACATTATATAGTGTTACCACATTTTCCTCCGACAAGAGGTATAAAGAGATTGTCTAGCAAGTCATTGACTGAACACACCACATAATTGTTCTGATAGGTTCCGATTTGATCTTTAGAGATACAATTTTTTATGTAACAAAAAAAACAATCATATGTATATTTTCTACAAAAGTTGCTACCAGCAACTGACTGAACAAATTTTTCAACAGAGCCGTGGGTAAGACCTGTTTGCTGATAAGTTACACAACCAATGCGTTTCCTGGAGAATACATACCTACAGTATTTGACAATTATTCTGCAAATGTGATGGTGGATGGCAAACCAATAAATTTGGGTCTTTGGGATACGGCTGGTCAAGAGGATTACGATAGACTGCGTCCTCTCTCCTACCCACAGACAGATGTCTTTTTAATATGCTTTTCACTTGTTAATCCTGCAAGTTTTGAAAATGTACGAGCTAAATGGTACCCTGAGGTTCGTCATCACTGCCCAGCTACACCAATCATCTTAGTTGGAACAAAACTGGACTTGCGTGAGGACAAAGAAACCATAGAACGACTTAAAGACAAAAAACTTGCACCCATCACCTACCCTCAGGTAACAAATTCTATTTTAAATTAAAATTAAAAGGAAGTATTTCATCCAAAATCAATGCTGGTCATCAATCAAAGTTGCTCAATCTCAAAAGGTCATGAGATTAATTTGTGATATTGTGTAGATTACAATAAGCGCTAAAATTAGATTTTTGGAGATATCTGACTCACCATAATTACATGATACTTGTTCCAATTTCCTAATCAACTAATTTGCACCATCACACATCGTAAAAAATACTTTTTGTTAGCTACATCAAAGAAAAATAGCCAACATATATTTGAAATCCAAAAGCAAACTCGTTCAAAATATTTGATAAATTTCTATATCGATTTTCTGGAATAGTCCTAGCCTTTGTATGAGAATATTTTAATTTCTTATATAAAATTCTTAACTGATAATAACAAATCTAATTTTTTAATCTTCCAGGGTTTAGCTATGGCAAAAGAAATTGGGGCGGTCAAGTACCTAGAATGTTCAGCATTGACGCAGAAGGGCCTGAAGACAGTGTTCGATGAAGCGATACGTGCAGTCCTTTGTCCCCCTATCCACCCTAAGCCAAAGCGCAGGTGTTTTCTCCTATAATATTAAGTGTTTGAACCAATGCCAGTATAGCCACCTATACGCCCTCTTTGTTTCCCATCCCTTCTATCATCATTAATTTGATTGATTCGCACAGCAAAAATTTTGAAAACAGCGGTCACCGCCTTAATTGGCACAAGTTCATGATGCACAAAGCAGCGTTTAGCGGCACAACGTAACCATTCAGTACCATACACACCATATTGTTGGATATAAATGCTAAAATACTAAATGAAGGTAACTATTGTCAGTGTTCATGAATTAGTTGAAAAAAAGCAATAGTCAATATAATGTATTTTACACAGCTGTCAATGAGCTACTTTGTTACTTTTCTACAGCATCACTTCTATTTGCATTCCTTTTCTCTATTTTAACAACTTTTTTTTTATTTCCGTTCTTTGTCTTAGTAACTTTTATCGTGATAATTTTGTGAAATGTTTTTAACTTTAATTACCAGGACGTCCGTTACAGAAATCAAATGACTCTAGTGCCAATAATTAGAATGCTCGTTGAACAAACGATGAACAATATTTTCAAAAAAAGAAATAAATTATTAAATAATAATAATAATAGTTTTAAAAAGCAGATGAACATTAACAAAGGTGGCATGGCTAGTTAGACAAGAGGGACGTAGAAGGAACCAAACTGATTGTGTACAGTATATTTGAGTATATTAATAATGATTATTAATAATTATATAGGTATAAATGATGATGAAAACAAAACAAAGCAAAGGAAAACAACAAAAAAAATTAATTAACCCTACTATTATTATTATTATTCTTATATTATACATACCACACATGAAGTATATAGATATAGATCTTAGGTATACGCGATTTTAACAATACTACATTATATTAACGATAAAAACGATAACGTTAGTATCTCCAAATTCCCCCGCCCACCTGCTCACCCATCCACCCCTGTCCGTCGGCTGTCTATTTACGTACGATCAAATCACTTCTACGTTAGATGAAATCATAAAATCAGATGAACTGCGCCTGTGACTTGTTTAAATGGTATTTATAAATATATTCAATGTTATTGTGGTGAACTTTTGGACCTGATTCGTTATGGTTATTGACAATTATGTATCGTTCAACTTTGACACAACAAATGCAAGTAAATACATTTTTTCCATAAAATAACAAATATTAGAGTGGTCTTAATGCAAACTCTTATAGTCAGAAAGTCGAGTGGTTTCAGTGTGCAAGTTGTTGGGAAAATTGTTGTCCTTCTACTGTCAGAGCGAGAGACCTTTGTTATGTCAGAATTGGCTAGATATGTTTAACAAATAGAAAACAGATCAGGTCCAAGCTGATAAAGAATAAATGTTATTACAAGTGTTTAGTGGCGGAAGAGAGAAAAAATAAATAAAAATAAAACCAGTACGAGAGAATGAAGAAATGAATGTGAGTAAAATGGCATATTCTAATTGTATATAATTGCCAAGGTTAAAGCTTATTCCTACTATTGTCGTAATATATTAGCTACTAAACGGATCTAAAACACACGTTGCTTGTTTTTATAGTAAAAATGAATGAAAAAAAAGACTAAAATAAAACTGAAAGCCCACGACTCTATTGCATCTTGGCGCTAGACCGTGATAGACGTTCGTGAGCAGTTGTAAGATAAAATAACATACGAGATAACGGCAGGATAAAAAAATCAAGTAATTGAATAATGATGAAACCGTTATTGTAACTAAATTGGCTTTATTAAATGGGTGTTTATTATATTGTTCTACACTCAATTTACATTTTCCTTTAATACCGATATGTCACAGCTAAATCTGCAACCGCAATATTGGAAGCTATTTCGGAATAATTACAACTAGAGCACTTGAAGTAGATACCTCCAACAATTCTTCATTACATCGCAATTTAATATTTACGCTGCAGCATCGAAGAACATCCCAATTAAAGATGAAACTTGATCAGGTGTGTATTTGGCATGCTTTGCTGGATTTTTTGAAAATGATGTTCCACGATATTTGTTGTGGAAAACAGTGTAGAGAGGGAGCAAAGAATGTCTCAAAGCTTGACGCAGTTCCTCTCGAAGACGAGGGTCTGGAACGGAGTATGAACGCTGACTCTTTGCGGCCTCGTCTAACTCCCTCGTAAACCCAACGAATCGCTCTTTTATCACCTTTGATCCCAATTCTAAAGATGCGAAACAAAAAATTTTTAAGGAATAAGCGTTCAGTTGTCATTCTGTTCAGAACAATCGAAATTCTACATTCAATCCCAAATATAGTACTTAAGTATCTCACCAAGTTCTTCGGATAATTCAAGAAAAATCATAGCCTTAGCAAATGTTGCAGTGACGTAATTTACTTTATCTTTTGCCAATAAATCCTCGTATGTTCTCTCAGCGGAGGGTTCAGCTAATAGCAGTAATTCCATGAGAGAGCTACGTCGCAGCGCATTGATTACATAGTTGTGATTGTTTAGACGAAAAAGCATCCGCAATGCTCCATCGGAATATGACGTGTCACTCCTGTTAACCAGAGCCAAATTCAGCTGTGCCAAAACCTTTTCTGTGAAAAAAAAAATCCTAAAATTATACACAGAGATTCAAGCGCAGTTGAAATAGAATAATACTCACTTATATAGACACCGAGTAACATTCTGTGATTATCCTCTGCTTGCTGAGGTGATGAAACCGTTGTATTACCGTAAGACGAATCTGTGCCAGTGGTACGGACTAAAACGGCACCAGCCGTGTCAGCACACTCAGCCAGGTGTTCCAAAAACACGAGAACATTGCTAGTACTTTCGGCAACTGTTCCATCTTTGGGCAGTGTGGCTCCCGAGTCGTTTCGAACGCTTTCAGCAAAATCTTCCAATGCTTTAGCGCCCTTTATGGTAACAAAAAATCGAACATGATTGAATTTTCAGCTTCAGACGAAAGAAATTTCAAATCCTGCATACCGTGGAGTTCAATGTGTTGAGTACAGAAGCAAATTTGGACCTAAGGGCAAAGTCACAGCCTTCAACAGTTCTCTCCAAATCAGGTTTGAGCTCGCCAAGGTGTTTGAGGATGGGAAAGACGACCAGGACAGCGGAGAAGTCGCGTCTGACAATGCACCTTTTAGCACGGGTAGCAATGCTTTCCCCATCATGTGCTACCAAGTCCATAGCGTCCCGCACGGTCGCTTCAAGTACTTGTGGTCGCAGTGATTGAGGAAGAATTCTAGCAAGAAGAGATCGCTCAGCCTGCATTAGCTTATGGAGACCAGCAGCTAGCAGCAAATAATTATCCATTTCCTGCTCGTCAGGTGCAGCATCTTCTGCTATGGAGCTCGAGAGCTGAGGTTGAGATCTCCGAGATGATTGTAAAGAGAGCCCTAATCCTGTTGTTTGTGATGCTTTGAACAACATTTTGCTTGCCTTTTTCTCCAAGACGTGCTGCAACCTTCGCGACGCTTTTCGGCCCGCAGTTTCCTGTGTGACTGAGGAGTGACGACTTGCAAATTTAGCCCTCTAGAATGAAAAATTTTCAAAATTGTTGGACATGGATGTCCCAACAAATAATTAAGGGCCATGTAAATTAGTTGATTATTACCGGCATGGGACTAGTAGCATGAATACTTCCACCACTGGCGCTCCTTTGATGCTCTTTTAAAAGTTGAAGAGATCTAAGAACTATTGCAGACCTAACTGAAGCATATATTTGGCCATGTTTTCGATAGCCTCTTTCCTCTAACCAGTTTGCTATTTTGACTAAATCATCAAGTGCGCTTTCAGGAAGTTGGCATAAAGAATGATATGCATCTTCAGCTCCACTGGTATCCTCATCTGACGTTATTAGGTCTAGTAGAATGATCGGTAGTACTGGCTTGCTTTGTCTAGCCAAAATATCCTTAAACTCAGCGTACAATGCTTCTGAACCAACTGTAAACATGGTTGATACATTTTCCAATTCAACAGAACTGGGATTATTCTTTTGGAAGTATCTCTGTGCATTGTGCAAACGATTCATCGCATCCAAAAAAGCATCTAGCCCTCCAGCACCAGTAGGGCCACTGCGAACGGCGGATTCCACCTCCCGACATACTCCATAGTAACCAATGGCGTGATCAAGTATAGTCAGGGTTTTTTCTATATCTAGGAAGGATATAGATCTTGAAAATCGTGTAACTCATCATGCTGAAATCAATAAGACTGGAAATTACCATGCTGTTGACGTTGAAGGTTTCCGGTCTCTGTATACACTGGTAATATTGTACGCTGTAATCTAGCAAGACGTTGTTCCAAGGAAGAAAGTATTCCGACAATACCTCCAGTAACACGTTTGCTGCGATCAATCTCAGCCTTCAATGTGGCTAGTCCTCCAACCTCCGCCTCTAACTTACACTCTATCTCAAACCGACGCTCTGAAGTATCATGCATATTCTTACACTGACAGTTGGAAGAATTAAATTTTCAGGTGATGTTTTGAGGTTGACAAATTTTGACAGCTAGGAGAGGTGACACAGGGAGGGAATATGGGGAGGTAATTGTCAACCGATGAGTGTGGAATTCTGGAGATGGCCCAGTGTTTCGCCCATAGACACTGATATGCATCCGTAAAGCTTGTTCTCGCCGTTTTTGTCTCTTGCCTCTGCACTTGAGTTTCGTTTGAAATATTGACGTTGGTTATTCCATACGGATAAATACCGCGATCCAAAAGCTGCACCAATCACGAAAGACCGCGATACCGCCATATCCGGTTTGACAATTTGACATCACAAATAACTGTCAACAATCCACGTCTTTTAAAAAGGAGTTCTTTGGTTCTTCCGCCGATCGAGAAATGGCGTGACCGGTGTTGGCAGTACGAGTGTCGAATGGTGCTATACTTACCCGAACGAAAACATTGACCCTTGATGTTGGCGGTCGGCCATCTGCAGCTGCAGCCACGTCATATTTGTGTGTTGTCCTGTCGGATCCACGAGGATTTTCACTCGCTTTTCCTCTGATATTAGATTGAAAAGAAAGAAAAGCAAGGATATGAATATATTTCGGCTATTGGGTGACCTTTCCCATCTTCTCGCAATCATTGTGCTTCTGCTAAAGATATGGAAGACGAGAAGTTGTGCCGGTAAGTGAGCAACGTTACTATTTACAGAATGATACTCGACCACCTCACTGAAATTCTCATTCCCGAATTTACTTCACTAATTTCAATACTTTCATACTTGGCTAACCCCAATTTCCTTTATTGTTCCTTCATTAATTTTCTATTTTAAATTGCGCTACGCCGTAGTTCTTCAAACGTATAATCCAGTACAATTTTTCTTTTTTGACACATACGTCAACTGTACAATGCTGCAATCGCACCTCTAATTCCGGTCTAATTTCACCCAAAGATGTTTCAATTGTATTCCAAACCTTAATCTCTTACCAATTACGATCTTAATTGTATAACTCGTAATTCTAGGTATCAGTGGCAAGTCACAGATTTTGTTTGCCATTGTCTACACGGCGCGCTACCTTGACTTGGTCACCACCTATATCTCTGCGTATAACACATTCATGAAACTCATCTTCGTCGTTGCAGCTTATGCGACAGTTTATCTTATGTACATCAAGTTTAAGGCTACCTATGACCACAACCACGATACATTCAGGTATACATCTATTCCGTTAATCACCATTCAATATCAACCATAGTTTAAAAGCACGTTGTTATGACTTTTTCGCAGATTGGAGTTTCTTATCATTCCAACCCTTGCATTGGCGCTGTTGATTAACCATGAACTTACTTTATTGGAAGTTCTGTGGACGTTTAGCATTTACTTGGAATCCGTTGCTATTTTACCTCAACTATTTTTGGTGTCAAAGACAGGAGAGGCTGAGAGCATCACCAGTCACTACCTCTTTGCTCTCGGTTCTTATAGAGGTCTTTATCTCTTAAATTGGGTTTACCGCTACTATGCTGAGGACCATTATGATCTCATTGCCATAGTAGCTGGTCTAGTTCAGACTGTTTTATATTGCGATTTCTTCTACCTTTATATCACCAAAGTGCTCAAGGGCAAGAAGCTACAGCTACCCGCCTAACATGTATTAAAAAAAAGGTACCTAATTTGTGTGAGCTAACTGCCAACAAAAATTACCACCAAGATGCCCAAAGGCTATCAAACTCAGCAGTTATCAACTTATTGAGCCGAGAATCGAGCTAATGAAGTTGAGCTTAGATCTAGGCTTCATTCCTAATCAATCTATCTTTTTCTTCATCCCCTGCCATCTATTGGTCATATTTCCTCTTCTGTTTTTCCTCTGTTTTTGTTTTTCACAAATGTAAATACAGATGCGCACTGTGCATCAGAGTATCGGGCTTCACAACAATTTTCAATTATGCTCCGCCTAAGGGCAATACACAAGTTTGCCTTTCACCATCGGTGCAAAAATCATTGCTCGACAACAGTCGGTGGAATTGTATAGGCACCCGGATGATTAAAACGAGTAGAATGAGTAGAGAAAAATTGCCCTTTGTAACGTTTAAGCTGTTATATTATAATTCTAATTAATTGAAGATGACTAATAATTAATATAACTATAAATTGTACAAGTTCAATAAAACCAAAAGACCGATAAAACTGAGGCCCCTAGTGTCCAGTATTTATTACTATAAATCAGTTTCACTTGACAACTACCTGCAGCATATTGCTTCAATATATTTTACTAATTCTGTAATATGCACTTTTTCACTAATGGTCGTCAATTGACAAGTTACTCGGACTATGCCGCTTTTCAAACTCTCATTGTCAACTATGATGACATAAGGAGTACGAAAAATTTTTGCATCATTGCTGTTGGATGACACAATTGTGTTAAGGTAATCTGCCTTCAATTGATGATTGAGATAAATAGCCAATTCCCTGATCAACTCTCCATCATCAGATTTGCATTCTGTTGTTATCAATGCTTTAAAGGGAGCTAGCTTAGGGTGAATGTGCAAAGAATCGCCATCCTCCACATATCCGTCACATAAGAATGCTAAGAACGCTAGTTCCGAAGACGTGACATGCTCCACGACATATGACTCACTAAGAACACCTGGGTAGCTGTCCTGCAATTCGAATACATAATTGGGAATACAAAAAAGTCTTTTTAATTTGAGCATTGTGATATGAGTAATGAGATTGATTTTCTAAATGATAGTTCATCATCTGATTGGTTCAAGCAAATAATAGCTGTGGAAAATCACACTAATTCATAATTTTGTATAGTACCTGCAAATAGTCTTGAGCTTTACCAAAAGAAACAGTCTCGATGGTCAAATTTTGCTGCGGAAAACAGACCTTTATATCAACAATTTCACGAGTTCCATCTTTTTCAGAATTCCCAATGACAAACCTCGATGGATTACTGCTAAACTTACGCCACCAAGCTTTGCGCTCCCTCTGCTTTCTATAGAACAAATCTTTGACCGATTTCTTGTCGCCAATTGTTGTTAACGTCATTGTTTGGCATGAGGCTGGCAGAGGCAATCCGAACACTGTGCAGGGCTTCATTACTCCTTTGACTTTTTCCACTGATACCAATCCAAATGGTAAGGCAGCGCCACTAGTGTCCCGTAGACATTCTAGAGTCCATGGAACTTGGGAAATTTTTGTTGGGTAAATATTATACTTTGAGGATACGACACACTGCTTCCACCAGCTATCTTCAATATTTCGTAGAAGAAGCTGCCCATATGGACCAAAGATTAATTCAGTTTGCGTCGTGCTCAGAAAGCCTTTGCCTAGGGCTGACAATATTTGGTCAGCCTTCATAGTTCTTATGTTAGATCTTTCCGTCAGTAAGATCAACCGGGACGTTTCCAGGGGGTGCTACAAAATATCCCTCCTCAGTCAATGCCGCATTCTTCAAAACCTTTTTAGCGTAACCACCATCTGAAACTTTGTCTTCCCTCAGATACAGTTTTTCGTTTTCCAATACCGTATACATAGGCTGAATGTCGTCTTCAAGTTTTATGGAGCGTAGCTGATCCGCGAAGTGGATGGCTGCTCTTAGCCTCGCAATACCTTCCTTGCTACCAAAATTAACCAACGATAACCTCTCCAACTGTTCTATAGATATATCGTTTACAGTCGGAGCGATTTTCTCCACATCCTCCGAAAATTTTGTGGCGTAATAGCGACTTTGATATTTTCTCTTACACGTGTTACAAATTATTCGTACGAATTTCTCCATTAATCTGGTCAATGTAGCGTTGTAGCGTTGAGCGATGCAAATTGACAGTCAGCCGTAAGAGCGCACACAACACAGACCTAGCGGAACCCAAAGCCGGAACCAAAAAGCACCTACCTACCTACCCAAGTAGATACCACTGATCTCTACCAGTGGTAGATACCGATAATATACTAATAAATTAAGGATTTTTATATGCGTTTTAATAATTTTTGATCATTAGTAATTTTATTCAAATAAGTATTGTACATAGAATGATCATTTTTAATCACTTTTTCCCAATTCCTCAACGTTTGTCAGCTTATGATTACTTCTGTACTTGCTAATTTGGAAATATCAGTCAAATTTTTCATCCATTCATTTTTCCTGCGACCAACTGAACATTTCTATATTAAATGTTAAGCAGTTATTGAGAACAATATTATTTGAAACATAATAATCCTACGACTTCACTTGGGAGTCAATTGGTAGCTTGGGACCCTTTTCAATCCGGCTCAAATGAAAGACGTCACAATAAAATATCATTTGGACAACGCCGGCAGTGACCTGGATTGAATCATAGTGCCATTCTACGTAGTAACGGTAGATCCAATTTGCAATATAAAAACCTCTGTAAGTTTTGAGAGCCCAAAGATAATGGCTTGTGAAACGCTTAGCCTCTCCAGTCTTTGCGACCAAAAAGAGGTGTGGCAAAATAGCTACAGCTTCCAGGTAAACGCTGAAAGCCCAAGATATCTCTATGATGTTATAGTGGTCATGATTCACCAGTAGTGCCAGTGCCAGTGCTGGAATCACAAGAAACTGCACTCTATATAAGTGCGTCCAAATTTGTGGTCAGCATATCAATCGTTCTTCATTGCAAGTGAAAAGGTATAAATTGCATAGATTGAAAATAAATGTGTACCTGAACGTATCGTGATCTCTGTCATAAGTATGACTATAAGTGACGTAAATTAGAAAAACTGTCATGTATGTGCCAAAAATAAAGATTAGCTTCATCGTTGTGTTATAAATTGAGATATAGAAGAATAGTAGATCCATGTAGCGTGTTGTGCATACAATCGCATGTAAAATTTGAGACTTGCCACTGATACCTGGAATTTCAAATGATCCAATGATTCGTCAGAACCATGATCGGTACTTTTATCAACTATGAGTCCAATTGTAAGTACTACCAGATACTTACCGAGACAACTTCCAGTCTTCCATATTTCAAAGGGAAGTATGACAAGTGCAAGGAGGTGAAATGCGTCACCTAGTGCTTGGAATATCCTCATTTTGTTAAACTTTATTTTCTAACAATAAAATTAGTAATGGTATTGAAGCAACAGCTCATGCTTCAATGTAAAAAATTTACCCTTCTCCTTACTGGAAGTTAAGATAATCATTTGGCGACTTCTTTTAAATATTATTATTTAATAGTAATTTCCCCATGGATGACCTTGAGTACTTGTGTATATACCCTTTGCCTGTGTCAGTTTGTAAGCTAATATAGTAGTTCATGTTTACTTGTATGTTAACTTACACAATACTGTTACTTAACTGTTATATTTGTTACATTTGCAAGGAAAACGCATATATCTTCTTCGATCTAAATAAAGTACTGGAAATCAATGAAAAATTAATAAAATCCTGCTCTGCTTCCATGACACCAGAGATTACTGCTCATTGTCGGACTTATTAGAAATCCTCTTGGTCAACGCACTTCTCTCTATTTGCATGCACGGCCACGATTGCTTACGATGTTCATTAAAGATTTGTAGCCGAAGAGATATGCTTCAATAGCGCTGATATCTGTTACCGACTGACAAAAAAACTGTCAGAAAAACTGAGATAAAAAACAGCACTAATTAATAGAGATATAGTCAACAGCCATGTCGAAGTTAAGTGCAGCCTCGAAGCAACAGTGCAACGATGGTGCAGTCAAAAACGGTCAAAGGTGCAGCTACCTTGAGATAAAAATTTCCTAGAAACATCAGCGGAAAACTGAAGTCATATCGTTGAGAGTAGATACACGATACATCTCAAATACCATGTATAGATCTTTGGTATACCTATGCGTTGATATGATCTTACTTTTGCAAGAAATGAATCAACTGAGAAATAAGCTTTCCTCAACAACATAATCAAGACTATTTTGAAAAAGCGCGCTTCGACAACGTCTGATATGTAGCGGCGGCGCCCTGGGCGTGCCCTAGGCTGCGCGCACCCGGAAAAATAATTCCGAAGGACGCTGTCTGATCAGTCTAATTGTATATGTTAGAGCAATACATATGCGGTCTACCGCGTCGTAGGGTGAAACGTCAAAAGCGCAAACAAAATCAAGGATTTTCGTTGATCGAAAATCTATTGACGAAGCACATAAAATTCAGAAAACTTGACATCCGTATAACAAAATCTCAGGAAGCATCGCACAATGTCGATTTATCGTTATACTCACGCTGTAGTCTGCAGGATTCCCTTATCCCTACGAACCAGAGGAGAAGTTACACTTGATGAGGCCAGAAAACAGCACGAAACATTTGTTCGATTGCTCCGGGACCTGGGACTTGATGTTGTCGAACTTCCTCCGGACGAGAACTCACCCTTGTGCGCTTTCGTCGAAGATATATCTGTAGTGTGTAATGGTATTGCTCTCATTGCCAGGCCAAACGAACCTTCACGGACCAAAGAGGTAGGACTATCAAAAATGTCATCAGGTCTGCACATCCTTGCCTTTTACTTCTCTTTTCGTCCTCATTAACCCCATACATTATTCATTTTATCAAATAGAAGTGATACAAATTTTAGATCGAAACCATTCGAGCTGTGCTTAAAAAGGAGTTGGATATTCCATTGGTCGAAATAGCGGATCAAAATGCCAGGCTCGATGGAGGGGATGTTCTGTTTACAGGTAACTATTTCATTTCTGCAAAGAATGTCTTTTGACTATGAAGGGTTCATGACTAACCCTGTTGTTCAAAGGACGTGAATTTTTTGTTGGATTATCCCAATTCACAAATGAGGCTGGTGCCAGAGCAGTTGCAGCAGCATTTCCAGAATATCCCTGTGTACCCATCAAGGTCAGTTCAGTTGTTCGGTGATCATCTTTAATTCAGTATTACATCATCGTTACAAATATGTAGCAACTAGCAAATTCTGTATGACTCGCAATTTCTCATCTATTCAAGGTGGGTGATGGTGGCGAAGAGGTGATAGTGGAGACTTTAACCTCGGCCCCACTTCAGGTTGGGACTTGATAGTCTGGCTCTGTTGACTCTAGTTCATATATAATCCTAACCGATAATCACGTTTTTAGAACCACCTTGCAGTTGTATTCGACATAAGGATTTTCATTTCATTTCTGCTTTTTGATACTGACATATTGAAAAGCTCTATTGAAGTGAAAATCTTGAAAAAGTAATCGATAGTTTCAACGCAATTAGCACGCAATAAATCAACTTTCCACAGTATACAATTGTTTCACAAAGAGCACAGACTAAGCTTTGTCCTATTGGTAGCACAGAATTTTGTAGGAAAATATTTTCACCGCCATGTCTCATTATTAAACGCAAAATTGCAAAACATATGCCTCCTTATTGATGAAGTCGAGCCTCTTGATTCACTTAAAATTCACTTAATTGTTTGAAAAGATTTTGAAGTGATTGTCTTCGTTTTGTAAGGCATTCGAGTAATGCAAACTGAAATAGTAAATTTAAAAATCAACAGCAGGCAGCGTCTGAAAAATTAATTACAAAATATACTCGTGTGTGAAGGTTGCAGAATCAAAACGTTTGAAGGCTCTGGTAAGTATGGCTGGACCTGACGTTATTTGTGTTGGAGCAGGAAAAGAATCGCAAGAAGTTCTAAAGGTGAACATAGCTAGAACAGTAAAAATATATCTTGATCACTTTGAACAATCACTATACTGACCATTGTTTTTTTATGCTTAAAGCGAATCGAGCGTGAAGCAACATACACTTACCAAACATTAACGGTACCGGAAGATGCTGCCGCTAACGTTGTTTACGTTAACGGAACTTTGATCCATCGTCACGAAGCTGAAATTCCAGATTCATGCAAGGTTTTTGCAGATAAGGTTGAGTTCCCTACAAAATCACTCCAGATATCCGAGTTAGCCAAAGTAAGTTCTGGTCTTTCTTCTTGCTGTTTATTGGTACGCAGACCGAGACATATTCTTAGCATTTAGAGATATTTATAAAAATTACAGATCAGATATATAAAATTGAACAAGTTTTTGAAACATCGGTATGATTATTCAAAGGTATTTAAAAAACTAAACAAAGTGAAAGCGAATCGTTGAATTTTATGAAATATTACATATACGTATAGGAACTTTATGAGATTTGAACGAAATTTACACACTCTCAGTTATATATTAAGGTAATCACTGAATTATT
Organism: Athalia rosae; assembly: GCF_917208135.1. Classification (NCBI taxonomy): domain Eukaryota; kingdom Metazoa; phylum Arthropoda; class Insecta; order Hymenoptera; family Athaliidae; genus Athalia; species Athalia rosae. The sequence goes on from NC_064027.1 coordinate 26,556,506, forward strand.
ACCCATATTCTTTTTCCCATCTCTATTTTAATTAATTAGAGACATACAATGAATAAATAATTTAATTGTTACCATCCAAGACGGAACAAAAAATTTTTCATATTTTAAATCTGTAATATAGATATTTAAAATAATAATATATAATTACATTGATATTGATACAATATAAGATTAATATATTCAAATGTCAAACATAGCTTTACTATGTAAAGAAAACATTGCATTTTGACGGTACGTCGATATCGTTGCATTTTTTTTCTGTCAACGTTTTTGACAATTGTTTCTTTAATTTGTCATTATCGAATAAGCTTTGAGACTCTCTTTTCAATCGATCGACTAGCTTTCTACAGTCTTAGCAAGCCAGCAGCTTTTTTTTCTACTGTTATATTTTATACAGCTACAGAATTAGGCAGCTTCTCAACCTAAGAACTATGTTATTCATTAAGAAAACGTGATTTATTCTAACTACACTACAGTGAGAATGAAATGAGAATAATGTATCAATCGCGTACTTTCGAACGGAACGGTTGAATTTGACACAAAAAATTGAATGATATTTAATGATATCAGAGTTTCGGGCGATAAGCGACAGTGGGATCAACCTGATTGATATTTACTTTTTATCCTCAGACACTTTGTCACTAGTCACTAAATAACTCCTTTTCCTAATATACGATTTTACTGAAGCTTGAGCCACGAATCTTTCTTCCACAGAATATTTTATGTATTTAAATTTTGATATGTTTTATTTAATATTTATAATACCAGCACAAAATATATACCATGAAGATGCTTGGGCCATTCATACCTACGATAGTCAGAAATCACATCTTCTATATTTACGTTTATTTGTTTGCCACGATTTATGCTTCTCAATAAAATGTTTCTCATCGCAATACGAAATTCCTTAAAATAAATTCACTGTCAAAATCTTATTTACAGGAGACATTTATTAATTAGTTACACAATTATTTTGTACAAATTGGAAGGATATAAAGTAAAAGTGCAGAATAATGACAATGGGTGATTCAGAAATTTATATTTTAACTCATATCACAAAACACGAATCCCACGCTTTGGCATTTACATTTTTTAAAAGAACCTTGAGAGTACCTTTAGAACCCACATCAAAAGTTCTTGGAAATGCAGTACCTTGTGGTCTCATATACAAAGTATGCATTGTCTGCTCCCATTTGACAGGTGATACAAGATGCTTCAGTAAATGTCTTGAAATTTGTTGTACATTTCTGTATGGCTTCCCATCTATATTTGAATAAACGGGCACTTGGGGCATTTCGAATTTAACAGTTTTCAGTGCTTTGCTAAAAATATCCATTGCTGGTTTCATTAGTGAGGTATGAAATGCCCCGGATGTAGGAAGTCTGCTTGTTCTTCGAATACCAAATTGTTTTTTGTTAGTTTCTATATATTTAAGTGCCTCCTCACTCCCAGCTATTATTTTCATATCTGGATGTAAGTAAATGGAAACCCTGTAAAAGAAATTTAGCCTTCAAATAAATCAGCATAAATCTCTAAACAAAGATTTTTTCAAACTGATCAGCACCTGCATTCTGGTGATTCGACTCCAGTATCTAATGCCCAGTTCTTTGCTTTAGTGCATATATCACTTATGTTGGCTGCTGGAGTATAATTGACAGACATCATTCCCTGAGGAGTTATTGTTGCAGCATCTTGCATAGCAGCAGCCCTAATTCTAACCAATCTAATACCTGCTTCGAAACTTATTGCTCCAGAAAATATCAAAGCAGTAATTTCTCCCACACTGTAACCAGCTATAGCTATACAAGTTTCCATAGCTCTAGGTCGTTCTTCTTTCAGTTTCTCAAGAGCCGCTAGGGTAGTAACCACAGTTGCAAGTTGATTATACTCAGTACGATTTAAAAGTTCTGCAGGACCTTCTAGACATATCTTTAAAAGATCATATTCTAACACTTCGTTGGCTATTTCAAAAAGGTTCTTTGCATCCGGAAAACGCAAGTACTCTTTAACGTCACCCACTTTCAGAGTTCCCTGACCTGGGAATAAAATTATTGATGTCTCCGATGGGTTTACCTTAGGTCGGTGAGCATGCCTGCCTTGAACATTGAGTGATGCTCCCTCAGAGTATATAGACGACAACCATCCGGTGTCTTTGGAGGTATCTTGAGTTACAGCATCCTCAAGAAGACGAGATATATCCTCTGTGGCTCTTGGTTTGCCCTCTGTGGCTACATCGTGGATATCAGTAGGCGGTTTATCACTGCAAGAACGATTTAGACTCTGTCTAGAAGGACGAAACTGCTTATATTGCTTGGAAAGAGCATTGTAAAATTTCCGAGAAAACATTATTTGACAGAATTCAACAGTGCACTCTACGACGAAAATCAACCGATTGTTATCTTAAGAAGGAAAATATGAAGTTGATGATAGCAAAACACAACACAATACGAAGAGTGCCCACGTGAGGAATTATAGGTATATATATGCTTTGGTTTGCTTTGGTGCCCACGACCGGTTAAACTTTCAGCAGAAGACATTCCAACAGTGATCAACAATACGTCCACCATCTTGCACAGGAGGCAGAGTGGGATAGGCGCGAATCTGTTTAAAACGATACTGATTTGTAGAAGCATTGATAGCTAATCTTCAGTCAACGTTGATAGTAGTGGTCATTAGCTTGTTAACTGAACGATTATCTGCGGGCCAATAATGAACATAGTACAAATAACATTTGTAGGTAATTTCGTAACATTTATATGATAGCGTTATATCATTTTTAATAAGAAGAATAAGTTTGCTAGATAACGTGTTTCTGGTCGCTGAGTTGATCGACAGATTTGAACGCTTCGGTAGATAATTAACATATTAATCCGTATTCGTCATGATGGCCACTGAATTTGAGATCGTCATACTCTTCATTCTTTCGGCTGTAGCATCGTCGAGGTAAAATTGGCTATATAGCAAACTGTTATTCTGACTTACATTATTTTTTCTACCTTATTTGAGCTATAGAGATCCAACGCCCATAACTCGTGTAGGCAAACTTATTGTCGACACTGATGCTGGTGGCGATGATGCAGTTGCCCTTATAATGGCAGCTGAATCCGAAAAACTCAACGAGGGACCAAAGCTAATTGCCATCACGTGTGTAAACGGAAATGCTGATGTTGATAGGGTTGCTGTCAACGTTTTAAAGACCCTAAAGATCGTCCAGAGACTCGACGTGAGTCGAACTTGAAGTTGAAATATCAAACTTCGTATAGTTGCAAATGCTTATTCCCGAAAAATTTTTTATCTAATTGTTTCAATAGATTCCTGTTTACAAAGGTGCCTCGCATCCTGTAATGTTGCCTGTTACTTACGATTACTATTATGGCAAAGATGGATTTGGAGATTTCCATTATCCTGAACCTCCTTCAACAACCCTCATCCAGACGAAGCATGCGGTAATAGCTATGATCGATCTTGTCAAAGAGTACCCAGGTCAGAATGAACAACTAGAATACTTGATTATATTTATGACAAAAATTTTAATAATCATTAATTATACGAAGGCGAGGTTACGCTTTTGGCTTTGGGTCCGCTGACAAATATTGCCCTAGCAATTAGAATGTATCCGGAATTCCTTGAAAAGCTTCAGCAGCTCATAGTTATGGGCGGAAGCACCGAAGGTCGTGGTAACATGAAACCCAGTATCGAATTCAATTTTTTTGCTGACCCATCCGCCAATCACATCGTCCTATCATCCGCATCAAAGCCCATAACATTGGTACCTCTTGAAACTACGAAGAGGGCTCGAGTTGATACGGTACGTTATTAATTATTCACAAACCATATCTTTATTACCGCTGGATTGTATTTTTTTTTGCAGGAATTCAAGATGTCATTGAACCAGACAAATAACATGAAATTTTGGTTAATTCATCAAGCGGGCAACTCCATTTCAAAACCAGTCACTCCATTATGGAACTCTCCAGATGCAGTGGCAGCTGCAGTGGCTCTGACTTCCGGATCGGTCATCACTAGAATGGAGGCTTGCTATTCTGAAGCTGTCTATGAGGGAGTGAAAACTGCGGGAATGATATTAGTCGACTATACGAATATTACTGACAATGTGGCCAATATAAATCTTGTTCAGGATATCGATACAGGAGCTTTAAAACAACTTTATTCTAATTATCTCAAATGAATGCATGTACATTCTTGCCAAGAACTCTTCAGCTGTTGAACGAATCTCTGCTTATCGTTAACGATCGGTACATGGGGAAGATCATTTTGGAATTAAATGGCTGTGACAGCTGTAAATGAATAAAATATTCAAAATCGTAATAATCTAGACTTTGACTCTTGATCTTTTTTGATTTTAGGGCGAACAATCAATATATTCTTTATTAGTGTATTCTTATGTACGTCGAGCTCGGGAATCCGAAAAACCCAACAATTAGTGTCCGCCCAGTAAATTAATCAGCTATAGAAATGACCAATTTTTCACTTTTCGAAGTGAAAATATTGAGATATGTATTTCGATTGAATCCGTGTCTCTGAGCTCGAAATACATCAGAAAACACGTCGCTCAAACGGTTCATGAAATATTTAATTTTTAGTCCCATCAATCGCGAAAATCCAAAGATCACAGCCGATGATGGTTTTCGATTTGGGGTCGACAACTGAAAATGGATTTTGTAGTGTATTCTAGTATTACATTTAATCAATAGAAGGATGAATGATTCGTAGATATCAGTTTAAGAAAAAAGTCTCTTCAACAATTTATTGGTAATATGTAGACAGTGCCCTCTATAACCCAGGTTTTGTTCAGCGTATTTATAGACAGAGTTGTTATAACAATAAGTATTTTAGACTAATGTATAGTATTATGCAAAGGGACAGTATTTTCATGGATCGGGAGAGTAGAGATATTTACTACTTCTCCCTAATTCAATATTACAATTCGATTTTTTTAGATAAATAGATAAATATACCGCCACTATTTTTTATCTCAATTATCTCTTAAATTATAAGATTCAATGAATGCTGGTAAAGAATCACTAAAATTGCATTCAATTATTCATCTAGCATGCAATTCCGCCCTCCCCTTGAACTTCAAACTTTGAAAAAAATTGCAAAAGTTTTTCGCTCAAGGAGTTTCCATTCTATTGTTTCTGGAATAAATTCATTTCATGCTGATTCACAAACAAACTGGAATAGGACTTTGATCGTAGTATTTTCCGTTTTGAAACGCAAATTAATTTTTTTTTTTTTGTTTGCTAAATTGAAGTGCGGAATAGAATTGACACTTATTATTTTTTTTCACGATACGTCGCTTAAGAATACGCACATTTTCACACGAGATGAATGTTTCACTTTCATTTCAATGTGTTTTCAAAATGATACAATAGTATATTGTGTAAAAAAAACGAAATCCTATAGTCAAACGGTGCGTGCTTGGTGATGACGTACAAAGAAACACAATGACTTCACTTCTAGAGATGGACATGCGTTGATTGTTGGGGTTGTTTTACATTATTTCAATAATTTTTTACATGCATATACTTTTCCGAAAAGTTATGCTTTGATGTTGTAAGTGAAGCTGTGAGTTTTACTATTATATATCTATAAGATTTGTGTAAACATGATCATTGCCGTGCCATAAAATATGAGGCATGGAATTGATAATAGACATGCAAAAAACGTATGCACGTTTGACATTGACTAAAAATTGAAAATACTTTACGTCAATGGCAACAGTCTCATTAGATAGGGTACCTTATTATACAAATATTGGGCCGAGTTCAATTCCACCTTTGTTATCCATCATCTTTCCTTCATCTATTCAGCGCTATTCACGTTTGCTTGCGAAACACTATTTATAATTTATATTTTTCATCTTATACCTATATCTAAATATGATTGAATCACAACCGATGGAACACACAACTCCTACACTGCCACGCACGCTTTCTTGTAGACCTACATAATGTACCAGTTATGTATTAATTACTTTATTCTGTTTTTATCTTCATGAAAATGTTATCTTAGCTTTCATTGACACCTAGTCCATCCATCTTCTTTCGTCTTTCTTAATATTTTGTCACCTCGAGTTCACAAACGATGTTTTATTAGCGACCAACGCCAAACTCTCTAGCGTCATCCTCGGTTATGTCTCCGTACTCCCATATGTTGCGATGACTTTTCTTTGCCTCTTGTTGAGCTGCTTGGTAGTCTGCAATCTATAAACATTGATGTTGTTTAGGAAAATAGGAAATCTTGTCGAATGAAACAGATTCATTCATCACAGATGCCACTAAGTTTGGACACTTACGAATTTGGCAAGCCTTTTTTCACGCCGATTTTCCACCAGTAGAAATCCATCGAGAATAAGGCCTCGCGCAACGTCGTCTTTAGTGGTTGCATCAACTATAGTAGCGGCAGCCAGATTGTTGACTTTGTATTCAATATTTAATAGCAAAGTCTTCCCGACCGTATCTTGCTGCAGCATTTCGACGGCCATCTTTTTGTAATCATTCTAAAAATGAAGTGAACTCCGATCATCGAATTGAAAATATTTTTAAACTCAACCATTAATCTTCAGCTTTCAATCCAAATTAGAAACTCACGTCATTAGGTAAAGTGACGTATGCCAATAAATATTCTGTGGCGTATGGTTTATCAGTACCAAAAGATCCTGGCATTGCAGCTACTCTCGTAACGTCTAATGTTTCCCTGTTACCATAATCGATGTAAAAGACACCGATGTTGGGTCCAGTGACCTTTTCTATTTTAACACGATACCACTGATCGTCCTCTGTGAATTTTGCAACGGCTATTTCACCACGCTTAGGATTATACGCTCCAGGAAGCGGAGGATTGGCGGTCAGTTCCTGACGAAGGCGAGAGAGCAGACCCTCTAAAACGTCACCTTGATCGACATTCTGGGCAAAAAAGTGCAGATCTTCGGTAACTTCAGTTACCACAACCTTTTGGTAGTCCACCTTCCTTTCTGCAGTATGCACTTCTTCTTCTGGCTCTTCTATTTCAGCCTCAACTTCAACGTAATCTTTCCAGATCTGAAAAAACAGAGTCATTTAGTTTTGGAATTTTATAATGCTAAGCTATGGATGATCGTAACCACTCACATTGAGTTTTGCTTCTTTCGCCGCTTCTTCCGCTGTAGTCAGTTCTCTATAATATTCCGTATGCTCTGCTGTAGGATGAACTGTTGCCAGACCAGCTTTAACGATAGCTACAGATAGATTGACTCCATCAATCCATAGCCAACCGATGAAATTCCCACCCTTGGTGTCCATTGAAATAACTTGAATCTGCACGTCACGTTGAAGGCATCGTTCTTTAGTGAAATTGAGAGCTTCTTCACCATATGGTGCACCTTCCACAGTAGTCGTGCCTCCTGGAGCTAAGCGAGGACCACGAGGTGCGTTTATACCAGCCAAAAGGAAGGTAATCAAACAAGATTCTTTTCCCAAATATAATCTTAGTCGAGAACCACTGGTTATAAATTCAACAATTGCCTCGTTGCGCGAACGTTGCAAGTGGGGCAAGTAGCGTTTGGCCTTGATAACATCTCCAGCTACATCCGTAACACGATGCGCCACAATTTTGTCTTTTCCGTGCAGCCCAGCTAACGATTTAATAGCTTTGTTCTCCGCTGCTAACAGATCGTTATAGTGCGATGATCGGTAATCACTATCTTGTCTATTCCTCAAAACGGTTGCTAGTCCTTTCGAGATCATTGTCTCCGCAACGTTGCTATTCAAAACCAGATTAAAAATGTTACAGGTCCAGTTTTATGCATTAAATATTTCCCCAATTTTCCCAGAACTTACCTTTTACCAATGGTAACAGTGCAACAGATTTTCTCTGGGTAGCTTTGTCTGGCAGGTTGAATGTAGTCCACAACGACTTTAACTTGCTTGCCAATGAGTTTCTTCCGTAGAAATTCACGAGCTTCGAACATCCATGGAATGTCGTAAAGATTACGGAAGTCTTTTGGCCTGGTAGCAGCTTTTCCATCTTCGCCTACAGGTCCTCTAGGAGGTCGAATACTGCTCAAAAAGATTTTTTTGCTCGTCCCACAAGGTGTTTTAACAATCAATGCTTCAGCTGTAACTATCTCTACAACAGTGGCATTGTACTCTCGTTCCTTACTAGAGATTTGGGGGCCAGAAGGAACATAATCCTCCCAAATACGTAATCTATTTTCTTTTGCAAATTTCTCAGCCTGGTACAGTTTATCTGCACCAGATTTCATGAACGCCATCGACCAATCAACACAGCGAGCAAAACCCTCACGTAGGAGTGCTTCAGCGATATTTCCTGCACATAAATTAATTTCACTCACAATTAGTTCATTGTTGTTATTGGAATAATAAAAAAGTGAGACCTATTTTTAGGATTTTGTTGAGCACTCTTAGTTCTGATCATACTATATAGTAAGTCAGGTGGAAAATACTCGTTTATCTACCTCTGTCATAAACTTACTACACGTAAATATTCCTGAAGTAGTTCAGGACGGAGGATTATACATTATTGGTTTATTAACGATTAATGATTACGATTATTGTATGACCTAATATAAATTACCTCTTGGGTGGATGATGCTGCCAACAAAATTGTTGTTATTGACAGATTCCAGCACGATTTCGATGTCTTTTTGTAATAGTCTAGATTCCACAAAGTAGCGAGCTTCTTCAGCAAAAGGTACAACAACGGATGGGTCAGGTTTTCCTTCCTCCAGTTTAAATCCAGGACATCGAATTCCAGAAATCATCAAGGTTATATGATAAAAGTCTGGCAGTAAAAACGCACGCACCGTCGAACCATCCCTCACATGTTCGATCACAGCCTTAACTGGTTTTCCAGCCAGTTTATCGACCAGATTGTGAGGATTCTCTACAGACCATTTTATGTCGCGAATATGTTCAGACGCAGGTGCACCAGACCATTTTCCTTTTCCAGCTGCCTTTGCAGCATCTTCTAATTCATGAAGGCGCGTTAATTCAGGTGAGATGTTGCGTACACCTTCTCTTCGAACGGTAACTAGACCTTCCGATACCAACGATTCGGTGATATTTTCTCCAGATGTTGTATCTATTGATGAACAATATGCTTATTATATTGTGTAAAATAATTGATAAGCAGCATGAATTGTATGAACTTGATCAAAATCCAATGAAATAGCTTTTTTGTGAGAATTTGACTATTACCTTTTCCCAACCAAACGACTCCATATTCTCTCTTAGCATTCTGAGGTCTTTCAAAAGTGAATATAACTTCTTGACCGATGAGCTTTTTACGCAGGAATTCTCGAGCCTCCCAGGCATAAGGCTCATCTTTAGTTTCATCGGCACTATAAAAATTATTGAAACAATATTATGCACACATGCTTCAGATTGCCACAAACAATTCATTTTCTGGAATGATTATCATTCCAGATACTGACTTGCTAGTTGCTCTGCGTCCTAATTTAGGAGCGGTGATGTTGGACAAGATTAGCGGCTTCTCTGGTGGAGGGCCACCCTTGGGCTGGCCACGGATGATGATTGAATCACCCGAAAGCACCTAAGAGTTTAGGGATTATAGACTAATAGAATAATCGTTATCGAGACAACTTTCCATTGCTCGGTACTGCCTAATGAACGTTATAGCAGTGGTACTGCTGTATCGCAACAATAACACACGAACAGCTGTTTTGATGGTTTGGAATAGTATTATCAGGACGTGATTTCTTAAACTATCTGAATTGTTTTAGGTACGTTTGATATCAGAATTTAGGAACAGCGTCTGAATTTAACTGAAACATTTTTTTGCGCAAAGGAACGAAAAATTCAGGGATAAATAGATGGCTTGGAAAGGATTCAATTTTCTGATTTCTGATAAGCTCGAGGTAAGCCGAGAATTTAATAGAACAGGTTAAAGGAGACTCTGATTAATGATACCATATGCCTCCCTCGACCACCATGCTCTTGCCAGCAGGGCAATGTGCTCTCAGGTTGAGGATCTGAATGAAACCGGAGATGTTTGTATAACAACCCCTCAGTGTAAAATCACGAGGTGCTAGTAAACATTACTACATCTGTTTGTTGAAATTTATTATTTACCTGTTTCACGATACCGATGTGGGTTTGGAGCTGAGGAGCAGCCAAAGTGGGAGTGCTCATCGTGCTCAGTTTTCTCGGCACTCAGAACGCAAAAAAAAAGAATTGTCACGTGACTTAACACGGCGTTTCGTTGCACCCCGTGAGGTCCGTTTACCACTTAATATTTAACTGCTAAGCAGGGTATTTCAAGCGATGTTTTGCATCTTGTGTATCGCGGGGCAATATTAAATTTGCGGTTACCACGTATTTAGAGTCGTCGGCAGGAGCGCGATCTACAACACAATCGGATAGACGACGGACGTCAACGGAACTTTTACTTTGTTGGTGGTGATGTGGCAACACGCGACACACGACGCGTCATACTCTGACGAGTGATTGGAGAAGTTTGAAAATCTTTCACGACACACGTTGACTGAAGATTTCAGTCCACGCGACACGAGTTAAAATCCATATGGGCCACAAGAACATCGTGAAAATCAACGCCTTTCTCTTTAACGAATCGGTCAATACCATTATTTTTTTTTCTGAATCAACTTCATTTTTATCTTACTGATTACATATCTGATCCGTTGCATCATTTCTCAATGATTGCACAAAGTTCTTATCCCAGCTTACTGCAAATCTGTCTTTTTGGAAAAATCTAATTATAGTCGAAGGGTTTCTTTTTTCATTTGTTAATAAAATAATCCGTAGTATCAATCACATTTTATTTCTATATGTATAAATATACATACAGTAGTCAATGTCAATGGTTTAAATGATAGAATTTACTTCTATATACATACTGATTGTTTAATTAATCCATTAGTAAATTTATAATTGCAAATAATCTATGCAACTATTGAAATTTATCAATCAGGTCTTTGCATGCTCCGACATCGGATACGATATATATTTTAAAGAATAATCGATTTATCATTCGGTGTTACAATCTTTAAAATACCAATGTGATCATGTTTCACAATAACAACAATAGAGAAGAGTAAATTGTTTTCAATCATTGCATCATGAGTGTAACGGAAACTCAATCTATTAGATTCAATAGTCTTGGACTGATTCGTAATTGTTGTATGGGACTTGATCTGAACGGCCATTACTGTCTCCATCAGGGATGCGATATTTTTCCTCATGCTCGTCTTCATACTTCACAGCCGCCTCGTTGTACGATGTCGAGTAATTGTTGCTATAGTCGGGATAATCTGCAAATAACCGTGACATACATTTTTTATCATTTGATCCAATGATTCCGAAGTCCTCTGATATTTTCATAAGGTATTCACAAATTCAGACGACGTCTCAGACTTGCGAGTTTGTGTTACATAAAATTTTAATCGGGAACAGAATACAGGGAGATACTGACCATCGATTGGTTCTTCCTTGATGCGAACTTCTTTGACATCTTCATCCTCACGATCTCCACGATCCTTACGTTGCTCTTTACGATCACGATCTCTATCTCGTCGATCACGTTTTCGCTCCCTGTCACGTTCACGATCCTTGCTACGAGACCTCCTACGTTTGCGTTCCCTGTCACGATCTCGATCACGATCTCGCCTTTCTCGAGGTCGTTCCTCTCTTTCAATCTCTTCGATGTCAGGATCAGGAACTCTTTCTCGACTACGTCTACGTTTGCGGTCACGAGATCTGGTCCTTGACCTGCGTTTGCGTTCTCGTGATCTCCTACGTTCTCGATCAAGTCCACGATCGCGTTCTCTAATCAAAAAAAAAAAGAAAATACCATTAATACCTGCATATTCCTTATTACCCCTTTCCTATTGCAGAGCACTCACCTTTCTCTATCGAGCCCACGTCCAGTAGCTTCTCGTTCTCTTTCAAGCCGATAGCGTTCTCTTTCGCGTTCGTTATCTTCTCTGCCTGAATGTTTGATGTTGACGTCAGGTCCGCCTCTACGTGTGCCTCCTAGACCACCACCGAGTCTTCTAGGTAGCCATCCTTTAACTGTCCTTGCTCGTTCCACATCAACCAATACTCTTCGACCATCTATTTTCTTACCATCCGCATGTTTATACGCAGCTAAAATAATTAATAGTTCATTATTGGGCTATCGAAATATGCTACACGTACCTGAGTGGAAGCACTTTGTTTTTTAACCCCGATATTCAGAGAAAATACTGGCTTAGCAAACTTAAACGAAACTGATGTTAATTCCTAAAATGTTGTCTCGCAAAATGTTGTGAAATATCTATGATTTTAATGCACCCAACAGAGGACAGGAATGTTTTTCTGCATCGTTCGGATGGGATAGTCATGGTCTGAAGGGTTATTGCTAAATTATGCGGATAAAAGGTGTGTGAATCTCTCAATGCCCCAACTCAGGTAGAAATAATTGTGTTTTGGTTTTTCTTTGTTTTTTGCAGAATACCTACGTACAAACGGGGAGCTGGAAATATATACATTTTCTCCAATAGATATTTCTAAGAACCAATATTTCTTCGCAAGTAAGTCATCTTACCCAATGACCGTTATAATAATTATATTCACAAAGAATAAAGGGTATGAGACGCCGATTCGTTGCATGGTTGACGTGACATTATATCAGCTAATGACTCATGTTATCCCGTGTTGTACAACGGAGTAAAAGAATTCGATCTAACACGATACTCTACATGCAATGCAAGATTTTACATGCAAATTCTGGAAGTGTAATTGAAACCTTAAAAAAATTTCAATAATTCAATGATGAAATATTTCATAAGATTTCCAGATGCTAACACCATAATTGGATTACCTTGAATAGTCATATGGAATTATTGATTGTTATTTGTGCTCGAACGATACTTTTTTACCTCAATTTATCAAACAAGATAACAGCGTATTGTTATAGAAGAATATAATATGTCAGCTATGATCGCACAGCTGCCTCAGCACCTTGATTCTAGTAAATTACTTCATTTGTCAGAAAGTATAGCAGATACAAAAAATACCTACCGCGGCTACTTACGTACGGAAGTTAACACAAACTCTAGGTACTTTTAATTGTGAAACGAACTTGTAAGTGACTCGCGGGGATAGAGTAGGCCAGCGCGTACGCTATTCATTGGGAAGGTGCCCAGTCTTCGATTGTTCGTTCAATCTCCGGAGAAGATTACTTTTGTTTTTACCTGGTGCGCTTAGTTTACATATTCATATATGTATGTATCTTTTCATATCATTGTATATAATTTGTCAATTTACTTACAACCAAACTGTGCGCATTTTATGTACTTTTGAATAGTTTCAATAACTTGTGATTTTGAATTTAATATATTACATAATAATTATTGGGCGATTCTAACTGTTCCTCCCTTTTTTTGAATTACTTTAATTGTCTTATGTTTTGTGAAATTCATTTGCTCACAGAATCATACCACAAACATACATACGGTTGTTGAGAATGAAAAAAAATTTTTCAAATAAAAATAAGTTGTTAGACTTGAAATAAATAAAATAAATAAACACCCTGGAAAGGTTACCTTTTTTTTTTTTTTTTGAAAGAAAAGCAGTGTACGGTAAATTAGTATTCCATAGAGAAATTGCTCAAGGGATATAACATAGGATTGACGAATCTATAACGCAAGTTGTATGCAAATAACGATGATGTAATTTGTGCTGTCACGATTGGTTCTGAATATTCGCTGAAACTATGGTTAGAGAATGTGGGAAAACCTTTCCTAATTGAATGAGGCCCTGACATGAATCTGCTACGTAGATGTTTATCAAATAGTTAGAATCTCCTGACGCGTCTGAATTTTATTTCATACCTAAAGTAAACCTGTAGTCATCGTAACTTGTAGAAGCAAGAAATGTCCATTGATCACTTCCCTGAACCTCCTTACATTTATTCCCATTATTTCAAAAGACTCAATGCATAAATTTCAATGTGGAACACCAATTTTACGCACAGCAATTTTTCGATCAAACAAAGTAATGTAGGGGTGTTCCTATATTCTAATGTAAATGTGGGCTAAACTTAACACTTAACGAGAAGTGGTGAGTGTGACAAGATTTGTAAAATTTCTCATCTGGCTCATTCAGACAATAAAATATGAAACTGAACCAGGTAAGGTAAACAGGGTAAGCATAGAATCTAACAAACGATGTTGTATGTTGGATCTTACCACACATACAAACCTATCATATCAGGCAGGTTCAGGGATTTTGCATGGAATAGTGAACGGCACTAGTTGCCGGCAGCGGCCGCCACGCTGTACCAAGAACAAGATAAAAACTGTATTAATCAAGACAGCCAATATTGTTTTTCGTGATTCGTTTACCATATACTTGTATTTACTAGAAAAATGGTAGACCTGCATGGATGTATGGCGGGACCCCCTTTACCGTTCAGGCTTAGTATCAATGAGAATGAATGGATGGATAGTCTAACTATAGCCCAGCCCAACTATACTATTTGGATGTGATGCTAGGGTGTATGGAGCTTCGTACTATAGGGCAATAGAGACTTCAAAAGGGGGCTGCTTTTTCTGAGTTACTTACAGTGCATGTCCCTCTCGTGTTCGTACTCGATGAACGCATAACCTCTTGGCTTCCCATTGATTGTGTTATGGATCACCACGATCTATGACAAAAGTATTACAGAGTTTTATAACAAATATTGTTTTTAAGTTTCTAAAATATCTGACATATACATCGTACTCACTTTCTTTACAGGGCCGTACACCTCAAACTCTCTTCTAAGTTTCGATTCTGACGTATCGTAATTCTGTAATGAATGAGAATACATTGTAATAATTAAAGAGTCTGGGTTAGGGGCAGATTTTTTGTACATCTACAAAAAACATGATTCACTTACAATGCGTGCTACGAAGAGAGTCTTGAATGGGTCTGCAGTAACATTAGGAATACCAGCTGGGTCCCATACAGCAATTTCTTGTTCTAGTTTGTATGCCACTTGCTCAGCGCGTTCTCTTCTACGACGTTCTAACCGTTCCTCGCGTGTCTCCATGCGTACAGGAGATGGAGTGTCTTTTGGATCCTAAGAGTGAAAGTAAACAGTTCATATTTTGAAACTCATATTGGCATTAGCTCCAATCTGATAATTTTATTTTCTGCTAGAACGCTGTTTGCTGCCGTTTAGCCGGGTAATGATCGAGGGCAACGTTTTGGGCGATAGAAGGGGGCGATTAATGAAAAGATCTCGACGAAACGTCAACTCATGACAATAAGTGTTAGGCTGGAAGTTGTAATTATTATTGACTGAATAACTGACCTCAAAATACTTGAGAAAAGCCCCGACGCCGATGTATCCTCCATTCTTTTTCTCATGGGGTAGTTTGTTAGCTGGTGGTAGATATGGAATGGGATCTCTCGGCGCGAAAAGGGCGAGTAGATTCGGCGGTAGAAACTGCGTCATCGTTGCACAAGTCTTTCGGCTAACGTTTCGGCATCAATACAACGACCGATCGGTCCGAATGTACGCTTTGAGCCAACTCGAGTTACCGTCGAGGAAACTAAACACACTTTATACAAAATGGCGATTCTTGTTTCCACTTTTCTTCTTCCTACTTCCACACACGACTGATCACTGCATCACGCGTGCGTCAAAAACGCTACCTAACGTCAGATGCGACCACTACGTTGACGCCCCACGCTGCTCTGTGAGTAAGTGTTCTTTAAGTGGATTCCATTTACTGTTGCTTTAGTAGTCTTTTATTGTTGAATTCCATTACCCGTACAGAAGGTTTAAGGCGCGTTAATAAGTTCGTGATTTTAGAAATCTTTCTTCTTTTCCTTTTCCGTACTTTATCACATTAAATAACTGATAATTGTAGCCGGGACGAGCATTGCGCGTTGTCGTTGATTGTTCAGGAAATAACCCCATTGATTTGATAACTGAAATAAAATTTGATTCGCTAAATTTTCTAATATCATCATCGGTGAAGCGTTGATTGAAGATTAGTACCAATCATCAGTCAACGGGTGACGTGCAGAATATTATATTTTTCTTTAATTATCCAGATTTCTTTGAATTAGACATATTTTCGTGCTGTGATCGACGATTTTAATCGAACGAGATTCAAATCATCCAGATACAGCGCTAGCGCTATCTGGCGGGCCGAAACAGAAACTTCAATCAAAACAAACCACGATTTCACTTGAACCGCCGATTTTCGCGGGTGGCCCTCGACGCTCCATAAAATTCTTAGATTCTACTCGTTTGAATATCGTGCTCTTGTGCTGAATTATTTGAAACAGTTTTGTTGAAGCTGTCCCTAATCGGTCGGAACATATTTTTCATCAGTATAATCTGATTTAGTTGTGATTTTCGGTCATTTGCCAGTGTCGTTGATTCGCCAGAGCCGATTCCGCGTCGTTCTATTAGTATGCACAAGTGTCGTGATTTCTTTCGGTTTAAGTATTGTGTATCATTCCAACATCGTGCAATTAATTTTCCAGCATGAATGTATAAGGAGTATCGAAATATTCCTTTTTTTGTTTTTCCTAACTTTGTGAAATTACTCAACGGTATTCCACAGCATTGGATTGAATTAAAGATCGTAAGGTATTCCACCATTTTTATTTCAATTTCAATAGTCTCTTCAAAATTTATCGACAATGAGCCAGCCCGTTTTCGAGTCTTGTCTGGCAAAGTCTTTGAACAAGAAAATCTTCCCATTAATCGATTTACTTTCATACTAATCCATAAACTGTTTTCCGTTCCAGGGTTCCTAAGTAAGAAAAGACTCAGAATGCCGTCTTTGGGTACCAGGTATCAGTTTCTCCGGTCTCGTATGCCAACTGCTGTACGTCAACTGCGTCAACGTGGTATGTATGATATACAAATGATTACGAAATTGAAATATTTCCGAATCTTCTCGTAAATCTTCTCGTTCGTATGGTAGAAATAATTTTTGGTCTGCAACTGCACTAGTTTATTTTATCGACTAAAACAACTCTGACGTCACCAAACGTTCCAAGTTTTCAACGTGCATTAATGCTTACCGGAAATTACGACCCTCACTTGCCCCCGAACCGTGCACCCACCCCTACAGGCTGCGATTCTCGACTTATATAGGACGCGAACCATTTTAATCCCACTTTCCGTCCACCCTTCATTGCAGCTATTTTAAGTCACATAAAACATAGTCCAAATCAAGCATCAAATGCTATTTTCGTATCTTGTCATTTTATTTGACGGTTTCCCGCGAATAACGTGTTTAACCATTTTCGAACATAATTCCGTGATATCCGCAATAACGCTGATTCCTGAAAGATGTATTTTCAGATAAATTTTATATTCTAATCCCCACTTTTATGTGGGTTATGCTCTTCTGGTTCTGAGACCTCGATGTACTACAAAAATCGGCGATGATACAATTGTCACAACGTGGATATATTAATATCCATGTCTTCTCGTCTAATGAATATGCGTTTTTATTCATACGCGCAAGCGAGCATTAATTAATGTACATTGGACGTCATAAACTGCAGCGTTAACTGATCTTGATTTCTTTTGTTTACTCTAGAAAATCTCTATCATCCGCTATAACTATATGCAGCACTTATTCATCCTATCTAATCCGGAGCTTATTGATGCGGATTTTTTTTTATTGTTTTTTCTTCATTCTTTACTTTCACAGTAGTCTTCTCTCAATTCTCACGGGTGAATTTATAACGTGGTAATGACGATAACGACATAATGTACAACTTGTAACTCGAGAATTTCAGGGGCTGTCAGCTTAACGTTATAGAAAGATAATATATATATAAAAAAAAAAAAAAAAAAAATGTATATAATTTTGAAGAAAACTAGATTGGGAAACGAAAGGTGTATAAACGTAATTTGTCATGTTCGCACATAAACAGTTCTCAATATTATCTTTTTCTCTGTTTTCATCAACTTCATTTATGTGGTTTCATGGAGTACATACTCGCAATCTTGAATACATTCTTTACCGCAGTATCATCCCTGCAGTAATACAGCAGTTAAATACATATATGCGTATTATCTATACATACAGGTCCTTAAGGGAAACCACGCGGGATAAGTTGAACGCGCGGTTACATGATCCTCATATTGCTAAGAAGTAGTGTATAGGGCATTCTACGTCAACCTGACCACAACGTATCTCCGACCATTCTATTTCTTTTTTCTTCGAATATTGAAAGATCAATTATTTTCTTCTACAAAATTCTCGAACGAAAAAAAATTGACTAGACAAATATAAGGGACAGATAACGGTAGATAGTTTATTTAAATGATTCACGGTTGATTTCTCGAAGGTTCTTTGAAATTTTTGATTTGATTAAATTTCTCCGTTGAAGTCAGTATTTTTTCAAATCTTCAAATTTCTAAGTAACACAAATACTAAAATTAAAAGGAACATGAAAATCGTTGTGTTCAGACTACCTTGTTGGTCGATTCGACACGAAATGCCCCACACATAAACGCCAAGAGAATGCAGAGCTATTGAATATCTCATTATTTCTCGTACACCTTTTTGAATAGCAAAAGCGTACAGCCATTTAACTTTACTGCAAACTACTACACAACGTGGTTCATATATTCACCCATAGCGGTTATATTTCCTCATTTGTATGTCCATAGATTGCAGCATATGATCGGTGATGATTAGGGTAAATTTTGCATTTATGTATTGTGAATATCTCGTAGTTAGAACATAGGAATAAGACAAAGCTGATCTTTGAGATCATAAAATGTTTGAATGTGCTTGGTTATTTTTTTTTTTTGCAGTCGTAGGACTTTATAAATAATTGACTTGCTTTTGAATTTCTGTCTTCTGAATATTCTTTCACATGCATTCTTAAACGCCAAAAACCCCATATATTATATAACACAAGAAATACATCGTATACTCCAAAAAATCCATACGTCTACCTACCACAATCTGAAAACGAGAAAAAAAAAAAAATCTGTGAACTGGAAATACAACTGGCTAACGATAACGTGCGTGAGATTGCCCGAGATAGTGGATTGATTAAATATAGGGGAACATCAGTACATTGCCTAGCCCTGCGGAGGTTAATCGACCCTCGGGCTGACCCTTTCTTGGTCTTACGATTAGTGTGCTATTACAGGAGCTAGGAAGTTCCTGAAGCCGTCTGGAATCGTGTTAATTAATTACCTCCTCAAAGATGTCTGATGCGGACGTTTGTTACATAGCTCATCGCTGATTCGTTTACCTCTTTTCTGCACGTAAAAAATCCGTTTCTGGGTTCCTTCATTGTTTTTCCTTTCTCTCTTTCATTCCGTCTTATTTCTCTTTATTTGATATCGTTTGGTTTTTTCTTTCCATCATTTTTTATCGCTGGTATAAAAAGTCCTTGATTCGTCTCACAAGGTGCAGTAGCAGCAGCAGCAGCGGTAGCGGTAGCCCCTTAAATCGTTGCCGTATAAGTCGCGTTTGACGTTTATATTTACAGTGGGTAATATAAAGCGACTAAATACGAAAAGGAGAAAATTGTAGAAAAAAAGAAAAACACAAAATTTAAATTAACAAGAGCGTTACACACGTGTAACCTATACCTACGGGGTGGTATCGTACGCGAATATACCTATATCGCTATATCTGTAAAGAGCTGGTGGCGGAATGACCCGGGAAAAAATTTAATTGACCGCAGCGAAGGGGCGGGGCGCGTTTCTCTTCTCCTACCACTATACCCAGCTATATATTCGGTGCGAAGGGGTGTTGGTGATCCGGGGGAATCGTTATTTTCGTATACAGAAACTTAAATTAATTAACGTCACAGATGCCTACAACTAAATCGCGCGGGGCAGAAATTTTTTTTCATTCTTATTCTCCTTCTTCTCTCCGTTATCCACGATCAATTATACCCCCCCCCCCCCCCCCCCCCATGTCCATTCTATAATGAGATAGAAGATACAGGTTACGGTGATAGGCTATCGGGCGAAAATATTCTTCTTTTCTCCCCCTATATTCACTTCTGCAACGTTTGGCCTCGTTCGCCGATCTGGGTGTCGCCGATAAAATGACCCCTTGGCATCCGGCAATGCGGCTGTATTCAAGCCAAGGGGCAAGGCCATCCCCATAAGCTGTATGCGTTTGATATTGTACGGTCGTGTATGTTTGCTTTCGCGTTGTTAACATATATGTATGTTTCTAATATAGAAGGTATTTTCTAAAGGAATTCGAACAAAGAGAAACTATTCTTTTTATTATATACATTCGATTTTTATATTCTGCAGATTATTGGTCAATGAATTTCATTCGGGATCCCACTGTTTCTCACGTATAGACTTTCAAGAATTTTTTTCACATGATTTTCTTGAATAATATAGTGCAATCGTGAAGATTAGTTTACAAACACATCATATGGCAATACTAAAAAACCAAGTCTCGATGGATTGAAAGAAGGGAGAAATTTGTTTTGTTTATGTTCAAATGAACCGCAATCCAGCTATCGCTATATACATATTTTTCCCTATACCTCAAAATCGCCTGATTACGCTGCGCAATGACGAACAAAAATTAAAATCATAAATAAACGAATGGTATGAATTTAATAATCAACCCCCCACCATTGCGATCACGTGTTGAAGAATATGGCTGCTGGAAGCGGTGAACGATGTACATAAAAAATTGTTTATCGCTCAAAAACACCGTTTATATAATAAGAATTACGCGTAGCGGCAGTTGCAGTGTACACTTATATATACATATATCTACACGTATAAATATATACGTATGGCAATATATAAATATACGTACACACATACATATATTATAACGTAGAACAGACCGACTTGCGAACGACCCGCACGATTAATTATTACAACTCCAGGGTTTGGGGCTAGCTTTTGCCACCCTGCATCATCCCCGTCTTCGACTCCCTGCACCTCGGAGTAGCGTAAGCCGTATACCATACCCTGCACCATACGCGTGTACATTTATTCAAAATGTTGGTCATGTGCTGGTACGAGGTACGTCGGTGTTGGTACTCTCCGTGCTTTGGTAGCTCGGCGCAGGTGTTCGGCGCTGGCCGGGCTGCTGCCGTTGCCGTTGCTTGTGTCCCGTACGGGGTGGTGAAATCAGGAGGGGTAGTATTAGTAGCAGTAGTGGTGGTGCTGCTGCTGATGGTGGGGGTGGTGCGGTGCGTCAGTGTCTGCAGTGAGCCCGGCAGTGAGGCGAAACCGTGGCACCGTGCCGGACCCCGAGAACCTGGTCGACGTGCCGCCTTATCTCGACGACACCTCGTTACGCGTTCATATCCACCATCCCCGAGTAGCCATGAAAAAATTCACCGTCGATTGAAATTCGCTAAAAAGTACAGGGGTAAAAAAAAAAAAAAAAACAAAGAAATAAATTAATCACGATTTATTAAAAACGGAGAGAAAAAAAAAACAGAGAAAAAAAAAATCATACAAAATACCCGCGGTCCGTATAATATATGTACGTACTGAATGTATATATATGTATACGGAGCGCGCGTGGTTGGTCGTTTAATTTACCCTTCCTATGCGATATGTATAATAATATATGTATTGTGTATCGCAAAGGGAAGAGATTACAGAAATTGACTAAAAGAAATAAATTTGATTTTGTAACGTTAATATGGGCCATATGAGGAGGTTGTAAAAACTCTTATCAGGTTGAAGGACAGAATGAAAGTTTTGACATCGGTTTATCATCATCTATAGAAATGTTAGTAAATCTTGTGTCACGTGCAATCCACTAGAAAGGGACGGTACTTTTGTTTGTTTGTTTTTTGCCTCATCTTTCGTTCTTAGGGATTATTTTTCTGATTGCGACGGTTCGATTCGTTACAAGTAGAAGTAAATAAAAATTATCTTCGACATCCGATTGACACGGAGAGGATAATTTTGTTCTCTGAAACGGTACATGCAACGGTAAGTGCGATTACGTCTATGATAAACCTTTGTTAAAACTATCCGGACCGACCTGACCTGACCTCACCTGGTATGAGATGATACGACCTGACCTATGAACATCCGTATGAAAGTTAAACCGTTTGACAAATAATCGCTGAACCGCGTTTTTAACAATAATGTGATCGAGATCGATGTGCAGTTGAGGATATAATTGCACATAGATCTGACGGGTGTGAAGTGAACGTATTGGCTTTGGTGCGATTAACCGTTTCATGTATCGTTAGAAATATTCAACCTACTCATGGAACCTGTCCTACGGCGCACATTGAACATAGTATGGTAACGTTACACACCGTGGTGTGTGTTGTTGGTCGCGTGATAGCCGAAGAATAACATATCCTGTAACGCACCGCCAAAGGATTCGTGATTCGTGACACTTTATGTTGATTTTCACGATGTAGACCGCGACCGACAAAGACCCTTTAAAAGTGACTCGCGTTATTGTACCGAAAGGACCATTTACAATTTCAAGTTCATTGCACAAAAAAAAGGTACTTTTTATCGTGACTGCATCGTTGGAGAAATGTAACTTGCACTATGAAAGAGAAAAACATGATCGCAAGCGCGATGGAAGAAAATGATAAGGTGAAAATAACGATGATTATGGATCGGCGAAATGAAATCCACGTACAAAAGAACCATCGTTATACCCTTTCCTTTTGTGTTATTCTATAGTAAAGGTGTGTGTGTAAGTTTATCATAAAAATGTGCTACTTTTGCTCGATTTTTGGAAAGTGCCTAGTGACCAGGATTCCAGTTATGAAACTTTTATCATTTTTCCATTCGCAATTTCGGGTTGAAAAACTGTCCGATTCATTTCCGCTGGGATATTTAATCTCTCGGCAATTTGTTACGCAAACTCAATTTGACGTGGGAATTGGCAATTCGCGGGCTATTCGCTATTGAGTCAAATTTTTAAGCAGACTTATCCGTCTGCCTGTGGCAAGCATTCGTATAAACGTTCAACGCGGATAAACATGGCGCCCAATAAATTTTCACGTTGTTGAAATTTTTTACCAAAAGTTTCCGGAAGATAAACGGGACCGTACCGTTCGAGAGAATTATCTTACACGTCTGATATCGGCCCGTTTTTCACTTTGAAACGGTCGCGTATCCAAGGGTCTATGCACCCTGATCCTCAGTGCCGCGTGAAAATGTCCCTTAGATACAGTGATCTCCGGAATATATAGGTGCTATCGAACAGTACCGTAAAGTATCGGAAAGATTTTCGAGACTGGAGGGAAGTAGTAGAGGCTTTGAAAGCAAGAAGCGGAAGGTGACGGTGGAGGGAAGAGGTGCGGACCAGTCATATTGGTTAGATGTTCGAAGTCCTTGAGTGGCGGCCTTGGGAGCCAACGGGGTCGTGCAGGGCACGACGCACACCCCCTAACAGCCCCTTAGCCGATCTCGTCTCATCGGGGACCCCGTTTAAGGGGCCCTCTACGTATTTCCCGGGCAGGCTACGTCTGGAGGTCCTCTTGGACCTCCTAATTAAAATCAGCAAGGCTGGCGAGCGCCATGTGGCAGAGTGGTGGCATGGGAGGCCACGCCGCCAACAATCCATGGATGAAATTAATGGGCATTGTTCACAAGGAGAGGAGACACCACGACTCGGGAGGCGGTGGGGCTTCCGCGGGGCAAGGATCAGCTACCACGGGAAGCAACGATCGGAACCTCAACCAGTGAGTTTAACGAACGATAAATCATTATTTTCATACAAGGCCTTTCGCGTATCGCTTTCACGGTTTTTGGGGCTGCTGCATCCGAGTACACTGTAAATATCCTGAAATTCACAACCAAATCGTCCAAATCGTAGCAAACTCAAGTTCGAGAAACTTGATAACTTTTCGCCAAAATCTTGTCCTCCAAACCTGCATTTCGTTGACTAGCCAGAGCTATTTTTTTTAATTTTTTGTTTTTTTTGCCCAAGTCTTTTGAGAATGTATTAAACTTTGTAACTTTGTTTTTCGTCGGTTCATTATAGACTGAGATTTGCACAGCGAAGAGTAGCCGCGATCGGAAATAAATTAGTCATTGGGGTGTGTGCATATATCATGTATACATACGGACGGGTACAAGCTGATGCTGCTTGTAGCGGCTGTACAGCATCCTTTCGAAAACGAAACGTTATCTTTGATCCTAGACTACTTTGCTTCCAAGGCGAGGACGGAGCCATTGAAAATGACGCCCCGATGGCGATATTTGAAATCTCCTAACTTCGGGCAATACGAGAAACAGAATTAGAAAAAAATAAAAGCGACAGAAAAAAAGGGAACGAGAAAAAGAAGGTTCGAAAAGTTCAAGATCGCAGATATAAGACTGGTTGGCGGAGCTACTTCAATTCACTTTTTGGTGTTAAGGGTGAAGTTTGCTAAGGCGATCGAAGGGAAGAAGTATATGTTGACGCGACTTAGTGCCAAAAACTTTTCCGACCTCGGAAAAAGTATCACTTAAGTTTTTAACGGTTCCGTGCACTTCTCGAGCTTTTGTTCGTACCTGCAGAGAGCCGTCATCGTCTACCCGCGCATCGAATCGAAATTGATCATCGTCGTATCATCGTCGTTGTCATCTCCCTTAAAATATTGGTTTTTCACCGATATCTTATCGCACGTACCGTATACGGTATCAGCCGTAAAAAAATATCACAGAGAGAGAGAGAGAGAGAGAGAGAGAGTCGCCAGCACTTGAACAAGCGCGTTTTTTTTTACTCCTTAAATTTATTTCGATCGGTTTCCGTGATAAACACTCACCGGGGTGGAAGGGAATCGGAATCATCTCGTCCTTTTCACTTACCGTCGCCGAACTGAGTGGGGGGGGGGAAGAATACGGCGGTACAGTTGGGTATCAAAAACCAAAACCACTTCTTCACTCGATTTTCTTTCGCTCTGCAGTAGGACTCCTCAGCTTCTGCGAGGGGCGCAAGCTCTGTAGGGGGAATCCTGGAGATATTGGACGCAACGAAGAGCGAAAAGGAAAAGAAGAAAAATGGGACAGGAAATATACGTACCGGGTCTCTTTCCGATGGTCTCACTCCTACCATATTTGCTCTGCACCAACCCCTGCGAAAGGGTGACCTACGATCACTCGCTGCTGGCTCAAGGGCTGGAAATTCTCTCTACATTCAATCGTCATTTTTCAAGGTTTATTCGAGGTTCACACGAGTATACGTTATACTCAAAGCCGGCGTACAATTTCGTCATTTTATTCTAGTTTTTCGTTACGTCGTTCGGTCTCTCGAGTGTTTTACGTTCCCAAGGATTGATTGTAAAGAATAGGCGATAAGTTTCATCATTTTCTTTCGAGGTAGGTACTTCCAGCCACATTTTCAATTTTCTCCATCTTGTTATCTTGTAATTTCACACCGGCACGCCCCTCGGTGTTCTTAAACATCTATTCTCACCTATTTCTATCTTATCCTATTTGAATTTTCAACCGGTACGTCAAATTTCCGTTTATAAAATGGCTGGCAATGACG
The DNA here is from genome assembly GCF_917208135.1 of Athalia rosae. Classification (NCBI taxonomy): domain Eukaryota; kingdom Metazoa; phylum Arthropoda; class Insecta; order Hymenoptera; family Athaliidae; genus Athalia; species Athalia rosae. The sequence goes on from NC_064027.1 coordinate 26,581,986, forward strand.
GGTTCTGACGTTATACGTGTATGTAATTAGTCAAGGAATTCAGTTTACATTGCATGAGTCGGTTCGAGCTGGACCCACGAAATGTTGGTACCGTCGTCGTCCTTTGACCTTCCGCTCGCCACGCACGTACACACGTACACGAGTAGCGTAACAGGGCAAATGCGATAGAATATACTGTGCAAAATTTTCATCCCTTATATTTCCATGTATACCGAGAGCATGTTACAGAGGACGTAATTTTGCCGGGAGGAATTTTCCCTCACGAGCTAAAACTGGGCAAAATATTTCGTCGATGTAAAAGTAGTACAGGTATAAGGCTCGGTATAAGGTACTACACACATTGAGCCCGCGCCAAATCTCTGCAGTGCGACGAAGCGCACAAAATGCGACTGATACTTTTGCTCAGCATTTCTATATTGTACACTTTAGTTGTATTTTCATAGTTACCTATCAACTGAATTATTTATAGTTATACGGAACAAGGTATTCATTTCTTTTATAGTCGATGGACTCGAATACACGAACAAGTTACAGCAGAATTTCGAATAACTCGATCATTGGATCTACTGCAACCGGTTTTTTCCTCGTTTTTTGGCTTTCCCCGAATTATTTTTGAACGACGGATGGTGAAGGTGCAGAATTGGAAATTAACTGTCGACCATTTTGTCAATCTACGAATGACTCTAATTCACAAAATTGATATGAAGCTTCTACGGCAACCAAAAAAAAAAATAAAATCGTTGGTACGATAAAATTTTTTTTAACTTCGTCTTAGAGAATAAGTCATACAAAATTATGGGTAGCTGAAATTTCCCGAACAAACATTTTAATATATTTATTCCAGTTCAATTGATGTTGCGTAGGGGCTTAAATAATTCATACTAATTCAGGGGTAGGTAAGATATAATTTACCTGGAAATATTTTTGTCTATCGAAAATCGGGAAACATTGCGCAATAATAATTTTTGAAGGATATTTATCGAGCTTCGTTGACGCTTCCTGTGCTGTCAATTTTCTTTTTTTAGATATTTATAGGAGTATTCATACATTGGGGTGGGTTGAAATTTTTTTTTTTTTTTTTATTTTTTTTATCAGGGGACAGAATTTGTACCTTATAAAAAAAGAAAATTCTTCAAATGTGGAAAAATTTTTTTACTTGATATTTTGAGGAAGCCCACTCGTTTTTTGAATACATGATTAATCAAGTGGGGTACACTTTCCAGCAATGAACTTTTTTTTTTGGTCAAAAATCATAAAAAATATCTAGAAATTGTCGATTGTGATTGTTTTTTACTCGGTCACTGTTCAAAATATTTTTTCCAATTATTTTTGCAATTCAAGTATAAAATCAAAAAATGACATGCTCTTTTTTTGACTCAAAATTGAAGACATATCGATTGGTTTTAGTTGTAGACCCACTTTGATTCGTCGCAATCCATGCATGTGGCAAAATATTCGAATTTCTTGGTCTACGAGGGAGCCCGAGCTTATCTGGAGTCAGGTAGCCACGGGCGCGCGGTTTGTTGTGGGGCGTCACCTCTGCACAGCCCCCAAGGTGACGTCTCACAACAAAGCGCTACGCTGCTGGCTACCTGACTCGAGCAAAACTCGGACCCTCTCGCAGACCGAAAAATTGGAATATTTTGACCCATGCATGGATTGCGACGAATCAAAGTGGGTCTACAACTAAAACCAATGGATATGTCTTATAATTTTGCTGCTCCCAACAGCGAATAATTGATGATTACTCGATCGATTGCATGAGTAGATGATTTTGGCTTTTAAATTTGGATTCCTGAACTGATCATATGTGAGATTACTGTTGAAGAACCGAAAAAAAATTCGATTACTGAGCAAAAAATAACTCATTTTTTTAATTGGGTTTAATATGCTTTTCTTACGTATTTTGATCTCAGGAATCCGAATCTGGAAGAAAAATTGATCTATCTCTAAAATTGACCGAGTTATCGACAATTTTCAGCTTTTTGGGGTCAAAAAAAAAAATTGATTTTCTAGTCTATCTTAGTGTGATTTGAGCTCAGGAATCCGAATCCGAAAGAGAAATCGATCTATCTGCAAAAATGACCGAGTTATCCCCATTTTTTCGCGATTTTTGGCATAAATTTGAGGATATCTCGAAGGGAAAAAATCGTAGCTCAATTTGGACAACGGATTCGTGTTCCTGAGGTCAAAATACATAAGAGAAGTGCCATACGATCAATTTTAAAAAATAAAAAATTTTGGTCAAAATTTGAGATTTTTCCAAGGGGTACCCCTTACGATTTTTTCAAATTTTGGCCAAAAATTTTTATTTTTTGAAATTGATCGTATGGCACTTCTCTTATGTATTTCGACTCCGGGAACACAAATCCGTTGTCCAAATTAGGCTACGATTTTTTCCCTTCGAGATATCCTCAAATTTGTACCAAAAATTGCGAATAAATGGGGATAACTCGGTCATTTTTGCAGATAGATCAATTTCTCTTTCGGATTCGGATTCCTGAGCTCAAATTACAATGAAATAGACTAAAAAATCAATTTTTTATTTTTGACCCTAAAAAGCTGAAAATTAGCGATAACTCGGTCAATTTTAGAAATAGCTCAATTTTTCGTCCAGATTCGGATTCCCGAGATCAAAATACGTAAGAAAAGCATATTAACCCCAATTAAAACAATGATTTATTTTTCGCTCAAAAATCGATTTATTTTTTGGTTCTTCAACAGTAATCTCACATATGATCAGCTCAGGAATTAAAATCTGAAAGCCAAAATCATATACTCAAGCAATCGATCGAGTAATCATTGGGTGGAAAAAAATTTTCTTGCTGGAAGTACCCCACTTGATTAATTATTTATTCAAAAAACGAGTGGGCTTCCTCAAACTATCAAGTAAAAAATTTTTTTCCACATTTGAAAAATTTTCTTTTTTTATAAGGTACAAATTCTGCCCCCATGCTAAGAACATAACAAAAAAAAATTTTTTTTCAACCCATCCTAACATACATACTGCAATATAATATAAGCACGTAGTTCATATACATACTATACAGTATTCTAATTAAAACATGAAGCTTATAAACACAGCGGCTGCGTTTATTTTACGGAGTGCTGCCGCTTTACTTATATTTCAGGTCTCTTGTTGTCTGAGTCGAATCGAAAAACATAATTACCCAACTTAAATTAGCTCGTCGCTGAGGTCTTTATTATTTTTTTACTTTTATTTTATTTTATTTATTTATTCCTTCGCTCACCCCCTGCCAATTTGTTCCCTCATAATTATCAAGAACTGATCCATCGAGGTTTATGTCTACACGGTATAGGTTTACACTCATATTTTTTTGTCGACCAAAAAAAAAATAAATAAAAAATCTTCGATAAAAGTTTTATCGTTCCGAAAAATTTCTTTTTTCTTTCATCGGACGCTTCTTGATCGCAAAATTTTCGTATGTTATAAAAAACCTTTACACATTTTTTATTTGAATAATTGGCAGTGCGCGTAACGCGTACGAATGAAAGTCATATAACTTTTCGCATGTGAATCGGCTCGGAAAATGATGAACAATATCGGAACGCTGTTGAACATTATCTGGTTTTATGTTTATCCGGTACGCTCAGATTTGAGGTACACTGATTTTATTTGAAATTACGAGTCGAGCGGATTTCCGGACTCTCTTTCACACTTCACCGTTCTCTGTTCTCCTCACCCCCGCCATCTCCCCTCAGATAATTGAATAATGAAAATTGACACCCGGTACGGCAGTCTCTAGTTGTCGAACGGATCGGCGACGATTAAATTGTACTCGGCAAAAAAAAAATTGATTCAAAATTAAATTCCATTTAAAATCGACTCGGCTCGAACGGGTGTCCGATATGTATCGATGGAAATTCAGTTTGCAGATCCGGATTCCCGAGTTCGAAATTCATCGGGGTAGATACGCGAAAAAATCCGTTTACTATCTTTCAGTCAAAAATCGATTCCCCGATCCCTGAATTTTAACGCTCTCTTGCGAATTTTCGTCGAAGAAACTCGAATCCGTAGAGGCGAATCAGACTACCACCAAAATCAATCGAGATCCCCAAAAGCGTTGGGATGCGTCAAAAAATAATTTATCGATTTTCAGCCCCGAGATCGAAAAAAATCAAGGGTTAGTCTCAGTGTTCCTGGTGCTGTGAACAAATAAATGGAGTGCGGCTTATGTATTCTTTCCATTGTTGGGCGTTAATAAATGTGCGATAATGTGCAGCTGCAACTGCGATACCACCGTCAAGCGAAATGTATATAAAGTGGATCAACAAGTGACTCTCCTCTCGTATATATTTTAAACACCTGAATCACACGGCGCGCCATCCGCGGTGAAAAGACGTCGTATACGACATCAGCATTTTTTATCAACTTCTCTGCACACACGGTGAAAATATACCGTAAGCTAATCGGATAGCGTGGCAGATTACGCAATCTACGTATGCTGGAGTTTTTACTCTTTTTTGCTTTCCGAAAATTTTCCGGTTCAACGACACAACATCATTACTTCTGTTTTCCAGCTTCACTAAAAAAAGAATATTCCACGCGTGGAGAACAATCAATCAATCTGCTCTTTCAACGAAATATTTCTCTGATCTATATAGCTACGCGTAGGTAAAATTTTTGCGTATCGAAACACCCGGTATAATTTCCTTGTGATTTTAAAAGGGTGCGTACGGACGAAGTATACGTTTCAATCGTACTAGACGGGGGCTACGTCGCGCGTGTAACTCCACTGCGGCTGACCTAACTGCTGGCTCTACTACTGCCGCTGGCTACTATACTACTTTCGCTACACGTATTCAAAGCGGAGATGGGTAGGTAGGCTGCTGCTGCTGCTGTTGCTGCTGCATCGTCGTGTGAGCCGCGTTCCATCTTAATCTTCAACCGGTGTTGCACTTTGCAACGACTATTGCTTTACCTTTAAACCCGACCCAACCCAACTCTCAACGTAACTACGATTCTCCAGGCCAAATTCACGGCAATGCGGTATTCCTCTATCTATGTTTAATAGACCGCATTGGAGCGAACGTACGTATGTATCCTACATACGTATTCATATATACGTGTATATACATCGACGTAACGTACAACACGTGTACGATACATGTGTTTTTTTCTCATTCCCCTAACACTGCAACTGGCACGATTCGAAAATTCTTTTCTCAATCACTATCCGCTATAATCGCGTAGAAACTTTTTTTGGTTTTTTTTTTTGGTTTCTACCCCCACGTATTACTGCCTCGAGGATCGCGGATGGTTCTATTCGTCGGATGTATTACTAGCGTGCAGGTAAATCAGACGAAATATATGAAAGAAAAAGTCAAAGAAATATGATAGAAAAGTTTTTAATACGTGGATACGAGATTTTCGCTTCGTCCCGCTTTACCCGGAGTAGTAATGTCGTCCCGATTCCTTTTTTTTTTTCGCAATTTTATTTTCTCTTCGCGTGGATATACGAGAATTCGGTGTGTTGTACCGTGTTTGATGTTGATTTCGAGTGCTGGAGTGAATAAAAATAAAAATAAAAATGTAAAAAAAAAATATAACCACGCTGAAAATAAGGAATAAAAAATATTGAAGTAATAACAAATCGATGAATAAATCAAGGAATGTGACATAGGACGCTACCACCTTATACCTTGTAATCTCGAGATTTTACGCCCCCGAAATATTCAAATTACCGGGTCTCGTCGTCGTATCCATGAAAATGTACCGCGGGAGAAACCGGGATGCGGAGAAATGGAACAGATACAAAACGAATATAACTAAGAAACTTTCTACATATAACGTGTACCTACAGTCCCCGCGTGTTTCTGTATCGTATACATATTTTGCCCTCTCTGAAAACGACGATAAAAAAAAAAAGTAGGGAACACTTGGAAGTATCTGTGAAGGGGAGGGCTGGGAAAAATTTACCCGCCATATTTTCAGCCGAATCTATTTTCACTCAACCACTCGTCTCATTCGATTTGCTTTCGCGAATCTTCGATTCTTCAATCGCCCACGTGATCCGAATCGATCCTAAAAAGTGACCACTCGCGACCTGCGTGACAATTATATACCAACCACGCGTTGTTCCAAAAATTATTCCAAAGCTCACCGGTACCAAAAATCGTCGATAAAAACCGGAAACACACCCCCCCCGGTATCATCCGGAATACACGTTAAAGCTTGTTGCAAAATTTTTCACTCGGTTAGGTCGCGTACACCCGTTCGTTTTACAAGCGAACAAAAGGATTAACGGTCAAAAAGCTCCGCTTTTTTTCACGATGAGCGACTATAATGTACCCGTACAACGCTCCGTTACACAGACGGTCGAGTCTAATGAAGAAACAAAAAAAAGTTGAGCAGCCATTACGGACTAGATACCGATAGATTACGTCTGAAAATATTGTCGGTAGCGAATTTTTGCGGGGTCCAAAGTTCTCCGCGTGCTGCTAAAATGGCGTAACCCTCAAAGATTGCCAAACAAAAATAGATATATACATATTCCCGATTAGACGCTAAAACCGAAAGCCCCCGAGTTCGTTAAGTTTCGGATGAGGAGGCCTCGCGACAGCGAAAAATAATTCAAATTTAGGGAATCTGTGTCGCCATTACGTCGCCCAGCCTCCGATATCGCAAAACTCAATCGGCACGGCACCGAACTCGAACGGATGAAAGCTCGGCAAACGGTCGGACCATGTAAGATCCAGTTACCGCGCGTCATCGAGTAAGGACGAACAACGAAAGGGGGGCGCGGGGGGGGGGAGGGGGGGGGGGGATGGGGTTGATAATGGGAATTGCAGAGAGCGCAGAAACAAACAGTGCGGTGGTATCAAAACAGTTCCGAACCCCAAGCGCTCCGGTATAACTGTACATCGGTACACCAACAGTCACCTTTACAATGTAGATTATGTATCGGGTAACAGCGGTTGTTCCCATCTGCATAGCATTCCCGCATGCGGTTGTTGTCATTTCACCAAAAGCTCTTCCTCTCCACCTAACCTCCAGGGCAGGGCAGTTGAGAGAGTGCGACGAGTCGGTGTGCGTCATCGCGCATACCTCATAACGGCAACCGTCGATGCCTCGACGTCGACCCTACTGACAACGAGAACGAATTAGCCCGGCGAACATGGGTGGGCAAAGCTCACCCGGCGTGTCCATTCCGATCGTTGGAAATTAATGGGTCATCGGAGGACGCTCTTCGTATCTTCTAACGAGAATTTTGATTCCCGATTACGGTATCGCGAAACAAACGACGTGGTTAGAGGAATCAGTTTTATTCGTCGTCGAAATAAATTCTGAATTTTCTTCGTTGAAAATTCGTCGAGCTTTTTTCGTTTCGAAAATAATTTACGCACCCTGAGAAATATACTGAATTAGTCGAGCGTCGATGTGCGGTACGCGAGACCGTTTCGAATTTTTTTTTTTTTTTTTTCAACGCGATCGATACCCTCGATAAAGTAAACCCGGTAAACTTTTTTTCTGGTTTCTCGTTTTTTTTTTTTTTTTTTTATTCTCGTATTAAATACGAACTCGATGTGACGTGCGTCGTCGTCGTCGATAATCTGAGTCAAGCGTAACAAAATTAGGGGACTGTAAGTAGGAGGAAGGTTATACGTACAGGTATAAAGGGGTGTTTTGGCACACGTCGGACCACGAGTCAAGTTTCAAATAGGGATTGTAACGTGCCACATGTTGCAGTAAGCTTACCCTCCTGTAACACTACCACTATACTACCTTATACTCCTTTCAGCGTCAACTCGCCACTCGACACCTTCCCCAACCTAACCCTATTTACACACTAAAGCTCGCGCTCGAATCGATATGTTTTTTTTTCCTTTTTTTTTTTTTTACCTCCCCGGCAAATCTGGTCGGACTTTATACGACGATATATTTTGACGAAAAATTTTGCGGTTTTCACATTGCTGCTCGCTATTTCTTTTTTTTTTGAAACCTGCAATATTTTTTCACACTGATATTTTCGCCTACAATCGGTTACTGGGTGATGGATAATTTTGAAAATACTAATTTTGTGAAACTCACTTGGGGGAAAAAAAAAATATCTTTCATTTATTTCAGGCGATTCGAATTGCCTGGTATTCATAGCTTTCGTCCGTATTCTGCTCTCGTTAAGTAATTTTATAATTGCTGATGAAGAAAGGGTAGATATACATATATATAGCGTAGGTACGATCGGTTACTTGGCAAATTGACAAGTACAATTTGCAGCGACAAATATTCACGTGGATTTAGTTGGCTGCTGAAGTGAATATAATATCACTTGTTGCCATACAACCTATCAGTCGAAGCCCACCACCTGTTAGGCCTACCGAGGCGCAACACCGTTTGTTATAACGTATTCCAATAACGATTCCTCACTTATCTTATACTCAACATTTATCTACCGAGAAGTAGCCGAACTTACGAAATGAATATCAGTTTCGAAAATTCCTTACATCGAACACTTTTTATTTTTATAGACACGGTCTCCGCTATGCCTCATAAAATTCTAACGGCGAAAAAACGTCGGATCGAGAAAAGTTCTTGAGGAAACCACTCGGAAAGCGAAGTGGAATTTCGATGTCGAATACCCCGGACACATTTAATCATAGACAAACGAAAATTTTGACATTTTTGTATAATTTTTACAAATTTTTTCGCCCACCCCCAACTTCGTCCTATGTTTTTTTTTGGTTTTTGTTGTATTCTCCCTCTCCGTCAGGAAGCTCCTAACATTTTTTCGCGGTTCCAATCAGTTTTTCCGAAGCTACAAAAAAACTGTATCGAAATCCTCGTAATTTCTTCATCTTCCTAGCGTCCCGTTTCACCCTCTCCTTCGTAAGTAGATATTGTAAAAACAAGCATTTTGAAATCGATCTCATATATAATTTTCGCATTCGTTATACATGTACGGTACACACGTGTAACGTACATGAATATACATGGAATGTATATACCTACGACACGTATCCATACATACAATATGCCTGTATGAATTTTGCCTGCACGAGACTTGACGATTAGCGTGTCGTTGATTTCATATATGTATATACTATGCCGTGGATGTCTCGCGGTCGTTTAATTTTTCTTTGATTTTTTTTCCCCTTCGATTTTTTTTTGTTTTCTTCGATAACAATGTTTACGCGAACGTTTCATAGTTTTAGATATTGAACGGAATGTACACGGAAATAACAGAAAATTACAAAATGATGAGAAAAGAAAATTATTAGGTACTTCTTGTGTAGAATTTTTTTTTTTTTTATCTCGTTTGTAATGCTCATTTAATTTGTTCTGGTGAATTCAGAAGTAAGGAAGGTAAAGTTCAATTTGAACAAAGAAAAAAATAAAATAGAATAAATCGCGAGGACTATCGGGAGGGAGGGGAAACTAGGTATAGTTGTCGGGTGAAAAATGAACGATAAACATGCGATCATGATCGCTAATTAACTCGGTGTTTTATCCCAGTAGCTTATGAATATGTATAAATTTTGAAATTTTGAAATTCTTATTCTTATTCGTATTATTATTGTTGTTGTTATCATCGTCGTTACTACCGCCATACATTACATTATTGTTATTAACATGGAAACTTTAGTAACTTTTCAGCAACTTGTCTAATCAACTCATCCGACAGTTTTAACTAGTTTCCAAATTTATTGAATGTTCGGTTGAAACTTATACGACGATGTATGCATGTGTATGAGCGTGATATACATTATACAGGGATGTGATTAATTATGAAGCAGCGCAGATTCGAAAGTAGGAAAAAATCAACCCAAGGGGTTGCCCTACAGGTTATCGATATTTGACACGAAATTATTCAGTCACCACCGATATTCAATTATATTCAATTTTCCTTATCTTAGATTTATATTTTATAAGGAATGAATTTTCGTCGTTTCAGTTCGTCGATTTTTTGCGTGGATCACTTCTGTCTCTTATCTTCTTTCGAAAAAGTAACGGCGAAACAAAAAACAAAAATCCAACCAATCGGCGTCTTCAATTTCATCTGCAGGATGAACCCGCTGCAGTGAGCCTGAATAATAGAAAAAGCAGGAAAGAGAGGAAACGAGAGTAAAAGAAGGAAATAAAAGCAGCCACCGTTGAGTAAACAGGGTTAGGTATAGGAAGTAAAGCACGTAAAACAAAAAAATACAAAAAAAGCAAAAGGAAAAGCGAAAAAATAACGTCCGGAAAATCGACAGCATGCTCAGCTATACTTGTACGTATATTTTGTCATAATACATAAGAGATACTATATTATATACATACCTACCTGATGCAGGTTTTCCAAAGGGAGGAAAACTGAAAAAAAAAACAAACAAAATGGTAAAAAAAAAGTAATATTATTGTGTATGCGGATGGACATTTTCAAAATTTTCAAAACTGAAACGAAAGCTTTTATTTAGGTTGGGGAAAAAGAATAACTCTAACAGAATAATTTCTTTGTGCTTTCTGCAGCTTTTATTTGCATTTTTACAAATTAGCTGTTCTCTTCTTTCGCTTTTTTCCATTTGATTTTTTTTTTCTCTCGGAACTCTGCGTAAAACAAGTATAATGCACGAAGAGAGTTGGAAGGGCAAAAAAGAAAGAAGCGAATAGAAAAAAAAAGTACGAAAAAAGAGACGTGCAGAATATTGTACAGATATATATGTACAAGGGTGAAAATTCAACCGTCGCCAGACTGTCTGACCAGTTCCTGTTTGCTCTACTTTTGCGCGTTAGATGTAGAACTAAGAAATCATTTAGATGGTACAAAGAACCGCGGAAGGAAAAAAAAAAACAAACACAATTTCGCTAGTACCAATGCTTTTTCCGATGAATAAATTTTTAACGAATCGCGTCTCAAGGAAGGTAAAAAATTGAAAAAAATAATTTCAATGAAATTTTCGTATACGTTGGGGTGGGAGCGAATTTTTTTTTGTTTTTTCAGATATCGCCAGCTCGCAGCTTCTTTGGAAATGAGATTTTTTTCAAAGAACGAGAAAAAAGAAGAAATCGTGCGTTCCTCAAAGAAATTTCTTTCACTGTATATATAATCGTCATTATATGTCCTTTTTATTGTCATTACGTTAAGTAAAAGTGTTTTTAAACAAATTTTTTCCTTAAAGCGTTCGGTACGATCAGAAGCGGCTTGATTTAAACGCCTCGTATAATTAAATTAATTCGTGAGATTAATGCACGGAGACAGCATCGTGAATTGCTACCCTCCCTAGGGAGTTTTAAGCTGGTGCACTCGAAGAAGGGAGCTGCTCGCTATGTAGTGGCTGGTATACCTATGTACTCCACGGTATATATATATTATACATGGACGTATATAGACGTATATATGTATGTATACGGTATTGTTTGATATACACGCCCCCAGTGCGACTTCCCTCCGGTTTTGAACTCCCGGAGCGCCGCTACTCCCCCCGCAGGGACACCTGCACCGTCGCGCACCACGTTCGACGATACATCTCGAGGGAAGAAATTATCATCTTATATCCTCAACTATAAGTATGGGTACCTATAGGCACGCACACAGCTTTATAATCCGCTATCCGTATACGTATTAGAATTAAATACGGGATATTGGCGTTTTCGCATTCAGTCGCAGCAACTTGACCTGCATTCAATTGCAGTTTTGCCTGAGCTCGCTACCGATAATATCTCCGACTCCTTCGACGGCTGTTCGAAAAGTTTTACGTCCTCTCGCACACGTGCAGCCGAGAGAGAAGGTTCTTTTCGGTTCTTTTTTTTTTTTTTTTTTTTTTTTTTTTTTTTCTCTCGCAACTTTAGGGAAAGTCAGCGAGTGTATAGGTGTGTATAAGTTACATCCTCGCAGACCCGACTGATTCCCCCGAAGGATAATACAAAACTAATCTCCTTCCAAATTCCGATTCCCAGAGCACAGCTTCGCGCGGCACTTGCTCGAATCACCGTTACACGCAGTCGATGCTGGTGAAACGAACAGAAAAATAGGAAAAAATAAGAGAAATTCAACCGGCTTATCGCGGTACTTGAAGTTTGAACTTTATCTACTTCGAATCGATGTGCATCTCTCTCATTGTTCATTAATCTGATTTTCCAACCGTTAAATTCTTTTTTTCTCAGAGCTACTCTGTATCTTGATTATCCTTGCGTTTTCGTTGCACGGTTGCATCAATTAAATCCTCGTATACTTAGCGTTTTCGTTACAGTTTTGCGTTAATCAATTATTGTCCCCCTTTTTCTTCAATCCTATGATTTCGCAGGTGCGAATTACGTGCGGGAGTTGGCGATTAGTACCCACGTAGGATGAAGATTGATAATAGGGAAAATAGTAATAATAATATCGTCAACAATTTTAGCGACGATGGAAGTGAAACGAAGCAATAACCGATCGGTGGCGGCGCGATGCGGTGGCCCTGCGCACCTCCAGAGCTTTTCACCCTCTCCTCTTTCGGTCACCTCGCCCCTCTTCGGAACCGCGAAGCTCCCCTGAAAACCCCCACCTCGATCCCGGCCGCATTCCGTGACGTGGAGACGCAATGCGACATGCCCTCCTCGCATGGCTTGAGCAGCCTACGTCCTGTATATATACCTACCCACCTTATCCTCCTTCCCCGACCTCCGGGTTCTCCCCTTCCTTTTTCCTGGGTACCCCTTTATGCGAAAGCTTCACGGCTGCCTCATTGCCCCCTTCGTTTTTCCTCACCTTTTTTTCGCCCTTCCTTCCTGCCGAGTTCAGTTTTTCGGGATTTCGAAAACGATGCAGAGGGAAAATTGAAAACTTCCAGGAGGTGTGAAAAAATTCTTTTCGAAAGGATCGGCCTGGAAAGAAGAAAAGGTTGCCGGATGGAAGGCAATCGCGCCTTTTTATATCGTTACTTCGATGTGATTGCTGTACAGGTTTCAGCCGCGGCACCTCGTACGCATAATTTTCACGACTCCTGACAAGAAGAAGGAGATGCCGTACACCTTGAAAATTTCGAGTGACAGAAATCAAGAGATCAAAAGTTGATAATGTTCATTCGTTTTGTCATTCGCTTCGAAACTGATGCTCTGACGATATGATTTTCAGGCCACGAATTATGAAAATTATAATATCGAGATCGTCTTTGGGCTAAAAAAATTTTTTCCCACAGAACTGCGTTGTTGGAATTTTATATTTTTGAAGAGTGATTTGGAACGCGCAATTACCAGCTCGCTTCGGAATGAAAAAAAGATTAGATTAATCTAAACGGGATTCCAAAGTTGAAAAAATATGTGTCCTGTACGCAGGCAAAGGATGATGTATGAATGGTAGAATTTATCAATGCCGAGTTATTATTTTCAGATGGCCTTTAACGAAATCATCTCTGCGATAAAAAATCTGCCGCGGATCCGTGTCATTTATTCATTTTGTTTTGTATGCACCGTTTTTCCCGCTAGCATGTTGGAAAATTATTAAATGGATGCCGGCGAAGAGAGAGCTTATTACATTCGCACGTAGGTATACGTGGGTGTACGGCGTGTGAATAACAAAATTTGGAAAAAAGGGAGAAAAACGGAAAACTGAAGGAAAAAAAGAGAAATCGAAAAAAAAAAAGACGGAGCTGTGAAAACTTTTATCTTAATAAGTCGTCGTCTTTCGCTTCGTCATCGTGACGTATTACCGGTGTGTTGCCGTCAGTTTTTAGGATTCGCCGTAATTAAAAATTGCAAAAGCGACGTTTTACAAAATGAGAGCGTTACGTTAAAGTATACCTTTATTATAAAAATGCTTCTACCACCTTACGCAGAGTTACGTTTCCGTACGTAGGTACGTACACACGTAAATGACGTTATATCTATATCTATGCGAGCGCAACGCGAAGCGGAAACTCAGAATTTTACAACCCCCTTTTTCAACCGTCCCGAAAGAGTTTCCGGCTATTTCGCTTACCTCTTGTACTACACGTTACCCGCATCTTTTTCTCTAATCCTTTTTGCAATGCGGAGTAAATATTTCTTCGTCTTTGCTAACAACGTTTTTCACTTTATCTGTTTCAGGTAAGTTGACCAACATTTCGGGGGCGGGGGGCGGGAAATAGGAGCTTAAGGGATTTCTATTACATTTGGTGAGTAAAAACCAATAGATTCATTACTCGAGAAAACGCAGACTACATCTAGGCCCGAACCCATATCGGGCTTTGATGTCAGGGTATGAAATTATCGAGATGTGCAATTCTTAAACGCTGCGATAATTTTTAATCATATCTAAATACTTGCGTTCTGTCGCCGATAAACTGAGAACTTTGCAGACCGCTACTCGAATTTGACATTAGGTTAAGTGTGTACGTATACTTCTCTAAGAAAGTTGCAAAGTGTGTTGAAAACTTTCTTCTGCCGCAACCTCTTTGAATTATCTCTGTAATTAAGAAGCGCACCTGATTTCCTCGTGAATTCTTACCGAAATCTGTATCCAGCGGAATATCATTCTGTTTTTTTTTTTTCTCAACGAAATTTTGTGATCTTCAACCGATGATTTTAGCGATACGAGAAATCGACGGTAGTGGAATTGTTTTTTCAGATCCTAGATCCGAATGAGAACCGACGAAAGTTTCTTCGGATTCGAAATACTTTGTACGGTCGAACTTGTTGACCCGCGCCTGTTCGACGACGCGGAGATCTTCGATCGTCCGTAATTTCAATTGCACGGTTAATCATCGGGGTATAAGGAGGACGTGCGGCGAATTTTCGTCTGGCAATTGTTCAAAATTCAAAAGGGGCCAAGATCCGATTTCCGAGATACGGCGTAAATAGGCCCCACTCCCGCTCATTCCGTCGAATGTGTGTCCGTCGCCGGTTGATACGACCAACGACCGCGTTACGTATCATACCATCATCCATACTACATACAACCGAATGAATGTATTATTAGCAAGAGGTTAAGCGTAAACGGCAGACAGACGGCAGACCTCCTCTATTATTACTGTACAGATCCCCTACCCCCACACACAATCTTATTCGCTTGTTATAAAGAGAACAGAATTCTCGTTATCTCATCTTATATGCTCTCTTGATCCGATTTTTTCGATTCATCTGTTCCCGTACCGATTATTATCAACCTGATCAATGTTTTTCGCCGAGCTTTCAGAGCTCTCTAATTTATATTTTAATCCATTACCGTTTGACGTGATTTCCGGTATTAATAGTATCTTTTTAATCATGTCGCCTGATTATTCATTTCAAGTGCAATAAGCCGCCTCTCGACCCCTCGATGTACGGAGAGGCCGCTGAGACTTTGATTTTTTTTTTTTTTTTTCACTTCTCACCAAGATCGTATCTGTGTAAAAATTCTTTGGCTCCGAACGTTCGAATTTAACGGAGAAATCACCTTGCGTATTTTAACGCTTATCGTACGTGAACGCATGATGGTAATCTCGTAAGCCCGTTTCCCCCGAAACTGAGCTATGGAAAGAGGTTGGTGGTCGGTCAGGGGTGAAGTTTTGGGTCAACGCGCGTCCAACGCGTACGACTGAATTGGGCTATCCAAAAGCAAGATTATACACCGGTATCACTTATTCATCGTCACACATGAGGTGGGTACGCGGACACCGTGCATGGATTGAGGGGATATTTGACGGATTGGTTCCGACCTCGAGTGCGGTCGCGTCGTATTAACCCCCCATGATACAGACCGCCGATATAACGCTGAAATTGAAAGCTTCTTTTTTTTGTCCGTCACCACGAACGATCGACAAACCGTATTTTTTTTTTTTTTTTTCGTCGCATTCCATCCGCACCTGCGTCATGTGATTTCAAATTAACGGTGTAATTCGTCGATCGATGAAAAAGACCGACGTGAAAAAATATTAATTCAACAAATCTGGTACACCGTGAAGAGTAGACGGTGTGTACGGTATACTATACATACATCGTGGAATGGAAGCCGTTTCTAAGCGTACGACGACGCATAATACGAACGTTCGAAGCGCATGAAGAATGTGGAAGGGAACTCTGTGCCAAGATTCCTGCATAGCTCGGATTACCAGCTACGATGTGTATACGTATGTATGTCGTGTGCCTCAAGGACGTCCCGAAGAAGAAGCCGGAAATACCCCGTCGTACGAAAGCTTATATTTCTCAATTTAATTGTTTTTTTCAAACGTAAAACTTTTTCCATTTATTATTTCTTCTCTTGGTCCCTCGTTTTTTTTTTTTTTTTTGTTTTCTCTTTTTGCATTCTCATCGGGGATCAAGCTCCGGATTATCCCCGTCCTGTGGCCGTGCGACACACGCTGTAGTTCTTAAATAGACACGCCGTACGACCTTGGGCGGAGCGATCTGGATTATTATTGGAACTGAACTTTCGACCCCGCGCGCCTCGTTCCTACGAACCACCTATGACATCTCCGCTCAAGGAGTTCATAAATTTCATTTTTATACACCACGTAGGTGTCGGAGACTTTCCGTCGGAAGTAAAATATGCTATTTTGGAACTCGAGCGACCGATCGCCCCTAAAACCCATGCTCGCTCACGGAACGTTAAATTCTCGCCAAGTTTTAGCCGGGGGAAACAGGTGCTTGAAAAAATTCCTTACTCCGTAAAAAAGAGAACGAACTTTTACCACAATCTGACAAAGGCAGCTGGGACCCGATCATCCTGTAATTTGACGTTAAACGATGGAATACGGATGCATCGCGGATCTTATTCGGCGTTGGGACGATGTACCGCGATGATATTCACACGCTCGCTGCGAAGTGGTACTTCTTTGACGGACTGAGTCGTGGGTTGGAACCGTTCGCGTACGGTGGTAGCTGCTATTCCCAGAGCGGCCGTTACCTCTGTTTCCAAAATATAAACTCACTCCCTCCACCCACCTGCAGACGCCGAAAACGTCCCAGGAACGTAGTGCATGCAACCAGAGACCGCGATCTGAAGAGCTTGAGGCGATTTTTTTTATTTCAACTTCTTTTCGTTAAAATTCTTTTTCGCTTTTCGTTTAAGACGACGATGCTCCCCGCTTAACGGTGATTTAAAACCAGCCGCGACGTCACCCGCTGACCTTCTGACTGGGCTGGACCGATCAGGTGGCGGTGTTTTATTTTTCTTCTCGCATGAAATTAATTACCGATTTCGGAGTCGATTCTCGATTCGTTCGAGCGTGTCTACTTTGAATTTTCAATCGGTTCGGCTGTCGTATCGCCGGATGAGAACGGGGCGCCGCGATACCGTGGGTACATTATTGTTGCAGGCCTATATTCTCACTCGGGCGCGATAAAAAAAAAAAAAAAAAAAAAAACGACGAAAAAAACGGAAGATACAACTTAGTTCGGATGAAACCGTCGGGAGTTGTCTAGGTCGCAGTGTTTGGTTGAATTTATGCAAAGATCAGACGCGTAATGATCGTTGCTTTTACCGCGTTAAGAGGTTATATGTAGTTCTATTATTTCTCTGCTCATTATACACTTCAGACGACCGTCGTTAGAATTCTCTGCCAATTTTATTGTTACGTAGATCACGTTCGCGCTGAAGTTTTAATTGAAAGTGTTCGGCCAGAAGCCAGAGGGCCCTCTAAGGGTGCGGAACGCGGGTTACGGAAATTGAAAATAATAAAAGAAAAAAAAAAAAAGAAAGAAGTCGGACGACTGAATCGGGTGCGTCTAACGGCGCGACCGAAATTAAGTTTTTTTCAATCTCTGCACCGGTGTGTCGGCTATCAGAATAAAATTTTCCAAAATTCCAGTTTTTTTTTTGCAGTGCTGTTTCTCTGTGTCAGTTACTAAATCGACGTTTCGTGTGAAGTACGATCGTCGCGAGTGTTGAAAGTGATGGTAAAGACCGTGTTTGAGAAAATTCCGCTCACACCTGTTCGTCGATATCATAGTTTTGACGATGATTCGGAAAATTAAGAGAACCGAATAAGCAGCGTTTTGCGAAAATTTACGATATAATTTTACCAGCGTTTGCCAACGCGGGATTCGATGATGGGATAGGCATACGGTCAAGGGGTAGCTTACACCTGCAGTTACGCGGGTCTAATCCTCGCCCAGGTAATCATCGTCATCGTCGTCGTCGTCATCGACATCGTAATCAGATTATCGGGATGCATGCGGGGATGAGAAGTGCCGTTATCGGCTCTCCACGCGGAGTACAGCCCTCCTCAAACATCCGCAGGTACGAACAGGTAATGACCGACCACTCACTCACTTTCTCTCTCTCTATTCTCGATTATTCATGCTTTCGTAACAATCGGCGATTCTATTTCGGGCGAAAGGGAAATTGGGCAGTCGGAGTTTCTTAATAGACGTTTCGTACACGTGTAACGGTGTACGTAGAGGCGTGAGTTCAGATTTTTCCCTCATGAATTTCAGGGCATCGAGTAGCTGTGTAGTACGTGTCGTCCTTTATCCGAGCTTTTCTCCGTCATTTATCATTTCCAGTGTTCCGGTTCTCCCGTAATTCTACCGGGTTGCTTTTAACTCTTTTAATATTTCATCGTTCCGAACTCCCCCCTGATCTTTGATATTCCAGCGAATCCGGTTTAGATTTTCTTCGGGGTATGGCGAACGGGGTGGCAGATCGTTAATTGCATTGTGAATAATATTATTATTAACGAGAAGATCGTTATCAACGTCTCCCTCGTTACATCGCGTTCGATATTCAAAATCCCGTGACTTGTAGGGTCGATTTTTAATTCACCATAAATCGATATCTGCAGATACATGTAACCTATGTTTGTATGAAATTCGAAACGCTCGAAAATATCTCGATCTCCCAGGTGTGTGTGTGTTTGTCCGTATGAATCGCATGAGTCAATGTACGTATGTGGATAAAATGCACACGATAATACCTGGGAGTAAATAATTAAACGGTAAAGATCGATATTCAACGGGTGAATAGTCAGGAAAACCCCTGCACTGATGTTTTCTCAGTTCATACAAAGGTCGAGCGGTAATTTACCGAGTGATAAAACCTCAACCGTTTAATAACTAATGACCCGGATCTCCTACGTCGAAATAGAGTTTCTAAAAATTGATCAACTTTCGTCAAATTTTCTATCCGAGGCTCTCTGCAAGCGCCGACGCGGAATCTAGTTTCGGAATTCGAAAGACCGATTAAAAATTTGAAACCGAATTCGAGAAATTTTATTTTCAATCTCCATGGACCCAAATTCGGACCCTCGGTTACAAGGCCTATTTCGACGTTTCGAGTGTTGCTTTTCTGATCCGAGCTTTCCTAATTATTCTCGATAACTTGTTCCGATTGATTGGTCAGTCGAACGGTCGTCACAAATACCTGCATATCCACGTGGCTATCCGGGGATGTTCCGTTGTAGGTATACGTCGCACACGTACATCACTGTGGGCGTAACGAGGTGGTTAACGAGACAACTTTTAAACTAACGTAAATTTATGCGCATTTTAAACGAAGGTTTACCTGCAGGGGTAGTGCACCGGTGACTGGAAGATTTCCCGGCTTAAATCTCGACCTAATTTTCTTTGCAATTACTGATTCATCCGATCGCTCTCGATATACGTATATCCGAGAGCTACGGACTTGTCGCGTCAAAATTATTCCACCCTTCGGATAATGATTTTAGCACACCAGTTGCTAATAGATGTTCGGAAGAATCTTTTTTTTTTTTTTTTTTTTCATTTCGGTTCTTTTGACATACCACAGTACGCCACGCTTAACCTGGGTTTCGAATGGCACTTTCTTCGGGTGTCGATATGTTTTTTTTTTTTTTTTCACCTTTCATTCTCCGTTTCGAGGGTAATAGGAAAGGTCTATAAATTACTGTATAATCTGGTACGGTGCAGGCAAAAAACTCGGTTCGATATCGTCGTCGAATAGTGTGTACAAGAATAAAGTTGATAACGTTGACCTGCCTGGTTTGTTGGTTCGAACATCGCCTGCGGATAATCGCAGACTTTACTTCACGTATATATATGTGTATGTATACATATAACGTACGTACGGTTACTTCCTGTTTCACAGCACCGTTTCTATGACGGTATATCATACACGTAGCGTAATGTATGTACGAAGGTCCGCACCGTACATTATTCCGGTACCCCGTATACATCCAAACTCGAGCGTGGAAATACGCGGTTTACGGTCTACAGATTTTTATCGTGAAAACATTTCATTGTTTTTACACTGGCCGGCGATCATTCGTTGAAAAACATCGCGTCGACGTCGCGGTTTTGTGATCGATTCGCACCCATCGAGTCGAACAGATTTTTGTTATGTTGAAAAAATTCTTTCGGGCCTGCGAGGCTCTTGAAATCCAATTGTTACGGTAGAATTCCGGATTTTTTGATACGATTATCATGTTCCTATATGACATTTGAATTCGCTGACCCCAATCCGAACTTCTTTGCCAACTTTTGTGAAGACTCGAGTGCTCGTTAGCGGATGCAACCATTGAACAAATTATGGAGAATTTTTTTTTTTTTCTGTTTACGATTTTGAATAAAACTCCGCCGTTTGGTTGGATTCTATGTAGTTCGCTATTTTTTTTTTTTTCTCCTCTACTTTTCATCGTCATCCCCTAGTTTATTGACGCCGTCGTAGTGTCGCGTGTTCCGTGCAGGGTAACCTACGGTGTACCGGGTGGTTTTGAAATTATTATATTTCAACTGAAAGGCACATGAACAGCGGGTGCGCGATCCACATCTCTATGTAAAGAAGAAAAACGGAACGGAGGAATAAAAGAAACGAAACTTTAGAGCCTCGAAGAATAGAGGGATCCAGCGGTGAAGGAAGGAAGAAAAACCCATTATAAAAATGTCGACAACCCACTGCAGTGGCAGGGTCACTCGGTCGGCGACCGACTCAACCTGCTACCTTCCCGTATCAGGGTGGAAAAAAAAAAAAAAAAAAAAAAAAAAAACACAAAGTACAACGCGATGACGTTGTGTATATATATATATACATACGACGTGTAGCTGGATTTCTACATACGGTGCAGGGACCCCCGACCGGGGGACATCGAAGACACGCGAGCACGAGACCGAGCCGTGGAATTGCTTGTGTGTATATTAAAATTGCTAACGGTTGAGAACCGCTGAATAGTAGATCGAGTTGGCCTATCAACCGTCAGTCATTCCCAAGCCGTCGTCGGACCAGGAGCCCTATAGTTTTTGTTCAACGCAACTGTTCTGAATAAATAAATATCTCTTTCTTCAACATTCCGGAGAGAAAAAGCGGAAAACAAGGAAGTCCAACGCTCTCAAGAGAAACTATCTCAAGTGTGACGCCTGGCCGTATATCAGATACAATTGTTGAGATTTTTGTTTTCCGTATAACTGCTCTTCAACCCCTTCGCTATTTTTCTTTGTTGTTTCGATTTTGACTGCGTTTCGCGGGGAAGACAAAGAGAAAAAAAAATAAAAAACCCCCAACGATTCCCGACATCTGTCGAACGAACAATTGACTGAAAGTAAATTTGCCGTCCGCTCCTTTTTGTCAACGGTTTGGCAGATTCGATCGTACTCGTGTGTTGGAAATTATAGGATACCGTCGTACGTTCGCTAACTGCATCGTCGACCGACGAATGAGCTGGATATTCGAACGAAACCCAGTTGACAGTCTACCCGAAAGACGAGGGACGTCGCCCCAGTCGCGCTTGTTACAACCCCTATTTTCGACGCCGGTGCAAATTCAGATATCGTAGTTTTTCGTTTTTTTTTTTGTTTTCTGAGAGGGAGAAAGAGGTGAAGCTCCTCGTCCTCGTTGTCCACGAATTACCCGGCCAATTTCAACAAACCGATGATCATATTTCATATTTGACCCGGTATAAAGTCTGACGTAGTCCGTTAAGTTGAATTTTTAATAACACGCGATCGTTGCGAGATCGATATTACCCAGATTTCGAAAACCATCTCACGATATTCTCGTCGATATCATCGCAAAAAATTTTTAGACTCTCTAAATAACGATACCGGTTGAAGAAAATTTCCTTTTTTTTTGTCGCCGAGAAAGGGTTGAAACGCTATTCATTCCTAGAATAATATCACTGCGCATTTGGCGTAGCACGTATTGACCTGTCTCGCGCACACCTGATCGTAACGGCGGGGGCGTAACGAGGTTTCAAGACGCCATCTCACGGCGCAAAGTTATAAAGGGCAGTAACTCGAGGGGTGCGTGAACGAACGAGACCAACCAGAGGAAGACCAGACAATTCGACGCCCCGGTCGTGTGGCGGCCCAGACCGCGGGGCGCCCTTGAAAATCGTCGTAAGGGGAAGCAACGGATCCGTACGATCGGAAAAGTTGGTGACGGTTCCGGAAGGGAGGAAAAAAATTGACAAAGGACCCGTTCGACTACTCTGACTTCGCGGCGGTGATCGCGGGGTTGGAAATCAAACACCTATCCGGCAGATTTAGCGGAGGACAAGTTAAACCTGATATTTGAATGGGTGGTCCAGGCGCCGGACGGGCGACGAGGCACGAGTTGAACATCGTGCCAAATCACGTCGGGCACGGGGAGCGAGTACTCCTCATTGGGGAGTCGCCGGTACCAGCGTGTCGTTGCTGCCCCCCAAATCCGGCGACGATACCTCCGCCGATTTTGATAAGGGCGAACGAATTTCAACCCTCGATAATATCGCCCACGAGTATATCGTCGCCAATTTTAACTGTGCTACAAATTGAAAACGACATCAACGCTGACGTTATCAACGGATCCGCTAAAACAGCGATGTCATCGCCTCCGAAACATCGAAGGGGATTTGATCCGAATGACGCTACCGCTAATGACTTCAGGAGATACCGACGCGTCAAGACGAAGCAAAGGTGAGTCTGATCCGAATGAAAAAAACAAGACAGAATAAGAACGAACCGCCTTCTTTCATTTCCATGTTTTATTAATTCGATTGTTATTATTTCCAACATATATATATATATATATATACATTCGCATGACAGTTATTTTTGTATTACCCAATGAATAAAAAGAAACTTTTCAAGCGAAGTAAATAAATGACAAATCACTTATGCTTTACCTGTACGCAATGTTCACAGATAATTGACCCTTTTTGTGTCCCGTGAAGTGATCTGGTGGCGTCCCCGGATCCAAAAAACCGGGGGGGTTAAACCGACGATCCAGAATATTAAAACCCGACCCGACACAACACTCAGCTGCTGCACAGCCACGCCAGGCATGATGGGCACATGCCATGTTATATGAAAAAAAGCACATCTACTTCGCACCATCACAATAGAAAAATTTGAAAAAAAAAAATAATATATATATCAATTAAGAAACAAAAAACAAAAAAAAAAATTACCATTACCATCGACACTACAACACTCGCTTATTCATATGCATTGTTTGATGTTGGAAATCACACGGCTGATTGGCTCACACGATTGCTGATGCTGCTGACGGCGATGATAACGCTGATGATGCTTTACGACCATATTAAGCTTACAAAGGTCTATGTCCACTGATGATATGATGCTAATACGCTTTTCATCTGCACCCAAATGCAGTTGTCGATATTTTGAAAACCTTTATTTGGATGACGAACACCACGAATGATATTATTCACCATGGTATTCGAAGGCTGAAGGCCGAGATGGTTGAAATCCTGTAAATGATGGAATGAAGAGAGGTTTTCCAAGAAACAACACTATTTTATATCGTATTCGTTGATGATGATGCTTGCCGCAGCTAAAGCGATGTCGTCTGCTACTACCTTCACATTATTGCTTACGAGAACGCTTTTTTAAACTTTGTAATTACACGATAAAAATGTGGTTCTATTCGTTGTTGTTCGATTATATTTATTATGAAGATGTCATTTAGTCTCGTTACTGTTGAAGACTGAAAATTTTATACACGATGTCGTATCATAACGGATGTCAAATTAAAACGACCCATTGTTTGTACTTTGAAAATTGAGTAACGAATCGATGTAACATTGTACACCCCTAGAAGAAACCTTTTGAATTTTACAATTTCATGCAGCTTAGGCCGGCGTAATTTCGCCGCTGAAAGAACGAAACGATTTTGCTCACGACATCGCAAATTCACTCAATCGAAGCTTGCGGTTTTATGCGTAAGAACATCCCTCGCCCCACTTCGAATTTTGTTTCCTGCCAAATTTACCCATATTTTGATTTTGTGGGGCCCGTTTAGAAACTTTTCTTCCCAACCCCTATTCGAGAACAACGGGGTTGCGCTATAAGGATATCCCGTGAATTTCTGCCAAAAGATTGTACAGCTTTAACCTTGGGCTCTAATTGTTAGCCCTGTTGATCTTAATCGAAGAAGGCTTCAGCGGAAACTTGGCCGACAGGTAGAGAAATGTTCTCCTTGAATCCCCGATGGCGTAGCCGTGTACGGAGGTCGATAAGGCTAGTCGACTGCTTTATCGTTAGGGAAGTTATAAAACCGAGTAGTTGGCACCCTTACACGATATTCTAACGATATGATTTATTACCTCTGAGGGAAAATAATTATCGTCGAAACGTTTTCGAAAGCGATGTAAAATCGAGTGCAGGTAGCGAAAGAATTTTTTCTCTTCTTCGAGCGAATTTTAAGTATTCCGGAAGGTTTTTACAAATCGATTTCGAGAGTCTCACTTACAGCTAAGGGATGTGAAAATATACGATTTTCAAAAAATCATCGCTACGCAACAAACGAAATCCCGAATTTGACTTTACGGACGCGTGCAACGATCAACCCGACTCTCGCAGACCAAATTCGATCGAACCTGACCTAGTCTTAATTAACCAACTATATACAACCCCTTCTCTGCCAACATTTATCCTCCTCTCTTTTCTGCACGGCCGCTTGGGAGGTTTAGGAAACCTACGAAGTGTTTTTGTGTTGTAAACACACACAAAGTTTCACATGACAGTGCTGTTTTTGCCGGACCACGAGCCCCTCGATTCTCCACGTATCGAGACAAATTAATGTACAACGATGGGAAATTAAACTAAAACCAAATATAACTCCGATTCAATAACGTCGCCGTATCGAAACTTCATTCACAAATTATACAATATACATCGATAAACGCCGTCTCGAAAGTGCGAATGAAAACTAAATTCGTCTCCAACCGTCCACCGCGAATGGTCCATAGCCATGTTGATAAAACTGATTGATACACGCCGTGGAACGGATTTACACTGGATCGCATTAATTTTTCATTGACATCCACCCTGAGTTGATAAATTGTTACGGTACTGGTATGGTAGACTGGGATAGGTAATACCCGATGTTCGGTTTTTTATTATTATGTCCTTATGCCGAGGTTGAAGACTGACTGAGTGACCGATCAGTGGTTGGCTGGTTAGTACGGTGGGAAGGTGGTGTTTTACGACAGTGGAGGATTTTTTGTTTTTTTTTTCTCTCGTTCGTATCTTTTCATTTTTGATTTTCAAACAGTGGGTCGGTGTAGGACTTTTAGCAAGGTACCGAAGATGCGTTGATTGGGTATAAAAAAGAAAAAGTGCGAGTTTGCTGGCGGAGGGAACGACGGTGTTGATATGAAAAAGAAAAAAATGACTTCTCAATAGTGATATGGGTACAGGTGGAAGTTGTTTTGATTTGGTGCTTTTTCTCATATGCGCCAACGTAGTGCTCAAAATTGTCGGTATATGTGAAGTCTGTATTCCTTACACCATTCTACTCACGGTTCTTGTCGTTGCCTGCCTACTGATGTGAGTATCTACTTTCGGCCAAAGTCAAAATTAAATTCAATCAAACCGTCCTGGATCATATGTGGCGTGAATTTACGTGGTGAATTTATTTCACCGCGATGACCCGCGGTGTGACGAAATTTTCACGACGATCCTCGACGATCTGATTCGCCGTCAAGTTTTCTATAGCATTTAATTATAGTATACGTACAACAAATCCTCGGGGCCGTCTCATCCGTTGGTTTATATACATGCACATATACATAATTTAAAAATATTATCTATACAAAATACACAATTAAGGTTCGAGGTAAAAATGAAATGACTCCAAACAAGAGGTTTGCTACGAGACGGAAAATAGAGACGGTATTACCTTCGCAGTGTCATTTTTCAAACCGTTTTCTGAAGAGCGAGATAAAATAATCAAACGGAAAACCAGAATACGTACGTGTATAATAGAAAATTTAACCGTCGATCATATAAATTTTAGAGATACGTTATGTAATACGTAGATTTTTTTCCATTGCGGTCAACATCGTTGCCCTGGGGAGCTGCTAAGTCGAACGAGGGTGGATGCGAAGTTTATTTTCTCTGTACTTTTTTTCTTATGGTTGAAAAATTTTTCCGAATGTGCAATAATTCATTTTGATGGCACGGCCCGAGGAGGGGTTTGTTGTTTGTTCGGTGTGCAGAGACAATTTATTAATTTTTTTCTCTCTGCGTTATTCACTGTAATCTCTGAAAAAGTGCACAAGTTTTTTTTCCTCATTTCTTCGTCGGAGGATTTTTTATTATTTCATTTTTCGTAAACATGCTTGGCAGCTCCCGTTGTTGGCGAGACAAGTGTGATCAAGTTCGTGGTGGTGGTGATCGACGATCATGATGCTGGATTTGTGGATCATCAGGTTATACTTTACCGGGATTATCTTCCCTGGACAGGGAGGAGGGAATACATTTCCCCGGCGCAAAAAACGGTGATTCAAAATCAGTATAGAATATTTAAAACATTCACGAAAAAGACAAATAAATAAATAACTGAAACAAATTCAAAATCAAATAAAGTCAAAGTATAAGAGATCCGTTTTGAAAACTTCTTTTTTCATTGTCTCATTAGATTTATGTCCATTGAATGATTTTAAATTTCTTTTGGTCCGATTTCTAAGATTCTCAACGACTGCAGGGTCGTTATATTTTATTTAATTTTACTTTTCGCTTTCATAGATTTTCTGAGACACTCGTACCGACTTACCATCCATGTACAGTATTCGAATAATTTAATACGAAAGAGACAGGGATGAAAAAAGAGAAAAATTTATACGCGACAACTGTGATTATACATCATAGAAAAACTAAAGCGTCGGTTAATCGATCGATATTATTCGGGGGCATTCTAAATATATGCACAGTGATTCCATAGAAAATCCTCCCCCTGATCAACCGTTCTTTCACTTACACGTATACCTATCCTACTATATATGATATTATGTATACGGTACGTACCATGTATATGACACAAAAAAAAAAAAAACGTAAAAATAATACTTGTTACTTTACAATACCCGCTACTAATCTTTTTCGCCCAACTGTGCAGTTCAAGGGTATCCTTAAATATGAAAAATGAAACAGTTTTTTTTTTTTTTTTAATTGAACACAAAAATGAAGTCAATTAATTGCTCGTGATTTCCAAGCAGCGATAAAAAATTGGAAAGAAATTATGATCAATAAACTAGCGAACCACGATTAATTTATTTAAGATAAGGAGTAGTTGGCAGTTACCTTTTTTCGGCCTTGAAATAGGTGTTAAATTATTACACAAGTTCCTTAATTACTATATTTCTACCTTCCGTATGCCGGAAGCCTCACGACTTGACATCCACGACGACTCACCTGCTAATTCCTTTTCCGCGAGACTTTCTACGCGCGGATTTCCAAAATTTATTTTTCCACTCGTCGTGAAAAAAGTGAATTTAAAGATTTCAATAAATTCAATTCGCGGTCGGAAGATGGAAAATCATAGGTTGACGAGTTGGGGATAAATGAATATCAAAGACGGAAGGATAGAAAAAAACATCCGACGCTTCCACTCGTGGCTAGTCATTACAATTATAAGTAGCTTAGCCTTCAGGAACGCGTGTGTGAACGAGGTAAAAAAGCAAAAAAAAAAAGTCCTCAACCCCGGTCTCTTTACTCTCTCTCTCTCTCTATCTCTCTCTCTCGGAATGAAAAAAGAAAAAAGGAAATTTCCTCTCCTTCCCCCAGCAGCAGCTACCTGAAAGCACATTCATAGAAAGATAATATCATCTTATATACCCTCTTCTCGAGTCGACGAGAGTTCAACCTCTTAAACACCCTCTACTTATAACATTTTTTTTATCTTTTCTCTTTTGTTCCCTCTTATTCTATACTATTTAGTTTTGTTTTCCCTCGTATCTCAGTCACCCTCTTCAGATCTCATTTTCTCAAGTGAGTGAGCCACTGACTACTTACAATTAGTCCACATACATACGTACGTACGTACGTCTTTATATCAACGTCGGTAAACCAGCACCCTCATCGGAAGTTTTAATCATTCTGCGATTACATCCCTCTGAGACGATAACTGAGTCGGTAGGGTAGGATATTCATAGGATTCCTGAAACGCGGTTTAACTACCCCACGTCAGATGGCGCCACCATTTTTTTCTTTTTTCTTTAAATTCAATTCACCCTCAGCGTTTTGGTTTGCTCTGAACTTTTTTTTTTTCACACGACCGCTGCAGGTATCTTCAACAATCGGATTACCATGTTATCAACTGACTCCCTGAGAGTAATCGCTAGAAAATAAAAGAAATTAAAAAAGGAAATAGAATAATGGCAGGACTGTTTGAAAATAGAAAAAAAAAAAAAAAAGGTTTGGCGTGAATCGCGACTGTATATCGACTGAGGGGTTGGATTTTGGAATGCACCGTACCGTTGTGCGGCTATCTAAGAAATCGGGAGAAAGAATGAAGCAGGGAACGGCGGGGGTGGCAGGGAACACTTGGAAGTGGAAAAGCTGAACGCTTAGAAATCGATGCTAACCACACCACCGACTGCAGCGGAGGAAGTATAAAACGCCATTGGTTATATCAATGATATAATGGACATCGAGCTTTTTACTCTGTTTTTCAAGCGATCTGATTCCCACCTTTTTTTTATTATATTTTGTCTGTCATCCGTAATACGTTAACGCGCGTACGACAGTTGAAATTTGACGAGAAAGAAATGAGAAGAAAACGCGAAGTTCGCTAGTAGATATTGTAGAGCGATGATTTTTCGATGAAATCATGATGAACTTAGAACAAAAAGAAAAAAAAAAAATTGGAACGAAGATCGAATATATGTCATAGCGTTGTTGAATGCAACATAAATAATCGGAGAAGAAAAGTCGGCGAAGTCTCGTTGTAATCTGACCTGCGGAATCTTTTTTTCGTCGTACTTTATTGGATATTTAAGAAATGCGGTTGTAGGTGCGCTGGAGGTTGTCTAACAAGATTAACGATTGGTTAACCTCTTCTCGAGGCTAAAGCTATACTTCTGCAGAGACTAGTTATACCGTGTTATACGTATAGGGTTGGTTAGGTTTTACCAAGTAAGGCAAGGTAAACCAAGGCAAGGCGAGACAATTCAACATCAGGTTTTCGTTGGGCAGGGCTACGAATATACTCTTCGTACCGCCACTTATTCAATCCGTATTATAATTTTCTACAAATTTCACCGAGTCTCGAATGTTTATCGTTTTTATTTTTACCCAAGAAAAAATCCATCTTTGACTCTGTTTTGGAGAAAAAAAGAAACACTCATTTTTATTTAATTTTTCTCGCTTCAATTAAAAATAAAAATGGTTTCATGTAAAACGTTTTTCTGTTATAAGAATTTCAAGATGCTGCAATGCTATTTCGAAATGAAAAATCGGTCCAATTTCATCGCCTCGATGGTAAAATATACTAAGAGTGTAATAATTCATTGAGAGCAATTTTCAAGTGCGATGATCATGACTGTTTAATTGAATCGTATAAAGCAATTTTTGTACAGCTACTTATCGCTCCGTGATCCTATTATATTTTAAGCATATAATATACCCAACAGCTCATATGTAAGTGGCGTGTGCCATAAGGCGTGTAAAAGTATGATCTGATAATACCTACCCGCGGAATTTCTAGTGCCTCCTCCCTCCAAACGCAACTATTTTGCACTATAGATACGTTATAATATTATAAGGGTGCAGTCGACAGCTTTACGTAATACCTATGCGATAATTGGAGGTATACCTATAAGGTATATATCTGTTTAATGCTCACTCAGCTCTTTCAATTACATATCGGGTACAGAAAACCAGCAGGGCGTTACTCACACTTCCGATTTTTCAAGGCCGATGCGATCCACGAAAGTAAAAAGTAGTTAAAAAAAAAGAAAAGACACGACACGAAATTACTGTACGAGTTGAAGCCGTACGAAGTTTGCGATGTTTGAGAATTTTCGTTGTTCGGGTCGACAAGTATCTAGTTTTCTAAAATATTGAAAGAGGAAAAGGAGAAGACAGAATTTCTCCCCTCGTAAACTGTAGAAAAAAAGCTGCCTGATGGTGGCGCGTTGTTAGTAGCTGCGGTTAGTTTCGAGTCCCCTTAAAACCACTTGTTTTATACAGATATAATATACATATACCAGGCGGAAGAAAAAATAAATAAAAGCGAAGAAAAATGAAAAATTCGTGAATCTTGATGTCTGGCGGTAGGTAAAACGTGAATTCATACAGTTGGAATTTGTAGTTGTTGATTTCCTCCTGATTTTGTTCATTTCAATGAAAAATTGAAAAAGCGTCGAACGAGCGTCAGGAAGTGCGTTTTTTTACGCCAGTAGATAGTAGAATTTCTTTTTCCTTCCATTTTTTTTTTTTGTTTTCTGCAATTTTCCCAATTAAAATGGAACGCGGATTCGCAGTCGTGCAGTTTTCCCATTATAGAATTCGGCGTGTATGTGTTTTTTGTGTAAGCCTCTATAGGGCGTGAAGATGAAAAAAGAAGGCTGAAGAAAAAAAAATCTCTTTTAATTTGAAAAAAAGAAGTCGCTACGTTTTAAACTAGACTGACATTGAACAAAAGGAATACCGCCGCGAATTCTGCCGCTCACTATTATAGCATATAACAATGACACGAATTGTTCATGGCTACTGCGGTAGTAATTGATTGACTGACACATTCTCCCTGTGCCCTTCTTTCTACTTTATTTTTTTCCCCCCCGATTTTCCCTTACCCCTTCGAATCCGTGTCACACTAGCTGCATCTTTTTTTCCAGCTTTTTTACTTTCCCTCTAAAACCACCCGATGCACTGCAGGTTGCGGTCTACCTCAAAATCGTTCGAGTTACGTGCAAGTGGAAAAGCAAAATCGCCCCCAAAAATAATCTAACGTATTCTCTTACTCTTTTTTCGGCGAATACCTGTTCTTACATACACTGATCGTTTTTGGTTTCAAACAGCTGGTTATGTTATCGAATTTTGTATCCAATTACAGGTCATTTTGTTACCTCACTTCAACCAATTTGATCGACCAATTTTTACCAGAGAATTTTCCAGCTATCGAACAATTCCGCGTTTTCTGACCTTTTTTACGGGGAAAGAGTTCGGGTAAAGCTTCTCGGTCATACGCACATCACCTCTTTTTTGAACACGTCGTTGAATCGAAACGAAAACAGCGATATGTCAGATACTGGCTCTATCTACTTTGGTTTTCTCCTTTCGCAGAGATTGAAATAATGCGAAATAAGTAAGAGAAAAATAAAATTAGACGTCCAAGGGTAGATGGTTCATGATAAAACACATCTCCCAACATAATTATAGATACGTTCTAAAAATGAAGAACAATGGCGCTTTTTCGTTTGACCTGAATATTTTCAGGGTGAACATTAATTCTTTTTTCTCTCTTCCGCTTTTCCGAGCCAAACGCTACTGCGTTGCATGTGGAAAATTTGTTACAAACAATCGATGAATAAATTTTTCAATCCCTTTCCGATGCACCGCCGTACCGATACGGCGCATTATTATAAAGTCACCAACTCCGTACGATGTAAGCTTGGATTTTCTAAAATTTGATGCGAGTGATTTATAGATGAATATAAAGTACCCACACGGTTCCAGGTATGTGTGTGTACACGTATACAGACACGGTTGTGTGGGAGGGGGTGGGTTGGGGATATCGACTGAAGGCGTCCCTACCCTATAAAGTGACGCGGGGGTGAAGGTAGGGTAGGTTGGTAGCGCGGGTCCTCTCGTAGAGCTTTTCCCGCGCGGGTGGCGCCGCCGTTCAGGTTCGTGGTGGTTTTCGACGTTACCCCGTTATATCCTCTACTACCTTCCTACCACCTACCTATCCCCAGGTCCAAACCAAACCTCTCTTTATATCCAACGGCATAAAACCCACTTATTAGAAGCCTTCTCAGCTCGCTCGTTTATACCTACGAAAGAAAAAAAATACATATATATATATACCTATATATACACATACATACACACATGTATATACCAAAGAGCCCGTCGCTCGCTCTTGAAACTATCAACTAGAATTCGTCAGTCAGTCAACCAACGAACCAACAAAACTAAGTAACGTCAAGCATAAAGGGATAAAATCCCAGAAAAAAAAAAATTCAAAAAAATAAAGAGCAAGAACAAAATTCCCAACTCGACAAAGTCATCAGAAATTCAGTGAAGAGAAACCCAATTTCAATTGTTGTAATTAATGTGAACAATTGTGTGTGAAGTTGGTGTGCACGTTCAACGACTAACGAATTTTCTTCTCACATCTGTAATACAGGGAACAGGAAGAGAACGATTTTAAACTTGATGAAATAATGCAATAAATAAATAAATGTTCAACATTTCGTAAACCGAGAGTGTTTTGATATCTTCAAATTCTCGTATTTACATCTTTCTTTCGTTTATTTATTTAATCATTGATTTATTATTCGTAGTGAAATTATTTTGATTCTCCCATTTCCGCGATTATTATCCATTCTGTGCATGTGTATACGATATTATTTCTATATCAAATGATGGTGAAAAGACGCTGGTATGATATCATTTATTATTAGGAACTCGGTAGTGTGGAACAAAAAGAAGAAATAAAAAACAGATCGTCTATTTTAATTAACGAAATAAATCTCCATATAAAAAGTAAAGAAATAGATCCAATTTCGAGCAAAACGGTCTTATTTGTTCTCCGAAACTTTGATTCCGAATCTCAGTTACATAAGATCGAATAAAAATAAGTCAAAATTACACGATAAAAATAAAAAACGTGCCGATGACGACGGTGGACTTTGGTGTTTATTATAGTGATTCGTCATCCGGATTAGGTGCAGCGTTAGCAGCATCGGCATCATCAACATCATCAGCGTCAGCGTCAGCATCAGCAGCTGAGGAAGAAGAAGAAGACTGTGAATTGGTGCAGCGTTGCTGCGAGGCTATTTTATCGAATGAAAAAAAATGTGAACAATTAATACGTGCGGTTGATAAAAAATATTCAATATCCAAACCGTACGAACTGAAACCAGCAATAATAAAATCTTTCTTTTTATCTTCGTTACTACCCTCCATAGATTCATCGTTCAAAAGTAAAAACAAATGCAGCTGCAAGCACGGGAGCGAAAGCGCGATGACGTTGTTGTCGATAAAAAATACCGAACTAGGTGTCACGACAACGACATGAGGTGGAAGATTTTCAGGTGTGAGAGACACCGCTGGACGTCGTCGACAATATCATAAATAAATCAGAAACAAAAATACGAATAAATAAATTTATAGACGTACACAGACAGTGTTTTTTGTCCATTCATCAACCGCTGCCGCATATCACTGTACGTGCTGATGTCGTATACGACGATTGCATAGTAATATATATTTACATATACATATAAAATTTTGAGAAGAAAATATTTGAAAAAACAACTTGACAAAACGAAGAGGAGGAATGACTCGAAAATAAAACTTAAAAAAAAAAAGAAAGAAAAAATCAAACAAACAAATAAGTAACAATAATAATCAAACGAAGATACAAAATACCGAAAAATTAATACCTAACGCCGTCCCGAATTATTGAATACATATGATACACACATATATATACATATATCAAAATTATATTATGTGATATTATACATGATATAATATCTGTATATCGATACACGTACATATTATTAGTGATAACCTGCGAAAAAACAAAGTAAGAAGAGAAACGAAGAAACGAGAATAAAATCAAATAATATAAAGAAAAGGAAGTGAATCTTGATATCAGCGGTATCATTATTATTGATATCATTATTATTATTATTATTATTACGATTAATGTTGTTGTATAATTGTTGTTAACATTGTTATGCCGTATTAATATGATCGGATTCTTCTGCTGATAATATCAATAACGAAGAAACGAATGAAAGAAAGAAAAAAATCAAATTATTAAATAAATATAAAAATAAATATAATAATTATAAAAAGAAAAACATTTTTAAACTCGCCGTCGTTGTGAAAACAGCCGTCCCCATGCACCATGCAGATGATCCTAGTTGCTGGCGGGTGAGTCCATCATCATCGCAAATAGTTATAATATTGGAGGAAATTATTCGTTATTGGCTCTGAAATGAATTTCACGATTTTATCGTGCGATAAAAGTCATCGTGAATTTTCGTTCGTCGACTGCGAGGGTAAAACATTTTTTTTATAATGCCTAAATGAAAAATACTTGTTTTTTTTTTTTTACAAAATTTTGTCATGAACAGACGTGAAGAAAATCGTTCGTCATTCATTCATTTTCTAATGAACAGTTTCGAAAAATTTCGAAATCAATTATTGTTTTTTCTTTGCCTTTTTGCTCAGTACAATCGTGTCAATTGGGGATTACACGTATACGTGTACATCGTCATAAATTTCCACGTTGCACGAGGGTAACAAAAAACCAAACTACATATCTGCAGATATGGCGAAATAATTTTTGACAACAGTGATTATCCGCAACAGCAGAATTACACGAGCCAAATTTCCGCACATATGATTCAATAAGCACCCCGCTAATTAATTCGTAGCGATTTTCATCCACTATGATATTTGATTTATACACATTCATTAGTTTTATTCGGATACCTCGATATAATTCTAAATAAAGGAATAAAGTTTCAAATCTATCTGTAATAAAATTTTCATACGTGAATCATATGTGTATGTATTATATATACGTGAAAAATATATCGCCTATATATTACGACGTACGTACACATATGTATATACATCTAGGTAGAAAACTGCACATGCTACAAGCTCACATACACCCCTGTATACTCATATATTCGCATATCCACCGCACTCGGCGTTTAATCGTCGTTCGGTTCTTTTTTCATTGTACAGTTTTTTTTCTTCTTCCTCTAGTTATTTTATAAATTTTTTTTTGGCTTTTCCTCCATATTTTCTTTTTTTTTTTTCTAAACTTTTTACCGTTTTGACTTCATGTAAGAGGAGAGCGTGCGTTATCGCGTAGAAAAATACTGCAGTACAGAGGTATTTTCGCGCCACCTGGCACCGCAGGTATCACGTGCTCGTCCCAATCCTGCATTACATATACTTCATGTATATATATATCCATCACATATATACATATATACGTGTGTATATAATATACATATATACTCGTCTTACATATAAATACATGTATACGTATATGTATAAACGTTTTCAAACCACAGAGGTTTGGTTATCCGCGAGTTAATCTAATGGCTATTGACTATCGTATGTATTTACATAGGTATACCTGTAACCTACATATGTAACGATATACCACAAATATTGTGAAAAGAGAAGAAAAAAGAAACCAATAAATAAAATTCATACAATTCTGTATACGTTTTTTCAGACACTATACAGTTATGCACTTGTAAAAAACAGAAAAAAAAAAAAAAAAAAAATGGACACGAAGTCAACGTTTCTCGATTTTCGTTTTCTAAGGGTGGCGGGAAAAGGATAGTTTTTCCATCCAAGAGGAATCTATGAAAAACATTTTTTTTTTTCTCGGAAATAAGAAATCTTGTTTGAAAAAAGTATAAGCGCGCGTACTGTATAAACTAAAATAGTTTATACTAATGTCAAAATTCTATTGTGTAAACTATAGTTGTGTAATCACTCCAGTTTCATCTATGTGTGTTTATATAAATAACACCATGGAGCATGTATACAGAGGAACCGCTTAATGAGATATATTTAAAAATAGACGAAAATAAAAATAATTTGAAGTAAAAACAAAAGCGGAACTATATGCGTACGTGTATATAATCTTTGATGCTATGTACATACTGCACAGTCTCGAGGTCATCGCGTATATATGATCTAAAATTAGTTACCACTCAATTTTAAAATTGACGTCCAGACGTCGTCGCGTATCTAGTCACCAAACGTTTTCCGGTCTACTTTAGTCACAGTGAGTATAAATAACAAAAGAATAAAATGGAGAAAAAGAAAAATGAAAAAACGAAAGGAAAAACTACGTGTGGGGGGAGCAGTTAAAATAAAGATTTGTTTACAATAACCAATAGTCTAAACATAACGTGCTATTCCTAAAGAACAACGTATAACGTTACGTAATTCGTTGGTACACAATTTTTCTATGTATCGATTATTGTCGGTGGAACGAACAAAAAAAACAACCAAAAGAATCCGGCGAAAATTATATAATTTACACGCGGTGCAGGCAGTGTCGATATTTTTCATTTCTGTTTTATAACTTGTCCCGGATTATAGACGTTCCACGGTCGGAGAATCTAGACACATAAGTAGACGTATATTTTTACCTTTATTTTATCATCTCGCTCCCTTTTTTTCTTTATTGAATTTCATCCCTTTGGACCGCGCGGTGCGTATCCTATTTCCCATTTTTTCCCTTCACACCAGCCCTTACCACCGACGTCCTAATGTCCAACCTTTATTTTCATTCCCTCTGTACAAGTTTTCTTTTTTTTCTTCTTTTTTTTTTTTTTTTGCTCAGTCGCCATCGTTGCACCCTCCACACACGTATTACCCTTTTCCATTCTTCATCCATCCACTTTCATTTTTTCTTTGATCCTTTGAACCGCGATTTTTCGACCGAAAGGAAACGATCAAAAAATGTATAGAATGAAAAATATATCGTTAAGCAAGTTTTGAAGAACGATAACTTGGAAGAAAGAAGAAAAAAAAAAAAAAGAAGGAGAGAAACGGAAAAGAAAAAATCAAAACGCGAATCAAAGAAAATAAATAAATGTTCGAAGATATTGGAAAATTTCAAATAAAGAATCTGACAAATTTGAAGATAGTTTAGACTTCATGGTTGTACGTGAGTATAACATGTTTTATGTAAAATTGGCATCGTGTAGAGATGCCAATTATACCATATGTATAGTATCGTTTAAATTTGACGTTGATTAATGTACACCTCGGTAGGCATACCCCAAAATTTATATAGACGGCACATAGGTATACAAAGAACTAGATACATATTTTTGGCTCGTTTCTAAATAGCGAATTGACGATGAACAGGATTCTTTCGAATATGTATAGACGTGAAAAGTAGCTTGTATAGATTATATACTGTATAAATATAGGCTGAATCTCGTTTGAATTGACTGAAGAGAAGAATTAAAAAAAATCGGAAGAAAAACGCCCCCACGATCCAGCAATCCATGACGTATGTTGCCAGTGCAGAGTGTAAACGCGAGAAGAAATCGGGGGTGAGGATCCTCAGGTCCAAAAATCTCACGATCGAAAAAATTACGTAGCGAATATAGCCGGTCAAAACTGTATCGTTGAAAAAACCAAAATATTTTTTAACGCAGATATCGAACATCTAGTTTCGTGAAAGATAATTGTGCAATTTATTAGAAAATTTTGAGTAATTTTCTAATCAATTTTTTTTTCTTTTCAATCACCTATACGAGTAAAAATTATGGCGGTATACAAATGATCAGAATTTAATCGATTTGCAATATTGATCATAGAATTTAAACGCACATGCTCATTGGATTAGATTTTGATTATCTCACCTGACCTCAGAATCCTGACCTTAATTAACATAACCTTACCTAACGTAACGTAACCAATGATCCACGTGTTAATGAGCGCTACCCGTTTAACTCAAAATTAATTAACATCGTCGTTATAGGGTTGCGTGTATTTATAGAGGGCATCTCACGTCAATTCGATCAGGCTGACCCTCGCTAACTATTTTCGATTAATTGATCGCCACGGTCTCCTGTCATAGAAGGTGTACAGGAATAGGTCGTGGTCGTTTTTTAAATTTGTCCGACGTTTCTGAAGTTGATTTGATCGGGAGATAATTTCTTTCCCCCTCCTCGCATATTTTTATAGGATTCTTAAAATTTTAATTAAGCAGAGAATCGATACATCGATTCTGGCGCATCAGGCGCTTACATCTTCTGAATTATTTATCGCGACTTCCGAATATATATATACTATATGAATTGATTTTTCCACCTTTCAATAATTTATGGAAATGACCAGACCCCGAAAATTACAGCGGTTGCTTTTTGTCCCATTCATGAATTTTCATCGCTCATATTTATGTTCGATTCAAGCGTAGCAAGTGCAGTGCACGATGTACAATCTGACTTCCCTCGAGCCAACCTTACCCAACTTGTAACTTACAATAATGCGAAGGACTGAATGAGTTCCGAAATTATCTATTCAATCGAAAATAGAAGTAATGATTTTCTATAAACACGAATTTTGCCCCAATTTTGAGGATCGATTTACTAATCAGCTGCGCATGACCAAAATATACGTTCGCATGAACGCAGTGTTTCCGGATTATCTCATCGTTAGGGGTATCCGATATACGCAATCGGCTTCCCGAATCAGCTTAAAAATAACAAAATTTTCTTAGTCGGTTTAATTGATAAAATTGATTAGTTTGTTTGTTTTTTTTTTTTTCCTTTTTTTTTCTTAAAATCGATACGTATCACGTGTAGCAATCGTTACAGATATGCATTCCGAGATTGTAGAATTTTCGTCGTTGTTCGAAGTTCGCTACGATTGAAATGAAAATATTACCACCGATTCGAAGCTGCGCACATTTTACAGGCGATTCTTTCAGCTTAACGTCATCGTTCTTTTCTCGTTCCATTCTTCCCGAACTTCATTACTCCCCGTAGAGCTGGATCAATTCAGCGTGTCTTCGAAAACGGTATTCCTTATTTTCTCTAATTGCACCTTTAATTGTTCACGAGAGGTAATGAATGTTACTGCTGTACAAGGTTTTGTAATAGGATAGCGTATACTCGGCTGCACAGCAACTCGCATTCGCTCATTCATTCATTCATTTATTCAGACAATCGTCGACAGCTTCGCTGCGCACTTCTGCATAATTGGACGTTTAATAACGTCGCGCGCGGCGCATGGAGGGCTATAACAGCTCTTAAAGTTCCCGTTGTTCTCGAAAAATCGACCCCCAGCTGATGCGGTCGTTGCATTAAACGGGAAGCAATTGTTGCATACCGTTGCAACTGTCATCCCCGGTGTCCCCTTCGTCGATCCATTTACTATTTTTTGTTCCACAACGCGTAGGTACGGAAAGCTCTTCATGACACGCATGTAAAATTAACCGTACGCAGGAAAATCTTCTGATATAATCCGAGGAGATAACGGGGGGGGGGGGGGAGGAAAAGGGGTGAAGATTGTTATGGCTCTGCAGCAGAAAAGCAGAAGCTGCAGCGGCGGAGGCAGGGTCACAACTTATACCGAGTAGGCGTAAGGGAAGGTTGGGTCGGGTAGCGTCGCGTCGCGTCGCGTTTTCTTTCCTTTCCTTTCCTACCCTTGCTTTTCCTACCCTCCTTTTTCATATGGTGGTAGTGGTCGCGGCGGTTGATGGTGGGGGAATTTTCGGACGGACGAAAGGCAGGCAGGCAGCAGGCACGCGCCGCGCTCCCGCAAAGGTTGACGCGAAACGAAACTTTGCGACCGACAGCGTCGCGACGTTACTACTGACGCATTGTGACGGGAGTTCTCGTCCCGCGATACCTGCAATAGCAGCGGTACACGTCGTCGTCATCGTCATCCATCGTCATCGTCATCGTCATCCCCAATCGCACCGAATCATCCTCCTCGTCACTGTCATCGTTATCGCGGCAACGTTCGTCACTCCCGTTCGAGTTGTTGTTCGTCCTTTAATTTCACTTCGTTACTCACGTTAATTCGGATTAACGCAAATTTCACTTATGGGAATGAGAGAAATAAGTTTGAAGAAGAATTTGAAAAATTAGGGTGAATATTTGAATTGAATATTTCGATCGAATGAAAATTATCCGATCATCACGTGGGGCAGCTATTTTAAATGATTATCTGAAATTATTCCTAATAAATTTCGAACAAAAATAGGAAATCATTATAATACTATACACTTTACCATTTTATTTATTCATTTAGTCACATTTCTTCACACGTTTTTATTTTTTTCATTATTTTACCACGTATAATTATTAAATCTACACACACGTACACATGCATATGCATATCGATTCATAGAAGAGTAATCGACGATTATAATATATATTGAGACGTATGTTCGAGTGAATTTTGTGCTTTAGAATATGGATAAATAAATGAGAATAGATAAATACTTTACGTGACGTTTAAAAATGTACGGGATTTTCATTTCCGGATTATCAGTGAAGCATAAAAAACCGAAAAGAACGAGATGATAACAGCAAAAAGGAAAAAAAGTAAAAGAAAAAAAACTGAACGAACATTTCCAAAGATATACTGCAATTGAGAAGTACAATATTATTATGTAATTAATTTAGTGGTCTGTTATTTAGTATACGGTTCTCAAATACTACATGTATGCACATAATGTACAGGTAATGTAAATTTTTCAAGTGAAGAACGGAAAAATTCCGTATGGAATAAAAAAAAACAGGGAAATAAAGAAAAAATAATTAGATTAGGAGAGTAAAAAAAAGAGTGCATTATCCAGTAGATACCTATTCGGGTGTCACATACGTGAAAACTTTATCAGATTAATAAAACCCAAGAAGTCGAAAAACGGAGAAATAAAAAAAATGGACGAGCCAACGAGGAGTAAAATAAACAGCATTGTTCGATGAATAGATAATACGATGTACTATAAAATAACGGTAAATACTTAATATAATTTAATAAGAACGATACAACAATAATCATCCTCACCGACGTCATCATACTCGTAATAATTATGATGAACAATTGGATGCACGAGGAACGCCCCCCTTAATATAAAGTGCATTTACGATGGTGTAATTTTAGGGGGGTGGGGGTGGGGTGCGAAGTTGGTGCAAGTGCAGCTGTATCACTGCCCCTGCATGCAGGTGTTTTTTAATACTTTTTTTTTTTTTTTTTCTTTCTCGTTGATTTTCGATCAGTAATTTCTCTCTGATTTTTGTTAGTTGTTGTTGTTTCTTTTTTTTTCTTTCTTCATTTTCCTTTTTTCTCTCCGGATAAATTATAATCCTGGGGGATCATGGCGGCGGTAGCTGGGATTTATGGTATTGCGGATGACCGTCATGGGAGATACAACGATCATCGACATCACGCGTGAGTCTGGATATATTTATAACTAACAAGAATCGAAAGAAAAGCACTTTACATCCGCTCGGAATGAAAGCGAAGGTAAAAAAGCATCATGCCATGGGGTTTCGAGGAATCCCGTGAATTCGAAAGTTAGAAATCAAATTCATTCGATAGGAAAAACAAAATGGAAGAAAGCAATTGAAATAACGTGTGCCAATTAACCAGGCTTGTTAATTAACGATACCGAATCATACAGAAGACGACCTGCGATTATCTACTTTGCCACTATCTTTTTCTTTTTGTTGGGTATCTTACGAATATCATTACAATCAGATCACCAATTTCGATTGTTCTTTTTCATCTTATACACTATTCTATTTGCACTCCTACGTGTACACCTAATTTCTAATCACTTTATATAAAATTTCGCACCAACAATAAGCCGTGTGCATATACGTATCACGATAATATTCTTGAGTGACGAAGGTTTATATATAAATTACTCAGCAAAAGGGGTTGAAAAATGTTTCGTGACTTTCATATATATACTGACATGCGTCACATACCTATATGCATAACGTACGATACATAATATATATGTATATATATATATACGCGCATACGTATATCCACTGTGCGTGTATGTCATCGATCGGCACATATGACGTGTATATATACTCTTATATACGTATGTATATATTTCTATAATATGGGTTCAAATTTTCAA
Source organism: Athalia rosae (assembly GCF_917208135.1). Classification (NCBI taxonomy): domain Eukaryota; kingdom Metazoa; phylum Arthropoda; class Insecta; order Hymenoptera; family Athaliidae; genus Athalia; species Athalia rosae. Next base: position 26,623,901 of record NC_064027.1, read on the forward strand.
AATGGTCGCACGCACGCCTTACATATATGCGACTGCGGAAAAATGAAATTTTTTTCACATTCGATATCTCGATCTTAGAATATTCGACAAAATACCATGGGGACAACTGGAACGTGTAACGTGAAAGTACCTACCAATTTCAAAATTATCGCCGGAGAAATTTAGACATTTAGCGCGCAGCCCGCTGTTTCATTTCATTGTGTGTATACTTACCTATCGTAATAACCTATTTTTATGCGATTGCATAGCAATAATCCCGTCGCTGGACGATCAAAAGCTCCCCCCACCCCCATTCGGTATGGCGCCAAATATAAAACGGCGTCTTATCGTCGTCCTCGTATCTGTTTTTTTTTTTTCTTTTTTTTATCGCTCGACTTCTCTCTCGTTCATTATATCTTCCTTCTTCCTCTTCCAGCACTTCGCTATGAAACTATACAATGTTACACGTACATATATACGATCTAATTTTCTTCTCGAAAACTACACGCGTCGCGACGCTGTTTTCCTGCACGTTGCGCGCGAATCTATCCACCCCCGTTTTGTACGTTCCGCGAAGCAAAACGTACGGTATACCTATACGTATCGTAACCGGTGCGGCGCCTTCAAGTCTGCGAAAGAACCAACGCGATAGCCATTCCAACAATTCCGCATTCTCATGTATATTTTGGTAGCCCGTAATTCTCGTGTAACGATGATTGTAAAATTTTGAACAATCCTTCTGCTACCCTTGTTGTTGGAATTTATTTTTTCCTTTATTTTATTTCTCCAAATTTTTATCGGAGACCGTTTATCGGAATAACGGAGAAGAGGGGGTCGTTTATTTTTCGAAATCTCTAGAAGTTTATTTGGGTTCGAAATCAAGACACGGTAATTCGAACTTTGGTAAATTGTTCTGTTTTTTTGCTTTTTTGTTCTTGACCAAATAATTACGTGTAGCTAATCAATTAACACAAAAGAACGAACGACGTTGTAATTCTGAATCCACTTTCCAATATTCGCTTTTTATTTTAACTCATTTTTGAAAATCAATCCACGACGCACGCGACTCGTTGCTTTTCAAACATTCATTCGCTTGATTGTACACGAAATAATTAACGACAGTTTTGCCGGATAATGTATGTACGCTGCAGTACGTAGGTACCTTAGGGTGTTTCGTTTCGAGGCGACATTTATTTTCTTACACAAAATTATAAGTGAATTAGGGGCTTCGCTCATCCGAAAAATCGATTTTCCGTTCAAGTAACGAGGAAAATTTTTTTCTTCCTGAATCAACTCAATTTTTCGGTATTGAAAATTTTTTTTTGCGAAAAATGACTACGAAGCTCTCGTAGGGCATTAAATTTGCCAGGAAAATGTTCCGACAAGTTTAAGCTCTACGACCAATAGTTTTCAAGTTGCAGGGCTTGAAAGGTGAACATTGATAAAATTTCACATAAAATCCCCTGTAATTTTGGCTTCATTCATCTTACATAAGAAATTAACTTATAATAGAGAGACCCTGTAAGGTTCCCAAATTATCGATTTACATTGACCCGTACAATATATCTTCCGGAGGCCAATGCGGTTGGCGTATTCATATTTATGGAAATAAATAGAGCGCACTCGTCTTCTATAAAAACTTATAATAAACCGCGATCAATTATATCGTAGTAGATAGAAGGGTATATAGCCATAGGCATATGTATATACCTATACCATAGCGGTATACGTTCAAAAAATGGATTTCATCAGCATTGATTTCCGATACTACCTTGACCGGTTATCCTGCAGTTATATACTTGTACGTATATATATATCTGTACATATATTTATTGTACAGGATGTATATAGAGATGCGTACATACGTGTATACACACATACGTGTAATATACTTTAGCAGCCGTAGCGCATGAGGTATCCTGCGAACTTGACCTCGAGTCCTTGGGCGAGGTCGGTTATTCCTGTATAATATATATACACCTTTGATACACAGACACACACGTACGTATCCTGCGGTGAACTTAACTTTTTATCACAGTTTTTGTCACCGAATGAACCAAAAAACAAGAAAAATTAAACAAAAAAAACAAGACAGTAGAAAATTGGAAATTCAACGATAATGCGTGCGCTTGTTCAGGACCGTCGAGCTTTCGTTTAACGAACGATAAAAATTTCGCATACCGATTCGGTGTGTTACGCATAACGGAGTCATCATTTTCCAATATTATTCACATTAATCAGCGTGTATGCCCAGTGCTCTTTTTCTTTTCTTTTTTTTTGCAAATCTTCGATTGTCAGCCGTGTGATGAAATGATTCAGAGCGCGTAGCAGAAAACGAAGAAATGGAAAGCTCGAGCGTGGAATGAAAAAAAAATTCCTGTTCAAAACGAATCATCCTGACATACGTACACGTAGTAAATGCATCAGGCAAAAAGTGAGATTGAAAAAGTCAAGTCGAGCGAAACTATCGAACTAGTTTGACACTTTAAAAACGTTTTTAATCATTGATAATACGATTTCGAGGGAAGGAAACTTGGCTGGGTCAAGTCGTTCAACTTCGCATAATGTTAGCGGAGATAGTTTTTAGTAGGAATATCTATTACAAAGATGGGATATTACAGCGGAGTGGAGAGGAAAATGGAAAATCGTTTCCGAAATTTCATATTACATGCGAAATCTCCGCTGTCTGTATATTAAGGTATAGATATATGCATACGTATGCACGGATATTACCACCATCATTACACCTGCACTTACATAACACTTTTGGCACGGTCGTTTACTAGGTCAAGAAATTAAATGCCAGATCTACCGACCTTTGAAATTATTTTCCTGCTCCACTTTACGAATCGTCGCGGGAAACCTGTACCGCGGCTCGAGCGTTTTGTCTTTCGTTAATTTCTCATATTTTTTCGCCTCCCTTGTCCACCTTCGGATCTTTTTCGTCTTCGTCGTGTTCCGTACATCTTATCGCGAACGGTATTATCGTCCTCCCATGTGACGTAATTACCCATTAGAAATCTCGGCTTCCGATATACGACTCGCGGAGCGTCGGGCGCGCATATAATGAATAACTGATTGAATTATTTAATTAATGAATTAATTAAACAATCAATTAATTAGTACCGTCGTATGCGCGCCCGACGCTCCGCTTTGAGAATGATAAAAAGAGTGGGGTATATAGCGCCTATGTACCCTCGTGTAAGTAGGTATTTCGTTTCGCTGCAGTCCACCTTACTCCGAACGACCTTGGCCTCACTTGTTTTACACCCCGTAGATGTGCCGTATGAAAGAGAATTTACATATCAGCTGATTGCCAGTGTGGGTATAGCGGTATATTAATAACCGTATATATACTGAGAAGGGCCATTTTTCTATTGAGCCACTTTATTCGGCATATATCAGTTTATTGAATATCAATATATACAGAGCGTCCCATTTCAACTTTACATCTGATTTATTTAGTGGAAAAAGGTAGGGTTTCATTGAAAAAACATGTCGGCTGTCCCAACGCCGCCATTTTTTATTTCGGAGGGAAACAATTTTTTGTGTTTTTTAACTTCCCCCTTCGAACCCTCGAAGTTTCATCGAGATAAGTCAGGGGTAAGATTCAAATGGGACACTCTGTACATACAACCTGATACAATAGAGTCAATAGCATAAATGAGGGGATAAAAGCTGCACAGAAAAAACGAAGAAAATTAGATTACGATAGCCTTTCGCCTCGTTTCAAGTATTCTCATCAATTGATGTTCACGAATATCGACACTCGACGTATTCTTTTCGTTGCAATTTTCTTATAATTGTTTCATATTGTTACAGAGCGTGAATCATTACCGTTGGATATTTATTAGACTTCCGTTGATTACATCACAGCAGCAATAAAAATAAGATAAAATAATTGAATCGAAAAATTATTATCTCGGCAAAGAGTCGAGGTCGTTCAATTAATTGTGCAAGCTTTGTTTTCCGGGGTCATATCATTACGTAAAAAAAAAAAAAAGAAAGACCAGAAAACAACAACGTAATAAGCAATGAAAGAATGATATTCAAATATTTAATTAGCACGATTGTAGAATGTGAACGTTCTTTTTTTTTCACGGTTATTTATTCATCTGCTCGGATTTATTTCCCGTTCTTGAAGATGATTGTATCATTTAAGGGATAACTCGGTAGAGTGTATCGATGAAATAGGGTCTACGACCTTGCTCAATAGCCATCCAAAAGTAAATACCTCCAAGTATGTAACACGTATATCTATGTACGTATGTAATATATAGTGTATATACATATATATATTTATCTATACACGTATACCTATACGTACTACTCCAGAAATATATCGGCATCAGGTATCTCAATCCTTATAGGGAAGTTTTCCAGAGTGGCTCTCAAATTTTCAAGCGCTGATGTTCAGGCTGCTTTAAATACCCCCCCCCCTCCCTTACGTTTCTGGTGTCGTAAAATATTTTTCCGTGAATACAGAGAAGACATTTTCAAGTTCTTTAAGCTAAACCGTTCGAATTTATCGTCCTTCGCTTTCCAGGACGGAAACGACGCGGCGATAACTCGATTGACACACTGATCTAGTTTTCGGATTTTGGAAACTCCTCGAAAACCTGGGAAGGGGGGGGGGGGGGAGAAAAATTACGGCGGATTATAACTGGCATATAATGAATAAAACCAAAGTAACCCCCGAAGTGTAACGCTAGTAGGTGGCACTAAATCGCGCGTTAATTATTCGCAGCAACGCGGAAAATCACGCGATATAATATAACGGTATACGTATACGTACCTAACGCATATATCTATATCGCAATTGATATATGGTATATTTTGGTGAATATGGCGACGGTCCTTCCATGCAAAATAGAGCGAGGCGGGCGCTGCAATTTCACGCACCTTCTGGACCACCGACCAGTAGGTACATTAATTGCGAAAGCGTACGCATGCATACGCGCGTCAGTGCGTGCGTGTGTGTGCTACACGCACCTACCTTCGTTTTGGTAAATAATTTTATGCGGGTGTTCGAAGTACATGGGTACATGGGTAGGTATGTAATACCTACGTATTTGACGTGTGCAATAAATAGCATTAATGCGGACACATGCGATACGGGTCTTCTACCTAAATGATTGGATACTAAATGTACCGGGTGACGCGACGAAACGATATCTTCTGATCAACTGCTTGCGCTCCGATTCCACAACATATTGGCGGGGCGTATGGGTTTTCCCTCTTTTTTTTTTTTTGTTGCGGACTTTTTCGATTTTCGAGTATTGAAATATCAAACTCGTCCGAAAGGATTCTTGAATTTTTTTTTTCTTTTGTCCTATGCGCAGTTCGGTTTCGAACCGAGTTACACGATACGAGGTATATGTATAGGTAATTGCTGAAAGTTTTTATAAGTAAAATTCGAATCACCCCGTGAAAAGGGGGCGGAAAGTGGTCGCGTTAACAACGTAACCCTGTACGAGTATATAAAATTAATCTAATCTTGATGATCGTTTCAAAACCGGCCGTACAACGCACGGGGAAGCGATGTACTCTTTTTTTATGTTTGCATGGGCTCTAGTCATGATATGCTTGCGAATAGGATGGAAACAAAAAGGACTATTTTATTAATACCTCATTTTATTGTGCTTTACTTTACTGCGGAAATATATTTCAGCGATCGTTACAATCGTACTCTATTCCATCTTCCGTCATTCATCGAGCTTTATCCGAATGATTTCCGGCGCTTTTCCACACCGCAGTCGGTAAAAACGTGTAAAACTCGTCTTTCTTCATTTTAATTAGCCGATGATTGTTTTATTCCGATCGTGAGTCAGTTCGGCTGAATTTTATACGGAGTTCTGCTCTCCGCGTTTTGAGAAACTTGAAGCTACCTCAAAGGGTTTGTACTCAGGGCTGAGACGGCTCTCGAGAGAGCGAGAAGGATGGAGATTGAAAGCAGTCACAGTTATAAACCACCCTTACGCTATAAACGGCATTATTTTCCGCCAACTTTGTATTTTCCGGTAAAAAACTATAATCAACGTGTTCTGAATTCAAATCCGACTTGTCTGGGAGCTTTTACTCGAACCACTGTTTTGGCAAAATTTTGCCTATTTTTTAAACGCGCTCTGTGTCTCTAAGTTATACGAGAGCCAAGATATTTAACTTCGAAAGTTACTCAAAAATCGGCTTTTTTTAAATTTCGAAAATTTCCACAGCTGCCGGATTTTCGTGGAAAAGCGATGTATCTGCCCATGCGCACACATTGAATAACGAACTCTACGCACATCAACGTGTTTCAAATAATCCGAATGCAAATTCATTTTTTAGGCCCACCATGATCCTACAGTGTAAAGTTATGCGAGCGTACATAATCTAATCGTGTTTGCTGTAGAGCGTAGCGTGCGAGTATCATATCGTCCGTTTATTTTGCATAATAGATGTCGGAGACGACTAGCGCCTAGCTGAATAGATATACCTAGAAACGTGGGGGGTGTATACGTAGAGCGCAAGCGAAATGGCACGCAGCGCGTACCGTCGTGTTGCCGTTGTTCGCAAGTTGTGGAAAAAAAAGGGTTCGCAGAGCTGAGTTTGCGCGTTGTGTACATTTATAAAAGGCAATGAGGCCGATTCCGGTGACTGTTATACGACCCCCGTATTGAAGAGAAACGGAATAGTCGGCCACGATCTTGATACACTCGGTTACTCCGATTACCGGGTAAAATTTATCGGAATATTATTATTCCTACGCTCCGAAGACCGGGGATAACGTTCTCATTTATTTTCAAGAAAAATTCCAAATTTCAAATATTTTTTTTTTCTCCTTTCATTTTCTTACCCTCGCGATTGATGTATACCTGCAGTTTCCCAATCTTGACGTTCTATTCGAATTCAGGGAAAGGTATTTCAGGTGGAATCTTTGTGAAAAGATTTCGCCTATGCCGATGAAATATAGTTTTTTCCTTTTTCGATCTTTTACCTTTTGCTTTTTTTTTTTTTTTAATCGCGGTGATAACGGTCAAATTTCATTATTATACCTGTACAGCGTTGCAGTGTGAATGGGGCATTATCGTACAGCGTTATACTTTCAAGGATTGCGTGTTACGTATTTTCTTGCCACGTGTTCAACTTACGAACTGTACAGAGCTCTGCCTAAGGTTAACTTCACCCTTATGTATAACCTACATCTTAAACTTAGGTATTACGGTAGTAGATTCAGGTTACACAACATACTTTTGTCGAGTCACTCGTATGTGCTACTGTACCCTACACCCTACTCAACGTTCGCATACGATGAAGAAAAAAAAATCCAAAAAACTCCAGCCTTTTCCATTTCTTTCACGAAATACATCTACAAATACTCGTTGCTTGGGTGACGAAAATTTTCCTCGTGTATCTACGTCAGTTTCAAAATTTTTGGAAAAATATTCAACATTGAGAATCGAACAAAATTGACCAATTGTGTGCCGGTTAGTCTACAGAAAAAAAAATGTATAATAAAATTTCGAATTCCGATGAATCTTTTGCCATCAGATGACAAGCAATCCCAGGTAGAAAAAAATCGGTAGAAAAAATTCAAAAATCTTATAGAAAAAATAATCAAGTTTATCGGAATCAATTCAACGTCCGGACCGTGATAATAATTTTCGACGATGCAGCGCATGACGCGAAGCTCTGAGCAGTGAACCATCGACTAGAAAAAAAATATTAGATGCTCATCGAGCTTGCAAATTTTTTCGGAATTATTTCGTGCTTTTTTCCCTCCCTTCCGTTCTTTCATTAACCGTGCACATTAGTTTATCGCGAGCAGAGAATAACTAGAAAAATTGTTCAAAAAAATTGGTCGATCGTTTTCTGATCTTCGAATAGTGACAATGTGAGTCACTAATCGAGGGAGCAGTGTCACGGTTGCCCGCCCGTTCTGGTGCATTGGAGTCGATACTGGCATCTGTACGGTGCCGCCATCTCTTCATTCTCCCTGGAATCCGGTCGGCGTCTCTCCTACCCTTATTTTTCACCCTCCGCCCCTCCCGCGCCGTTCCGCAGCCCCTTCCACCTCACCTTGAATAAAAGAATCGGAGCTTTTAACCTCACCGCACGTTTTAACCTCGGTGCACTCCGGCTCACTTCTGAATCGGCCGTCCCTCGAGGCGCGTCGAGATCGCGCGGATATGATCCGCGCACGAAAAAAAAAAAAAAAAATGATAAAGAAACGAGAAAAAGCAAACAGGAACGGAACACAGGGAAACGTGAATAAAAAAAAACGAATGGAAGAAGTAGATGAATATTAGAATCTTATCGATTTCTAGGTTTCTAAACCCACACGAGTATAGGTATAACATAGTCGAGAAATTTGGTTTCGTTTTGGATAGAAATTTCTTTTGCCAGCACAGACACGAAGAGAGGATGACTGGTTTTTTCTATTTTTATTCATTATTATTCAGCCAGATGTGTGACCTTTTTATTTTTTTGATTTCTTCAAAATGTATGATCTAGGTATTAATTATACTTGTACGCGTCGCGGTACGAAAATGTGCAATATTCTTCGCGTACATGTGGAAACGTTTGACGTCATTAATAAACATGGTAAATTTACGAGAGGCGGAGGATGACCGACGACAACCGGCAATGACCGAATTATTATAAATATTCCCGAGTGTGTTTACCATGTTGCGAAATTTATATACCTACACTGGTATGTATGTATATACGATATCAGAAACGGCGTCGTTTCATATGGATAGTTTGAAGGTTGAAAAGCAACCGAAAGCGCAAAAGCACTTTTAATAAAGAAATTCACACGAAAGAAACTCGATGGAAATATTTCCTACGCTATATATTATTTCCAGACGATGACGATCGCGATGATCGCGATGATCGACTCAATTTACGCAAGTGATGTATTTTCGGACTTGTTTAATTTTTTTAATTTCCCGTTTTTTTTTTTCTCGTTCTCTTTTTTACAGCTAAAAATATGCAAAACGCTTATCGTGCACAATGAAACGAGCGAATAATTTTACTAATGTATGGTTCGTTTCAAATTGAAAGATCGTTTGTTTTAATTGGCAGTTTACGGGACTATTTTTAACTGCATAATAATACTGCATGTGTGATGCATTTTAATGAAACCAGCAGCGGGTAACTTCAATTCTTCTTTTTTTTCTCCTTCTTCTCAACTCCATCCTCGTCGTTTTATCATTATTCTTCGCAAATAGAATTCGCAAGCCCTGTCAAATTTTCACTCATCTGGTTGAAATCTTTTCTTCTTTCATCAAATTTCTTTTCTCATGACGCGATTTGATCTTGAAGTTTTTTTTTATTTTTTTTTTCTCGCGCGACAAAATTTGATCAATAATTGAAAACGTATATCTAATTAATGTTTGTAAATTATAAACGTACATATTACGTATACCTTATAGCCTATACCTGGCGGTATGCAGTGAATCACTTTAAAAATCTATAGGAAACTAGGTCAATGGGTCATACACCATAATGCAGTTGAATGCGTAGACAGTTGGAAAAACACACACGTTATGGGTGATGCATACAATAAGACCAGATTTAGATGTCTATACCATTATGAATGAATCGGGCGAATGATTTCTGCGGATGATCTTTGGATCTATTTCTCCTTTTTCCGTGTCATCCGTGATCGTAGAATACAACATAGGTAACTACTTATACCTTATGCAGTGTATCCGAATCCTCCCGAGAGAGGAGAAGGACAATAAAATTGAAAAAATCGAACAATTGTGCGAAAAAACCGAACGCGTAACACGGAGTTTCGTTCACACGTGGTACGGATAAAGGGTTGAAAATTTGCGAAAAAATTTCAAATGAAAAATAACCAACTATCACACGAACGTTCGCGGAAAGCGGCGGTGGTTCAGGTTGATGTGTCATGGATTTTTCATTGAAGCAGGGGGTAGTAGACCCGACCGCATTCAAGAAGGACAACCTGCACCCTGTACACCCCCGTGCTGCACGACGTCAAGGAGCTGGTAACCAGGCTGACCCAGATTCTCCTCCTCTCGCCCCCTCCCTTCCTGCCCCTCTTCCAGAGCTTTTACCTTCTCCTACTCCTCGACGAAGAAGCCGGTGAATGGACCAAACATGACGCACACGCCATGCATCAACCACCCCCGTCTCACCCGTCTCCCACCCTCCGCACCGTCGTTCACCCTTCCCTTTTCCCGTCGTTTTACCAAGCTTCGAAAGTCTGCCGCATCGGAGCATCGAAACTAACTGCATTCACCTCCGCTCTCTCTCACTTCGTCTAACTTCGTTGCCGTTTAACCTGCACGCAATTGCATAACTTATTTCCTGTAACTTTTTTTCATGGTTTTTTTTCTCTCTTTTTTTTTTTTTTTTCTTTCTCCTATTCCGCGCAATCGTCGTCATCGACGAGATTTTCGTTCGACGTTTAGTTTTGCGACACTCATTTCGCGTGACATTGTTAAAATTTTTCTTTTTTTTTTTTTTCACACGTTCAATAATCACACAGGGAATTCAAAAGTGACGAAAGAGAAAAATTTGGATCTTTTTTTTCTGTCTCTATTTTCTTTCTCCTTCGTCTTCCAATTTTTTTTTTTACATCGTACGAACTTTATATATATACAAAGTTGAATTTGCACTCCGCAAACCCGATTGAAGTAATGCGGATCTGAAGTAACGAAAGAGGAAAAAAAACCAAAAAAAAAAATCACTCGAGTGTATTATGCATCTATGCACCACTTACATCGATAACCGTAATGAAAATACTCGTTCTCTGAAAATGGATATCTTCCAAGAAATGATTTTCAATTGGTTAGATATCTCTAGAAGTGTACATATATATAAAGATTTGTGCTGCACTTGCAGCAGACAGGATACGCGGACGGTTTGGCTCCAGATCCTATAACCATACCTTGGCTGATTTCCACGGTATTGCGGCTCATCCGATACGTCGTCGCGTAGCTTTATTCCAATTTCGCAGAGGTGAATTATATACCACCGCAGAACAATTTTCTATAGGATTTACATTTATAAGTTTTTTTTACTCAATAGTTTTTTCTTTCAAACCGCATTTTCGCACGGATCGTTTGTGCGAAAGAGAACTATTGATGTTCGAAATGTTGAAATTGTGTAAAGTTTCACTCGAAGAAGAAACGAACGTAATTCTTTTCCAGAAATTTTAATAAGATTCCATCGGATGGTTTTCGAAAGAATCAGCCCAGCATAAGACTCGAAGCAATACATATTTCATTTATACATAAATAAGCGAATATTACTGCAGCAGCAGCAGCGGCGGCGGCAGCAGGAGCGATGAAAAGTAGTAGTTTATTATAATGATTATAATAACTATGATAACAATTCAACAACATTAGTCTCTGCAGGAGTCACGATATCCGCGAGTTGTTCGTTTAATAGGTTAAGTTTTGAACGGATAGATATAACTATACGTGTATGCTTATAACCGTATATAACTATACATACATATTAAAGGACTATTAATCCGTTTTATCGACAGTTGCGCGCTATAATACTGCACCCGAAAAGTTTTCTCTACCCACTCGTATATATATATATATATATATATATATATATATATATATATATATACCATGGAAAATTAACGGCAACGATTATGCGAGAGAAAGAATGAAAATAATTTCTGATTTTTTTTGCATTTTTGCGGCATTTTTGCGGCGCAAGAATCGATCGAGTATCGCGAATCTTACGATTTATCAGAGTGCCGCCGCCGTCCCGATTCTAATTTTCCACGCGGTGTATTTTCTAATTTTCCAAAAGAAACAAAAGGAGGAAAAAAGTAGAAAGGAAAAAGGAAATACGTGAGCGAAAATAAGCGGAGAATCGAACGCTGGAATAGGGTATTCGGCGGTGCAGTTGTCTGAATAATTGCGGCAGCTGCAGCGAAACTTTTAAGTAGTAGAGGGAACGTCGGATCAGCCCCTCGGTCCGTTAGGTCTGACCGTATAATCGCTGGAACTACTTGCGCCGCCTCGTACCATACTATCACACCACTGACGCCATACGGCCGGTTGAACATGGCGCGCTTACCACAAGTAGCGTACTCAACGTACGGTCGGTCATACGCTACTTGACGCCATGGTATACGTATATACGTATACGTATACGTGTACGACGCGTACTTCAGGAGTTACTACTGTACCGCGCCCGGCGAATTCCTTCGAAATATAGCCGATGTAAGGAGTCGCGATGATAAAATTGAAAAATGCAAGATGAAAAAAAAGGGATTTCAAAAGCTGGGAAAATCGCGAGGGCGATGTAAAGGAAGTTGCAAAAGATAAGGCTCACGTGACGAAGGAGAGAAGAAAACACGGATAAAAAAAAAAAAAATGGGGAAAAATAAGGGTGGAAAAGTAGCAACAAGTTTGAACGTAATGAGCAGGAAAAAATGTATTATCAGGATCAGGCGGGTGGTTATCGGTCGCGTATGATCGTGGGAAATTAGTTTGAATAGTTTGTTGTTATCCGCATGTATCGGATCGAAAGAGATGAGCGTTGACGATGAGGCCTCCGAGTATCGCGATACAGCGTAAGAGGAGACGGGGTGGCGTAAAAGCGATCAGCTGACTCTCGGATGGAGGACTTGGGTATAGGTATACCATGGGGTTCTGGGAGAAACAAAAAAAAAAAAAAAAGGGGGGGGGGGGGTTGGTGATGCGGCGCATGCAGAAGAGGAACGAACGGCGGTGGTATAGTCGTCGGCGAAGCTGTTGAAAGAGCCGGAGAGAGGGGCGTATTGATTGCGCGTGGTTCGCGAGAGGGCGCGAGAGGGCGAAAGAGAGAAAGAGAAAGAGAGGAAGAGAGGGACGAGCATCGTCGCTGCGGCCTTGTCTCCGGTACCCTCCCTTCCGAACCCTCCTGCACCCTCCAACCTCCAACCTCCAACCTCTATCCAACTCCACGGGATCAATGCCGTCACTGCAATGCTGCCATATGCCGCGGTCGCAGCAGCTACTTCCCTCGAACCTTTTCCACCAACCCTGAGCTCTGCCTATCTGCCTGTTACATCCTCCGACGGGATATCCAACGGGATACGGATCCCTTGAATTGTTCCCTTCGCATAGAGAATTCTATAAATTCTCGCCGTGTGCTCGCACGGTTTGGAGCGATCGAGCGAATGGCTGGAAATTCGCGCTAGGGGTAGTTCTCGCCTCATGTTCGACGATCTGTAAAAAGAATTTGTAAAAAAAAAAAACAACCGGAGACAAATTAATGATTCGCAATTAATTCCGATGACCAAGATGCAAAGTATGAGGAGCGGTACGAAGGTGTGGGCAAGTTGGCAAGAGTGCCTCGTGGATGGTGTTGGGCAGTCGCAGCAGTAACGAAGAGATGGGAGAATATCCCCCTTTTCACGAGCTGTTTCGTGGGTGCTTCCCTCTCTACCTATGTACCTGTACACGTATACATATACATGTATATAAATATATATATCTATATATATGTGTGTATATATATATGTACCAACCTACCTATGGCGCATGGGGTAGTGGCGCATTGACGAAAATATACGAACTAACACGAACCGATTTTCGGCACATCACCGTAACCGTACCTCTCTTAACTCAGGTGCAGCCACACCCCCTTACACCCCCCCCCCTCCCCTCGGCCCCCCTTACTCCCCCCTTCAGCCCCCAATCCCCGCTGATCATTGTCATGTACTGTAACAAACCATACTGCGGATATGAGTCCTCGTCGATATAATTCGATAATGAGATCGATGGGATAATCTGCATGATTTTCGGACGTCGATCTCCCCGGGGGTGGGGGGATGAAAAGAGACTCAACGTACGGTAGTCATCATCGGATGTTCGGAGTGTCCCGATTTCTATACGTTTCAACTCGACGAAACGATCTGAATCGCTTCTCTCGCGATTTCGTCGCTAGATTTTCTCGAAAAATTGACAAATTTTCGTCAAATTTATCCGTACGTCGCGCGTCTCGCTATACCGATATCGTCGTCGGGGTTCGAACACTCCGACGATGTTACCGCGTACCACCGTATATACCTACGTTAAGACCAACCCCATCTGGTCGTTGTGTTTATCGGTTTAGCTTTGCAGGGTTATCATTATATATACCTATGTACCGATATAATCCGCGCCGGCGCGAAGGGGGTTTTCAAGTATCCGTGGTGAGTTTAATTTTCGGAAGGAAACAGCGAGGTAGACGACGACGGTGGCTCCTTCGTTCGCCGGTGTGTCAAGTCTGCCAAGTCGCTCGTCAAGCACAACGGCCAGCCAGCCAGCCAGCCAGCCACCGACGTAACGTTTTCGTTTTTCCACCGGCTTTGGCTACCGTTGCCGCCGATGCCGCCTCCGGTGCCTCCGGTGGTTCCGATATACACCCGCGTATAACGTTGGATCATGTCGGATATGTATATCTGGTAGCAGGGCGTGCATGCAGAGGCTGCCAGAGAGAGGAATGAAGGCGGAGAATTAGGATGAGGGGGTGGATGGGTGGAAGCAGAAGCGCGGAGGTGGCCGGAGAGAGAAAGAGGGAGTCAGGAGCGAGCTACTAGCACCACCAGCGAGCACAGGGGAGCTTGCGCAGCTCGGGCTGGCAAGCAGCAGCAGCACCAGCAGCACCAGCAGCAGCACGACCATCACCATCATCATCAGCAGTAGTAGTAGCTGCTGGTGCTTTGGTTGAAAAAGCCCGAAATATTAGAACGTAGCCGATAGACGGAAAGATAGACGATACGAGTCGGCGAGTCAGTCGGTCGGTCAGTCGGTCAGTCGGTTGAGTCAAAGTTGAGTCAAGTCAGACATTGGTGTGGTGTGTTTCGCGTGAGACGCTGCCAGCTACTGTCCTGTCCGTTCAGTGAGTGGTCTACGCGCAGACAGAGCGCTGCTGCATATCCGTCCAGATAGTGCAGTAGAGAAACAAAAAAAACTAGAAACAAAAGGGAAAATAAAGAGGAATAAAACAAATGGAATAATAAAATTTAAAAAAAGGAAACAGATTAAGGATAGAAAAGTACGTTTAATCGAGAAGTAAAGCAACAAGAGAGCAACAAAACAAATGACCTATAAATAAATATCAAATAACGATAAACAGATCAACGTTTCTTGTTAAAGAGTGTAAAAAGCTGAGCAAAGGAGACTGTATACCATTGGAAAATATATCTATATATATATATATATATTTCAGTTCTTATCGGTTCAGATGAAACTACCCAATAATATCCGTAACGTTGGACCATCGTTCAGATTATTTAAATCTACGTTGAAAAATTGTGTACAGTGCAGGATCGGAATATCAGAGGATCGTTCTTCGTCGTTATTATCCGCTTCATCGTCATCGTCATCTTCATGTTCAATATCACCGCTGAGCTTTTTTAGGAATACCAAGCTGCAGTAGGGGTAGGGGCAAATAATTTAGTGCTACACAGTTTGTGGTGAAAATATATTGTTTTCTCTTTCTAGTTTTCTTCTTTTTTTTTCAATTTGTTTTATTTTATTTTATTTTACTTTACTCTTACTTTGAGTGTCTCACGGTGCAGTTAACAGTTTCTCCTCATGCCTGCGCTTCACATTCCGTACACGCAGATATAAAATTTTCTCCTTTCTTTTTATTTTCCTTTTTTCGATTCCTCTCTTCTACTACGTGCAATACGCCTCTACAGTGTTGGAGGGGGTGGTTTTGTGTGAAGGGGGTTTGGTTGTTTTGTGATGATTGTGTAGCCAAAACTAAGAAGGGTGTGAAAAGTTTATTAAAAACATCATCTCTATATTGTTGATGATAATATATAATATTGTGGTCGTATATATACATAATATATCGTCTTCGAAGTCTTCGATTTTACATACATATCTCTATATAAGGATTAAAGTTTAAAACGAAACTAAGAAATAAAGGAGGAATAACAAAGAGGATATATATAAGAAAGGAAGGAGAGAAACAAGGAGAATTCAAATAAAACGTGGAGAAGTAAAAAAGATATGCCATTTATAAAAAGACTGCTGCTGCTACAGCAGCGACATCGGCAACTACTACCCTTAATAATGGACGAATTAAATATTAGCTGCAGGAGCTGCTGCTGGTATTGTTACTCCGCGTTATTAAAATATAATCACGCGGAGTTTTGTTATACGTTATAATCCTTATACAAGGATACACCGACCGCTGCACGAGGTGACCTCCTCGAGGTGACGACTGTGGCGGCGGTAGCGGAGGAACGGAAGGTGGAGGATAAGGAGGGTGACTAGAGGTAGCAGCCATTTTGGTGGCTGCAGGTTCGAAGGGGTCGCGGGACGGCCAGTGGATGCCAGTAGGCATGGGGATCGAGGGGGGGAGAAGCCCCCTCTCGTAACCGCCACGAAGCGCCAAGATTTCCCGCATCGAGTTCATCGAAAAATGGGGGCTGACCCCTGTCCTCAAACCGAGGCAGGAACTACGCCCCCACCGGAATGGTGCGGAGGAACACGGCGACACGAGGTACGCTGCCACCGCCTGCCTCGCTTATTTCTTTCTCTTTCTTCCTTTTCTTCCCTTCCTCCTTCCTTCTCTCCGACTTTCTTCTTTTCATTCTTTCCGTTTTCTCAAAATTTCATCTCCTCCCTTCATCCCCGATCCCTTCTCGTCCTAACCTTCCTCCTTTCCTCCTTATCGTTCCACCCAGCCCTCGGGGCAGGTCAGCCGATTTTTAAGACGAAAATTTTCATCCCCTAAAATGCCCTATACGTCACATGTATATATTATAAGCGGTATTTCGATGTACATGTTTTCACGAAAGCACGAAAAAGTAGCTTTATCGTTTCGTTTTTCAATTTTTTTAGATTTCGCTGCACGAATTCATACGTTACGCTAAACTATTCCACGATATCTGGTTCCTCCCACGTCGACGTGATCTTCGACAATTTTTCACCACGCCGCCCCTAACGAATCCGCATTACTTGTATTGTTCTCGAAAACCATCAACGGATCAACTCGCACTGACCACCCTTTGCGCAACGCCTTTAACGAAATCTCGAAAATTCGTGGATTTTGGACCGCTTTTTTTTTCTCAATGATTAGAAAATTCAAACGAACAGTAGCCCAAAACGAAAATGAAAGTGCGCACACCAATATACCTATGTACGGCCTGTACATAGATATCTTGTTCTGAAATGTGATTAGCGATCATGCGTAAGAAAGAAAGCGTTACGATTCCAAGATCAGAAAAAGATACGTATTTTCAACGAGTGCAGGGTACAAAGCTGTATTTTTGGATTTCGAAGATTTAAAAATGGAAATATTCTGGCATACTGAAATCTGTTATAATATATTAATAAAACCACGCGGTTATGATTAGGCAGTGTAATAATAAGAAAAAAACAAGATTTTTTCGGACCGTTAAAATCAATATATACTTTTGTATAAAATATAAACTAGTCATATATCCGTATACATACCTACATATATTGAGGTGGAATTTTTGATCTAATGCCAACTATAATTTTGACAGTCTTATGTAGATAAATTTAAACGTATATAGGTAATATACATACATATCCGGTTTGGCATATAGATACACATATATAAATTTTATACAACCTATATAAACGGAAGTGATGGTTGTGCTTCTACTGCTACTGCCAGTGCTGCTGCAGTGCGGATACTCGTTACATAGCGTAGGTACATAGGAACTATATACACGTATATATATACACATGTATATAGACACGTATGTACATGTATATTTTTTTTCATGTATGTCCTGGAGCACATGTCCGCGCGTCTCTCCAATTTGCAGCGGAGATGAAACTCGTATGTAATTTTTTTTTTTTTTTTTCGATATTTGTCTCTCTTTTTTATTACCAATTTTCACGACTAATTCGTGAACAAATTTTCCCGGTAAACGGTTGCGTGATGTAACTTCTTTTTTTTTAAAGTAAAAATTTGAAGAGCATTCAATTCTTAACTTCCTTTTTCAATCACCTTCTGTCCAATCTTAATTTTTCTAATCAATCGTCAATTTTCAAAACATAAATTGCTCGTGCAGAACTTCGTATTATTTCATCGAATTCTCAGTGCAATTAAAACGACGAAGGTTTTATTTTATCCACGGAAATATCATAGTTCTACGGAGGAAAAAATAAGACTCTTGACAATTGACGAGAAACGAGATATCCGTGTTACAATGTTCAAAATTGTGGTACGTACATATTATATTACACATGGGTATTCGTATGCTTCGACCACACATTTTAATTCGACTTAGGCACGACGAACGTTTCGACAATTTTGCTGCGTTTAAAACGCTTTTATTACATAAATAGAATTGCAGTGCGGTTTAAATGATTCAGATAATAGCACATGTGAACCAAGTAATTTGAGACGAGCGTCCCATGTCCGGAAATGTCGCGTTCGGGCGTTACAACAGGGCATCGAAGGTCGCAGGTAAAGAGCGTGGTCAACGCCTGCTCATCGGCAACCCAAAGCACTCCCCCTTACTCGAAAGCTCTAACAACTTTAGGTTGCGGTCCGTCTGTTTTGTATATCGTTTATTAATTTTCAAATTTTCAATCGATATAATCGACGTAATTGCCAGCGACCTTCGATGCCCTGTTTTAACGCCCGAACGCGACGTCTCCGGACGCGGGATTGCTCGTCTCAAATTCAAGTGCACTTTATCACCCCCTTCGAGCTCGGCACAATTATTCGTCAACACCCCGTATTTTATGATACAACGTGATCGAGTACACGAATATGATTTCACACAAATGTACGTACATACGCGGAATGCGCTTGAGGCGATCTAATCCCTTATGTATTACGTGTACGTACGTGTACAGAGAGACGTGTATGTACCTGTATACCTATATATTGTACATTGCTCTCGGATTTCTCTCAGCTGCGCCACGCCTCCTCTTCCAGCTATTCTAGAGGGGGTTAGCTGTAGAAACGCAATGCGACATAGCAGCGAGGGGGTTGCAGGTCAAAGGAAGGGTGGTTCCTGTCCGTTCTCATAGGGAAGATGGAAAGATGCGAATTAGATGGCGAGACAGAAAGACGCGCAGAGGGCAATAAGAAGACAGCGGAAACACGCTGTTTCGTGTGCATGCCCGTACACTGCAGACACGTCTGCTACGGATTCTTCGTCATATTAATTAAATTGGATTTTTCAAATTATTCCTTTTTTTTTTTACATTCACTTTATTCAGATCCCCTTGCTCCGAAGAAAGTATGACCAGTTTCAATTATTCTTTCGATTCATCGACGAATTAAGTTCTGACCTTGATTTTTTTTTTATAACATTCCAATTATTTCTGACAAATTTGAATATATCCGAACGGCATATCTTTTTTTATTTTACGTGTGGGTTTTTTTTTTTTTTTTTTTTTTTATGGAGAGAAAGAGAGCTAGAAGCAAATTCATGGCAGGAAGCCAATGCCCTACTCTTTGCCGCAGTTTCCTAGCCATGTGCCTATACGGTATGGAATAATTTCAATCCCTCGACATCTACAAATTCCGCATACTCTTATACTTCTCATAACCTTATCGATGGTACAACAGAAGGGTAGTAATTGGATTTACAAGTCGAAAGTGACTTTTCCCAATTTCGACGAATCTTCACGACTCAGGACCTCTGTATTATATCCAAAAAGTCTGTCGGTCTGCGCCTCAAAATTCCCACGTCAATCTAGAAGACGGTTTAGGGATGTTGAGGAATTTTCCATGCAAGTGATGGCTTTGAAAAATTTCCGTTTCCCGTAGACTCCACGTCCGCGTCTGATATTTTACACTCATATGAATTTCCGCAAGTATACCTCATATATATCCCTCCCTCCATTCCCTCTGTTTCTCGCATTATTATACGTGTAATTAATTTCCTCCCACCCTCTCTTCGTTTTTTATCCATTTCTCCTATAATTCTTATCAAGTTAATCTTACTCGTCAACAAATAACTTAGATAGGTATCGAATAAATACGTTAAACTTACGCTAATTTTCACGGATGGATGAAACATTTATTTATTTTTTTTTTTTTTGTTCAAATCGTTCACGTACTGCAACTATTCTTTACAGAATTTCTAAAACGAAACGAACGATCGGAATAAATAAACAAATAAAAGCGAAAAACAAACTGTTAGTTCTTCTCTACCCTGCAGCAATATTATACATATATGACGCCGGAAGCGTCCCTAGTCTTTTATTTATCTCTCTATGCATACGTACATGGGTGCATGCACGTGTATATACTACGTACATAATATGTGTGTGTCTTTGCAGGTTAAAAGCCGAAAGGCATATGCACTTTTAGTTGATATACGAACAGGTATATATACGTGTGCAAGAATAGAAGACCGTTTAGAGAACGAAACTGTAGCGCACAAGACCTGCTGCTTCTTTCTCTCGTTCTTCTTTATTTCCTTCCCTTTTTTTTTTTTTTTTTTTTTCTTGTTACTCTCTTTATCGGTACCGCGGTGCTGAAACGAAGACGAACAAAAAGAAAATGAAACGAGAAAGACAAAGAAATGAAAAAAGGAAGATAGAAAGAAAAAAAAAAAATAGTGTTTATAGTTTTAACGCCCGCTCGCGCCTTTTGAATTGCAACTTTGCTCTGCAGCACCACACCACCTTGTGTTCGTTGTCATCTTACAATAGACGGACTGCTAGGCACTGTACTATCTGCAATTCTGCTACTCCAGCAGCAGTATCCGAATACGCGATGCTTCTTGTACATCGTTCTAGTTTTATTTGTTCATTTTTTCTAATCTTATTTTTTTTTTTTTCATCCTCCTTTTATTCTTCTCAGCTATACGTACGACATCTGTATACATATACGTGATCTTACCCTTATAATTGCTTACTTACATATTAGGGTGAGTCAAAAATACTGACTCATCGAATTTATGGTCTTCAGAGGACCTCTTTGCTGAGAGAAAAATTCTTTCATCGAAAAAATTTTTTAGTTCAATATTAAAAGGCGTCGGTGGCCATTTGAAATTTTTTTCATTAAAAGAATGTTACTTTTGAATCGTTTTATGACATTTTCGAGAATTCAATGGCTTAGAAGAATATGCCGGAAAAATGATTTTCTCAGCAAATAGGTATTTTTAAGACCATAAATTCGATAGGTCAGTATTTTTGGCTCACCCTATTACGCATACATCGTACATGTCGTAGGTATGTGTAGACGAACACTCTAAATCAAAGAAAAAAAATCATTACCTACCGACGTAATGATAAGATATCGGTTATTTTTAGAATTTAAACTCCTTCGTCATATCCTCGACAAGAAGAGAAAAAAATCTACTGAAATTCTTCCTCTCTCTCTCTCTCTCTGTCTTTTTTTTTAATGCGGTTTTATTCAGATATTATTTCACCTGCACGTACATTATAATGTACTGCACTATTTAAATTAGGAAAGCCGTTGTATAGCTATACAAGTATCCATAA
The DNA here is from genome assembly GCF_917208135.1 of Athalia rosae. Taxonomy (NCBI): domain Eukaryota; kingdom Metazoa; phylum Arthropoda; class Insecta; order Hymenoptera; family Athaliidae; genus Athalia; species Athalia rosae. Next base: position 26,645,293 of record NC_064027.1, read on the forward strand.
AGATGCACATCAGTTTTGTATAGGGTGTCTACGGAAAGTGTGGCACAAAGGGGAAGAGGGGAGAGCAAGAGGTGCTCTGACGAGAACCTGCATTAACGATGAGGTTCTGCATCGCGTGCCGCTGCATGATGCGCCGTTCCGAATTCTACTCCAGAATATGCTGGGACTCGGCCCTTAGAAATTTTAGTATACATATACGTACACCTGTGCAGCTACGTGTACTGTATCTAGGCGAAGTTCAAGTCAATCAACCCGGTGCACGGTGCCGATTTTCTTTACCCAGAGAATTTCCGAAATTTTCAAATATTCTTTGAACATAATCGATTTTGTTATCACATAGGCCTATTTTATTTTCAATTTTTTCTCTTCTCGGAAGAGATTTATTTCTTATCGTCAATTACACCTCGTGAATTTTATAGTCGCAGGCATAGGATAGATACGTAAGTTTATTGCGGTATAAGTAAAGCTTAGGAAATCGCTACGCAAACTTTGACCATGCGGGTGTATAAGATCGTTATCCTCGTATTATATCCGCTAGTAATGTAGTCGTTTGTATTCAAACCGCCCTTAAAAAGCAACCGGCACGTTTCTATTCTGCGTCAAAACACGCATGTATATATATATACTTATGAAGGAAACATGTTAAAGGGGTGGGAGGAGACGCTGCCATTGCGATACGTTGTAAAATTACGCTTTCATATATTTATGTAATTCACAAATGCGGATGTGTGTGCATGCGTGTACACGTAAAGTGTGTATGTAAATAATTCGCGTTTTTTAAATCTATTAAATAAAACATATAATAAGTATACTCTTTGGATAGGTGATATAATTTTTTTCCGATCGTATTATCAAAACTGTATATTACCGACGTCTTTAGGCACAGCTTCGCACAATTCCGGTTGATAATATACATTTCTTTTATCCTCCTGTTACAGATCGCTGCCAAAGCTCAGCAGCCAGGACGAGGACGGGCCGAACCCCCACACGCAATATACAGGCGTCACACACTTCGAGCCTATACCTCACGATCATGATTTCTGTGAAAGGGTCGTCATCAACGTAAGACGATTCATTAATTAATATTCATCTATAGGTTGCAAGAATACCGTCATCCTCCGCTCCTTTTTTTCTTTACCTTCCATCGCCGCGTTACATTTTTTTTCAAATAGAATTTTTCCAATCCTGAGAACATTTTCAAGTAACAAACGTCTAGAATGGGTTAACCAACGGTTCGAGTTTTGTCCCGGACGACATCTCTATACGGATATTTGTAGCAGGGAAAAGTAAGGATCATTCGACCACCGGGTGAATTGGATCGCTCATAAAAAATTATAGGGCCAGTAACGTACTTCGTAATGGAGTGCTCCAATTTACCCGATGGTCTGATGATCATCCCTGTAACTTCTCCTTACGTATTATGAAATCGATTTACGATCGTTCAGGATGTACTAAAGTTCTTAAGCTGCAAGGGTATAGCTGTCAGCTATGAAACATTTGTACCTAAATCTCGATTAACCGAAATGTTTATTTTTATCGTCTATTATGGCTTTGCTTAGGTTCGTTAAAGCTAGCGTGTGATTATATATTATACCAAGACAGTAGCTGACCTAGAGAAGCAAGAGCGTTCCGCACAGCGGTTGGCAAACCTCCAAGTTTACCTTCTCGAACACCCGAACCATTCACCACATCAAGGTTAACATGTGTTACGGGATTATTACTCTTTCGTGGTTGACACCCACCTCTGCATTGCGTCCATTAAAACGATCGTAGACGCCCCTTTTCATTTTCTTCCTGAGACACTTAAAAAATATACTGTTCAAAAACCTTTTAAGATATTAGAAATAGAAAATATGACCGATTGTGAGTCCGTCGAGGTGTTCAAACGATCTAATTCGAAACTGAACTACATTTTGAGGGGACATTTTCTTACTGGATACAATTTTATTCCGAAATTTATGTCTCGGGGGGTTTACATGGAGCCGTTCGTTTTAAAAATCACAATGATTCAGAAGTTTAATATTGCGGCTATGGTTTTTGCTAAACGAAGGCGAAAAAACTGTAGAATTAATCGTGCGATTACAATTGGTTTGGTGTTTTATTGATTTATTCATCTATTTTTCGCACAGGTGAGTGGGTTACGGTTTGAGACACAGCTTCGCACGTTAAACCAGTTTCCGGACACGCTTCTTGGCGATCCAGCACGACGGATCAGGTACTTCGATCCCCTTAGAAATGAATATTTCTTCGACCGAAATCGACCCTCCTTCGATGCGATCCTCTACTACTACCAAAGCGGAGGTCGCCTTAGACGCCCCGTCAACGTACCGCTCGATGTCTTCTCCGAGGAAATCAAATTTTACGAACTCGGGGAGATGGCCACCAACAAATTCAGGTGATATACGACTCTGCCAAAAGTTACAGTAAATAATTAAACGAATAAATTGAATAGTTTCCCTCTGATTCAACGAAGAATTAAAAAAATTCTCTTCCATTTCGATTCTATTTTCTTTGATTTTGATGTTTAATCTTGCATTTTTTTCGAACAGGGAGGACGAGGGATTCATTAAGGAGGAAGAGAAGCCACTGCCGTCGCACGAGTTCCAGAGGAAGGTGTGGCTGTTATTCGAGTATCCGGAGAGCTCGCAGGCGGCGCGAGTTGTTGCGATAATATCAGTGTTCGTAATACTTCTGTCGATCGTAATATTCTGCCTTGAGACCCTACCGGAGTTTAAACACTATAAAGTGTTCAATACAACGGCGAACGTAACGAAGATAGAAGAAGACGAAGTGCCGGATATAACGGACCCGTTCTTCCTAATAGAAACTATTTGTATAATCTGGTTCACGTTTGAGTTATCAGTACGCTTCCTCGCCTGCCCAAATAAGCTAAACTTCTTCCGTGACGTAATGAACATCATCGATATCATCGCAATCATTCCATATTTCATTACATTGGCCACTGTTGTGGCCGAGGAGGAGGACACGCTCAACCTGCCAAAGGCTCCGGTCAGCCCGCAGGACAAGAGTACAAACCAGGCTATGTCCCTAGCGATTTTAAGGGTCATTAGGCTGGTCAGGGTCTTCAGAATATTCAAACTCTCGAGGCACAGTAAAGGGCTACAAATTCTAGGTCGCACTCTCAAGGCCTCGATGCGTGAGCTTGGCCTGCTCATCTTTTTCCTCTTCATTGGTGAGTTTTTAGTACAAAAAAATAATATTATATTTGTTTATAACAATAAGTATTTACAATTAGTTACTATACATATACATGTATCTTGAAAATAATTGTTTCATCGCCATTGAATCACCTTCACGAGGCTTCTAAACTTTTCGATTCAATTATTTATTCAGAAAATCACGAGTGTCATTTTCCGGATTTACAGAGTCACTGAAAATATATCTTACCTCTTTTTCTCATACTTTTTTACTTTTTCACATTTTCCGACGCCAATTGGAACGATTCATTTGCGAATCACAATTCTGACTTTTTTTTCAACTAATAAATTAAGACAATCGAGAGCTGTGTATTAAATACAGAACCAGAAACGTTGATAGCGTCTCCCGGCCCTTTAAAAATTTTGTTTGATCAAGGCATATTTAATTTTTTCTGTTATCTTTTCTGTGTTAAAAGGTTGAGTGATCAAGCATTCACTTTTATCTATCAAAATTCTTGTTTTTTCTTCGTGTCTCAATTTGATGACCAGAATAACGACGACGTTACTATTTTCTCACCGAAATTCTCTTATACATATACAATACGTACGTTTTTCTTTAATTTTTCGAAATTCATATCTGGTCAAACTGTTTTAATTTAGTCAAACGATATCAAAATACATACATATATGTATATGTAATATCTATAGATAACATACCATATTTTATACCATAGATCAATTATTTATAAACTACTGCAGCGACCGTAACAGCAATCATGCATATAACTACTACCTCATATTAATATACCTATAATATAGTGAAATTTAGCGAGCTTTTACATTCTTGTTCCGTAGTTGAATTTTCATTCATTGATTATTATATTACTATATCTTTATTGATAACATACTATTCATTATGTATAGAATCTTTAAAATGTATCTATATAGAAAGATATAGCGGTATGAATTGAGCAATCAGGTAAGTTACTAGTGATTTTTTTAATTTATTTATTTTTAATTTATTCATTATTCTTTTTTCTAATAAATGTACATTTTTTTAAGCATAACAAATTTATAGATAGTTTTTAATTATTTTTATTTTCATATCTATGAAAAATAAATGCAGAGTGCAGCGTAAATCAATGACAGATTTTAGATGATAGGTGAGGTATATTTTCATTTAAAAAACAAAACAACAAAAGAATTTTCTTTTTTATCAACTATTTAACTATTTCACTTTTTTTTACTATTTAAACAAAACTTGTTGCATCAAATGTCTATCATATTGGAATTTGAAGAATGTCGTTTATGTAATTCCATTTTTATCAATTTGTCACGGTGGTCTTATAATTCGTTCATGTATATGTACGTACATACATATTACAATTTCAATTATAACGACCGCAGCGCAGCATTTCTACAAAGCAAAGCTATACGCGACTATACGTTTGAAAGCGTCTAAAGGTTTTCTATTTCAGAATTAGAATTACCTATACCTACCTGTATATTATGACAATATGACATGGTAGTAATCGTAAAGTTAATGTAACTTGACCTAACAAACAAACTAATTTACCTACTGTTATGAATATGTTTTCTTTATATATATTTTCTAACGTTTACGAGTCTCGCTCTCAGATCTTTGCGCAGTTTGAGTACTCTGTGCAATTATTTTACACCGTACTATACATAGGTATATAACTACAAAGAGTTCTGTTTGAAGAATTTCTTCAGAGGGACATTCAGATTACAGAATAGAAAATAATCGTACATGCTGCACCCGCAACAGCGGTACGAAGGCGTATGCCAAATTTTTGATTATATCAAACGAAAAGTGACCTTATCAAAGACTTGAATCGCACAATTTTCTTTTCTCTTTACATATTCCGTTATAGATACTGCGATCATAGCTGCGATTCTTTCCAAATCTTGAAAGGTGGTTTTGTACACTAAGAATTTCTGTTTTTCATGTTTCTTGGTCAATGTTTTATGCGAATATTAATTAAATTTTGGAGCGCTGTTTTTACGAAACTCAGATTCCCTGTTTCAAACAAAGAGCTGGACAGGAAATTTGAAGGTACATCTATATAATTGCCAAGAACGAAATGGTATCACCGTTGTTGGGTTTATACGACCATCTATAGCGATACAGAAATCGTAAATGGCCGCTGTGGAAAAACTTGAAATGGGTTTTTTTTTCTTCTTTTCATATCCGTGTACGGTATTTTATGCCTGTTCAATTAATCTGTGATCCCAAGCGGAATAAAAAAAATATATACATATTATTTATGTACAATAGTCCACAATCCAAAAACCATTGGAATCAGTTTTTTTGGAATTTTTTTGTAAAACAATAATACGCAACAGACTTTTTGAAGATTGTAGATTCCTTGCAAAAAAACTCAACAAATAGGTATGTTTAAATCTCTTTGCTAAAAAAGAGAACAACATCAAAGAAATGAGATACAAGAACGACTACGGTCCCTTTACTTTGGTTTCGCTCTAAATTCATCTTTTTTTCAATCTAGTCGGAAGCACAGATCAATTGATTTGGTATGAAATGACTCTGAATGCCCTCCTGGAAAGATCGGTTCTGATGCATTTTACCGATACAAAACGGTAGGACTTGGACTCAGAATCAACCTCGCCAGGTGTAAATTTCCAAATTAAAGAAATTAAAAAAAAAAATAAGGGCTACAATTGTACGTGTAATGATACAAGATAGAATACATTAAATGTGAATGAAAAGAGGAAAAATTATTAAATACACGACTGAATATTGTAGGTGAGCTGTGGTGTAATGGTGTTAGTAGTAGTACATAGATAGAAAAGCAAAAAAGGGGCCGTGTTTCAGGGGTAATCCTGTTCAGTTCGGTGGTGTACTTCGCGGAAGCTGGTTCGCAGGAGAGTTTCTTCAAATCGATACCGGACGCGTTCTGGTGGGCTGTTGTCACGATGACGACCGTTGGCTACGGGGACATGAGGTACACGCTACGACTTAATAATTCTGAACGAGGTTTTCTCCCTTCTATTCCAGGTGTGGTGCTATTCTCGTCGGCTGTATACTTCGCTGAGGCAGGCTCCGAGAATTCATTCTTCAAGTCCATTCCGGACGCTTTCTGGTGGGCTGTTGTCACGATGACGACCGTCGGCTATGGTGACATGACGTATGATGTACTCATTTTCATTAACATTTTTTAGTTTATTATTATTATCATTATTATTATCACTATTATTATTATTATTATTATTATCATTTTTAATATCATTACGGTCATTATCATCATTAATATTATCGCCGTCAATTATTATTGTTACTATCATTACTATCATGGCCAACATCATTGTATATTTTGTTGTTATTAATATTATTATTATCAATATTATCATTATTATTGGTGTTATTATTATTATTATTATTGTTATTGTTATTATTGTTACTGTTACTATTATCGTTATTCTTGTTATTATTATTATTATTACTCAAATGTTGATTGATCGATTGACTGGTTGTCTGGTTGGTGGGCTGGCTGGCTGGCTGGTTGGATTGGAATATTAAACATATGTTATATACCATACATATAATTATTACCCGCAATTATATACTTATAATATACCTTCATCATATGATTTACGATACATTATGAATATGTATTCGATAATTGATGGAAGAAAAACAAAAGAAAAGAGACAAAACATCATGAGATATACCAGCGGCAAAGTGGACCTGGACCGGAAGAAATGTAAAATAAAATTAAAAAAGATTGCCCCACACTTTGCAAAACGAGTAGAATATTGAAATATCCAAATTTTTCTCTTATGTATTCCAAAATAACTAATTGACTTTTTATGAAGTATGTGCCTAGATTGTGAGAGTATCATTTGAGTGATTAATTAATATCCATCTGACAGAACTGAAGTGAAAGAAAATAATTTCTCACTTGAATGAAAAAATTTTGATCGAATCACGAATTCTTTACGAATTGACATAAATACTTCTGTTGAGAGTCCATTTTGCTATTTCCACCCTTTTTATTTTTATTATTTGGTTTTCAATGGGGTTTTCCCTCCGGTTTTGTTTCATTTCTTATCCTTCATGTTACTTGTTCAGAAGTATGAAAAAGAAATATTACCTACATAATATATAATACCATGCACTTTCCAAGCATATGGGTTTTAATCTAGCCAATTAAGATGTTGAGCCATCCATGCCTCCCAGAAAAAAAAAATAACCAACGTTACAACAATTTATCGACGACACTAACTACTACAATGATAATTATGTTACTTCTGTTCTTATTCACAAACGCGAATCAATTAACATTGTGTTTGTTTGGTTCTTTTTTGTTATTTAGTTGAAAAAATTGAGACATTTTTTTCCCATTTTTTGGAGTTATTGTTTTTTCTATTGAATTTTGACAAATAACAAGAAAATACTATAGGAACACGTAGATGATTGGATTGAAATGGATTGGATTGGATTGGGTTGGATTGGATTGGTTTGATTTGGACTGGTTTGGTTTGGATTAGATTGGAAGTTGATGCTGAATATTAACATAATCACAACATTGTTATTACCATTATACTATAGTTTTGAAAAGCTGCACAATGATTTATCGCTGCAAATGATATTTATTATATAAACGTTATTTATTATAATTAATAATTATTATGTCAATTAATTAGTATAGTATTAGATTTAGAGGCTACAATAGGTGATGCAAAGTATTAATATTAAAAACAAAACAAATAAAACATCAGATTCTTGATGTTTGAATTGGCTAGAGGCTGTATTTTACTTCCTCATTATTCGTGATTGATTCATTTAAACTTTTTCTACTATTATAGAGTCTTGTTCTACAAAGCACATACAAATTGGTTTATGTCAATTATAAGATTTCCATGAGTATTCCTTTTTTTTTCTCTTCTAGTAACTGGTTTTATTTCAGAAAAGACTGGACTCGAGAAGCAAAAGAAAATCTACGTTTTGTAAAAAATAGAATTTCAACTGGGAATACTAGTAGATTTTTGAATTGACCATACTTTGAAGTTAATGCCTTGATTATCGTAAGACATGAAAATTCAACGACAACAGATTCAATTCGCTCATTCATTTTCCGGAATCACCTAGAAGTTGCCTCTAGCCAGCATTAACCGACATGCCTCTAATAATAATAATAATAATAATAATGCCAAATTAATGATGATAAGGTCGAATGAAATAAAATTGATAAATTGTTACTGTACCATATATGCGTCACCACTGAGCCTATTTAGCGAGTCTAATTTTAGCTTAGTTTTTAGTCTAGTCTAGACTTAGAGAGCACTTGAACTAGACAAGCAGAGCGCAGCACTATAGTTATTTCACAGATGAGCCTCCCGCAAGTAGAGCCCACACTCAACACACGCCATCACACAAAATATATAGACACCACACCTTATATACCTTTGCACAACGTTCATTGAAATATATATACTTATACATATATATATAAATATATATATATATGTATCATGTTCCATGTGTATATATTTATATATTTGAAGAATCGATTGTTAACGGTCTCCTTTAATCAAATATTCACCTGTTTCAGGCCCGTCGGAGTCTGGGGGAAGATTGTTGGATCCCTTTGTGCAATTGCTGGTGTCTTAACCATCGCTCTACCCGTTCCAGTCATCGTTTCAAACTTCAATTACTTCTATCATCGAGAGACTGATCAGGAAGAAATGCAATCGCAGAACTTCAATCACGTCACAAGTTGCCCGTATCTACCTGGTACATTAGGTGAGTTGTAACCAAATGATTAAATGGTTGGGAAGTTGAGGATAGATTTTGACAAGAACTATAATCTGAATTAATTTAAAGAGTCATCTGAATTTATGGGAAGAGACAAGGAATCTCTTTTGATTGTGGGTCCTATATTCTTGATGTCACATGTACACTTGATTCATAAAGTAATTTACCTCTTGGCTGGATCAACATAAACTTTTACATGCAAGTCTGTCTTCTTCAAGCAACAAGAAAATTGAGACACTGATTTTGGCTCTTTTGTCCATTGTGTAATAGCTGATGGAAAATTAATATACGAAAGTGTGATTCATTTATTCATAATCTGATGTCTGATTGCTAGGTCAACACATGAAAAAGAACTCGATGTCGGAGTCATCTTCGGACATAATCGAGCTGGAGGAAGGTATTTTGTTGACTCATCACGAGGTTGCCAGAAGACCGAACTGCAATTCACGCCACAACAATAACATCAACCCAGCCTGCGTAAGCATTGAGACTGACGTTTGACTACTAGGTAATTATTAATTCCTACTACCAATCTGCGGTAGATTAGCATTCTCATTCAACCTTTAGAGGATGAGGGTTGTGGTTTTATTGAAAAAACGTAATCACTCCAGGCTCAGAATGAAGTTTCATGTTTGTGACCAGATCTATACTTGGTGTGATTAATGTTATTATCAAAATTTTCCCCGCCCCTAGGTTCAAATATGATATCAAGACTCAGAAATTCAGTACAGTGGACCCGATATCCCAAAGATAAAAGGATTGATGAGTACGCCTATAATTCCTTTTCTGGCTGAGTTTTGAGATCGTAGAATTGAATAGATAAAAATTTCGTAACTCCTTCAGAACTTTGAATACTCAGAATCTTAACATCGAATTTCAAAATGTAAAATGTAAATTGGATGTAAGCGTGAAGCAATGTAAGAAAACACACAAAAAATCATGTAATCAACGACATTACAACGACTTCTTTCATCCCTTCAAAGATTAACATGCTACTTATGGTATATTAAATTGACAAAATAAAAAAAATACCAATGAAATAAAATCAGGTAATTTCTCAAATCTTTTCTAGTGAAGGAGACGGTGGCAGTATGGTGGCCATTTTTGGGAAAATTCTTCAAAATCTGCAGCAGTCCCTTACATTATAACTTGGCGTAGGCCTTTTCGCCGCACACACTATACAATAATCCGCGTTATACAATATCGATCATACAAAAATAAACTATATATATTTCTATATATATATATTTATATATACATAAATATATATACATACATATATATATTTAATGATAATAATAATACTAATTTTTAGTGTGTGTGCAGTATGTATGGGATTCTTTCTGTGTGTGTCTGTCCGTCTGGGCTCATATGGGGTGTTCAATATTTTGGGTAAAATGAAAGAAAGAAAGAATTAAAGAAAGAAAAGAAAGAACAACAATAACCATCCCTTACAAAACACTGTCATAACTAACTGCTACACTTCACTGCACCGGATTAAAGGAAAGTGACCAGACGAAAAATAAGGATAAAAAATGATCGAGATCATTATATTATTGTAACAGTCAAGAAGAAGGGGAAAAAATTATGAAACGGAAGGAAAAAAAGAAAATCGAAACAAACGTAAACTAAAAACTGTATCATAAATATGACCACTTTCAGCTGTACGAGATATAAAATACATCTTCGGATTATACCTACATGATATAAATACCATAATACATATACGTGTATACACTATACATGAAGTCATTTTTGAATAAATTCAAGGTGGCCACGTATGTAAAGTATAATATACATATGCAAATATATATGTACAGACAAGTAGTGCATTTCGGACAGACCCAAAAAATCCCCTCCCCCCCAAAGAAGAAAAAAAACGAAGACAAGACAATGCCCAGACCCAGACCACACTTTTTTCAACTCACCCTATCAGTCCGCAGGGACCTACGCGGCGATTTCAGCCCCTCACCACCGACTCCAGTGTTCAAAACAAAAAATAAAAATAAATAACTAAATAAATAAATGATTAAATTATTAAATAAAAGAAAAACTACGTCTCCGCAACGCGCTGGTTGCGAACTAAAAAAAAGAGAATTCCCCTGGAAAGGGAGTTCTCGCCTCACGTGTCGTTTGCCCGTCGTGCGTGTTTGTCAAAGAAATGAAGTAAAATTATAAAAATAAATGAATGAATAATGCGGAGATGGAATATTAAATACCAGATTATACTAATAATTACTTAATTATATTGAATTAAAATTACAATTTAATTAAACTTAATCATTTGATCGATTAATAACGTAATTGACAAAAAATTTTTAAAATTAAAAAAAAAAAAAAAAACAATTGAGAAAACAAGAAAAGATTTTTAACACTAATGAATGGGGTGAAAAAGATTGATAAGCAAACACAACATGACATGATATTCATTAAAAGCAAAACACAAAAATAAAAAAACAGAAAGATAATAAATACAAGATTTAAAACAAAAATACAAAACAAAATAAACTTGGGGAAGCAACCAAACAGGGGAGGAAAAATTCAAAACAACAACATATGAAAGGAGAAAAAAACTATTATTATTATAATTGGAAAAAATAAAAGAAAAAAAATTGAAAATTAAATAATTACGAAAATAGAAAGGGGGAAAAAATTAGTAATCGCAATCGGAAGAACGGGAGCTCATATGATAAGCTGCAAACGTTAAGCATTGCGCGAAGTAACGGGGAAGAAAAAAACTAACAAAAAAAAAAAGAAAAAAATGGGGGAAATTTTTTAAACAAATCGTTTTTACGAGATTATAGACGTTAATTATTGCGTCTTAAGCATGTCGCGGTTAAGTATATTTATATGTATGCATGTGCATATACTAGACTATATAAATTATATTATATATTATATGTATGTGTGTATATATATACAGGGTTCAAGTTACGATGTAAAACATTGCAGCTGCTAGTTATATATACATATATACTTATGTGTATTTATATATGTATAATAAACTAAAAAACACATATACATATATATATACATCAGTACATATATAGAAAGCTCGTGGTAGACGTGTTACGCTTTTCGCGAACGTTGTTCCATATTTATATCTTCTACTGCTGTAACCTCTGATCAGGTTCTTTATTTACGGAAATAATAATAATAATATTAATAATAAATAAATAAACAAATAAATGAATAAATAATTAGAAGAACAATAGAGGTTAACAAGAATGAAAAAAGGAAGAAAAAGAAAAAAGAAAGAAATACACTAAACTAAAAACTACATGGTAATATTTCTTTCTCTTGTTTAAACAATTCATATTATTATATTATATGATACTCATTTTTAAAACGTCCGATATTTGATATATTATTATACTAAAAAAATATGTATATACCTATAATATATTATAATGTTAATTATCCGCAACTCGTTCGGGGGGCACGAAGGGGATATTATAAATATATAATATATGCATAAATATGTATATATGTATGGAAAACAGTTACATGCATGAAAAAAGGTGAAACAAATTGGATGAAACGAAAAAAAAAAAACACATACAAACAAACAAAAGTAAGAACAACTACATAAATGTTGAAAAAAACCGAAATTGTTCATTTGCAATCCAAAAAAAAATCTGATTTTGATTTGATTTCCTTTGTTTCTTTTTTTTTTTAATTAGGGTTGTCGTGTAACGAGTATTCATAATTTTTGTTACCTGAGTTAGTACACAGGTAACATACATGATATGCGAATCCTGATATTATACATACATACACAGAATATTAATGATGTGATACCTTACGCAAAATTTGAAATCCTCCACATATACATGTATCCGTGCAAAAAAACAAGTGGTGATCAAACTTCTCAGATCACGATATCATTTATCGCACTTGATTACAACACATGTATATTATCACATGATGAAAAAGAAGCAAAGAAACAAGATCTAACAACCCACATAATCTTACCACACGTATAATATAATCATAGGAAAACAAAATACCTGCACAGTTTTTTGTGAGTACATGTCGCGTGTTAGAATAAAATCTAAACTAGCCTATATTCATGCTTAATTATCGAATATTTTGCTCGATCAAATTGCTCAATATCCTGTTTCATCGCGTATTTAATTACTTAATCGAATAATTGTATCATCTCTTTTCATATTGTGTGTAGATTGATGCATTTATCGGTTTTCCTTTATGTCTCGTAATTTTTTCTTTTTTTTCGTACTATATAATGTTATTTATGTGTACATATGATACATACACACACATACACCTACACACACAAATGAATATATATATATATATATATGTTATATACTGATTGGCACGTTGATAACAACATACATATTATATGATATTATCTATATTATGTATGGTATATATATAATATTATCCTCTTCAAATTTGAAAATTATATTAATTAAATTGCTGCTCAAATCGATCCTTCCTGACCGGCCCCCTTAGCCCCCCTTCCCCATGAAAAAGCATAGCAAAAGGAAACAAACGTTTAAGAAAGAAAATTGAAAAATGAAGAGAACAAAAAGAATAATGAAACGTAACTAGCTAGCATCTACTCTAATAACTATATATATCAATACTCGTATATTATAATTCTATTATAAAACTGTACTACTTATTCTTCTGTCTCTATGTTACTATCTATGTACGCATAGTATACATATACATACATATATATGCTTTTTCCCCTTCCAGCGCAGCAGCTGGTGACTGCCTCGTATATTTATAGGAAAAAAAAAACAAATTCAATGCAAAAAACTAAATTTCTTAACATGAGATATACTCTCCTCCACTCCCTTCGCCCAGCCCACCCCCCAACTTTCTGCCATGGTGAAGTTCTTTTCTTTCGGTTCATATTGCCTCATCGTTTTGCAAAAGAAGAAACTAAAAAAAGTCATTCTATTGCGTTATTCAATCTCGTTACCTCTAAAAAATAAAAAATCAATTTATAGATGACATAGATATATAATATGTATACAATACACGGTGTAAAAGACACTTATCGGGAAACTACATTATTAATAATATCTGTATATATTATATGCTGAGAAGAAAATTCAGAAAAAAACTAAAACAAAAACTAAAACCGTCTCATTCGCAGAAAAGTAATCGAAACAAATATATTAAAAAAAATCAACTTATTTATTCATTTATTTTACATTTCTATTTCCCATTTCCATACACGGATAATATATAATATATGTTATATAAATATATATATACACGTATAAAAATGTAATGTATATATATGCGTGCGTGTGTGTGTGTGTGTGTGTGTGTGTCTATATGTATATATACATACTACATATTACATGAACACCTATTATTCGCATATGAATGCGCGAGAAACGGTTAAATAATTTCAATATTTGTAATAATAATATTATTACTCATAATTAATAATCATAATAAGAAAAATAATGAGAATAAGAAAAAAGGAGGAGACAAAAAAAAGAAGAAGAATAATAAAAATAATAATAATAATAACAGTAATAATAATTATAATAATCATCATGATAATAATACTAATTTAAAAAAAATAATAGTAATAATAATAGTGCTAATAATAAAAGTAATGATAAAACAACAACAACAACAACAACAACAATAACACTAATAGTAGTAGCTGAATTACTTCTGCTTAAAGAGGACAGCAATATTGTGCAATATTTTTTTTAATCTTGGCACAATATTAAAAAATAATCCCAATTGTGCTTTCCCCCCTTTTCCCACAACTGTCCTATTCGTCCTCAGTCGAATTTATTCCTGCTTTTCATCACAAGATTCAGCAAATGCAAAATATTCGCTAAGACGATAATTACAAAGTATAGAAAAAAGGAATATCCCAGAAATAATGCCCCCGAACAAGAAAAAGAGAGAATAATAAATCGGTACACAGTGTTTAATTATTTATTATCGGCTGTGACTGCAATAAACAAAAAGTAATTAAAATGCGCGTTTTATATAGTTTTTAGGATTACATATCTATTATTGTATATTATATAATATATAATTACCATGGTATGTATGATAGTTATGGGTTATATTATATACATAATTATACGCTGTATCGAGCACGTTGTTTTTACTGTTCATCATCATTACTGTTATTATCATTATCGTTATTGTATTATTACTATTATTGCTTTTATTATTACTGTGGTTACTATTGTCGTTATTATCACTACATCTATATGCAAATAGGTATATACATGTTTATATCGTTTTGATTCGTCCAATTATAAATCAGTTTCGCAATTTTTAATACCGTACATATAATGACAAGGAAGAAAATATACCCTATTTTGGGAAAAGGAGAGAACAATCAATACTTAAAGAAAACTCAGAAAAAAAAATCATGTTTCGTGCATACAGAAATACATAGATATGTAGGAAAATAGACACCAGAAGTGGTGCACAATACTCAGAAATCATGCATGCATACACATAGTCCCTATATATTAATTCAATTGTTTTACTTTTTATTTATTTCTCATTGATTATGTTCTATACATATAGTAATACTCACACGCAGCCTAGAGCTAAATTATACATATAATGAATACATATTACAAGTCTGGCAAAAGTGTCCCGAACAAACTGCTAGGTGTACGACGCAGTATAGGAAGTAGAATATAAGCAACAAAAAACCGTAAAAAAGAAAAAAATATATTACATAATAAAAATAGGTATGAGAAAAGAAGAAACCTTAGGGTATTAACCTGCATCGTAGCCTTAGCTAGGCTAGAGACTAATAGGGGTTTGGTTACAAAGAATAGAGAGGATAAAAGTAAAAATCGAAATAACTTACTATCAATACTATTTTCATTTTTGTTGGTGTTGTTGTTGTTATTCTTACGATTATCATTATTGTTATCATTATTATTATCATCACTATTATTTTCGTACTTATAACTACTATTATGTTGTTGTTATTTTTGCTGTTGTTGTTATATTTGTTATTAGCATTACTGATGATTGTTGTTAATATCATTATAACAGTCATAATTATCATCATCATCATCTTGATTATTATCGTTGTTGTTGTTATTATTATTATTACTGATATTATTGTTATTATTATTATTACCATTATTCTGATTGTTACCATTGCAATTTTTACACCTAAGGTGTACGATACATGGAATTAATACACGAACAAAAAACATAACAAACGAAAATAGATTCGATATCCTAATTCGGCCAGGATATCAAAAAAGAAAGGAGCTCATTTCAGCTGAAAAATGAAGTAGTGAGACGTAACATAAAAAGCGATGAATAAGCATAAAAATGCGCTACGCAAAATAGAAATATTAACTTTTTAGTTTAGATTAATGAGAAGAATGTATTTGGTAAAATGCGAAATTCTGAATAGCATTCCCTGCGAGAAAAAAGATTGACAAATTTGAGATTTCAATAAAAAAACTGAAGGAAGTAAGTAACAAAAATTGATGTAATGAAAAAATGAATATACAAAATACCTAACAGTATATCGAAATCGACATACCAACGATGAATAAATTACACATTCTATTGTAAACGAAGTTAATAAAAAAAAAGAAATATATGCCATCTTTGAATGATCGTTGAACAGCGTTGATTAATTACAAGTCACAGATTGTTCTCTTGTTTTTTTCAATTTTCCAACTACAATTTCAGAGTAACAAAATCAGATTCAATTTCATCGTTGAATGCATCTGATTCAATATTTCTCTTTCAATTTCGTTAAAAATTCCATCTCATGATTCCAGTTACGTCATTTGATCATTGATCATTATATTAAAATGTACATAAATATATATAATTACAATGAATGTGTTGTTATGCGCTCAAAAGCCAAAATTATAGGATAAATCTCAGCTTATAAGCATAAAACAATTTTCACTCCCAACTACATATAATTTACCAATACCTTAAATTAAATCATCAATTTCTCTTGTCAAGACATTTTATTCACACATCTTATATATTTATATATGTATAGTATATGTCACATTTCAAATCTCTGTAATACATAATACATCATTATATTGATTACGATTATTAAGCTAGATAAAACCAAAAACAACAATAACAATAAGGAATGATAATAGTATTAATAATAACAATACTAACGTTAACTGATGATATGATATTATTAATAATTAATAATTAATACATAGATGCATATTGTATAAAATAATACAAAGTATAATCCGTCGTGCAAAACAAACAAAAAAATATTAACTTAAATTAAAATAATTTTTATTCAATCGACGCGACTTTCAGCTCATGGTATGCTGTTATTTTATAATACATTAAGCCTACGCACGATATTAATTATTATTATAATAATGATGATCTAATATTAATAATAATGATTACAACAACAACAGCAACAGTAATGTTAAAATTTATTATTATGTAAAAAATCCGTCAACCCTATGTGAATTATATGCACTGAAGTCACCTGAATATGTAAGATAATGATAATAATTTTAACTCATCATTTCATCGCGTG
Organism: Athalia rosae; assembly: GCF_917208135.1. Taxonomy (NCBI): domain Eukaryota; kingdom Metazoa; phylum Arthropoda; class Insecta; order Hymenoptera; family Athaliidae; genus Athalia; species Athalia rosae. The sequence continues at coordinate 26,662,781 of NC_064027.1, forward strand.
GATCTGCATATAGATATGGTGTACATACATATATATGTATATGTATGTATGTATATCAAAAATATTATGCATACACCCGATAATGAAAGCCTGACATTGCGTAAGAAGTACATAATACATAAGATACAATGGAAGTAGGAAGACGCAGATGCAAATTACGATGATGATGATCATTATCATGTGAATTTAATTGCTAAAATCCTATGGATAATGTAAATTTTCAATCAAAAGAAATCATTGAATAAATATTTATTGATAAAAATATTAAAATTAAAAAAAAAACAAGAGAAAAAAAGACATCAATCTTTTATTATGAATACACAGAATAATAGAAAGAAGAAAGATGAGTTCTGACGATAATATAAAAAATTAAAAACGAATGAAAATAATAACTGAATAACAATAATTACAATGATAATGGCAATGATAATAATGATAGTAATAATGGTATTAATAATCATAATATGGCATTCAATTAAAATCTATAAAAGCAAAATTACGATGAATTCAAAGCAAAACCAAAACGAGAACGAAACAAATATCACCGATAAATCAAGTTACACGCTTTCAATACAAACTATACATCATTATAGTAATAATATTAATAATAGTTAACGAAAATAATATAACAACAGTAATAATAATAGTAACAATAATAGTAATAATAAATAATCTCAAATCTCTCGCCTCGCTATCGTAGTGAGAAATAAATGAATGATTAAACAAATGGAATAAATACTGCTAACTCAGACGAAAAAATTGAATGGTCATATATTATACGACGCATCAAACTACCAGCCTATATAGTTATGATTGGAAATGAAATGATAATACTGATAATAACAATAACAATAATAATAATAATAATAATAATCACGTTAAGTATAATATTAATAATGATAGTATTCTACGAAAAGCTTGAAACAAAAGAAAGGGTGAAAAAAATTATTCATATTATTTACTACCACTAATAAAACTTATATTACCGATACTAATATTACACTACCAATACCGCTACTACAGCTAATAATACTACTGCTACCACTCATACTGCTATTGCAACTATTATATTAATATTGAACCAAAGAAAAAGAAAAGAAACGAAAAAAAATTATAATAGTTACTACGCTGAATTATTCAATAACCACTCCGCTATCGTAGACAGAGAACTGTAGATGAAGATATACATATTATGAATAGAATATTTGAAACAGGAAAAAAATTTATTCAAGAAAAATATATCAGTTGATAGCCCCAGCGGTTCATTTTTCGCTGAAACATACCGTTGTTTCATAGGAATGTCGAGATACGGTACGATGGTAAAGAGCATAGTCAATGCCTGGTTATTGGCAATCCAACGCGCGTCCCCTACTTGAAAGCTCACAATTCAGATGACAAAAGCTTCAAGTTGTGGTCCATTCGTTTTGTGTACTATTTATAAATTTTTTAAATTTCCAATATTGGAGAAAATCAACATAATTGCCAGCGACCAGGCGCTTAACCCGCGACCTTCGATACCCTGTAGCACCTGAACGCGACGTCTCCGGACAAGGGTTGCTCGTCTCAAATTACTTGTTTTAGTGCAATTTATCACCTCCTTGAGTTTATCAGAATCATTTATTAATACCCTGTAGAGCTGTTGTTGTACCATATATTCGCGCCAAATCAAAAACCGTTAGGGAGGTCAGGCCATAATTTTTACCAATACGTGTCGCATGACCAAACTAAAGAAAAATAAAATGAGAAATACAGGCAAAGCTGCCATTATACACTAAAACTATTAGCTCTGCCGAAGTAAATGTATTTCCCGAAAGGTAGTATTAGATTACATGATATTCGGTAGGATTTTTTCTTTTTTTCTTCTTTGGCTTTTGTCTTAAGGATAGTCTTGCTCGGAATACCACGTACTTATAAACCACATCTATTGCACGCCTCTAATAAATTCTATGAGATTTACTATCAGGAAAATCTGTCGATGATCTATATCATACAATATGTATAGATAGGTGATTATCATCTTTATAATTTGGAAATTTTTTAGAATTCGAGTAAGCCTTATTTGGTATTTATGGGTGACTGAAAATCATTGTAATTCTTTCGATGGACATTGATGTTACTTATGTGACTTGATATTTAAACTCCGTCAACATAATTTTATCCATAGTTTTCTTCATCCATGGGTACAAATAAGTATAGAGTTAGTAAGTTTGATTAACAATGAATCAAAACTAATAGATACGGTAACGTACCAGGCATATGGTACTTTAAAAGTAATGGCAGGACACTTATAATGTCAAATCTTGACAGATTTTCGTTTCAAATATTCTCCAGATTTATGAGGCAGACTATGACGAACTTATCTTACATGCCAATGCCAATAATTCTACAAACGGACTTCCATATTATATCCACATACCATGCACCCAATGCAACGCTAAATATTATAGACATAGAATATTTTTTCAACCTCTCCGCTTAGTATATGATGCCTACATTGTACATTGTATGGAAACACTTCCCTCTATTTCACATATCCCCTTATGTAATTATAGTTCTTCACACATACATTATACATACATGTTATATTATACTATTATACATCAGTGATTAGGAGCAGTCAACGGTGTATCACGTAGACAAATTTTATTTAAAAATCAAAAAATATTCTTCTCTGCTGCTGCTCCATATCGTTGTTAAAATGTCATATCATCTGAAAAATTTACAATCAAACGCCAAATACATAACAAATTATATGCAGTGTTAATCATTTATCACTGCACTCTCAATTCTGATTGTTTCAAATAATTTTACATGATTCTCGTTTCTTTTCATTCTAAAAAGGAAAACCTAATAAAAACTAAAGATTCGTAAACCGTTTCATTTACAGTATCACATCTTCTCTGTGTTATCACTATTATTGTTGTTGTTTATCTATTCAGTTTTCATTGAAAAAATCTTCAACAATTATGATCGCCAACAATATTAATTCTGACCTGATCCATTCGATACATTGCTGATATTTAATGAAACTCTTTGCATTCATGATCATCAAGATTATTGCATTATATTAGTAATCACAATAATTATGATAATAATAATAATATTAATTATGACAACAATAATAATAGTTGTAATTATTAAAATAATTTATAAGAAACCACGCGATATTAACAACCTGAGAAATCGACATACATCGATTTGAAAAAGAAAAATTGAGAGGGAGAAAAAATATTAAACAAATATTGATCATGCATTCCACAATGTAATAAATATATATAATATATTATACGCATAATATATTATATATATGTATGTAATTCAATTAATAAATATTAAATAGTTTTGCTATACGCGAGGGAAAGAGAAATTAAATGAAAAATAAAAAAAAAATACTACTGCTCTTGTAATACAAAGGAATGATTGCGATGAGAAGAAAATATTGAAATAAAGATAAAATAAATATAATAAATATAGTAAAAACGACAAAAAATGAAAGAATTAAAAGAAATCTGTTATACTGACTAAACTATTACATAGATTAAAATAACTATAAATTAGTATAATAAAGATACCAAAATACAATTTTAAGGACTTGTACATACATATGGCATATACCGTGCGTTCGCGAAGCAGCTTTCCATAAGAAAATCAATCAGTTGAAGTGAGAATACCTTTGGCCATTTGAATAACATCGGACTGTTCATCTCCCATAACGGGCATTCATATACATGAGTGCATCGTTTTTCCACTAAAATCTCAGTAATGTTATAAACAAAATAGTTTCACAATTCGTTTGTGAATCTTGATGAAACATTGCGAAGTTGCGTGAATAAAATTTGAATCACAAAAATCGGTCAAGAATTGCCAGATATATGATTTCTGAAATCATTCTAATGTTATTTCATTGACTAATAATAGAATCGCATCGGTTGATCTGATAATTCGCTTTCGAAAATGTGAAAAGGGAGAAACATTTCGATTTTTGGTCACTCAAATGCCATCCCCTGATAAGATCATCGGTTGAGTAATCGATGTATGATTGTCAATATCGTTCGATTGATTAGGTCCATGACGATTCGACGCCTGAATGTTAACTAATTGTAAATTGTCGGTCTGACCCAGGTACCTAGACCGAAATTAGAGGACAGTCCGATGCTATTCAAATGGCCGAAAGTTTTTTCACTCCAACTCATTGATTTACCCATGGACAGTTTACTCGCGAACGCACAGTCTATACGAATATCAAACATACATGAATTAGGATTATTATTAAATAAATAAATGAATAAATAAATATTTGGTGAAAAAAGTAATATTTAGGGAGAAGTCATACAATAAATATTATTGAGAAATCGCGTGAACTATAAATATTTGCATAATAGTTGAAATTCTTTAGTTTTCTTAATTTTTCTTTAGTTTTCCAATCTCAGCATCCCGCATATTTCTATTTACCACCAAAATATATATATCTGATATACATACATAATGCGAATTGTATAACCGGCCTGACAATTTCCTAAATTACATGCACATACACATGGTATTAATATAGTACATATATCAGGTTTTTTTTCCTTATTGAAATATCTCCATATTTTACAAATTATCTATCTTAATTTTCATGTGTTATTCACAATCATCACTTTGCTGAATTGAATCATTATCAAACGATTATCATAAAAGGTAGCTACGCGGTAACCAAATCAAAAAGAAAAACATGAAAATTAACAGCTATAACAACTAACAATGAAAATAATCGTTGTGTCATCATTTTTGGCTTTGCATTACTATTATTATAATCATTTTCGTCGTTGTCATCATATTGTATCGTTGTTCCATTTGAGAAAAAAAGTAATTATCTATTGATATGATCAAAATGTGTCGGATCGCTCGTGGATCGAGCGCCCATTTTTTAAAGAAATTATTTCTAAATAACACATGGTTAACATTATTCTTATCCCTATCATTATGATTATTACTATTATTATTGTTGTAAAGACATATAGTAAGGTATGCATATGTACTGAAATAGATACGAATATTGTATATTACAAGTATTGAAATATTATTATTAGTAATAATGATGTTGATAATTTTCATTATTGGAATGATGAATAGAATGTTTATTATGATGATGAGAAATTACATATGATTAATAAAATTTTAATTATACATACCTGTGTATACATGTATACTAGGGTCATAGATATGCGAGGGTGTTTCATTTTATAGGCGATATTTCATTTTTCTTTGCCTACCCGAAAATCTGATGCTTTATAAAAAAGAATATGTCCCCATTGAACTCTCTCATGCAAAAATTTGATTTTCTGTTTAAATAACACGAAAATTTGTTTTATTTGGTGTCAATTAGATTTTTCGTATGAAACTTGAAAACTATTAAGCTTATCGAAACATTTTTGTAGCAAATTTAATGCCCTACAGAAGCTTTATACCATTTATCCTAAGAAAAAACTTTTAATACCGAAAAATTTCGTTGAAACCAAAAAAAAAAAATTTATGGATAAGCGTATCAGATTTTCGGGTGGGATCAGAAAAAAAATTATCACCTTACAATTAGACTGAAACACCCTAATTTATACACATGGCGTGTGACATACAGCGAGATTTTGAAAAACTCATCTATTTTCGCCTACAATCAGGCAACCTAATTATCAGCTAATCTCGCGGGGAATGATGGCAGCCTCCCACAATTTCATTACGAGCACCTGCTATATGAAACTAGGAGAGTGGACAGTCGGATTGCAGGATAATTTTTCGAATGTTTTGTTTTATCTTGAACTCCCTGTATATGAATTACACATGTACATAATATGTGTACATACATATCGGTTATATAATTTTACTGCGTTACCCGCCAGCTAATCATAATCCATTTCATTATGGGTACATTAACACAAAAGAAATAGTATGACAATTGATCAATCAGTTAATAGATAGCTCATTTATTATGATCACGCGTTTGTTTGATTAATTATTATTTATTGAAATTTATTTTTCTTTAGTATGTATGTATTTATACCTATATTCGTATAAATTAGTGTTGAGCACTGTTTTAAGTGCTTTTCATTTTTTTGGCTGTGTGAAGCTTCAACTAATTGTATATGTAATTTAACTATAATAATAACAATAATAGTGATAATACAAATTGTCACATAAATTAAATATACATAGGTAAATGCGTATTATTATTGGCTTATATTTATTACGTATAAATTATCATCAAAATGTTTTCTTCGAGTTACATCATAATTACATGATATATGTAATAATATTAACGGCAACAATAATGATAAAGTTATTAATAACGTTCGTATAACTCGTTTAATACGTATAATAATATATTATTATATCGATTCAGCGTCTCCATTTTTATCAATTTTTAGAGAAAAAAAAAATAAAGAAAAAAAAAAATCATTGATAAGTAAGGAAGTAATTTATAAATTAATAATAATAGCAACAATAATATTAATAAAAGTAAGTGAATAAATAAATTTATAACACAATTGACTATTTGTAATGGAAAAAAATTTCCCGGTATAAATATACTTATAAGTATATAGTTGGTCGATGATATTGTATACATGATTTATTTTTATTTAATTTAAATAGATATATATCTATATGTATACATTATATATGTGATATACATATATTGTTACCAAATAAAACGACAAACAAAAACAATAATGACAACATCAAAAAGAACAAAAATCAACAAACTAAAACACAAAAAAATTAAAATTAAAAAATGAGCATCCTGCCGAATTGCCCCGGATTACGTGCTATATTCTAATAAATAATTACATAAATCTAATTTACATAGTATATATCAGCTATAGGTATGCATATAGGTAATCCATTGACACGGTATAATAGTTATGCATTATGCAAAATATATACTAACTTCATCAACATATAATATAATATATGTATCATATATTTTCGCTCAATAATAATACTAATAATAATAATTCAATTAGGAATAAGTAAAAGAAAAAAAAGCACTGAGGTATAGAATAAAGACATGTAAATTAGAGAAAAACCCGAAAGAACGAAAAAAAATCATGCATATATACATAGTATATCGTACCAGCTATTTTATTTTCTAGAAGCCAAAGAGCTAAGATTAAAAGCAACTTTTTCGATATGCATTTACCTACAATGGTATACGTATATTTATAGATACGTAACACTGCAGCATTGCAAGCTAACGAGCTGTGCTTTATGTTATTTATCCAAATAATGATATATGTAACTCATTAATAATCATTTGGAACGTGGTATTTTTCATTTTTTTCTTCATTTCCGAAACGAGAATTAGTACAGCGTATATAATCATGGTATACATACACTGCAGCAAAAACGAATTCTAACGATATTAATATTAGTCTTAATGATAATGATAATAATCGTAATAATAATCACCATCCAACTATTCATAACAACTACATGGAAGTTAACGAAAATATAATAACAATAATAAAAATGATAATGATAATAATATTAACTGCAACAAGAACAACAACAAAGATCACAGTGACAAAAATCAATGAAATAATTTAATTATAAATTGAAATTATCTTGCCATCATACAATCATTATTTTGGACTGAAAGCTTTTCCAAATCTTCGAATTCAAAATGCGAAGGTTTGGAACAAAAAAACAAACTGGGAAAATGTTTAAAAAAAATATTAATAATAAGAAGAATAGTGACATCCGTTAAAAAGTTGATAATCACCAGAACTATGCAACAACCTTGTAAACATCCACCGAATGATAACGAATAAAATAACAAATCGTTTTTCCCCCTTTATAAAAATAAAAAAATTTTGGTTTCAAAAACATTTTTTTCCCCGATATTTTGTTGAACCAATTCAAATAGAGCACCATATGTAGTATAATATTACGGTAATATGGTGTGATTCTATAAATTTATATGATAATTTATACATACAATATGTTATACTTAAGTTATAAAAGTATGATACCATTCAAAAAGAATGGTCCTGAAGTGCCACGCAAAATTCAAGCATTTCAATTGATATATTGTAGTTACTGTTATTATCATTCATGTCAATCAATATGATTCGTTAGAATATTGCTCAACAATAAAGTAAAAGACACGTATTGAATAATGTTTGACACTGTTAATTATATGACAATGATGTCGATGATAAAATCGTTGAATGACAATGATTTATTATTATGAGATAATAATAAGAATGATGTCGTTTTTATGTTCAATTTTATTTGCCTTTGCTATTGTCATTATCTATTTATTTGTTCATTTATTTTATTTTTTTTTTTCCAATCGGCTTTGCTTGAAGAGAGAAAAGGGGAAATTAAGAATTCTCTGCACACACACACAATTATTCTTATTTAATAATAATATATGTATACGTGTATGGGTATGCTTCGGATCGTGCCATGCAGCTTGCGATCATCAGTCGCTACGAACTGCATTTGCTACTATTGTGTATGAACAAAAAAAAATTGGAAATAAAAACTGCGTCAAGCATTTCCAATAATATAGCAACACCAATTATTAATATAGTATACTCCTATAAAATATCATTATAATAAGTGAAAATCATAAGAACAAAAATGAAGAAGAAACTGAGCAACTTCTATAATTGAATGCTGTTGTTAGTATTATTATTATTATTATTATTATTATTATTACTATTACTATTATTACTATTATCATTATTGCTGTGATCATCATCATCATTATTACAACTATTATCGGTTGTTGTTGTTGTAGTTGTTGTTATTTTTACTATTACTTTACGGTTTGTACAATTATTACTGTATATTGTATAGATAACAGTATTATATAGTTTATGATACATGCGTTGAAATTTTACCGTCATAAAACGTGAAATAATTATACATATACCAATGGTATGCGCGTGTGCACATGAGTATATGTAATGTACATGCTATATACATATATACACATATATACATAGGTATAAATACATTTGTTGATGTTTCAGATAATTTATTAAATGTTAATAATTGATATAATTATTGCATTTGTCATATTTGTGTATATTGTTTCGAGTAGAGAATCGAATTTGAAAATTGTACGTAGACGACAACGTCGATGACGAGGATGATGTTGTCGAAGAAAGTATAAAAAGAAACGAGAAAAGTGATAATAGCAAAATTATAATGTCTGATTATAACAGGTGACTTGGTGCACTACGAAATGAATCCTTATGAAACATCGTTTATGATAAAGTGGTTGAATGAGAAGAAAAAAACAATAGAGAAAGAGAATTAATGAAGAGAATAACCATAAAAAAATTGAAGCTGAAATGTTGATGTCAACGGAAACAAGAATGAAATTTATTATTGAATAACAACAATATCAATAATCAAATTAATAGACGAAAAAGAAATAAATGAAAATAATGAGTAATAATTTGAATTTATTTCATGATTAAACAAAAACAAGAATCATACGAATTGGACTAAATATGTATACAACGAAAGTGAGCCAGAAAAATAGTGAACCAATGCAAAATTGAAAGAAAAATCGAACTTTACAAGAGCAGAACAAGTTATGACTACCACCACCATTGTTATTTTCATCATTCTAATATCATCATTATTATTATTATTGTTATTATTAGCATCATTACAAAATATTATTACCCAATAAGCATCCGGAAAAAAGATCAACAAACAAGCTAAGAAACAATAGATTATCATCAATTACGTATTTATTGAGATTTTACAACGATAATTTAATTTCAGAGAAAAGCAAAAAGGGATAAAAATGGAATTCGAAAAAAAATCAAACACAATTCGCACAAAGTGAATGAAAAAAAAACATAAATGTGTTATCGTATAATTATACGGAATAAATATATGTTAATGTTGTTGATGCCTTTGGAATAAGATTGCTGTACAAGAAAAGAATAAATGTTGAATAAATTGTCAAATATCAGGTTGTACATTAATGTAATAATAATATTAATATTAATAATATCAATATTAATAATAATAATATTAATTATAAAATAATAACAATAACATTAATAATAATAATAATAATAATAGTAATAAGAGAATAGTAGTGATAATAATAGTAATTATGATACTCATACTAATACCGATAATGACAACAATAACAACACCAATCATTATAATGTGGAATCCGTTGATCAATATTCAACAAATTAAACTTTGTCAAAGAATTGATTAAAATTAAGAAAATGTTCTACAACAACGATGAAAAAAACAGGATTGTTGAGTTGCAATATAAGGTTGATGATGATGATGATGACGATGATAATGTTGAGGAATCCAACGGTGTGTCAACGTATTATATACAATAAATATACCATATGAAGCGTTTTGTTATATCATATAGATAATTCGAACTAAAATCACTTCTTTTGCAAATTGTAACATTACTATATATAATACAATGTTTATGAATAAAAGACAAGGTAACAAAGAACAACAAACAAAAAAGCAAAATCAACAACAAAGATGAAAAGGAAAAAGCAATGAAAAAATAAAAATGGCTGAAACAGTGATTTTATATTAGAAAAGTAAAATTGGCATATCAATTTGGAATTAAGATTTTACTTGACACAGACAAAAGGGAAAAAGAAACAACAACAACAACAACAACAACATTATAAAATGTCAGAAAAGATTGTGAAGAAATGCAAAGTGTAATTGACCGAACACGAAAAAAAAAGAAACGAAATGAAATAAGTAAAATTGAACAAATTAAAATCAAATCTAAATTCGAATATACTGAATAAATCGAAGAATAATAATTATATAATCCTCATTCTCATCAATAAATTGTGCTCTGCTGGTTTAGAGCTCGTTTAGTCATATCGTTAGTGTAATAAGTCTGTATGTGACGATGTTAATTATTGTAATATATTGAGAAAAAAAAATAAGAAAAAAAACATCAATATTTGTAGGAGCATATCAAACTGTTTATGTCTGGTAATACTCCAGGCGCCATGCTTCGATAGATTTTTTTATAATATAATAACATACAAAAAAGAAATGAAAAAAAAACGTTGTTCCGCAATATTTATTTATTGTATTTGTCAATGAAAAATTCCACGTCATGAAAAAAGGTACTGAAGGATCGGAGAAAAAAGGCCAAGTGATATTAATCCACATTTTATTTTTAAATTTTCATTACATATTTATTCATTTTCATTGGTTGATCATTCACATATCCATTTCATTTTAGTTTAGCATCCTTTTTCTCACCGTTACTCTCGTGTTCTTGGGCCTTTCCGTCCAATGATCTTACTATTACTACCATTATTGGTAATTTTTAATTAAACTTTAATTGAGAGTGAAATTGATAATGCTGAAGGAAAAATCCAATAAATGTACTTAAGTGTGAATGTCTAACATACAAACATATGTGTGTACCGTACATATGTAATACACACCATCGAAAAATGTTTTTTACATAACTCCAAAAAATAACACACATAAGAAAATTAAAGAAACCCCCACACTGCAAGTAAAAGAATCAATCAATTATACATGATACAATTCGTGACCTCATTTCTTATTCATTTATTTTTATCTATATTCAATTGGAAAAATTTACAATGATTAGGTACATGATACATTATACGTACATATAAATTACATAAAAATCATTAAAGCATTATTTGATTTTTCTATAAATCTGATAATTTTTCTTTACGCTATTCATTCATTTATCGATTTATTTATTTTGCTTCTTACATTTCGATTTTAGAGAATATGCAAAATGATGAATAATAACGTTAATCTGATGGCAGGCTGCTCTCTATAATATCGATTTTCATAGTTTAGTGATAATACATATTGAAGATCTGAAAATTATTTTGGTTCCCACAAATTCTTTCGGACGACCAAAAGAAAAGAAAACCCTCTACATACATCCCCTCCCGACCCCCCCCCCCCCCCCCCCCCCGACCTGTCGCAAGTTTTGGACATCTAACAAAAAATTGATTTTATCATGATAGAGTGTAATATCTGTAATATTTAGATAAATCTTAGAAACGAGGGCTTAAAAAACAAAAATCAAAACGAAGGAAATAAAAGAATTAGGTACGCATATACTATATGAGATTCAAATGCGGTACAGAGAAAAAGCTGCTTTAGGTGAAAAGAAGAACTTCATCAAAATGTGCTAGAGAAATTCTTTTTTTATTATTATTCAAAATCTAGTGATACATAATCGCACGCAACAACAATAATAACACTACTAATGATAATACTAGTAGTATTTGAAAAAGAGAGGGGAAAATACTAGATAGATAGATATTGAATTAAAAAAATTTAACAATAAACGATCAACTACTCCAACGTCTCCTACTCTACTTCTACTTCTTCTCGAAAAATGGAAAAAAAAATTTGATAAAAAAGAAAAGGTAAGTTGTGAATTTCTAATGTAAATGTATCATAGTCTTCGATCGTATGATGCGAAAAACTATTATAAATATGCTTTTCTGTAATTTCTTTTTAAGGCAGAATGAAGGAAAAACAATTTTATTTTTTAGCAATGTTCGACAATTGTTCTCTAATTCTTGTAAGGCCGTCTAAAAGAGTATCCAGAGTATCAGGTGAGAGATGAAGGACGTAGTCTCTTTTCGTTGTCGTTGTATCTTCTCCATTATCAGATTCGACGGTAAAATTTTTTCGATCTTCGACCTGTAAATAGACATTTTGCGTTTAGTGCTAAAGGAGAATAAATAAATAAATAGAAAAAGTCAATATTTTTCAAACTAACGCTACCTATCGGAATTCGTTAGCAACTGAATCTCCCTACATCATTCATAATTTTAGAGTGCTAATCAGGTTAGGTAGACCAGAAAGTTTTAGATATAATTTGAATAAAAAGCTTCAGTAATGATACTCCCTAGACATTAAGGATGTGATTTGATGGCAATAGAAAAAATTATTAGGAAAATCAAAAATGTTTTCACTCACAGTCAATTTCAGTAGACAAGTAGCTGACTTTTCATTTATCGAGTTTGAGTGTAAATTCTCATCAATCACGCAAGAAGATTCGATTAATTTGAAAGGAGTTAGACAGCTCATTATTCCGGATTAATGAAATCACTAAACATATGATTCAAAGGGAATCAAATGCGTTTCTTATGTTTCTTAGAAAGAAGAGGGTCCTTTCGTGTCTGGTCCGTGGTTTGAGGCCTGTTTGACAGCTCGGGTAAAACAGCTGTCTGTAGAATCTGTAGAAAAAAACATCTGACAACTGATTCCAACTTCGCGCCATGCTCTTCGATTATTCAACTCTTGATTAATTTTGAAATTTATCCAATCGTTTTCCGATTTATGATCGCACAAAATTTATAAACTAGGTATGCATATGTAATAACTGTTATTGAACGAACTTCGAGACACTACCCAGTTATTATCGCACGCGAAGTAAAAATAAATTATTGCTACAGGAAATTCTACGTTAATTACAGCAAATACAAATTGAGGAAAAAATGAATGAAAAACATAAAAAAAGAGATGATCGTAGATTAAAGATTATGATAATAACGAAACAGAGTTCCGTTACATCCGATTATACATATATGTACGTATGTACGTACATACTATATTTGCTGTTTCTTTCGTGCAAAATTTAAATGCAAAAATTGTCATCGCAAGTAAATTTAGCGTTTAAAAATATCGTCTTTATAACGGTACCTAGTAAAATTAAATGAATTAATATTGTTTATGAATCACCGCATTTAAAATCAAATATTATTATCTTTCGTGACCGCTATGAAAAATAATCAAACAAAAAACAAATCTACCTTGCAAAATAGAAAAATCAACCCGCCTGGGTATTCCCAAATGATTTGAAAAACCCGAAGGAACGGCAAAAAAACACTATAAAAAATTTGGGAGCAGTCATTGAACCAGATTTCTTGTAACTCTATATAGCAATGGGAATTTTACCGGCAAGTGTAGCGAATTTTTTTCAGCAGGGGCACATCATCTGTTAAGTTATAATATCAATTTTATTAATTGACAAATATAATAACAAAGACGAAAACCTTAACAACGCAAGATTAACGTTGACTCCTAATAAGTATACTTGAGAAATTATCATTTAGTCATCAGGCAAAAATATGATATCATACTTACATCTTTCGTCTCTGCTCTATGACGCAAATACAATCTGAATCTTTACATAAAGTGATAGGTTCATTTCGTTTTTTTTTTCCTACTTGTCCTCATGTTTTACAATTCATTTATTGGGGTCTCAAACTGCCAGTTTGAATAATTGTTTAAGATTAAAATGCTCATACAGCGCACATCGACAATCACTTATATTTGAAATAAGCCTACGGCAAATTACTTCTCGCTGAATGCTCTTTTTTCGTGGAATTTCAAATGAAGCTCATGATACAGATATAAGTAAAACTTGTTCACTTTTTTTGTACTTTATAAGTTAGGTTTTTTATTTCGTCAAAACGTGATTCGATATGTCCGCAGTTTTTCTCTAATAAAATAAATGGAGTTTATGCAAAAAAAGATATTCTCAATAATTATCATTAGGAAATTTCTCATACCTTCTAATTCACGATAATATATACGATCGTCTTACAATTCTAATACTCATTTACTAGTAAAGTGCTGCGGATGCGTGGAAATTGAAAAAATAAACTACAGAACAAATAAACGAAATGTGCGAAACGAAAAATAAATTTAAATCGAACGTCTTATTACTATACTTTAATATTCCACAGCCTCAGGCAATGACGTCATGCAAAAATTTCTCCAAAAAATTTTCTGCGAGTACGCAAATATTGATTAGATATTTTATTTTTGCTAATTTTCTAATTATTTTTGTACATTGCCTATTTTTTCGTCTATTTGTTTATTTATTTATTCGTAGATTTATTTATTTTAAAAGAGCCGAAGACCACGTTACTTTTTCTCTCTTTTCTCATGATATATTTGCATATTCATATCCGTAGCAAAAAATCACGAAACAAGGCTAAATCACGATTCGTTCTATTTAATACCATTTATTACTTCGATTTGTTCACAAATGGTTCCAATAATAATTCACTTCGATTAGTTGTGTATTATATAATTTCTGCGCTACAAATGGACCGGAAAGGCTGAAAAATACATCAATGAAATTTTTTCACTTGAAGAATAATAAAATAACAATAAAAAAGTAGCTCTCTACATTTTTCTATCTTTTACATTTAGGATAACAGAAGTCACATTTGCAAAAATGAACGATCAAAAATTAAAGAAAGAAAATAAGAACAATAAATATGAAAAATGATAGAGCGTATTTTAAATTTATTTTAAATTTTGTAACTAATTCAGTTGCCTTACTAATGACTTGATTATTAATTTATTTACGTACGCGAATGAACTTTCTCATAACAAATATTGGGTAAAGTTCAATTAGTGAATTTCGCGAATTCAAGTACATATAGATATTATGATCATACGAGATGTTCGAGAGTACCGGTAAACATAAATATTCAAAAATTCGCCTAATCATTATTCAAAACCGTTCATATTTACGTACCTACGACCAGAGAGAGGAATAAAAAAACGGAGAAAATAAGAAGGAAACGAAAAAAATAATAATAATTAGAAATAATGACAGACCAAACGAAGAGTAGCACGGATTACATGTCGTGGACATGACGGCTGACATCGGTATATAAACTCCTGAGGAACCTGCTTTGGGCATCAGTTCCAAACATCCTGCGTCAGCTTCACAGATCACCAGTCCAAGACGATTAGTAAAAAATAAAAATGAAGGTAGGATATTTTTTTGTTGATATTTCAATTCATCTATTTTAATAATCAGTCTAATATTTTTTTTCTAATTATGAATTTGCATTTACTTGCAAGGAAAAAAATGTATTTTATTATCCATATTTTTATGTTTAGGTCGCAATTGTCCTATTCGCATTAGTGGCGGCTGCTTACGCCGGTTATACTACAAAATACGACAACATCGATTTGGATCAAATCTTGTTCAGCGATCGATTATTGAACAATTATGTAAAGTGTCTTTTGGAGACCGGAAACTGCACACCCGATGGCAACGAGCTTAAAAGTAAATATTAAATTTATATTTGTGATAAAAGTTTTTATCCTGCTGCATCTTGAGTATTCCAAGATTTTCGGATATTTTAACTTTATCGAAGGAATTGTAATACCCCGATCGTTCAGTAAATTTTCTCTCTCAGTGTTGATTTCTTGTATTTTATCCACTACTTCGAATTTTGAAATGTCGAAAAGATCTAGTTATCATGAAAACGAACTGCGACTCAAAAGAATTGCCGATTTCGAACTAATTTGAAAAGAATCAATCAGGTATAACATTGAGAACCAATTGTATTTAGAATAAATGTTTGGATTTTTAATTAATTCCATTTTCTTATCTTTAGAGGCCCTTCCATCAGCCCTAGCCAATGGCTGCAAGGACTGCAGCGAGAAACACAAATATGGAAGCGAAAAAGTTATCAGATTCCTCGTTAACGAAGTTAGTATCTTACTGTATGAACATTGTGTGGATGATTCGGAACAATTGTATTAATTAATATTGATTTCTTTTAATTTCGTTTCACAGCGTCCTCAGATTTGGGCCAAACTTGCCAAAAAATACGATCCCCAAGGTCTGCACAAGACCAAGTTCCAGAACATCGCTCAAAAGGCAGGAATCAAAGTTTAAGAATTTATATACCGTCCATTGTACTGAATGATGACCCGTTTTTATTGTATCATTTGTTGAGTAGTTGTTATTTTTTTTAATCATTTTACACGAAAATGTATCATGTTTTGTATCAATAAAATATTGTTGGCATAGAAGTGAACGTGATTAGCTCAAGAGACGATCCCCAGAAGTTCCTTTAAAATTTATTTTCAATTTTAAGAAATTCCGTATATTTATTCGCTCACGAGTACAACATGTGAACTGTCAAATTCAAGGAGTTGGAACAGGAGTTTGTTGGTTCAGATCTTCATTATCAGTCATCAAAATAAAGTAACTGGAGATAATCTTTCAGAGGTATCAAAATAAATTTCAATTTACCCTCAGTCTATTTGACACTCTACAAAAATATCGAGAAAATTCTTTCTAAAAAAATCATTTCATTCAATTCGAAAGGAACCAATTTTTAGAACTAAACCTGTAACTTTCAAGCTCAGAACACGAAGGATTGATATAACAGACAAAATAATTTATGTAACGATAACTTTTTATTTTCGCATTGTTGGTAAAAGCCTCGGGTACAAAACACGCTTCCACATCTACATTCGATGATAGTAATCAGTCTCCAAAACCTAGAGCAATAACCGTCCTACCTTTAATCATAACCTGTAAATTTCACAATTTCATCATAGTCTCATATTTGTTAATATGCGGTAGGTTTGTTTTATGTTGCTCAGTGCGTATTATACATTCAAAATTATTCACATCTGAAAAAGTGTTTGGTTAAAACAATGAGCAACTTCATTTCGTGCATTTTCCATTAGTCATCAGATCTGTGCGATTCTAAATATTGCCTAACTTCTTCAAGTACAACAAAAAGAAAAGTGAAGTGAAGAAAAGGGGGGAATAATGTGACTTACACGAGAGAAAATTAAAATTAAAATAGGTAGAAAGATCGCAGGAATATGTAATTAATATCACGTACAAGAAACAGCACCCCTCTTTGGCAGATAAAGTAATCCTCCGAAGCGTAACAAATTCTATATTAGTCTATAGATTACTGAAGAAAATTGGACGTAAGCCGCTACCTTCAACTCGACGTTCAACAATACTCACAGAGTATTCCTCTTTTTTTACAATGAATATCAAATTTCAGAGGCTAATTAATTCGTAAAAGAGTCGTCGTGGGTTGAAAGGGATGTGTTTTTGCTATTCGGTGAGTCAACTTGTACAACGCTGTAACGTTTCCTTAAAATTTCCTGCAGATCATTATTCGGAGTGCTTTCCCGCTTGGACCGAAGAGGTCTTCCACCTGGCGATCTAGAAATATTCAAAACACACGTTACGGTCTATAATAACACGCAGTTTCAAAGCTCAAATATTATATAGATTGACAGAAGCCTACCTTGCCACTGGTTTCAATTTAACCTTATCCATTTCCTTTAGTATGTCTCCCATTGATTTTTGTTGTTGTAACGGTGGTTTTTGCCAATCAGAAGATGTGTGATCCTGTAGACTAGCTCTTCTAGCTATGTGTGGCGTACTAGGTGGAGGTAATGGTGGTGGTGGAGGTGGTGGACGTGGAGGATCAGTCGTGTGTGTATTTTGAGAGTTTGATATACCATTGGGGGCTATAATTGTTGAAAAATATATACATTAGCACCAAATAAAGAACAATGACAAAAATAGAATTGGAAAATATGCTTACCGTCAGTGTGTTTGATGTGCTGTACAATTGTTGCTATTTTTTCCCTCATTTCTTGGAGCTCTTGTTCCAAAGCGAGCAATCTCACTTCAGAACCAAAACTAATTGTTTCCAATAAATCTGGTTTGCTACCAGACAATCGTCCGCTAAAAAACGAGTCATGGTGCATTAAAATTAAGTTCATCATTAATTCCTGAAAAATTTTAGATCGAGTTAATTTACCTTCCTAACCCCAATCCGTCTGTATCATTAGTATTGCAATTTGGGTCATCATCAATCATAGAACTGGTCATCGAATGTAAAGCTGTAACGCTGACATAGATTTTGGGGAGTGGTTTTAAGGGTAAAAATGAACCAATTCTTCTAATGATACTACGGTTTTTTCCATAATATTTAGGAGCCTCAGCCATCTGTAAAATCATAGATAGTTCAATATATTAATGGTAATATCGAAAATAAAAATGTATTTTACATAAGTTTGATTATCAACGTAGTTTACTTTCAGTTGACAATCTGTCAGGTTAGAAATACGTGACGTAATATTTTTCACTTTCCTAAAATTTCCGTTTCAATATGTGATAGTTGGTTCACTGAGCAAAAAAATACGAGATAATTGTTCATTTCGCACAGCAGCTTGCAAAAGTCAAGTTTACCGAATTGAATGTAATTTCTAGGACCTAATGTAACCACGTAGCAAACTCACCTCAAATTCGTGAACTCTTGTACATTCATTCACCCTGATTATTCGTCGCTTTCTTTTTTAATCTGCACAATTCAGAGTTGTGCGGCAAAACAATTAGCCACTTGTAGAAAAAACAAAATTCAAATATTACAACAGTACCCTAACCACGCCAAAAATCTCTACCACCTCGTGGGTGTTCGGCGTGGATCGTCGACCTCTTCAACCTCTTTTGACCTGATATTCGGCTCGACGACAAGAAATTAATCGTCATTTCTTTATAGCAGAACCCTACTTGACGTGCTACCGTTCCTATGCGATGGAAAGTCGAATCATAACCATTAATCGGTAAAGAAAATATCGTGCCTACTTTTGGTTCAATAATGTTAAAACCAGTTGAAACATTGTTTTCTCACGATTTTCTTAGGTATATTTAAAACCTGAAATGTCTATAATTTTCATGCCATATACAGGAATATCAAATTTCAACATACATCTTATTTATAAACACATTTTTATTTATTCATATATATATAATTAATAAATGGTGATATATATAATAATGACAATGAAATTTGCGTAGCGCCGAGCGTAGAACGAGCAGTCATAATATAATAATTATTAATAATATTAATTCTTATATTATCCTTACCTTTTACTAACTTAACTTGGATTTTGTGTCTACCTGATTTTGTTATTATTATTTTTTTTTACGTGTGTTTACAATTTTAACTTGTTTTTCCTTTCATGCGCCCATTTTTTTTTCTTTTTTTTTAATTTTCTTCTTTCCTCAATATATATATATATATATATGTATATATAATAACCTTATTGATCGTTACAATTACTATTATAGTATAATTAATTAATTAATAATAATAAAAATTATAATAATTATAATAATATATGTATAATAACGATAATGTTGTAATCAACATACATGCTTCGTCGTCATTTATAAACAGCTCCACACAGTAATTTGTAATATAATGTGTACGTGTATAATCATGATCATATTATCAGCTACTTAAATACAATCCATTTCATATCTCCATATTTTCATTACTATTATGTATGTATATGTATTTATTATGGATGTACGTATTTATTTATTCATTCATTTATTTATTTATCAAATTCGTAATGACGTTTCATGCGCGCGCCACATTAGGGAAACCGGTCAATCATATCACCCGTTTTTTAATTTTTTTGATGTTTTTCTTTCTATTCACTAGAATCGCAGCATTTTTCTATCGTTGACTTATTTCTTCTTCCTTTTTTCATTGTTTATAATTTATACTTTGAAAATATAAAAGAATAAACAAATGGAAAAAATATTGCATAGGAAAAACTGTCATTCTAGTACATAATCCCAGCCTATGTACCGCGCACAACAAATTGACACACAAAACAAACCAGACAGAGATTAAAAAAAAAAAAAGCTTATTACGTTATTCATTTTACGTTAAATATGTAATTATGTGTGATTTTTTTTATTTATTCAATTTATTTTTTCATTAAAAACGATTACAATATAATAGCTGTTACAAATTACAAATGGTATTAATTTGTATTATTCATTTTTCTTTCTTAATTTTTTCCATCGTTTCAGTATTCATTTTCTCTTCTTGTTTCCTTTCTTTGTTTGTTTTTTTTTTATACTAATGTGTTCCGGGGGTGTATATTTATATCATTTTAATAATATAATTCATTCATTCATTTAATTATTTATATGAATTGTTTTTGAATAATACATAGTCACATTTGAGTCGTTCAATGCTTGTCTGAATTTATTCATTTATTTTTAAAAAACGTAAAAAAAAACTTATCCGGTACTCGTTTTTTCTTTTTTTTTCTTTTTTTCTTTTTAATAGTAAAATGAACGTTGATGTATATTAACTATAAAATGTTTCATGTACGCCCGATTTACAATGAAGAGGGTTGGGTATGCGTGTAGAAGGAGTAAAAAAAAGAGAATAAATTCGAGTATATTTCGAAGTATACCAAGCTTTGGTTTCTTTTGCTTCGTAATCCATATTTAATTACGATTCTATCCACTTTGAAACTATTTCTTTTTCCTTCGATAATTTTATTAGAGTTATTATCATTTTTTTCGATTTTTATAATTTTTTTCAACAAAGGTTACCTAACGTCAATTTTACTCTTATATTATTAAATTCTGTCTACTTCATTTATTATTACTATTCATATCTTGTTCCATCAAAAATTTTTAAAATACACAAAAGGTTTGAAATTTTTTTATTTCGTTGCCGTTAAGTTTTTTATCTACGCGCATAGTAATGGACTAATGAGGCTATCCTGTAAGCATTTTTGTTTTCGATTTTTGATTTCTTATTGTTTCAATAACGGTTAGTCGCTGTTTGTCTTTTTTTCCTCTCCTTAGCATTCAGAGGAACTATATATTTACAACAACATCCATTCTATTTGATAAATATTTTCTCTTGTCTCCATCTTTCTAACAATAAAATACACCCGAAAAAACCCTCTTTGCAGAAAAACATGGAAAGGGGTACTTCGTGCTTTTTTTTAGTAAGTTGGTTATCATAAGCATACTACGTTTGACATGTTATCGCACTTGTTAGTTGTTTTTTTCCTTTTTTTTCTAATGTTTTCTTTAAAATTTTATATTCAAAGCATGTACGCGTATAAAAAAAAAATTAGAATACATGTAGGTTAGATTATGCCGTTTCGAATGTATGAAACAACATGGATGGCAACAATTAACTTCTTTTCTAACATTGATCAGTGTTGATTTAATTGCAGCAGTCTTATTTCGGATACACTTTAGTCGAGAAAAAACTTCTATTCAAGTGACCGTGTCTTTATTTCGTTTTTTATCTAAGTAATTCACTTACAAAATAGCCACACTAGATAAGAATTTGAAAAAGGGATAGGACGGGGATGTGAATCGAAACAAATCGATCGCGATGAAAAATGACGACAATCGTGACGACAATGACTGATGTAATAATTAGTAGTATATACGTGGGGGGAGGGGTATCAGTTTATATAAGTAGAGAGCTCTCTCCTGTATCCTCCGTATAACTCTTATCTTCCCCTCTCTCTCTCTCTCTCTTTTTCACTCTCTCTTTCTCTTTTATTCTTTTATTCTTGATTTTCTCTTTGATTCTTTTTTTAACATCTCCGGTACTTAATTTGAAATAGTTTATTTACCATCTTTTTCTTTATCTTTGTTCTCGTCAACCTCCTTGTCCTTTTCTACGTCTTTTTCTTCCTTATCGGCCTTTTCTTTGTCACCTTCTTTTTCTTCTTTTGATTCCTTGGTCTCTTTTGCTTCTTCCTTATTCTCCTTTTCCTCCTGTTTCACCGGCTTTGGCAAATGCGTATTCAGATCGAGTGTGCTACAAATATCGTCCCAATCTGGGAAACAACGTTCCTTCATACGTGAGCAATGTCCAACAAGGTTTGCGCAACTTTCCTGCATGTAATCCCTCAATGTATAAGGTGTGTCTTTTTCCATGTAGAGAACTTGAGCCAGCTGAGAGAATGCGACTACGTCCAACTGAAAATAAATGTAATGCAAACCAAATTGTTAAATCGCGGAAGATTACATCGTTATAATTCAAATAATGATGCGATGCATTCAAGATGGCGAAGTAAAAATTTTCTCACCGTGGTTGGTTCGTCGCCAAAGAAGAAGGGTTTGTCAGCTAGCATGTCGGAGAGAACTTTCAGATCGTCACAACCAAATTGAGCGACTTCTTCAGCGGTATGAACACCCATACCTTGGGCCTTTACTTTTCGCACACCCTGAAACCAATCCAACTACAATTCACTACAGATGATCATAACGCTGCATTCTACATTCTCATTCCCTACACTCATCCTATCATATACGAAAATATTTTTAAATTTGAACAACTTACACGCTGCTATAATATCTAAATATATATCCACTAAGCTTCCAAACTGCAAGACTCGAGTTTACGAAAATAAATGAATAAATTAGAATATTAATTGATTAATAAAAATAAAAATCGTTGAAATGACAATCAGAAAAATTTACAACAAACGATAACGAGTTCATTACAGAAACAATTCGAAATAGAAACACTGAAACCCCTCATATATCTGGGGGTTGAATTTCACAAGTTTACAATGGTTAGCCACAGTTAAAATGAACGAGAGAATGATTTAATACACAGTAATACTTGTTAGAAAAAAAAAAAACTCAAATATGTTAAATTCATTAGTCATGCTCCACCGAGTATACACATGATACTTTGCGATAGTAAAAAGTAGAAAAAAGAAATCTAACAGCTCATGCTACATCAAAACGTCAAAATTTTTTACAACTTAATTCTTACCTTGCGACTGAATGTGAATTTGAAGAAGAAGTTCAATATTCCATTAGGAATACGAGTTCCAAGTGCATGTTGAAGATTTACTTTGAATCCTTTCAATACCAAGTCTGGATTCTTTGTACGCCACCAACAAACAACCCATACGAAATGATTCTCGATCATCGATATCATTGCATGAGAGATATTTCGCTGTTCCGGTGTAAGTCCAGCGTCCAAATCCTTTCCAAATTTCTGTCCTAATTCTTTCAATATAATAGCACTGTCAGCGATCTCTTCTCCGTTCAACTCGACGAAGGGCAGTTGACCCTTCTTTGATCGGAACTTCACCTTGTGATCGACATTCTGAGAACAAAAAAAATCAATCATTCATTATAAATCTGCGTATTCGATGCACCGATGTATCTCCTGATTCCAAGATAAAAAATCTGTGAAATAGGGTGGGTGGGTGGGTGGATGATTTGTATCATGGTAAAACTGAGGAGTCTCTCCAAGTTTGAAGTCGCGACGAGTTGAGTCGAGCTCTCTTGTGTATCACTCGTACTCGTTTTAACAGTTTGCGAGCTATGAATTAAATAATCTCGACAACTATAGGTATACATGATGCACATGCATGCCCAGTTGGGTTGGGTTTTGCTTTGAATTTTCTCTCGGGCGCGGGTGGATATGCCAGTGTGTGAGTAGGCATGGCCAAGGAAGGGCAGGGAAGGGAAGAGAAAAGTGGGGAAGAAAAGAAACGAGAAGGAAGAGAAGAGAAGAGAAGGGTCGGTGGTGAGAGAGGAAAAAAGAGGGATAGGGGGATCACCCCATGCATCGTAGCAGCAGCCGCAGCATCGTTGGTGAAACGAAGAGGAATAGATGGGGTAGCCAGGGGGACGAATAGAGAGGACGGAGAAAGGGCGATGAACTCCCAGCGGCACCAGCAGCTTCCGTTGCCTGGCAACGCTGCCACCACCTCGCCGCCGACAACGACGTTGTGTCGTCGCCGACGACCGTATTGATCGTTGGATTTCCAGCTCAGGCAGCTTTTGCTTTTCCCTTCCTGTTCCCCTTCGCCACCAACCTTCAAGTTTGACTCGTTAGTGAGTATCAGACCGACTCTGTATGTACGACAAGCTTTCGAAAAAGGGGTTATTTGACCGACTATTCATCCTATTCATTATGAACAAAGCAAATTTTCAACACGATATACAAATATAGCGCACGTTCATCAAAGGAAAGTATAATTGAAAGATATAATTTCTTGTCCTATTCATGTCGGTCGTATCGGAGGATCGCGAGAAATGATTTTTTTCTCACGCTTCGAACACGATTTCATTTAGTTATTTATTTTTTTTTTTTCAAGAAAATCAGAAAAAGATCGAAGAAATTCGCGTCACAATTATATAATCATCTTCATCATCTACAGCAATCGGATGTGCACGAACTGAAAAATATCTCGCTTGATGTGGCGTAGAAAATAGCAGATCGGAGAGTAGCAGGGGGTGAGATAGAAATTGAAATGAATGTAAGGGATGAAAACGGCGATGCCGTTGCCCTCAGCCACCCTGAAGCAGCGCAGCTTTTCTCCCTCTTTTCTCTTTTCACGCTGTCTACCACCCTGAAAACCACCCTACAAGCACACAGCAACCGGGACAGTCGATATTATCCTGCACGATCCAAACACGTCTGCCAACCCCCGTCGACAATTTAAGGCAGTGGAAAAACACACCCCCAGATGCGTATTTCAGATTCACAAGAACTCTCAAATGATTATTGTGATCAATTTTGAATTCGGGAAGACCGGTCAACCCTCAAAACTTTGACTTTAATCCTAACAAGGAAGGACTGTAGAATTTTTCCCCATGACCAAAGACGGGTATCATACCTCTTTCTATTAATGTTACGAGCAAATTACTTCCAAATAAGAAAACTGATCGTGTCAGGCATGCTGTCGAAGTGTTGAGAAAAACATAAAAACTTCGAAGAAAGTAGGATAGCATAATATTCGTATAAGTATACGATTTTCTTTCTGTTGTTTGCACAATACAAGGGTTGTTTTAGCCCTCGTGAACAACTAAACCGTCGAGTATTAGGTTTCAGGTGAGTCACCTTTCATAGTTTCTCGTCCATTACCCTGTATAGGGCTGACTCGAAAGTGCAACAACCAGCGGACGTGACATATGGATATTAAAATGTGTATTCCCTTTGATGCGTTTGAAACTCTATTATTTTTCAACAAAATTTTTCATTCCTTTATTCTACCTCTTTTTTTCAGAACGCTATATTTAAAGTTACCGTTCTGCAACAAACGTACGCTTGTACACGTATGCATGGAACGGAATGCCCCGTACAGCGAATTGCAGACCATAAATGTTTGAATATCTTCAATTACGATGCGATCGATGATTGATGAATGTAGTACACGTTGCATACCTAGTGTACATACGTATCGTATACGAACGGAAATACGATCCAACGACCGACTCCAAACTGACACCTATACCCTCTATAAGGATCTATATGTAATATATGTATGTATATATACTTATATATCTATAAGCTGAAACGTGACTAATGCAGGAGAGGTCTATGTATATATGGGACACCCAACCAACCGCGAACCCTCCCAGGGTAAAGTACAGTCCTAACGAAAAATATAGAAATATGAGAACATAATATTAAGCTCTACATAGCCCGTGAGAAGAAAATGAGGAAAAAAGAAAAAAATTTATAAATATACGGAATAATCAAACGGATGTGAGTAACTACTCAACCAGAGCCTAGCATGGACTTTTAAAAGGAGAAATAAAAAAAGGTACAGGTCATTTCCGCTTTCGACAATTCAAATAATCCTTCTAATTACATCTATACGTGCATTCAACGGATATTATGTCTGGCGTAAAAACCAAACGGATGAAAAAAAAATGTTCAGCAAATTACGTTCTCATCTCATGATCTGTTAATAGGATATTGTAACTAATCGTGAGTGTAGCATGTTGGGTATATTAATATTGTCTACTTTAGTTAACGTCGAAATTAATTATGAAAAAAAAATTTCTCTCTTGGTTTCTTCTCAATTTCAAATACTATAATATAATACGAAATGTAAGTGCATGAATATGATTTACGAATGTTAACGTGAACTTTGAAAGCTAGTGCATTTCATGCAGTGTCTGTAAAATATCTTATGGCCGGGTTCAGCTCCACATCTGCTTGGCACATGGCTTGTAAGAACTTTCCTGACTATATCGTCAGGAATTTTAATTTTACGGGTTTTACACTTTTTACCAAGCTCGGCTTTCTTCAACCTTCGTTTTTTTAACTTCAATTTGAGAAAAAAAACATTCTTCTTCATATCTCCGAGCGCCCCTGACAAGATACACCACCGATATGTGGAGCATAACGAGTCGAGAAGCCGCATCGAGGCACACCGTCTAAAAAATTTATTGAACAAAAACTTCGAGTAATATCAAGACGTCCATTTGGAAATCTTGCGTAGAGCGTTTTTCTTCCTTCCTGCAGTAATATGCGTTCAAATTATCCTGCTGTGATCGACAAAAAAAATAGAAGACAAAATTCGGAAATGAAGGTTGCTTGTACGTGGTAAATATAGAAATACCGAATAACGTTATCTTCACCGAAATTGGGATTCGGAGAAATTTCTATCGCCTATGAATTTTAGAAAATTTTTACCTGAGAATATTCAATCCTCCATTTCCTACGACTATCAAATGTATATATGTACATTTTACTACACCTATATACACATAATATATCCTAATCTGGATAATATGTTTCGTCAGTTGGGACAGTTTTATGTATACATGCAATATATATTCACTTTTCTATATTACAGTGCATCCCAAACTTGTCATTTTTCAAGGATTTGCAAAGATAAAATTTTCCTTAAATCTATGCCATCCAAAATTGCACTCAAATATGTATATAATTCACCTCGTCCGTGCAAACATAATCATAGGTATGTATACATAAAGTTTATTACACTTTAAGAAAGCGCTACGCGATGAAGCCGGCGACGACTAGACCATTAGCGCTCATTAACACCACGATTAACAACCGGCTAGCTTTGTACCTGTATACGTACTGAAAATACTCAGGTATACTGGGCAGGTATAAGCTATATGTAAGTATGGTACACGAAGCCATAGATGAATTTTGAAACTCACGAAAATGGAGTATATTTTTTCCATTTCCCTCGAGATTTCAATTTTACTGGAAAAGTAGAGAAAACTTGAAAATGTTCTCGAATAGCGCGATATCGTGGATCATTGGTATTCGAAAATTTTCAACGTCAAACCAGCGAAGAACTTGGGAATTAATTTAACGCGTGTACTTTGAAATTACAAGGAATATAAGACAGTTCTTTTTGATGAAAACGTCAAAAGAGACCGTCTCGTATTAACCTTTGATCTCAACTTCGTATTACAGATACATACATGTATGTATATATACATAAATATAACGTACGTGGAATTTTATTTATAGTAATGTGTGTTTAAAGTTTAACGCATTAGTGCAGTATATACATAGATAAAATATTTTTCTGCTGCGTCGGCATCTTATCGTTGATCCTTTACACACGTATACATATGTAGGTATAACGTAAGTATATAAATAAGACGCCGACGACGACGAGGGGCCCGTTCAATTGGAAGATTAATGAATTAAACTATACAATAATAGAGTAAATTGAAAGTAATGCGGCGGTATGCAGCAGTAACAGGAGCATAAACCAGAAGCAAGCGGCTATATATAAGTATGTATATACATAAAGCGCAGCAAGATCGGTGCAGTAAAGTACATAGTGGGAAATGTGTAAGCACATACATACAGTACATAAGTTTTACAATGCAATACTGCACCGCTACAGTATAAGAAGGATTATTACATGTTCGCCATGAGGATGTGGTGAAAGAACAAAAATGGCCGTCATGATTACTATGTCACATCACCTCATCATTGTCATTATCGCTATCATCTGCGATATGAATACATAGGCATGGTCGTCTAATGCAAATTTCAATTTTATAAAAATTAATCATAATTTTCCATGATTTTTCATGATTTTTTTTGCTTTGACAAAACTTCGGTCATAATATTCTATTTCCTACTGAAGAATGAATCGTCATACCTGGTACCTTTTTCTTTTGAATTTATTTCCTAAATTTCTTTACTCTTCGAAATTTCTAATCGCGATTTATCTATTGGAATGGATACCTTTCATTGAGTCAAAGCATGAATGACATTATAAGTATGTGTTATAATTGAATTCAATTCTCTTCATATAACGTGTTACACATATCTTATTATTATATATATCTACATTATATACGCAATATCGAGTTAATGTAATTGTTGCAGCATCAGAAGAAGAAGGTCAGGGGATCAATCTGATTGTATTATGTGCAGAATATTAAAGACATCATATATGCACATATATAGTATATGAATTGACATTGGAAAATTCATTTTGCATGATGGTATCGATCCGTTTGAAGAGATAATTTTTCAATTATCTATAAAATTTGCAATTTTTTTTCATCAACGTTCATGTTCTCAGGGTGCGCAATTTTTACATGAACAATATACTACGACTGTAATTATTTTCTGCGATTCACAGTCGCAAAGAGAAAATATTCCTATATACTGAATAATATCTGGAGTGAAAAAGTACGTACATACACGTATGTTCGTATGTATTGTACGTACATAACAGATACCGTACATAACAACGTGTATTCGATGGGAGGAGAGTGGAGAACAAGGCGGTTTCTTACGGGTGTGAAATTTAAAACCACAAGAAAAAAAAAGAACCACCTTGTTTCAGTCATCGCAATAATTATCATCATCATTCTCATTAGTGGTAATTTGCAGCAAATAATAATGTACATACGCTATAGGGTGCCCAAAAAAAAAAAAAAAAAAACATCTTTTTTTCAAAGTCTTATCGTCTTAAAAGTTTTTAGTGAATATAAAAAAAATCCTCCCACAAGCCCAGATTCGTACTTTGATTTTACATTTAATTTTCTACAAAAAGTTTCTGATGAAGAAATTTGAATATCCATTTTCCAAACGGCCGATTATCGTCAGTAAATGACAATTAGTTACTAGTATTCAAAGTCGAATAACTTTTTACTCGGTAGGTTCACAAGAAAATCACATCAGAGCTTTTCTGTAGAGAATTAAATTTTCTATGAGATCATGTCCATGGAAATGGTAAAAAAAAAATTTTCGCTTCCCAAAATAAAGAATAATAAATATATATGATATGAATAAGTGAACAAAAGATTTATGCTCGATTTAGTTAATCGCAGTTATTGATATATTTAATGCGTGTTTTGTAATTTGTCACACTGCGCATTTATATTATATCCGGGGAGCACATACGTGTGCATTAAAAAACCGATGTTAATGATTCTGTAAAAGTTTTAATGATGATAATATTGATACGGATAATAATAATAGAAAATACAGCGTCGTAGGTAGGTAGGTGTACATTTCGTATTGGCTACAGAAGCGTCTCGTCGTCGGTACGATATCCGGTGTACAATATAGCCGCGATGATATATCACGTGTAATTCATACCGATGCGATAAAATGATTAATTTGAATAATCTTCCATAAGTATTTATACTGCATCAGAATGCGACGAGGACGTGATGCAGCAGATGCGACCGATTCATTATTTTCATTTGCCGATCATACGTGTACACATAAATATGTACCCATATACCTAATCATATAAATTAAATTACGACGCATTACGTTGAAGGGATAACAACGATTATATTGGAGTAAGATTATCATTCGTGATCCACAAAATTTGAATGAAATTTTCCAATCTTTTTTCTGATAAACATAATGAGATATTAAAAAAATTTGATGACTAATTCCGTATTTTCGATACAATAACAATAAACAAAACGAAAAATAGTAATTATACTGATCATAACGAGGGTAATAATAATGATAATGATGACCGGAAGTTTTGTCGAAATACCAGAGTAGGTATCTGAGGTTATCCGTATGCGTATGTTTTATGTGTAGGTATGTAGTGTATATAATATATATACTTCGTTTTATACATCCATCTTTATACAGATATAAATAAATGTATACGTATCTATATATACATATATAGAAGTGCGCCGCGACTCGCAGCGGTTCATTCGCCTCGTGAAAGGAGCCTCTCTACACACACATAAAAATGCAATCTGCGGTATGAATCATCATCACCATCATCGTGATCAACATCATTATTCTCAGAGTCAGAGAGAAAGAAAGAAATAAAGAAAGAAGGAAAGAAGGAACGTCGCAATTGTAAAAATGCAGTCCACTACAAATATAGATATGCGTACCATCCTCGTTTTAAAACCAACGAGCAAGTTAAAATATGAGGAAAAAAATATTTAAATATTTAACTACACGATTCTTATATTACACCTATATTGATTTGAATCGATAGAGATTTTTATTTCCATTTCTTTTGTAGACTTCGATAAAAAGAAATTCATAATCAAAATTTTCTTCAATATAATTACACACTGTGTGACATATGTATAATTTTTCAAGGCTCTAATTCTGAAGAATTCTAACGTACTATTCTCTAAAAAAAATATACATACGGATATTTATAACTCTCTTATCTACACTTCTCCTGATCGTTATATAAAAAACAATTATCTCCATGGCTAGCTGCAGCATTTATATATGAAATGCATACCATCATGTGCGTTCGTAGAATGCATTCATATATGGTATGCAGGATGATTTAAATTCTCGTCGAAAAATAGTCGCCGTCGTTCGATTAGATAAGGAATTTTTTCTGCCCTTCTACCCGGCTTTTTCTGTACATATCGGTCCCTTTTCGATCCCTTTTTTTTTCCCTTCCACTGTTCATTATATGAAAATAGAAAATATTTAATCTCTAATTTTGTTGATTATTGTACAATTGCGTGAAATTAAAAATACTTTTTGAAAAGTTATCCGGCGAAATAACTAAAACTCCATAACGAAGGATCTAAAATTTGGAGTTCTTCGATATCTTGCAGCTATGTACACATGTGAATAAATAAATAAAGAACCGATGGCGTCGCCCTCGAACCACGCCCAAGATATGAAATTAAAATAAATAAATATATGTATACGAAACATTACGCACGTGTCTTCGCATCTTTTATTATATTGTTGAATTACACTAAATTAAAGAGAATGAACAAATAACCTTCGATTTTCAACCAGGAGATAAGCGACATTGATTACCATACATATAAGATGCATCCTCTGACCGAGGGTATCATGGACAAACTGCAAGGTTACAACAAGCATTCGAGCACATCGCACGGCTTCTTATTATTATATATACATATATCTTATGTATGTGTATGTATATTATGTACACCATAAAATGCAGCGAAGGTCAGAGCACGCAGCTGCAGCAGAGGCAGCGTCGAGTGCAGCGTTTTCTGCTCCCCCGTAGCTCCTGCACTGGGAGGTATACGGTTTTCGTTGCGTTCCCCTATACTTGCGTATATCCTATTTGTCCATGTCCACACTAAACTAGATTTTCCTAGTTCCCCCATATTTTTTTTACGCCTCGTTTTCGGCGGCCCCCGAACTATGTAAAAATT
Source organism: Athalia rosae (assembly GCF_917208135.1). Classification (NCBI taxonomy): domain Eukaryota; kingdom Metazoa; phylum Arthropoda; class Insecta; order Hymenoptera; family Athaliidae; genus Athalia; species Athalia rosae. The sequence goes on from NC_064027.1 coordinate 26,694,855, forward strand.
GTTCTCCTTGTTTTTCTGATTCGCTCCCCCGCGACTGTATTCACGTTGTGGGGGAGGTCAGCGTAAATACTAATGCTCATGTGCTTCCTGAATTTATTGATTACTTTGATTATATTAATTATACTCTACATTAATTATACGTATATGCTGATAAATAAGAATTCATTTTATATAATCCAACGTTATATTATTATAACTTCGTTTTCAAGGTATCTGACAATGAAAGCTTGAGTCAGGTCGTCTGAACGAAGAAACTGAGAAACGAACGAACGGAGTTCACCAGCCCCTCGTATACGTGGTACGACCCAACCCGGTGCATTCTCTCTCTTCCATTTTCTCCCACCAGCAACTAAAAGTTACTCCCTGCATGCTTAATATATGTGTACAAAATATCTACTGGGTGTCACATTTTTTCCCCAAGTATAGGTATAGCTATTATATACTGTATCCTACAAAACCGCGGAATGACAATTATAGGACCAAATCAAAACGCGAATGAAAAATAAAAAATTTATCGGCTACAGCGATCCGTCGAAAATGTTCATATATCAAGGTCGAAAAAAGGATTACTTTCTCTTTAGAAAATCTGTTACAAAAAAAGTTCATCCAGAAAAGAGACAAAAAACAAATCGAATTAAGATAACGAACGAACAACCGTACCAAAAATATAATAATCTTTTCACCAGACTCTGATATGTTTTTTTTTTTTTTTTGAGTTTTATTTACCACGTGATATTATTATTAGATGAGGAGATGCATTTAAAGTAAGTCGAATATAGTATACATATGTTCATACGTATATAAAATGCATTTCAAAGCCCGAAAGGGGGGGGTCTAATTTAAGACACAAAAGTGTGGTGAGCGCGACGCAAGTTTCATTTACACATATTTAAAAGCCCTCCTATTTATCCAAAGAACATATGTACCTATGAATATATATGTGTACACGTATAGTATGTCTCGTATATACATTTCCATACGTCTACATGACATACGTTTTATGTAGGGCCCGCATGTATTTTAACTTATAGTGAATCATGAAAAATTGAAAAAAAAAAAAATTATAATAGTAATGATTATGATAAACGAATAAAACAAAGAAAGAAATAAATTAGAAAGACAGAATAAGTACTACAGGGGATAATTTACTTTTCTCAGCTGCATGACTGCATTTCTTTCTCTTATTTTTATTACTATTATTTTTATTAAAAAAATCATCATGATTATTTTAATACTACGTCGTGTTTCGCGGTGATGTCGTTTTGTAATGATAATGATATTATAAATAAGTGACAATGGAATGCGCTACATTATAATCGTCACGTACATTATACATACATATGTGTACATACATACATGATTATGCGTGTGCTCATATGTGGTATGTGTTGCAGCAGGGTGCGGTTATCCAGAATTGTAATTAAATATTTAGCGTATATAATATACGCATGTATTTATTGGCATTGCAGATTACATACCTATGCGTACAGTAATCGATTGCATTATATCGAGATATATTTTGATTAACCTGTGATATGTAAAACAGACAAAAATCGGAACAATTCATGAATGTTTTCTCATTCATTTTTGCGTTTTTAATTTGCCTTGTAGTTCAAACAGCCAATAATATTTTTAACCCAGTGACAAGTATTGTATTAGCGATGAGAGACACGAAACAATTTCCTGTTGTATAAAGCTCTGCGGGATGATGTGCAGATGAATTTATTAACGGTCAGTTAACGATATTGATAAATTGCTCCTCCATAGCCTAATTTTGTTCCAACGCAGCAGGTATAGTATAATATTTGCCATCCCAACCGATTCGGGCTATTTTTATTTTCTTATCCATGCATTTCTATTAATGCTCTTTCTTTTATTCAATTTTGGCACAGATTCTATAATCGATTGATCGATCAATTGATCGGTTATTGAAAATTGTAACGGCAAATACTATGAGACTGGGATTTGTGCGCAATTTAAAAATTATCTTGTTATTCAAGTCTTGTGAAAATAAAAGGCATTAGTCATTATTTCTTATTACAATAATTGTTAGGGTGGAGGTTGTTGATGATATGCGTATTATTGAATGTAAATCTGGATTACGCTGCACATATCGGTATGAGAACAGAGAATAATTGTTCATCTTGCTTTTTTCCCTTGACTTTCCTTTCAGATCACGTGGCGATAAATCAAAAATATCATGCCTTACAGACGGTGATATCGTAAGGGAATAAATCGCAGATACAGATTTGATGGTGAAACAGTAGGATTTCCCAAACAATGCCGGGAACGTTCTATAGAACGTAATCGATTTTTCGTGCTCATAGTGCTGCCAGCAGCAGCCCCTTTTCCCGGTATTCCCGAAACTCCCGACTCCCAGGCTCGGGATTGCAGCCCAATAGGGTGCGTCGTCGTAGGGGGGGGGGGGGGGGGGGGATAGAAGAAAAACTTCAAAAATTGTAAAAATGAACACTCGATTCCAATACGGAGCGATGAATAATCAGAGAAATAAGGAGAAATTCGCAATTCTTTTGCGAGGCAATGACGCTCCAAAAAACCTGTTTCCTCCGTCAATATACGTACGTCGTTAAAGGAGAAATCACGAAGGATTATTTTTGCTGAACTTACCTCGTATTTGATGCCGTTGATTCTCAGCCATGTTTCAACCTTCAGACAATAGGGTGAAAGGGATGGTAGTAATGGCGTTCTCGGAAATTGATATAGATAAACGATGTCCTTTTCAAAATTGGTTTTATGTACAGATGAGGCTTTAGCAGGGGCTGGTGCCGGCGTCTCTGGCTGTGCTGCAGCTTCGTCCTTTTTCTCAACTTCTTTAGTCGACGCATCTTTAGTTTCTTCCTGTTGCTGTTTATTGTCCAGCGTCTCGTCCTTCAAAGCTTCCTTTATCTCCTTAACATCCTTAATGTCTTTTGTTTCACCAGACGGTGCGTTGTTCTCGGTCTCCGTAGCCATTGTCATTTATTTGTTTTTGAATTACGAATACTTTCAAATATTTTTAACCGCGCGTTCGAGCGATTTAACTTTTTACTTCCGTTTTTGTCTTTTATCAACCGAACTGTTTATAAGTTTAGCTACTTTTACAACAAACCAACTGTCGTATTTTTGTTTTACCGAATTATTGAAAAAAGGAAAGAAATCTATGTGTCTATTCTTTTTTCTATAAAACTGGAGAAGCTTTATTTGGAAAACGCCGGTCGCGTTCGATGCCGGCCGGTTTCTTGCACGACAGGGCCTGAATCTCTGAATCACTAGCTGTGTGTTTCTAACGCTCGTTCTAAAACTTGATTCCAGAGATGCAACGCGCATGCGCTCATCGCCACACCCCACCATGGACGCCATATTTAATTGGACCTCCACCCCCATCCCCATTCCAACAATTCTCTCCTGCTTCTCTCCATTCCTTTTTCCTTTACCCAACACGCCCTGGCCAGATAGTTCAGGAGAAATGGAAAACTCTGGAATATCGGCAACGTCGCGCTTACATATATACAGATACACAATGCACATACTACCCTGACCAAGCCGCCTGCGGTACACAATGAACCCCTTTTTTCATAATTATTTTTCATCATTCCAGATATAGAAGCGAAGCATCCGAGCCTAAGGAACTGTTCATAAAAATTAAAGAGCTCACATAGTCTCTTAGTATGTCTGCTACGATGAGATTTGAAGATGTATTATGCTACGATTTACAAACCAGTGCATCGATGTCTTTCTCATCCACCCTTTTTTAATCTTTTCAAATTGAATTAATCTTGATAAAATTAAAGCTCCTTACATCACCGTTTCAATTTACTATTGTTCATTAATGACAATTAAAATCGGTATCTTTCAAACGATCATACATTAATTATATAAGCCTGCTTCATTATCGAGGGCATAAATTTTACATTCTATTTATTTATATTCCTTGCAATGAGAACGAGGAGGAGAGTTTTACTAGCTCAAAGATTATTTTCATAAATTTCTTATTTTCAATTACGATAAAATAATAACATAACTTAATATCATGAAGTATTGTTCCAGATTTGTTAATCATAAACAATAGTAAAACTTAAACCCAAATACTAAAAAACCAATCTTGTAATAAAAATTATGATATTCAGGACATATGAAAAATGTTTTACAAATTTTGTATTATTAAAGTAATATTAACATTATTATTTTATTTACAGTACAAGACACATTTTCTATCGATTAGAGATTTGTCAAATCATAACATCAAATCAAGACGAATTCATTGTTGACAAAAAGGAAAACCAAGAAAAATTAATATAGTGCTAACTAGGAACTGGGATATACTGATTGTGAAATACTATTCAGCTCACATGTTGGTAAAATTTGCTTTATATGATTTTTTTCTTCAGTTTATTACGTAACAATGATCTACATCATACTTCAAGAATTGTAAAAAAAAGTGACAACACACGTAGAGTCTATGTATATTTCTTGTATACAAAAGAAAGATAGATCTAAGTGTGGAAATTCGGTTAAATTTTCATCCACACGATTTATATTCAATGATTCTACGCTGCATGCCACATCAATATTGTAAAACAGTTGGTTTAGTTTTTTTTTTTTTTTTCTTATAAATATTTCTGTTATATAAACATTCATCTGATGAATGAAGAAAATTTGTTAATGATCTCACATTCTTTTTCATTGTTTCGTCTATTACAACTAGGGTCGTTAATTTTTTATTTTGTTTTAAATACCGGTATTATGAGTATAATAAAAAATTGTGACCCGGTTCAATGTCATCTAAAATCTCATCAACTTTTAATTCCAAATACAATCCTAATGTTCTCCCATATAGGTATGTTTTAATTTTTTTTTACAAACGTTTTTTAATTAAAATTAATAATAAGTATCCAATTATACCGTCAATTATGAATCCTTGCTATGATTTTATGTAGTAGGGGAATGTGAATGTAATGCGTACACATTATTATAGACTTGCTATTATATTACATGTTTTTGTTTTTACAAAACGCGACCACAATTTACTAAAAATTTCGATTTTCAATCTATACTAATATTGCAAATTATTGGAATCGCTATTAAAAGAATTATATTGTTTTTTAAACACTGATATTGTATTGCCTACTTTTATCTAAAGCCAATCTGATCGAAATAAAATTCATGGATCATAGAAAATTGTCTATTTTAATCATACTAATTACGTCAAGTGCTGTACGAAAACTCAATGACGACGATATTACACGAGTTATATTTCTTTCTTCTTTTTCCTCCTCTTTTAATTCAGTTGCAAATAACTCATCGATTTTATAACAGTCATGGTTACACTACGATATTATAGTGAGTCCAAAAGTTATACCTGCAAATACTGAATTGAAATCGAAAAAATATAAAACTACTATACTAAAAAGTGTGCCAACTTTACCGGTGAACTAGCTGGATTGCGTGTAAGGAATTTAATCGAGAAGAGAAAGAAAAAAAAGTCAACAAAATAAATCTTAAGTACAGTGTATTAAACGAATGTTAAGTTTTGTTACTTTACCGTTTTCACGATGAGGAGTTACTATGTTAACAGAAGTGCGTAACTTTCGATTATTAGAAGAAAAAGGTCAAGTAAATCCAACATTTCATGATTCACGAATTTTTAAACGAGCTATTGTTGGACCACTTATACATATATATATATTTCATGCTACTATTTACGGTAGATGTTAAATGAATTGCCTAAATAATATAACTGCGCTCTTGTGTATTATAAGATACCGATAAAGGATATATATACATATAATTATAATATCAAATCTTTCTTTTCCAGTTTTTCTTTGTTTAATTTTTATCTTTTCATCAAGTTGTTGAGCGATAGACTTGTATTGACTTAGGGCTCCTTGACAGCGCAAAAAAAAAAATTTTTTTTAAATAAAACAATGGACTATGTGTAATTATTACTTAGCTGCCTGATTAGGTGATATTATTAAATGCAAAAACGAACACAGAGCTTGCATGTGAGATGAAAATTCAAACATTAGGGGGACTGGGGGTGGTTGACGCATTGTTTTGGTCTTGTAGACAGATCCGCAGATCTCGTTCATCTAATTCGCTTTCGGTGTCAACGCTCATACTTCGTGTCGCAGGGCCTCCTGTACCTGTCCATCTCTGCTTCCAGTTTTCTAGCCTCATGACCTAAACAAGTTCGTATGGATAACGTGCAATCAGTTGATAATGATATTCTAAATTTAACACTCAGTTTATTTGGCATCAATGATTTACTGTGTTACACAAAAAACAAAGACTCTTGGTGCCGAGCAATAATATTGTATGGATAACAAATTTGTTTACTGGAACTTCACCTATGAGTCAAAAAGTCATATCAAGTCATGATACACGACATAGGACATTAGCTTGAACCATAAATTATTCGATCATGTCAACTGATGAAGGAAATATATGCAGTGAATTAAAAAACATTAAACGTTTACACACCGTTAGCGATTTACAGCTCATCAGTTTAGATCAATCTCTTTGTACAGAGAATAAACGTAATGATAGTTTGGCAAGCATTGTTTTCATAAAATTCAGCATATTTAAATTAATAAGCGTAATCAGAAGAATATACATCCTACATTCTAAAATACTTGTAAGCTGACAAAATAAAGCATGCAACACAGGACATTGTTATTCAGCATTATACTTGATTAAGAACTTCCTGTAAGTTCATTCCTACGCACTTATTACCATTAAATCTGTGTCTAGAATAACATTACGAGTGACGAGATTATCTACGTATTTAATAATTATGACTGATAAATTATCTGTACAAAGTAAAAGTGTAAAAAATGAAGATTATACAAATTGGAAAGACAACTTTTTATCTGACAATTTATGGGGGTAGTTGGTTTTATAAAAAAGACAAAACAAGGAAATTCTCTATGATTAGAAAGAAATGAATGATCTACGGTCTACAAATAATCATGAAAAACGAAAGAAAAATTTACAGAGAGATAGATAGGACTTACTCGAGCCAGCGCCAGGGCTCTGTCTCCGGACTGGTGATTGGCGTAGGGAACTAAGGAGACAGAGACAATATACCAATAGTGGGTTAGTCATAATTAGCCGCTGCCTTTGATTGATAGTTAGTTTTTTAGTTGACAATGCGAAATTTCTCCATATTTACAGCTATATCAATTATTCTGGCAAAAGTTGAGATATTAATGGGTCCTCTATTTTGTCGTATAGAAAGAAAATCATAACTGAAAGGTTTTGTTCTTAACTCAGATTGTAGGGGGAAAGGGTCGATGAATAACCGAAAGTAGTTTCTAAATAAAATATCGTGATTTGTGAGGATTAATATCCCAACTCAGACATGAAACGGGCAATAGGCGTACGATTATCGAGTGACAAGAAGTTAAAAGCATTTTATCAAATTTGGCCTGCCGCAACTGCGCTCCCTTTGAATTTTTGGTTTTAAATATCAGTTTACAATTACGGAGGCTGTGGGTATGTTACAGCGGGTCTCAATCTGAAGCATTAACATTATTAACAAGCATGGCGTGTAGGTATCGTTGCATTGCAGCAAGAAGTGCGGTTTTTATGCGCTATTCAAATTTGCATATGTGCGTTAATTCAATAACAATAAGATTAAAAATGTAATGTGAGATATCGAGAGGATATGATAATCTTCCCCAGTTAAATGTTTTCGATTATGACAACAACTTGCGCCCAATTTAATGTTAAGAAATGCAGTGGAAAATAAGCATGATTTAGTAAGTCTTCATAACTGGACATTATCGAATCTGCATTTCTATTAGAACTCAGCGTATGTAGCACTCAAACACCTAACATTGACACCATACCTGGTAATAAATATGTCACCTCTTACTGCAACTTTCCCTATATACAGTATGGTTTTTTTCTTTATTCGATTTTTTTAAGCATATGCAGGATAATAAAAATTACTCACTTCAGCTTTTAAGTCTGCAACCTTATCTTGTAATTCTCTGACCCGTTCGCTATCATCGAGGTTATTTCTCAGCTCCCCCTCTGCATGCATTTCTTCATTCTGTAAATGAATTAAATCGGTGTTTTTGAAGATATGTGACTTCTTTTTGAACCATTGCGGAAAAATGTACAATTTTGTTTTACATTGCTTACTTTGAGTTCGAGTAATGATATTTTATGAGTAAGTTCAGCGACTTGCTGTCCATGTTCTGCATCTCTTATCCTTGCCATCATGAATTCATCTTTCATTTTAGATTCCAGATCGGAATACTTGTGTTGCTGTTCTCGAAGTTTAGTTGTGAGGTCTTTTTCTCGGAGTAAGGCATCTTCAAGATCATCCCTTAGCTGCTTTCCACCCTCATCTTGCCGTCTAAGTTGGTTTGTTGCAACTTGAACTTGGGTTTCAAGTTCCATTACTTTCAATCTCAGTTCTTTGACCTCTGTCAGTGCTTCCATTTCTCTGATTCTTGTTGTCATTAGTTCTTCTTCTAATCTCTGTGTTTCGTGGCCACGATTTTCCCAGAACAATAATTTCTTGGGCGTCGAGTCAGCTGCTGGCGCAGGTTGAGCCGAACGGTGCTCTTGAAGATGTCTTTGCCATGCAGTACTCAGTTCACCTACCCTTTGCCTGAGGTCCTGAAAAAATGAGTTAGCATAAGTTCAGTCACTAGAATAGAAATCTTTACAAGTAAGGTCTCAACTGGTACGTACTTTCAGAGATAAATTTGCCTCCGCTTCCCTAAGCTTAACGGCAATTAGTTCTTCCTGTAAATGTGCAACGGAGTTGTCCGGTCTGGACTCTCGAAGTGTTTTCTTATCTTCCTCCAATTCTTGTATTCTTGCTTTGAGATCCCTGATAGTAGCGTCATTTTCCGCCTCATGTAGCCGAACTTTAACTAATTCCTGTTGTAAGCATTGTACCATTTCTTCTTTTTGTGATAACGCTTCTTGCTTTATAGACATTTCATCAAGCGATGACTGTTTAGAAGTTAAATTTTCCTCCAGCAAGATGGAAAGCGATCTTAATTCTTCGTGTGCTATTTCCAACTGATGGTTAGTTTCTAAATGCGTATGCTTAAGAGCTGCCAATTCTCTTTGAACAACAAAAGTTGTTTCTTCTTCTTCGGCTCTTGAAACTTGACCCCTAACTAATCTGTCAGCAAGTTCAGCCGACTCTGCTTCGAGAAGTTCAGTTCGTTGTCTAAGTAGTCTATTCTCCGCTCTCAGTCTACGTAATTCTACCATCTCTTCCTGTTCTTTCATTTTTAATACCGTATAATCCTTTTCTAATTTTTTCATTCGTTTTTGGTTTATTTTCATATCATATGCGAGGTTCATTAGCCCATCAGGATCTGCCTCTGCTCTGCCAGGTAGTTCTTTCTGGAAAAACTGTAAACAAAGAAAAAAAAAAAAATTAAATTCACATCATTCTAGAATCCTTTGACAAGAAAATCATTGCTTCATTTACCTTCAGCATTCCTTCCATATCGAGACTCAGTAGATCTTCTTTACCTAAATGTAGCATAGCTAGAGCAACCTTGAATATGACTTCCATTCCCTCTGAAAGAAACACGTCGAATATTCGACAGGCCAAAGGAAGGCTGAGGGCTGTTGTGAACAAGGTTAAAAACCACGAAGAAGCGTACATCGATGTATGGAATCCTTGGGCGGTAAAATGAGCGTGAAGTTCAGGATGTGTATCAGCTACAAGGTGTTCTAATTGATACATGCAAACTCCGAGTTCAGCCATGCTAGGTTTGAACATGTCGCGAAGCCGATACTCTTGCATCAGTGCAACAAGTACCGCGAATGCTTCTTCCTCTGGCATTTGCTATCAACAAAATTATGATCATCATTATTATTATCTTCAATATTTGTCATCGCTAATGAACTGTAAATCCAACCTGCATAAGAAGTAAACCGACAATGAAACCAGAGCCCTGACAGTAACCGACTTCTCGATCATGAAGACTATATGCTTTCATGACATTGAAAAGACTTTCTTGTCCAAGTCCATCTTTCTCCTTGAAAAAATCATGCTCTGGATAAGTTCTTGCAATATCCCTTCGAATAACCCTCTCACAAGCAGATGTTGCTTTGATGTATTCAGCAAACTGTTTTTTCACAGGAGCATCGTGTGCACCACACAAAAGCTGCCATACTATTCCCCTAATATAATATTCGTTTAATATATATTATGACAAAATAGCATCAATTTATGAATGACTTATGTATACATACCTGAAATGATGAGGGATGCCCTTGCGTACTAGTTCCTTAACAAACTCTTTTTTCTTTTTGCTATAATTTTCCCAATCGGCCACAATATGTCCCCAGAGTGTCCAGATATTTTCTTCTCCATCTGTCGGTGTATGACGTCGGGGTGCAGCATCTCCGCCACCGCTGCTGCCCCCCGACGTAAGAGAAACTTGCGATGTATCTGATCCTTTTCTGCTATGATTACTTTGCAGCGAATTCAATGACTTTGCATCTGATTCTATGAGCCTAAAATCATAGACAGTTCCCAAAAACGATTTAGCAGACAATAAAGGAAAAGTCAACAAAAATATGCTGTTAAATATTTCACCATCATGTATTGAATACCTGAGATTCTTATCTGATAGGATATCAATGTAGATCAAAAATTTAAGATATATATATACATATAACAGGTCATACAGTAGCATATGCATGATAAGGTGGGTCACATGTGTTATTAAGTTTCACCTACGATATGTTGTGAAACCGTCGACTGGACTAATTTAACTTTATCATCAACAAGTATGAAATTCTGTTTGCATGGGAAGAAAAAAAATAAAACTGACGTCACAGAGACATACTCATTCTTATCTCATATCGCACCAGGTATAACTGACACACAACATTGACGAACCTAAATGGTGAAATAGAGACTGTATACCAATCATTTTATGACTAAAAATCCGAAAGTAGGAAAATTGATTAAAATATTTCATACCGATTGGCTTCTTCCAGTTTAGCTAATAGAGCCAGCTCGTCGGTGGATATTCCTTTGGAGTTTATAACAGGGGAGGGTTCCTCTTCGACCAAGTCAATCTGGTCCGATGTAGATGTCTTTCTATTATTGGGATTAGATTGGGGCAAGGAGGTGCGCAGACAAAGTACGCTCATCACCTGCGGTCCATAACGTGATAATGCCAATCTCCCAACAGCAACTCCACTTTCGTGAGTCCTGCAAATAATAAAATCAATCTTTCTATAAATAAGTATCAAAAAATTTATGGCTGTGGATTGGAGTATGACTATCCACTAATCGATCCTCGCTAAATTAGATAAATAATAATAATAATTAAAAAACACCTCAATCATATTTTCTTTGTTATTATAAAGTAAACGTTTACACAACTGCGGTACGACCGCTATGGTTACTACCTTGACTGACTGTAAATTGCAGAAAAAAAAATTTACGTGTATTAGAATATTTTGTTGTCTATTTAATAACGCTATATGCCCACAAAAGGTGTGTACAATAATTATACTTCAACTTTACAAAAACAATCTTCATATACTTCGAAGCTAAAATAAAAAATTCAAAATCCAAATAGTCTTTTCAAACAGATTAGGGTATAATTAAAATCTATTTTGTCATTTGAAAAAGTATGTAAGAATAAGAATGAGAATTGTATTCAAAGCGAACTGAGTTTTCCTCAAAGTCTGCATTATTTGCATCTATGATAATTGGTCAGATCAACGCTGCTTTGCAGGGGCACATAGCATTTCAATGTCGCTATTAGAAAGATTATTACCTTTTAATAGCTTTTCCGCGGGTCCACCTAGCAGCGGCAGCCGCAGGTGCCAAAAGACCTGACAGAACCATTTGATAGACGAATATGGAAATATCATTTATTCATTAATTTTACTGAAACTAATATTTTTGTTTGGATTCATTCCTGCACCACAATATCATAAGACCACATTTAACGTCCGTTTGCAATGAAATTACTCATACGTTTATTCGTACAAATATTGCTTTAATTGCGATAAAGGGGGAAAATTGAAGTTATTCAATATCTGTTTGAAAATTATTCCCCCTATAATGCACTCAAATTTTCTTCTCGTAGTGTCCAATGAGAAAAATTTATTGCTTTTTGCACCCCTATCACTGTAATAAATTGGGATTCAGAATTTGCCATGATTTTTTTATTATTATTAAATCAGGAAGATAATTTTGTGTTTAGATACTAAAAGCTTGAACTGAAAAATACAGCGAAAATATTATGAAATTAAGCGCGGAGATTCGATATGAAGTATGTAATTGAGTGATTGCGATACGGATGAGATGTGTGAACGATTCTTTCGCGTAATTTTTTGCACTTCAATTTTTGCAGTTTCTTCTTCTATATTACAAGAAACGGATAACGCGGGTTAACGGAATCTAGAAGTTTGCGTTCGTTATATCTCGCTCTCGTCGACGATTTGGAGGTCGATTGAGGAGTCCGGCGCAGGGTAGTCACCACCTTCTGCGCGGCGACCTCCAGAGTTCCCGTAATCATAGCATATACATACGTATACATTTATTATTATAAATGCTAGGTTTGCTGTTGTAGGGTGTTCTCCAGGTTAGCAACGACGAACGCGGAAAAACTCATCGTCGCGACGGCTTTTACTTAAATAATATATCGCGTGTCTACCGGTGTAAAAGATGCAGGAAAAATATGCTAGGAGAAAGAAAAAAAAATTTATTCTCATCGTTCAACGAAACTTCAGTATTTTATTTTCATAATTTCATATGATAACTGACAAAAACGCACATCTTCTCCATAATTTATCAAAATTAATTACTCCACATGCGAATTCCGCGGAAGTAGAGAGCGCATGATTGAGATGCATGTTGTAGGATTTCACAAAAGGAGAAAGAATATCTAATAAAAAAAACAATGCATTTCGAGCGGAACTAATTGCGCTTTATTATACCTATATTATAGTTGTATCTACACCTCACCTACACGTATGCAAATTACTGCGTATATACGTATATTTTAAATGTAGGAACATGATTGTCGACGAACGGAAATGATGGCAGTTTCAATATAAATTTGCATTTACATATGTGTAGGTATATAGTCCGAAATGTCAGCAGCCGAAGATCCCATATCGAATCGGATCTTTTTTTTTTCAACTTCCTTCCTGTTCAAATGTACTGATAGTATACAATAGCTATGTATCTATTACATGCATATATACGGAGATCTATGTGTGCATAGCTGTATATTCAAATAGGCTATCACATCAAACGAGAAATTGAAAGAAGAACCTACAGATTTCATCCGGAAGTAAATGAACATCATACAAATCTACATGGGGGATTCCACGTCAAATTGGGCTGGCTGTAGTGCTCGTGATTTTAGATTTTTTTATGACTTTTCACTTCATTTTTTTAACATATTCAATGGTGGAAGAAAAAATGAGATGGTTAGATTTTCAGCTAGAAGTCGATATGGCGTGGAATTCTTCGTGAATGTGTACCGTACACCTGCATATAGATGACGATGCGATATTATACCAGTTATTGGCAGAATCCAGGCAATTTGCCAATACCGATAATGCTATTTTTTTTTCTCTTTTGTTCACTAGGTAACCTTTGAAACTACCTCAAGCAGTAATTTTGTATCTAATTGTACCTACTCTTGACTCTCGAAAAAGAAGTTGACATAGAATGTGCCCTATACATTAGATTAATGAGAAATGGCAATCAAATAAATACAACCGTTACAAAATCAATAGAAAAATTAAAAAAAAAAACACAACTAAAAGTAGAACAGAAGGAACGTCTGCGGAACTGCAGCTGCAGCAACAATTAAAGTAGAATTAAAATAGAAAAAAGAAATAAGCGAATAGAAAAGTTTCATTCGAACTTGCGCAGACGCTAGAGCAGTGAAAGGTTGAATTATAAAAGTATTAAATATTACGTATATATATTATATTATATGCGTATATTTGTGTTATTTACTGTTTCTCTTCATGTAGGTATGTGAACGACCACTTTATCAAATTTCCTTCCATTCTTTGCGCGACTGCTCGTGTAGCGATTATTATTATCATGAACGTTGTTGCTATTTTTATTATTATCATTACTATTATTATCGTTATTACACTTGCGCTACTTCCATTCGAATAATGCTCTTCTACTCCTGACTCCCTTTTTGTTTAAATTTCAGCATACGATATTTATGGAATCTTTTATTTTATAAGTGAAAATTCACACGCATTATTGGTGGATTTTTTTGTTGCGTTATTCATAGTTATGTATATTACATAAACCTTTGAATTTCGAAAATTATATGTTATACTCGATGTTATATATACATACAGAAAATAAACACCCACGCCATGTTGTAAGAATTAATGAATGCCAAAGAAATATGTACCTATTATACACAATATACATATAATATGCTGACGCGTTGGGTGCATATAATATACATATATAACATAATTAATTAGCTAATCGACGAAATTATCATTTATCGCATTTGTGATTTATTCGTATGTAGCGAGGTGTCATAAATTTAATTTTATCCACCAATATATTCTATCAGTTTTGGTTTGTTGTTTTTTTATCATTGTTCTCCCTCTCTCCCTCCTATGACCTGCATCTCTAATGAATAATTTTCAGGCACTTTTATGCCGCCACGCATCTCAACGATGCATTCAGATCGGGAGATAATTAATTAGTAGCTAATTGCTAATTAGATACCGGTTTCAATTCAGGTTAACATAATTTGTTATGAATTCTTCATTTTTTCTCTTCTCTTCGGTCAAATGATATGAGTAGTTTGCACGTATGAGGTGAAAGCACAAAAAAATACGATCGACAAGGATGATAGACAAAAATCAAAAATTTCATCGAATTCTCTATCCAGTCGAAATTATTTTTCTAACGAGCGATTTCCTCTGGAATCTCTGGGATTATTTTTACATGAATTCAGCGATGTTCAATTTGAAAATATACATCTATATGTGTATGATAATGAATTATATCCGAATTGTAGGACTTTAACTGTGGGTCAAATTGGTCAATCGTTAAATTGATCAATTGTCCGTGTAGAATTGAAAATAAACATCCTTCGATCGAATGTACAGTATAGAACACTCCATTGATTATATGTGCGAGATACGGTTTCCAAAGAATTTGGGTCATCGCGATTACGTATGTATATGTATGTATGCCATACCGATAATTATTTTTTCTTTCGATGTGCACAAAAATTTGTCATACCTATCGAAAGTAGCGCTGCATTGATACTTAATTGATCATCCAGTCTGTGGTGCGAACCAACTCCAAACAATCATTGATCACGATTTTGTCTTATCTACTTCAACTTTCATTTTCAGTGATAAACAATTATTCAGTACGCATGTTTGTTTGGTTTTATCTTCACCATTTGCAAGTTTATCGTACCCATTCAGCAGCAGGGCATCAAATTTATAAATATACCTGTGTGTGTGTGCATTGTTCTATTTAAACGTATGTGTGTACTACATCCTCTCTGCACAACCGAAACGACGAAACGCCGTTGAACTCTCCATTATTTTTCATATATGTATCCTGTCGAGTCAGAAAGCGATGACGTAATCGTTGATATTTAAGAAAAAAAGGAAAAAAATATTTGAAAAGTGTTCATCGCCTATTCAATAAACGCTCGAAGGTATGGATAATCATATACAGGTGAATCATGGACACCTTGAGAAGAAGCTGAATAAGAATTTGAGAGTAGGAATTACTGCATCTAGACAAAGAGGAGAAGAAACACAGCTGACAAGTGTTAGTCATCTAAAACGTCTGATACAAGGTCTAAATGTAAACTTAGCTGGATGGATTCTTTAACTTGTTTTAGTATGTTGAGTTGATTGAATTCATTGATTCATCAATTCAGATACTATGAACAAATAAAAATAAGGGTGGATAATAGCCAAGAGTATAATTGTCGAATTATAGACAAGAAACTACGACAAATCTTCAGCTGTGTTGTAAGTCATTAACTTTTGTTACAGTCACGTTCAATGACAGTAGCAGCTGTAGCTAGTTGTTACGCATGTATGAAATCAAATATAATACTAAAATCAAGTAATATACTGCATGCAATTTAATGAATTGTATAACGTTATCCAATCGAAGTTCTATAGCATGAAGACTAAGAAACAGAAAATGAAGCCATAACACAAAGCAATAAAAAAAGAACTTGAGTAGTTCCGTAGATAATCTTATTGGTATGCTCCTAAGGAAGATTTTTCGTAAATCAAATAAGAATAATTATAATCCAATCTAATGTAGTTGCTTCAAATAATGCTAGAGCAGAAGAGGCAAAACTCTTCTTTTTACTTTAAATGACTAAATAAGCAAAAAATCCATGTATTCACACAATAATTTGTATGAATCTGATTATTTCATCAAATATTACATTGAAATATAAGTTAGATGGAACTCTAGTTCCGATTGGTGTTCAACATATCCTGTGTATAGTTTATTTAGGAATCCAACAATTAAGAATAAATCAATTATTCAAATACAATACAATCTCTATGTTAATGTACAATATTTTATGTTGGAGAAATCTACTAAAAACTTGTAGAGACAATAAATAAATTAGATTAGAAAAACCCATCTGAATATGGATTACAACTATTGTGTGAGTAAAAACTATTGTCTCATGTTACATCAAACTTGCTATGATAGTAAGTAAAGTGATATGGAATCGGAAAAAAAAATAAGATAATTTTTAAGGCTCGCATGCTATACCAACGGCAGGTGTTTCAAGTGTTAAATAACGGAGAAGCTATAGACATGTCGAATTTCAACACCTTTAACACCTTCTACTGCATACTATTACGACAAATTATTACAATACATCACATGTGGAGTATTTCTTTTAACAGACAAGAGAAGGGGAATAGTGGCTATTAGCGAGACGAATGAGTACAGTCTAGCTGTAGACATAACATAACGGTTTAAAATCGTGATTAATTTTAATAGGTTAACAACCTCAGAAATTAGATTGGACTCGAGACTTAGTTGAAAAAGAAGAATAAGTAGAGAATAAAACAAATTCGTGCACAAATTTTTCAGCTTATACCAAAAATGGAAATGCGACAGTAAAATATCAGTCAACAAACAAGTGTCAGGCAGACGCCCACCGGGTTGCCCAGCTGCTTCTTTGGATTAACATATTTCGAAATTCTTACCGTTTTATCTAGTTTCCAATTAACTATCACCAATTCAACTACGTATATTAACACTTGATGAGTTTATCACTCTTATCACAGGGATATGCGATTATTATTAATTCAGACTGAGAAAAATTGACAGGAATGCGCGGCCAGCGCGTATCCGACTGTCACCTCGATAATTTTGTCCACTTGTCAAGGTTTGCGCCCCTTTTGCTACGTCCGTTTCGTTTCGTTCCGTTCCAACGTTCCGTTTGAAACGATCGCAAAAAATAAAACGTTTCGTCTCGTCGAGGATCGATCCGATGTTTGGGATCGAATCCTATCGAACAGCCCGAGATTCGATGGTTCGCCATTTTTAAAGCGAGCTACTGTTGGCAGCAGGCACAGTGGAATTGAACTAATTCCAACAATCCCTTTGCTAACAATGGCGGACGAAGAGTTACCAGCGGGTTGGGATAAACGTCTCAGCAGGACAACTGGTGTGTTGATTTTAAACCGAAAAATCAAACAGAAAAATTAATAATCTCTAGATTATTGAAGAGCCATGATATACAAATATAATAGTTTCGTCTTTAATAATTAATTCACTTATTATTATATTCAATTATCCTAAATCGTTGTGGGAGCGTCAATGAGGATATTTTTTGACCGGCTCGTCGCGGCTCTTCTGACCTGTTTTTATTAACTGAAATTCGTGGTTATTTCCGGTGGCATGATTACCGTAAAATTTACACCTACGAATCAAAAAGTCTTTTTACACGCCCCGGAATTTAAAAATAATTAGGTGCACATTTTTCGGAGGTTCGTCGTCAGTCCGATTCCATACCCTAAAATCGTCTCACATTGCTATTGTGTCTACTGCACAGGGTGTTGTCAACAAAGTGTTTTTTCTTCTGCCCATATTGATATTCACTATTAAATTTCGATTAAGATAATTTGCCCTGAGAAGACCTCGTCAATTAGAATTCTGAGTTGTATAATTTACTTACAGTTACTTTTCATAAAGAAAAGTTATCTCGAATCAATAACATTGTTTCATATTTGTTTTTCACCTATTTGAAATTTTTTGATCCCCCTAGATTGAACATTGCAGGGGGATTGTCGATTTCAATGATATGAATGATTAACAGGTCAACACTACTATCTTAATATATACACAAAAGAGAGCCAGTGGGATATGCCGGATAAACCTGCAGAAGGACCAAAAGAGGTGCAATGCTCGCATCTGCTCGTAAAGCATGCAGGCTCAAGACGACCCTCGTCGTGGCGAGAAGAAAATATTACAAGAACCAAGGAAGAGGCTCTTGAACTTGTAAAATGTAAGTGCGATAATCTTCATGCAAATTTCACTTGAAATTAATTAAATTTCACACAAATATTGTATTCAACTATTTTTCAATGTAGCCTATCGGGAGCAGATCGTATCGGGTAAAGCAACGTTTGCTGAGTTAGCTTCAAAGTACAGCGATTGTAGTTCGGCAAGACGTGGTGGTGACCTTGGGCCGTTTGGTCGAGGTGCAATGCAAAAACCGTTCGAACAGGCTGCATTTGCTCTTAGAGTTGGAAAACTTTCTACTCCCGTTCACACGGACAGTGGCGTACATATAATTCATCGCACTGCTTAATCCATCATTTACACTAGAGTATGTGCTTATGAAAAATTCACCAATTAATTAATTATTGTATATTACCAACTACATTCATTGAACTAATCATTCTGAGCATTCAATCTCTATTGAATGTATGTCAATATCAAGATAATTTTGCACTGCTCATTGAAGGATAATTATTATCTTTTTTTTATTGTAAATTGGTTTATTATAAAATTATGATCATTATATCTGTAATCTCATTGTGAAACTTATTTGAATTTGAATTTTTAGGTTATTAAATTCTACATCACATTTAATAATTCGTTCCCAATCAGAATTACAAATTAAATTTTAAATAGAATCTTCCATCACCTCACAGATTTGAAGAATAATCGAAATAAAACCAATAAATAACCATAATCGATTATAAATTATTCCTAATTGATTTGGAATGATTGATTAGTAATACCACATTCCAATCTTTACGGATCGCTGTAATAGATTTAATTAATAATGTTCCGCTTTTAATTCCAAAAAATGAGAATTTCACGTTTCAACTGAAATGCTTAGCTCAATGAATAACATAATTAGATTTTCAGCTCTTGGCTGAAGTTTCAATATCCTTTGAAAAAGTGAGTGAAAATTAAATACGGATAAACAAAAAAATTAGTAATAATAATAATAATGATAATAACTTTAGTAATCATGTAAAATGAGTTTGTGATGTGAATTTATTTAATAAATAAATTTATAAGCCTATAAATATATAAAATACTATAGTATATCCATTTGTATAGACGTAATTTGTTTTTTTTGTCTTTCTCAAACCTAATGAATTCATCGCAAATAAAATATCTCAAGATATACATGTTACTGTATTTGTCTCTTCTAAGCTATTACTTATAATATACTATAACTGTAAGACTTCTAAATTAATGACTTCACCAAGTAATAATATCATAATAAACATGAAATTCATTCTGTTAACGATACAACGATGACAAGAAAAAATTTTCCTTCATTATTTTTCATAATGTTTTTCATATAGCTGAAATCCCTCTTTCTTCTGTAGGTGATAAAAGTTGATATATATTTTCTTTACTTTAGATAACAATATAAGCTATTCTCAGAGTAGGTATTCTGGCGGGCTAAAAATGTCATATTACAAGTACGTGTACTTATTGTTCTTATTAATCCATATCAAGTGCATCTGGTTACATATGTGTATACCTACAGAAAATGCAGTAACTTGAATGCTGATAATGTAAAAGTTGAATCCAACTCGTTAAGTACTCCATATTACCGATTAGCTGTTATAGGTATATTATCATACAAATAATGTGTATCATCCAGAATAAATTCAAGGTAACGCATGCGGTATTCGATCATATATCACATCACATACTCGTACATGATACACATATACAAAGTAAACATACGGATTATGCAATTTCTACGTCATTATTTAAACTTCATTTCGAGTGATGAATAACAACGAACACGTTTCCCATAAATCAATTTAACAATATCGGCTGTTTTTTATTTGTTGCTTTTCACATAGGAAATAAACCTTTTCTCTCTTTCCCCATTTTATTTTATTTAAATTAATTTTTTATTTTGCAACATAGGCCGAATCAAATATGTTCAAGGTATATTTATCGTAATATCCCGAACTAATTGTTATTCACATAAATAAAATAGAGTCGATGAGTGTTTACTACATCAGTCTATAGTGGGTATATTATTTCCTGCTCTTTTTCATAGTGTCTGTTATCGCGTCAAGATATACAACGCAATCTCTGTAATCCCGTTTGATTGACGTTTATATTGTATTTTTTTTCCTTAATTTAACCACTTCGTTGTTGAGAGAAAAATGTATGGAAAATCGAACGCAATATATGGCGTATATAATATCCGAAGCAATGGAGAAAAACTAAAAACTAAAAAAAAAAAAAAAACCAATAAACAAATGATTGGTTAATAAAATTTCAAACACGCGCGTATGCCTAGACGAACTAGTTTGTTAAATTTTGTCAACCCAAATTTTTACGTTTAACATTACTTCGTAAATTATTTGAGCAAATGATGCACACGTGTGTGTATGTGGAAATAGTTATCGTCACTCGGTGAATCTTGATTTATTTATAAAATCAATAGTTGAGCCGGGGTAAAACAAAAACTGAAAAGAAATGAAAAGGAACGAGAAAAAAGTAAAAAATTTCAATTTACAACTTTTTTCCCAATCTTTTCAAGCTTCTTGTCGCCCGCTTACGTTTGGACGGATCAAACGATACGGAATCTTAAAGTACTCCCCTAGTCTCTTCCACGGTGAAGAAGTAAAAATGAAGAAAAAGAACGTTGAAAAATATAAAGGAAGACCGTAAGACAATGCTAAAGACGCGAATACAACGGGATCCTCTCTCATATTTTACTGGGTCACCCCGAGTGTTTGCTATAGTTACGACCTTCAAGAATTAGATCGATGTTTTCGAATTTTTTATTTCTTTCATTTTCTAAAGTGCATGAAATCTGCAGAGGATTTTGACTTACGTGTTTTCGAGACTGCCTGACACAATTTTTACTTTTTTTTTTTCTCTCTTCGCGTGATCTTTTCTTTCAAAGTTTCAAACGATCTTCCTTTTCTCTTTTTTTTCTATAGCTGCACTTAGAAAAACCTCACCATTGTCAATGCACGAAAAGAATACCTAGTTTTTTACAAAAATAGATGTGTGTTAAATGTGTAACATAACATGTCGAAATTTCAACTACGACATTTTTGCGTTAATTGTTCAACTTTAGGCCAAGGACTTTTTTATTTCTAACGCCATTGGATGAAATTCAGAGATTAAAGTTTTTAGTTGGGCGTTTTTTTTTTTTTTACTCTACAGCATTACTTTGTTCTTGATGATTTATCTTTGATTTCTTGTTCTCTGATTGTATTCGATGGTTTCTGATTAGAATACCACTAATTTAGGTAGACTTGTACGTATCTCTTATATCATATTATACCTATATAAGTATAGGTATAGGAATCGAAATTGTTTTCTCTATACAGATTGAAGTACTTTGACCAAGCGGGTGTCTTTTGGCTATGTCTAGATAAGTATTATTGTATTTAAAAATACATCATTTCTCGTTGATCGTTGTAGACTTCAAAGATAGAAAGATATAATAAAGATATATGTACCTACGTAGGTATATGTATTCGAATAAAGTAAATACGCGTTCAACAGTTAAGTAGCTAAGTTAAATTATCACCCATTATAGATTATATAAATAACAAGTGACAATTGCAGCAATCACTTTAGATGTATCAATAGTGTACACAGTATATGTATGTAAGTATGCCCATGCTTCACATAATGTACTGCGGTATATTCCGTGGAAAATAACAAAAATAAGATAAGAGATTTCTCCAATGGAGGTGGAAATACGCAAATCTAATCGCAGTAATCCATAATAGAATAAAAAAAAGGAGATGAAATAATAATTGATCCAAGTATTATAAATGACACCTCTATAGGTAATTACATGTAATGTACCTCGTTTATATCCATGTATTATGTGGCGTATACACGTAGGTATATGCATAAAAACGCGGGGTCTGCAGAGTCGGTTAGCTTAACTTTTGATAGATTGAGGTCTGAATGACATGATGATCCATGAATCTCACCACCCCTCGATCGCTGTGTAACACCGGTAAAACTTCACAAGAGGAAATCCGTCCATTCAGAGCCCCTCGAATTTATACTATTAATATACATACTGTACGAAGATATAGTTATAGGTATGTACGTAGGTTTCACATTTTACATTGCATACATGGCATAGTTTCTAGCACGCAAGAGGGAGTCTCAATTCAGGGTCGCATTTTTATTCGTTACATTAATAATATAACATTGCAATATATGTATATCGGTACATATTTGTATTATGTATATTATTCCGGCAGCGCAGGTGCGAATCATCGTTCGGAATATTAACCGATTCGATCAATTTATCTATTCATTTTGTTTCATATCAACAATCTGACAATAATTCAAATATAAAATTACACGTGATCATGTTATGATCAATAATTATTTTTCTTATTTTGATTTAGTAATATCTACGGACGTACGAAAATTTGAGCAACTGCTCTCGAGTCTTAGATAATTCAGCCAAAACAAATTAAAAAACAAAATATTGTATAAATACAATATACATATTATATCTATGAATATATGTATATATGTGTAAAATTGCCCCTCTGCATTGGACGTGGGAACCCTGCGGAGTACAGCTAGACGAGTTATCGCGAGGTTATCCCATCACATATACAAGGAGAATTTTTATCGTCGTCATTATATTATACTTAGAAGAGACATATTTTTTTAAAGGGGGTGCGTTTTCAAACTAAAAGCAAAAAAAAACTGAAATATGTGAATAATACGGATATAATAATAGGGAATGACATACTGGTTGAAATCGATGGAGAAAAAAAAAGTTTAAAAAACTAAACGAATAATTAGCATACATTCAAAATGCGTCGATTAATATGTATAGTATATTTTCAGCAAAGTCATACGAAGAAAATGGTTCGTATGTTTCAAATCTACGCACTGCGTACACACCATTATGTTGTGTTATCGATAATAAAACAATTATTTTTCTACGTTTGTATACATCGATGATTTCGTAAATATCGCACTGCTCCGTTTGTCTAGAATTGCGTATCGCGTTTTTTGGGGTAAAACGAACAAAGAGAAACAAAAAAAAAACTATCAGTCTATAAATAAATATCTATATGAATCGGAAAAAATAATCAATCTCATCGGTAGTAAAAAACGGTTATAAATTTGGATGAGTCGTGAAATGGATTATACACATGTGACTGAAAAATATATGTGTACGTATACACGTAGATGGTATGTTATTACGTATATATACGAATATACATGTAAATTCTTCATGCACGTTGAGTTGCACGCGACAAGAATGATAAAATATCTTCGAGATTTATTCCAATGTTTCTTTTCCTTATACCGCGCAAGGTTGTAACAAAAAAGAAACCAAAAAAAAAAAATGACAAAAAATATAATTACAATCTGTCGACACTCGTAAGTACCATTCAAAATGAGGCCGAATTATGTGATTCTCGTCTCGTCTTTTATATGCATGTACCTATACATTTTTTCTCAGTGTTTTTCATCGCTGTTATTTTTACGAACGATATAGATGTGTGCCTGTACGAGAGACGTACAAATCGATTTTCGCCAACGTATCTATTTCAATATTTCATCGTGTCAAGGGAGGGGAGGAAAAAAAAAAAATTATTCGATCGAAATACGTGAAATTTTGAGACCTTATTCCCACCGTTAGGGCGTACTTTCATTTTTCACTCGAATGTAAAAATATAAATATAAGGTATACAATCATTGCGATAATTACGATGGCGGTGACGCTGGCGACAACGATGATTATGATTATGATCGTTGTAAACTAATTTTGTATATGAGATAATTATCAATTAGTCTCAATTGGTACAACTCTGTACCACAAGTATATGGCATCTGTATGATAATAATATAACAAGAGTGCGTTTTGCACGCAGCTTCAATACTCTCAATGTATGTACGCCGTTACGTTACGTACATTTAAGCGAAGCCTCGAGGTCCCTCGCAGAATATTTTTTAATACAACAAAGCAAATTAGATAAATGTACACGATGCATAAACGTCGAACGATTTGTTACAACTTCTTTTTCTCGGTCGTTTCATGGTATTCTAAATTTTTTATTTCGAGCTCTACTATCGGTACAAGAAGTCCATTTTGGAAATGACAAATACAAAGGAAACTCAAATTTAATTTTGACACTGGAAAATCAAATTTTCTACTTCGGAATAACAGTAGATAGTTTTCGATTGTGCCAAAAAAAAAAGTTGACCGAAAGTCCAAAACGTGAGGGTTTCACCCTGTTGGCCCTTGAGATAATACGTGGTTAGGTATCGTAACATACTTGGTGTACATTGCTCTGCAAATTGACGACCATATATCCAGTTTGGAGTATATATTTTCATTGCCATGATACATGACGATGAGTAGTCGTGGAATTTGGTCGGGAAAGAACTGATGTTGATTATTGAGGAGTGATATGTACGAATATATAATGTTCACATATGTATATACGACGATGTATCTTATACATGTGCCAACATCCCGGTGTACATAAATGAAATTTTGCTCTTCGCCGCATATGTAACTTACACGTGTATTACGTGTATATAACAACGTGTATCTCGTTTTCGCTTAAGCCAATAACCTATAGGTATATAAATATGTACGTAAATACTGTCTGATAGATAATGATAATATGTATTATACAAATTACACGCGATCTTAGTTATTTCGTAGTGGGGGAAATGGACGACACGCGGCGATCAGCTGATCCCACCTCAATGACATAACCGATGATAAGACATGCATATGTCCATACGAGAGACTTTACCGCACTCTCCAATTTAATAGAGATTTTATCGTTTCCCAAAATCTAAATAGTCAGGATATATATAGAAATGTTGAAACTGAACGGACAAACGAGCGGACCGAAATACAATAATATTGATGAATCACAAGAGCCGCTCGATAATGAGCTTCAGTTAATTGTGGTTATCAAATTTTTCCTACGGTGAAAATTTTTTGTCATCGAGGGACTTTCATTGATTCTTATGGATATTCAGCCCAGTCATTTTCCACGGTTTCGAAACAGTACGGAAGAATTTTTGATTGACGTGACATTAAAAAATTTGAATATGATGTCACTGGAACCGGAAGTCTTGTAATCGCAAAATATGACGTTCTGAAAATAAAATACGATACAAAAAAGAGAGAAAAAATTTTTAAACACGAATTATCACGTTACACGACGAGTTGAGTACTCGTATTAATTATAATTATAATGAACAAACGAGAGTATGCGAAGAACAGAAGGGAACAGAAAACAAAAAAATTTTAAACAAGTAAAATGAAAAAAATTTATATCTAATTGTTTACATTAACACAACCGTAGATAATTGTTATTTGCGTCATTCGAGTATCAAGTTTGGTGCATTAAATCGTTCGTAAATTTAATAAAATTCCATGAATAAAATTATCCCTGCGCATTTTCAAATTTAGTCGATCTACAGACCCACAGAAAATATGTGGTCGTCGACGGCTGTACGCCGGTGGTTGCATTTCTGAATAAAGTAGAACAGATACGATGTGAATTCGTTTCTTGAACAAGCAAATCGTCATTCCCTTCAATTTTTGTATATCTCTACTTAGCAAAAATGCTAGAATTGTTGAGATAAAATTTTTTCAACGGCGGTGTAAAAATTAAACGCTCGAAGGTACAAATAATATAGGCACGGATGAGTAAAATTGCTCATATAATCATGCAAAGAGGACAATACACCATAAGTATAACGATCCAATTATTATTAACATTGTAACTCTTTTTTTCTCGTCTTTTTTTCACGTAGCTTCATAATTTTAGCCTCGTATTATACCTACATTACACTTGCGTGCCGATCATAAATTGTCATAGCTATGGCTATGAATTTTTTTTTAAATACGTACAAAGCACACGCATTTTTTCTGATTTTTATTTTCTTTTTTTTCTTTCATGTGTACGACATATATACGTTACATGTATACCATATATAGAGAGCTAATTTATAAGTTAAAGTAGCAAATGAGCCGAGAGCGATATAAACAGGTATACCTATATAGGTGGAGTTTATTGAAAATTGGATATTGCATAATTCACAGCATCCTGTTTTCATCTAGATAACGACACCAATCGACTACATGTATGAACTTTTGCGTACCGCGTCACGTGAGTATAGTATATTACATATGAATAAATTGGAATGACACGCGATCATTCGAAGAAAAAAAGAAACCGGACAAAACCAACGAATAACTGACAGAAAAAACTACAAACAATTTTCTATTGCATAAAAAGAAAAATTGAATAAATCCCAGAAATTGTCCAATTAGCTTACCAAAAATATGTACAACGTAAAATTGGGCTAGAAAATGGTCATTTATCTGCATGCGATATTCATTCATTACATAAGCAGCATAGCTTTGTACGTCGAATATGTCTGAATGAAAAAAAATTTGAATCATTTTCTTTACCCCACATTAATTGGGGATAATAAGTCAGCGTGTAGAGAAATCACATCATCAAGTCTAATGATGATTCTCTGATTGTGAATTAGATTGAAACCTATACGTGTCGCAGGAACGCAAATAATTTTTTTACAATCACAGTCATGGCAAATGTAAAAAAAATATGGAAACCAAAAAATTAACGATACACCTATCAAAAAATTTTAAATGACTTCTGAACAAAATTTCAACGCCAATACTGTTGATTGTGCTTCCATAATTATCCCTTCAGTTGGGAAAATTTTTATATTGGAGTCGAAAATTTATCTGATAAATTATGAAAATGCCAAAATTAATTTTTACCGTTTTCCTTCAATAATTTCCTAATTTTTTTTCTCAATTTACTGGCTACTCAATGCTTCTTTCATGTTCAAATGTCGCATCTCTTATTTACGCTCTCAGCACTGATTAGATGAAGATTTTCAATTAAATTAATTGATAATTTATCTCATTTTAGTAATATTTTTAATTATCAATAAGTTGTACAGAAGTTTCATTTTTTTTTTCTATCATTTTAGCAGTATTTATTGTTTGCTTACAATTACTATTTCGTATAAACACCCCAAATATGATAATTATGAGTCAAATATAGTTCAACGGTCATTTGGGCAAGGTTAAAAGGCTTATAGGAAATTTTTCCTTTTTTCCTTTTTTTCAAAATTGTTTTTAGACTAAACAAACAATTTACGTGATACCCAAGTGAGAAAGACAGACTTGGTTAATAACGGACACCCCAATACACATGAGCGTGAGTGAATCATCATATATGCAAATGTGAGATATAAAAAAAAAAAAGGAAAAGGAAAAAAATAACTGAAGAAGTAAAATAATCGTATATCCAAAGTATAATAAAATGTGGGATTCTAGAGAAAATGCGCTGATAAATAAAAAATAAGTTTCATCTTCACAGATAATTTTTCAATAACATACGTAAGTTCGTCAGCGTAACGATGGCGATGGAAAATCTTCTGGCTTTAGATCCGCCATTTTGAGATTTTTCGTCAATCTTCGCTTTTCGCGTGTACTACCGAAGGAGTTTTAGAGAAAGACTCCTGATTGTTCTTTCGTTGCATTCGATTTTCGATTCCCCTTATCATTTTTTACATTTCCATACAATTCACGAGTGAACTCAAAAGCCCATTTTTTTTTTTTTTTTTCAATTCTCAGGAGATTGAAGCATATATCGGATGATTACTGTAAGATAATTTTTAAGACAGGGGTGCAGCCTCCTGTGTCAACCAAATCATGTTCTAATCCTAAGAACTTTTTGATTTTCTCTCCTTTCTTTCTCCATTTTGTTCGAAGATGCTCCATTTATCGTTAGCTGCATTTAGGATTCCCAATGACGTAAAATAAACCGAAAAGTGATGATCGAACGATTCCGAGTATTATAGTTATCATTAACGCGGAAAACAAAACCGTGAAAAAATAATCAAGAAATGAGAAAAACGAAAGAGCTCGACACGGAGCGATCTGTGTATAACGAGGAAATTTCTGTAATATAATTTGGTGTCGCTATACGTTTTATGGATTGAATATGTTAAAAAACGTATTATAGATGGAAAAGAGATGCATGTGGCGGTAGTAATTATGGGTACTGTAGTGATAAATGATTATTGTACTATTAGTGCGGTGCAGCATGTACTCGCGTGTATGCACGTATAGTTGTTGATTGGGCCGTGGGACAGATTATCTGATGTATGTACCATACGTACATACACCTCCCTATACGTATACACACACCTAAGCGAGTATATCTATCCTAAATGCGCTATCAAAACGGAGGAGGGGTATTTGATGATGAATCGACGCGTGCGCTAAAGAGTCAGAAAAGCAGAGCCGCGGGATCAGCTGCAGCACTAGAGCCAGTTGGTTATATGTAAACCACATAGTCCCACTATTGTATATAAATGTCGCAAAGTCAACTCTTGCCAGTCAGTTGCTTGATGACTGTTCGTCCCCGCGAGTAAACGAACAATCATTGTGTCAAAAATCGTCTAAGGAGATACAAACGTACGCGTTTTATGTTGGACAGTTTTTTAATTTTCAAGTTTTGTTTTTTTTTTTTATTTTATCTTGTACTCCGTTCTTCCATTTTTACGTTAAATGAATGAATGAATTATTGTACATTCTGTGTACATAAATAAGAAAATAATAAAGTTAATTCGACAATAAATCGTCAACAGTTCTACGCGTTTTCCCTTCTTCTATCGTTCGATAAACTGCTCCAGAATTCGATTCAAGATTGACTCTGAGTAAATCAAAGGTAAGCGATTGTTCTTTGATGCAAATAAATTTGATCAACTTTTTATCCAAAATAGTGAAATTTTTCTTTTTTAATTCAGTCGAATAATTAATTGGTTTATTCAATTTTTTCTTTCTCGGTCAAACCTCCACGTATCGATTAGGATCGAGCTTTTTTTTTGGTCCACATAGTGGACAAGAATTAGATTTTCAAAAACAGAAGATTCATAGGGAATATCGTCGGTTTGCAATCGATGCAAAAAAATTAAAGAAAAAAAAAAATCCATTTGCATTTTATAACGAAGTAAAATATTTGAATGAAAAAAATGAAGGAAATTTCATTGAGCTTTTAGGCTACTTTCGCATCGTCCGAACGTAAAATCATCTTATGGAAATTTTTCTCTGACATTTTTTTATTCAAATTTTCCTCCCCATTTTCATCACACACGTACTATTCGTACACCTATACGCTAAGTACAAAGATCTCGATCAGCAGGAAATTATCGAAGGTTTGTTGTCGCGGGTAGCTATGGAGACCACTTTTCCTATGTACGTAAGGAGTATATGCATGTGTAGTACATTTCTATGTATAAATGTATATGAAAATCGATTTCTAATTCACATTTATAACTTCGGTGTGTAGGAAAATCGTGCTTGCGTGGATGAATCAGACAGTGGAAATAAAAAATCGTGATAATGACAACAGTAATGTCTTTAATTGATTAGTTTTTTCTGACCCTTTGACGTTTATTTGTGAATCGTAGACAAAAAAAAAAAAAGAAAAAAATTACAATAAAATGATTGAGTTACCTCGCACATTTTATTGTGTATATACTTAAATTCTTTTTGTTTTTCTTCAATTCGATCACCTTTTTTTTCTACCTGCATGACAATCCACATAACTACATGTATATATTTTGGCATCGTTAACTCGATCATTCAACGATCGTCCGATTTATCTATTATTAGATATCTTTCTATAGTATATGGACACCTATCTCGTTACCGAACGAAATGAAATCTTTAATTAGTACAATGTTAATTATTTTATCACGACTGATTTAAATACCATTAATGAATTATGAATCGTGTGTCAAGAGATTTTTTTCTACTCTTCCGTGAGAAAAGAATGTTGAAAAGAAAGGCAAATTTCACACTTCCAAAATTAAATGCGAAAAAATTATAAACATTTGTACACAGGCTGTCATATAACGAATTTATATACCTACACTTGAATAAAAAATGATAAAAATTTCGAGTCGCACATAATATTATGATAATATAATTAATTATAGATACCTCCATATCCATATGTATACATGTTTATTAATTAAACAAAAATTTATCACGGTACTAAGCATCTGATGGAACACGTGGGTTCATTACGCACCTACATGCCATATACTGTACATGTATCATTGTTATTCACCGTCGCATTAAAAGCACGCGAGCAACGCGTGCTGCTTTCGGAGTTGAGACAACATGTTATACCGAAATTAAAAAAAAAAAAAACGAAAAATGAAAGCAAAATGAAATGAAATAAAAGTCTTCGTCATAATCTCCCCCATAATTATTTGGCTACTTCCGTTGTTCTACATAATATAATTATACATATAATACATACGATACTCGATTTTATGTAAATGTGTAAAATACTCGTTCACGATGTTCTCTCGGAGCAACATTTGAAAATGAAAATGGAAAAAACAACACACACACATGGCCCTTGATTATTTTTATCTTGAAAACACCACGCCTTCTAAGTTAGTTTTTCTTTTCATTGTTTTTGTTGTTTGTAAAATTTATCATGTCTTATCGTATCGATTCGGTCGATATATATAATTTATACCGTATATTTATAAACTCGTGCAACATGCATATTTCGAGTTCATTGTTTAATTAATTATACATGTGTCAACTTTTTAATCTGTGCATAAACGAGTAACGAAAAAAAAATTTCTGATCATCGTTGTAATTGAACGGTCGTAAAAAAAAAAAAATGGAACGAAAATTTCTGATAAATTATTTTACCGGTTTTTTGAATGATAAAATCGATCATTTCATTATCCACAAAAACTCGGGATCTGCACAGATTCTTTTTATCGTCCTATCTTGTTCTTCACCATGTTAGCACACACCTATATGGCAACATAAGTTGAATTTCAAATTCTTTCATGATTCAGATCGCAATTATTATCAATGATAATAAATAACAGCTGTGCGTAGGTGAAAAAATCCGAAACAAAGGATACGTCTTTTACCGGCGAATAATGACGAGACGGATTTTCCTCATATCGTACTTTATCTATATTTAAACTATTGGAACGAACAATGAAGTAAGACAACTTCGCACTGATTTCACAGTCACTGGGAAAAAAGACAAGGAAAATACTAAAACGAAAAATAAATTTCCAAAAAGAAGCAATTAACAAATGTGAACAATTTCTAATAATTGTTCGACAAATTCCTTTCTACAATGATAATCGGTGTCGAGCCCGTTCTCAATTCGTGGTGTGAGAATTTTCAAATATATAATTGGATGTCCTTTTGTTTCATGAAGTTTTTTAAGATAATATATACATACATATCTATATATTTTTCATTCGACATCGCATTATCTACGTAGCATTACGGTACGGAGCTTGTTTTTTTTTGTCTCTTCCCTATTTTTCCCTCTCTTATCTTTTGAAAAGATTGAAATACCGAAGACTGCGCGTGATAGATACCATACGATGGGCGATAACATTTTATCGCATAAAATCTATGCGGCCACATATAGCTACAGAATTTAGGAAAAACAAGAAACTGGGAAATAAACAAATTTAAAAAAAATGGATGCTTACGAGGCACCTTCAAATTAAACGAGAATCGAAATGCATAATCCGCCACTTTACATCTCCACAAAAATTATGCGAATCGTGATCAAAATTCAGCTACGACGATACCAAAAACAAGTTTGAAATAATAATGACGACGATAATAATAAGAGATATCACGATAAAATAAGAAATACCAAAAAAATAAAACAACAATTTCCAAATCACTCGTCAGTTTCGCTGTCTGTGAACTATAAAGTTATGTAATAGAGATTTAACTGCTTACACCATCATTGAAAAAATAAAATAAAGGAACTTGTTATGTGTAACGCACCTTATACCGATATTTTCAAATAGTACTTTCTTTTCGTTTTTTTCGTTACCTTTTTTCCAATACGTTTTTAAAAAAATATTCCACACATACAGCATACGAAACTTCTGTATCGAAATTCAATATCATTATACATGTATAACGTTTAAAATTAGACATCTACCGCAAATGCCGTCTTCGTCGAATAAATAAATTTGCTGTTTTTTTTTTCTTCTCCTTGTCGTTCGAAATAGGTATATTTATGTATATATGTACATAGGTACGTACATACCTATGCACAGTATAGATCCCATCTCTGTCACAAACCCATAATTACATAATGGTAATGAAATTAAATTACGAAGTATGTACGTGCCCGCGTACCTAATAAGTATATTTAATTTTTTATATTTTTTTCTAATATTTTTCCTTAGCAGAAAAGTGTACTTTTGTAATTAAGTCGACGCGAGTTCGCGAATTAAATTAAACAAACGGACAATATGACTGCGGTAGTAATGAAGTGCAATTTTCGTTCGCGGTGCAGAAAAACGGAAGTATTTTTTCGCGAATTTTTTGCAATCCACTCTTTGCGATAAAATAATGGTTACGATGATGATAACAGTAATAACAATGATGTCGATGGTGTCGATGTGGGTTAGGTCAAACTTCATTGACGGCAAAGAGACAAGTACGATATATACTATATTTCTAGGTATGTGTGTCTGATTCATGTAATTCCGATGGAATAAGATGAGGATCGCTGAGTGCATAGCAAATATGAATATAAAATAAATATTTATGTACGTATACATGAATCTATACAGGCGTGTAATATAATAAAGGGATCACTGAACTCTAGATAACCCTATCAATTATACAAGTGGAACAATAATGATCGCTCGGAACTGTGCAGTAGATTTCAAAATTTGTAATATAGGTACGACCCAGGTATACGGTAATTCGACTCCGATCGATTATTGAGTAAAATCAAAATTTTTAGGAATTGAGCTTTTTGGTGCTGCCATGGGGGCTTAACGCTAGGATAATGAATTCGATTAAATTAATTATCTTTCTTTTGTTCCAACTGCCACTTTTGAGGGTTGCACCCTTCTCGTTCACGTCCTTTGACGTACTACCTGACCGTATAATCGTTCTACTTTTGGCTACCTATAATTACATTTACCTCGCATGAGCAATCCTTCTTCTTTAATCTCACATACCATACATGGCAGATGATAAATAATGAAAGAAACGAGCCATTTTCTACCTTGTAAACATGTATGAGCTATGAATATGCATATAACACCCAAGACACGTTGTTTCCGTGCAAAAATCGATATTAAGTTAATTTCCCTCTATTTGAATTTACTCCAATAGTCTCCGAGTCCAATCCCGTTTTAGTAATTTATTAATTCTTTTCATTTTCTACCAAATTTTTCTGTCAATATTTAAAAAAGACACCTTCTCTCCGATCTCCCTGAGAAAAAAGATTAATAACGTCAACGCGATGTACGCCCAGTGTTCAAATTGTTCACTCTACCCCTTCCAGTAATTTTTTTCATCTTCTTTTCCTTTCTAATTGTTACCGCAGACGGACTGTATAGTTACGGAAATATTTTTACACGTACTATAACCTATTTATAGAGTACAAATCGAAGACGTTCGTGTTGAAAGGCTTTAATTTCCGATGATTCTTTCATCGTCCAAATGTACCCTATCTTAAAAAACAAGGTGTTCGCTCTGACCGCGCGATGCGAGAGAAAACTCGCACCAGACAACAACTTCATGAAGAAATTTTCATTCTTTTCAATTTCACGTTCCTCCAAACAAGCATTTTTTCGTCATCGAAATTGAGACAAATGTATTTCCGAGGACATTTCCAAGTCTACACTCGGCGAATATGATTCTGGACTAATTGTAAGCCCTTGTTTCTGGAATACTCGAGTTGGGTGGTTCCAACGGGGTGTTCACGATATTTTTTTCGTACAGAATAAAAATTTATCAGAATTTTTCCGCTCCGAAAAGCGAAAAATTCGCGATAACTTCGATGGATGGATCAATTCACTTGTCAGATTAGTGAAATCCCACAAAATTAGTGAAGTAAAGTTTTTAATTTGTTTTCCATTCCCTAAATTCACTAAATTTCACCGATCACGATAAATTTTAAAACGTACTTCATTCATGGGCTTAAGATAACTTATCAAAGAATTACTGAGAGCATGAGATAGTTCACATGATCTGGATCACGTATAGGTATATATCCTCGGGTATATCCATACAGTAATCCACATTCTGCTCGTGTTTGATTAGCTATTATTATTAAGGCTTGAAAACTACGCGCAATAATCTATCATCGAACTAATCCATACGCCACATTCACGTGTCAACTTATAGATTTTAAATTCGAGATTTTCTGCCATACGGAGTGCTCAAAATAATCACGCACGCACGCACGCACGCATACGCACAGTAATAGCAGAAAATCTCGCTGATCGTACGTACGTAATGAATACGAGTACGTATGCATACATACATTATTATCATTATCAATGATATAGGATGATATAGGTAAACATGCTTATATATATGTTCCATCACACCATATACTCGTACATAAATCCACACGAATAGATCAGTTATGCGTCAGTAAAGATTTTCGAAACTCCAATCATTATCATTATATTTGTTAATCTAATCTTTTTCTTCTATTATTTCTCTTTATTTCATCTGTATCATCGTCGTCATTATTTTATTATCGTATATCATTAAGAGGTCGGCAGCCTATATTAATTTGATAAGTACACGTTAATTATCTGACTCGGATCATAGTATGGTTTAATTATATCGAACGTATACGTCAATCCCTTGAGCACGCTGTGAAGAAGATTTCTTTTGCATATCTTCGAGAATCGAGCATTACGATTCCCCCAATCGTTACGCAACCCGCATTACAACCGCGCAACTTGAGTTGCAGATGTTGTGAAAATTGTTTTATTTTTTCTCTGCTTTTTTTCGAGGGCAGAATTGCCAAAAATTTATATCGAATCCCCTGAAAATTTGGTAGAAAATTGCACAGAGGGCGAGAAAATATTCAGAGTTGATTCGCGGAATTAAAATCTCGGAAATGAAGTTTCATCCGGTGATCGATATAGTCGTCTGAATCTTCCTACGTAGTCTTCAGATGGAATTGACTTGGATTTTTTGAAATTTTTTGATGACCAAGATTTAGAGGTATAATAACGCGTCGATGTAAAATTTTATTCTGAATTTGAACTAAGAAAAAACGACGATGAGGTGATATGAAATTGACGAATTTCGTCTGTCATTCGCGATATGTTACATATTATGTTGTTTTTATGTATATGTATGTGGAATATGCACATGTGTATACATGTATACGATAAAAAACGTCCGTCTGACCTTGCCGGACTTCTTGATTACCTCATTTCTCTTCTTCCTTTCTATTTCTTTTTATTCGGTTTTGTTCTTTTTTTATTTCATCGTTCTCTGCTTTGGCGTAGAGATGATGACGGAAATTTCCTAAGGTAAACGGTCGCGTTGGCGCGTGATTCTCATCCATTGTCTCTTTTTTCCGATTCTTTCGTGGTGAGATGAAAAAAAAAAAAAGTTCCGATTCTTCCTCGCTGTCTGACTCCGAAGAAATTTATCTGCATTTTGCAGACGTGATTTGTTCCAGAGATTCTCTACTCGTTCGAGACGAATCCGATGATAAAAAATCCTCGATTTTTCGAATAATAGTGAAAGTTATCCCTTGCAGTGAAAATACGTAGTAATAGAATCGTAGATAAAATTAGATGCGATCGAAGAGTCGATAAATTAATCGCACGTCTTCGTACGTATAGAACGGAACGGAATGAACCAACATTTCTGTCAGCTGTACACGCGGGATAAAAATATAAAAAATTGAAATAAAAAATAATCGTATACTACCAACTACTACACGTATCAGCTGTTCTCTTTGCGGGCACTGCACGCTTTGATCACGTGACTGAACGGTGAAGAAGTGAGTAACTGCTGGCATTGTGCGACCGCGATATGATCAACAAAAGCTCACGATTCTGGTTCAGAGCAACGTTCTTCGTATCCGTCCGTTCAGTAAAATGTTATATATATATCATATATGGGTCACTTCGGGTCAAATCGACCAGGGTCCGGTCTTTCGTTTTAATTTTTTAATTTTTTTGAAACATCTTTTCGTAACGGTATTGACCAGGATTTTTTTTTTACCTCGTGTGCGACGGTCTTTCAGCAGTACATACATCTAGGTCAATTATGAGAGAATTCATTTTTTAGTTTTATTGATTCTAGATCAGTTTGATTGTGAGAAAAAAAAATTTTCTTTCCAGTTTTTTTGGAGGCCGAGGGGAGGGGCGGGGGGGGGGGGATCTTAGAGTCGTATCGGTACACGGTGATACTTTTAGATTCTCACCACTGGGTGGCAAAAATGGAGAGAAATAAAAAATGGTCAACATTTAAAACTCGAATGAGTTACGCATCAGGGGTCAATAATGAATCGTGGTGGCAAACTATTTTGTCTTCGACCTTCGAAACTTTCAAAAAATTTTCCTCATCTTATCACCCCTCGAGCGTACATTTTTTTGCAAGGGATTTCGAAATTCCACGAGAATTTCAAGAGTCTTTGTCGGTCCGGGTGAAAAAAGAATCCGTTGACCACGGTTCGCCGACATATTCTTGGCCATATGTTCTCCTACTTGTCAAACGCGTTTGAAATGCATCTACCCACCCTGTATGAAACTGCAGGAGTGAAAGATTGAAATGTGGGAAATGAGGAACCCCGAAGGAGAAAAGAGGGGCATAAGACATAAAGGCTGCTGCGCGCGCGTTGCACTTCCCATATGTGTAGGCTATTCCCGGTCATGCGTGTACCGGTGAAGCTCGAAAGCCGTTAATGTGCGCATTGCCTAGACGATCTGTAGAATAACTGATCTCTGGCTCTTCAGCGGCAATGTATACAATATATGAAAACCTGGAGGAAGCTGATGCACCGTGAAACCCGCTGCAGCATATCCATGTATACAATACAGCAAGAGCTGCATTCCTTCACGACGTTGCCGCTGCGCTGCAGGCAGCATATGCACCATCCGGTTTTCACAATTCATCTGACCTCGCTTTCTGGAACGATTACATATTTATTCATTGATTATTATTATTATCCTTATTCCTCATTCGTTCTAATTACGTACGAATAATCCAATTTTACATCATCGCTTTACATAGCGATATAATTCGATTTGATTTATGGAACTTACGAAGCAAAAATGATTTCAGATAAGCCAATCGAATCCCTCTTTTTTTTATCAAATCGCAAAATAAAATAAAAATCGTACGAACGTCATCGTAACGATGATGTGATATTCATTGTCGTAGAAGTCGCGGCAAGACGAAGTAAACTGTGCGTAGATGTGAGCCAAAAACGATACAGATATGAGTGTGAAAAAATGAAGTAAAATACGCCGGTGGGAGAATTTGGAAATAAAAAACGAAAAATAAGAACACGAGGATGAAGATGTTAGGTATGTGGCGTATAGAGCAACCTGCCAGGCGTCGCGTTTGCTGGGAGAGTAGCAAATGAGAAAAGTGGGGGTGGAGTATATAAGGGAGGTTGAATTTCAGTTGGCAGTGCGTTATTCCGAACGAAAGGTGTTGGCGGTGAAAATTATTGAATGAAAGGAGAATAGAAAAAAAATATATATACTTATATACGTACGATTGTATCATAAAGTCACTTGGAATTTTTATTGTGAATTTTTATAGTGAAAGTCCAATAAAAAGAGACAGAGAAAAAAAAAATAGAACATAATCATACGGACAATCAATCGCGAATTAAAATCGATGCTAACAGTTAGATGATTGAAAATCGTTGGAATTAGTGATCTGTAGAGTAATATTTCGGCTACACGATGCAGTCGAGTAAAATATTGATAAAAATATGTGAAACATATGTTTTCCAAAGAGTTTCTGTATCCTCGAAATTATTAGGGAATAAGCCCAAATTCGTAACACTTTCAAGATGTATAAGGTAAATATATCATATCATGTATCATATTGAATTATCTGCTTTATCCTAACGTTAAATTGTTCTAACCGTCTCTTGCAAAATTTTTAAATTTCATTTCCATAGTGAACACAGTCACATAAACATACCACGGACGGATATTATATTGAAAATTTCAAATTATCGATGTAAATATTATTGCCGAAGAATCTATTCGAAAATTTTGATTGTAATAGACAGGAAAAAAAAAAAAAATTATTGCCGGCCCAACGTTGGAATTCCACACTCTGTTACCACCTGTAGAGACCTCCTCTACTCAAACGAAACGCACCGTATGAGAATTTCACGAATACAAATGCGCAAATTAATCAGCTCTTTCTCTTTATTTCACTCTCTTCCAACTTCTCTTTCTCTCGCCGCTCTCTTCGATCGATTCTATTCCACGATATCATTATTTATGCAATTTTATTTCGAAGAAGAAACTCGAATAAGTGATGATAAAACAACTACAATGATAGCAATGATAATCAATATCGAACACACGTCTACACATAGATATACCTACATATGTATACAGCTGCCCAAATAAACTACGAAGAAATGGCAGGGGTGACGGGAATATGAGAGAAATTGATAAAAATGAAAAACTTGGATCGGTATTATATAGAGTGAGGATCATATTTCGCAATAGATATCTGGTTATTCATGTACGATGTGATTTGTACACGTATACCAATACCCATGCACGTTTATAATGCTACCTACGTGTAGTACCTAATATGATAGATATAAAATGCTGATTAACGCGCAGAAAAAAACGAACAAGATTGCGAACTATGTACCAATAACTTTCGTTATAATTTATATAGTGTATGAAAAACTTGAAAAAAAAAAAAACAACATATGTCAACTACACCTGTTATAACGTTTATACAATGACCACCATAGCGGTAAATCAGGTTTTTTTCATTAATTAGTCATACCGTAATTATCTCTCTCCACGTTTAATCAAATGTATCCAGTTCAGTAGTTGAAACAATCGTATCGTGCATACGCATGTGACGTACATAAAAAATAATTATGTAAGAATAATGTGTCTTGTTCGGTTTTTGCAGAGCGGTGCATCGTTGCCAAGTATTTAGGTACACGGAAACGTGGGTGTGGATATCAGTAGGGAATGCATGATTTCTTTGTATATACAATACAAAAATACATGGTTATATATATACGTGTGTGTATATATAGCTGTGTATATTTTTATTAAAACATACCAAGTCTCGCAGCGCACGCATAACGCACGCACCTCGCGCGTGGGCAAGATAAACTATTCTATACCTATTATAAGTGTACGAATGCACGCTAGGCTTTATCAACGCCACCTACGCACAGCGAAATTATGTTTGAAAGGTGCGTTCGTTGAAAAAATTCAAAAAATTCACGATCAATAACTCGACCGAAGCGATTAATTGATTGTGATCCAAATAACGTTTGGAGGGAAGTTTTCTAGAAATTCTTAGGGGTAGTCATTCCCGATTTCTCTGGAAATTCGTCCACCGAAGTGACCCCAGAATTTATTTCTCATCTATGAATTACACTCTATTAATTATTATTCATCTTGCTAT
Source organism: Athalia rosae (assembly GCF_917208135.1). NCBI lineage: Eukaryota > Metazoa > Arthropoda > Insecta > Hymenoptera > Athaliidae > Athalia > Athalia rosae. Next base: position 26,734,874 of record NC_064027.1, read on the forward strand.
GATTGCAGCACCACGATGTCGAGAGCAATCCTGAAGGATTCTCCGAATGCCGGAATCGATAAGAGCCTTCTTAAACGGTACATGGACCTTCCTCAACCGGAAGATAAAATCCAAGCGAAATATATTTGGATAGACGGAACCGGAGAAGGTCTTAGAAGCAAGACTCGTACCCTAGATTTCATCCCCAAGGATCCGAAAGGTCAGTATTAAAAACTGGTTTGCAATAACAATCTTGACGAGAAAATAATCTTGTTCGAAGAAATATTGTATATTGAATTTGCAAAATTTGTTTTGCAGAGCTTCCCGTTTGGACGTACGATGGTAGTTCAACATATCAAGCAGAGGGAGGAAACAGTGACATATATTTATACCCAGTAGCAATATACCGAGATCCATTCCGTCGTGGTAACAACCGTTTGATACTATGCGAGACGTACAGACCAGACAAAACTCCGACCGAAAGTAACAAACGTTGCAAGGCAAACGAAGTAATGGAAGCCGTAAAAGATCAAGAGCCATGGTTTGGAATTGAACAAGAGTACACATTCTTGGATTTCGATAACCGACCATTGGGTTGGCCCAAAAATGGTTTCCCAGGTCCCCAAGGTCCTTATTACTGTGGGGTAGGTGCCGACAAAGTGATAGGGCGTGAAATAGTCGAAGCACATTACAGAGCGTGTTTATACGCCGGAGTGAACATAGCTGGTACAAATGCCGAAGTGATGCCATCGCAATGGGAATTCCAAATAGGTCCGTGCGTCGGAATAACGGCAGGTGACGATTTGTGGATAGCGAGATTTATATTGCACCGTATAGCCGAAGAATACGGTATCATAGCGACGTTGGATCCGAAACCAGTTGACGGCACATGGAACGGTGCCGGTGCGCACACTAACTTCTCAACGAAAGCAATGCGTGCAGAAAATGGAATAAGTGAAATTGAAAAGGCAATAGATCGTCTGAGCAAGAAACATCTCAGGCACATTCAGGCCTACGATCCTAGGGGAGGGAAGGATAACGAACGTCGTCTTACAGGAAAATGTGAAACTAGCAGCATTCATGATTTTAGCGCTGGCGTAGCTAACAGAAATGTCAGTATTCGTATTCCAAGAGGAGTCGCAGAAGACAAAAAAGGATACTTGGAAGACAGAAGACCTAGCAGTAATTGTGATCCTTATGCAGTTACCGACGCGCTAGTACGCACTTGCGTTCTAAACGAATAATTGTCAAATTGTTCATCGGTCCTCTTTTAAATTTATTGTTTCTTTTTTTTTTTTTTAATTTTGTTTTCCTTAACATAATTATCATTGTTACGATTATATGATTATATACCATATTTGCATGCAAGGGATATATTATACCATGTTAGATATAAAAATAATAATAATGATATATTTATAGTTTGTGAATCACATTTTTTTTTCAAAGCTGATTTTTTGCCCTCAGTAGCACGTACAAAATAAATGAATGAATAAATAATTAAAACCAACAAAACTGAAACGAAACTCGGAAGGACATGTAAAATGAATTTTTATGTAATAAGAAAATACGCGCCAACGCACCATCGTCATGTTGAATATGAAAAATATATATATATATCTGTGTATATGGATGTAACAATAATAATCTATTTTGTTATGATAGTAAAATAATAATAATAATTATCATCATTTTTTCATCATCACATGTATATTGTATACTTTTCTTCTATTCGTATGAAGAAAAAGTGATCAAACAAACGAAACCCATGAAACACATGAAACAGTAAATTTTATATAACAAATATCAATATGGAATATTGTAGATAAGAATCGCCACATTATTGATTACGACAATTTATTATATAGTTATTATTATTGATTAGTTACGTAAAAATCCTATTATTTAATACGGGGCTGATTATTATTCATAATCCGAAAGTATCAAGAGCGAGAAAGTTAATTAGCCCGCAATTGTTATATCATAAATGTTATTGAAATAAAAAAAAATATATATATACATACATATGTATACAATACAATCATTATTGTCCATATTTTTTATATGTTCCCCACATCACGTTAATGATCCTGTCCAAAATATCAGTAAAAAAAATTTCTAGAATCGTGGGGCGTGATAGGGCACTCATGAATTACTCGTAGTTGTTTGCGATAAGATGAAGAATTTGAATAGCCTGAGAATTACTCAGCGTATTAATTATTGTGATTCTGATCAATGACGATATGTTTGTGTGACGTTATTAGATGCCTGAATGAAATATTTTACGTAAACTTGTTTACTGGATATAGACCTTTCTATGCTGAATAAATAACAAGGTTGTTTTCGTGCAAATGTATTACAGATACAACTACGCAACTATTATCTATAGTCTAATGCTATAACGCATATTATGGTATCATAATACGATGCGCATAATAATTATATTAATGTCATCAAAATATGATCTGTTTACACGTTCTAATTTCACGTTGGAATTCTCGTTTTTTTCATTCTTTTACAATTCAAATTATTATGAATTGAAGAATATCTCTTTGCACACATTGCAAAGGAACGTGAACCTGTGTTGAGTGTTGCCTAAAATAACATTCATGCAATTGCGACGAGGCTTTATTTCGAATGTGGGAACGGTTTATTAGAACGTGTTTAAAATTCGGGGCATCGACTTTCGACGAATAAAATTTCAGGGTGTGGAGAAAATATGTGATTGCGAAAGTTATTATTGTGTTCAGAAAGAACCGAGAAAATATGTTTGCAACATATGTAATGTTATTTTATCATTGATATTAATTATATTTTATAATACCTGCTGGGAGGGGAGGAATCGTGTTTGCTCCTGCTTCCTGAGGACTGTTTTCACGCAGATGGCTTCCGCAATCTATATTTACGAGACACTGGTGAAGACCATTCGAATGTACAAGCGTAGTTTGCGGGAATGATAAATTGTTGTTTACCAGGTCTAGCACAACTGTTGACAACTATTTAATAGAATAGTTTACAAAATTCACGGAATTTCTCGATCGCCGGGTCGTACGTGCGCAGTTGCGATATTTAAATGTTCCTTTTGGATTTGTGATTTGAACATTGAACAGGAATCGAATGATTCCAACTACGTGGTTATTCGGTTTCTTAGTTTATTCCAAAGGTTTATTCTTACGTTTGTTAGTGGTGTGATCAGCGTCTAGGATTACTTGAACACGGCTTTGTAGCAACCTTTAGCAACCGGAAAGGTTCTGAACACTACGGGAATATAGCGAATTCACACTAAATTTGGTCACCGTGTCACGTGATCGGTAACAGCCACTGACGGCCAAGATCATCCCTTCGAATAAGGTTACTCAAACGGTAACCCTGATATTACTGAATAATTTTGAACAACCAAGCGAATAATCAACAAGTCCTTCCAGCTGTCAGTCGTTAATTATTGATAATTTGTTTATCAACATTCCGGCGTGACTCTAACGATGTTTACGAAATCATGTATGAATAACTTCAGTTTAAATGTTAAATAATTAATGTTTTTAATTAAAAATATGAATGAGAATTACAGTGTATTACGTAATGGGTTCGGTGACAAAATAATCTCACATCGTGAATCGAAATTAATTAGTATAGATTATTAACAAATATTTTAGAGGTCCGATAAATTTTAGGCTTTCATAGCTGCTTTAACTTGTGCCTGTTGGAAAGATTGTTGAAGTTTAGCCAGATTCTCTCGGTGTGAATCTTGCTTCTTGTCCAACCTTGCTATCAGATCTTCTGTCCGTTTTCTAAACAAACCAAGTGAAATATTAGCGATTAACTGTCAAATAAGATTATTGGAACAAGCTGCTGGTATATCAGGTGTTTGATAACATGAAATTTGGTTGCATGGAAGTTTAACGACGAAAATTGACTCTGATTGTGAGTTGAGCTGGTTTATGGTCATCACACTGGTACAATACTCACAGTTCGGCGGAGATGTACTCCATTCGTTTGACAACGTTCTGTTTGGCTTCATCCAAGTCTTGCTTGACCAAGACAGGGCCTATCAATTTGAAGACGTCGTTACCGGACTTTAGGAGATCCAGTTCCTGTTTGACAGCTGTATTTTCATTAAGTTGACCATCCAGTTGTTGTCTTTGAGCAAGAGCTTTGTGGAAATCTGTTATGGTAAAATGTTTCATTCAGTTATGAATTCTCATTGAAGGGATGCAGGACAGATAGAGCAATGTATTCTACAAATCAGAATTCACCTAACCATTACCAAAAAAGGATCATCTTACCTTTTTCAACGAGCTTGAATTTTTCGAGTTCTGCTTGAAGCTTCTTTTGGATCTCGTCTGCCATATTTTAAGATAATTTTTAAAGAACACCGACAACTGACAAATTATAGTAAGAATTATTCTTTTATCTACAAGTTACAATGATTCTCACAGATCATGAAATATATTGAACAAAGTTGGGTTAAGACTAACGTGTGACTCCGGGACTGAGGGACGTGGAATTGAAACATTTTATAGAAGAAACAGGATAAAGAAGCAACAGCGGAATTGGGGCATTTCATCGAAATAAAAATAATTATCAATTGTTGCGGTGTTCAATTTTAGTTCAAAATGAATTTAGCTGTATCTAGAATTGGTTTAAAGTTGACAAATGTCTCGACCGTTCGGAATTTTTCACATTGTTTAAAGGGGCGATTATTTATTTTGTCACCCGTCAATAATACAGAAATAATAGTGAGAAAGCAATCTAGAAAGCACAACCATAACCTTCTCATTGACAGCCGAAAACACTGGTTTGTTCCCAAAAAAGAGACCATAGGAGTATACGGATGGTTCTTGTTGGCGAGTAACTATGCTATTTTTCCCTCAGAAATGGTTTAATCACTGATGTTACAGTTCGCCGAGAATAATAGATTTATGGATATTCCCAGAGCTTACCCCTCTTCGCTTTCGGTCTGGGATGCTGGCAGGTTGAACGACGTAAATGGAAGCTGGACTTGATAAGTAAGATCAAGGGGCGATTGAACAATCCACCAGTAGATCTGCCATCGGAGTAAGAGGACTGGGAAATCTTCATATTGTCCATACCTAATTTTACTCCAATCTTTAATAAATCAACTATTTTAGCCTCGAAGATTTACAGGAAATGGAATATCAACCAATTAAAGTGAAAGGCCGATTTATACACGACAAGGAATTCATCATAGGTCCAAGAAGCTTATTAAAAGATGGAGAGGCAGCTAGTGCTGGCGGTGGTATATTTGCAATAGGCGACGTTCAAGCAGGTTATATAGCTGTTACTCCGTTCAAATTAGAAGGCAGGCCGTAAGTTTCTAACATTTCATGATTTAATTCGACAAAAAATGTCTGTTATATTTTACTCAATATTCTAAATCTTAAAATCTAATACTTGCAGTGAAACTATTCTGATAAACAGAGGTTGGGTACCAATGAAGAAACGATTTCCTGAAAAAAGACCAAATGACATAGTTGACGGTGTGGTAGAAATTGTTGGCATTGTTCGTTTAAATGAACCCAGGCCACAATTTTCACCAAAAAACAATCCAATGAGTGGGGGCTGGCACTACAGGTGATATTCAGCACTTGCAGATCAATATATCAAATAAGACGTTTTGCATAAATTCACTACAAATATGTTCGTATTCTAGAGATTTGAACGCAATGGCTGACTGGGCGAAAACCGAACCTGTTTACCTAGACCTCATAACTGACTTGAAGACGGAAGATGGACCAATTCCTGGTCAAACACGTGTGACGATGAGAAATGAACACTTGAGTTACATGTTAACATGGTTTTCATTATCGTCCATAACTGGTTGGATGTGGTACAGAATGTTTATACGCAAATTACCTCTGCTCTAATATATTTAGTTGTAAGCATTGTGTGCATCTTATAATATTGTAATGTTGATGTGAACTAATAAATTGAGAAGGGAAGCACTGAGACTTCTTTTTTTTTTGTTCTTCAAATTCTCGAAATCTATGATTTATGATAATACAAGGATCTCACACAGAAAAAACTGAGTAGACTTGATGAAAAAGTACAGTTTTATTTATTCAAGTTCTTAGTTCCTTATTAATAATACGCATTCTGGAATGTTTTTGCTTTCAACCTTTATTGTTTACTTTTTTCAAAGTTAAAAATGATCTGCGTGGGAACTTAGAGGAAAGTAGAATTTTAACTCTTTAATCATTAACAATTATAACTAGAATTATAACATTTTGCCATTGTTTTTGCTCAAAAATAGATTCCAGATGACATTAAAATATTTGATAAAAATATAGCTTTTAGTGTATAGAGCTAAGATTAATTGTTACGAATTTTACATGTGGAATATTTTTGTCACGAATAAATGTCATCATACGCTTTAGAGCATATTTTAATTGAATTATTAATTATACATATTCTACAAATTAATTTGTAAGAGTTTCTATTACATCTATGGTGTATACAACGTATAGGTACGTATACAAGCCTTTTTTCTAGCCACAACGATTTTATTTCCCCCCTCGTTTTAGTTTGTCTTAGAAATAAAAAGACGGAATTTATGCTTTATATGAAACTGTCCAATGTATAAATTGAAATGACGATCAGATTGTTTTGTATACTTTCCAGTTATTAGAATCAATCTTTCATTACAACAGTAGAGTATTTTTGATGAAAGAAACGTACAAAATAATAATAATAATAATAATAATAATAATAATAATAATAATAATGATGATGATGATGATAATAATCTCTGTTAGCGCACGGTATCATCATAAGTATTTTCATCACAAACAATGCAAAAAACGCAGATCATGAATTTTCTTAACAATAATATTAACGTTAACTATTAGTTTCATGGCCTTCGGTTCAATTAATTCCTGTATTAGATACCAGTGCATATTCATGAGCACCATTATTGGTATTGATTGTATAATTTCTTAACTACTACTTTGTCAGATCAGCAAATATATGAGGAAAAAAAAAGTTAAAGATTTCAACAAATTGAGTATTATACTCAATAATTTCTTAGTATTTTTTCCTAGGTATATTGAAAGTTAATGGTATTCATCGCGACGTTTATACAAATTAATACATTACAACAGAGATACTCTGGGTAATATTTTGCTTTTCAATTAAAGATCTGTTAGCTCATCTAGGAGGCTCATGATTTCATTTTTAAATTTTTTTTTTTGGCACGATTCTATCGGTAATTGGTTAGTATTCAACGTAAATTATGATAATTATTTTATAACATCATTTGAATTTTTTTTTTCAAATGCTCAATCATTGTTCGTAAAATACTTATTCCTTATAATCAACATACAATGGCAATAATTTAACTGAAATTTTACACTTACCGACGATGTTTCAATGACTTTTCGCTGGTCCAGAAGCCCGTTGATCTTCCATGCGACCAGCTTGAAGCCTTTGAATAAGCGCAAATAGATCTTCTTCCGGGACGGTAGTAGCTGGTTGAGCATTAACATTTCTTCTTTGGTTTTGTTCCTCCTCTGCATCATGTAACGTCGATACTGCAGGCAACGGGCTGCGCTGATCCTCTAATCGAGAACCTTGACAGCGCACAAGCATTTCAATGAAAGAATCATCGGCTTCCTGTGGCGCTTGAGGGGATGGTCTGTTCGCTGACTGGCTATTTCTGTTGGTATTTAATCCTGGCAAGCATGGCAACGTCACACGTTGCTCATCCATTCGCTTACTTTGCATTCCAGCTATTAGCTCTAACAGATCTTCTCCATCTTTCTCTCTTTCTGGCGTGGCCACTCGTGGCCTGGGCCTTGGCTTTTGCTTTGAATTTAACACACAACGCTGATCATCCATTCTTCCAGATTGGAATCGAGATAAAAGTTCAAAAAATGATTCTTCTTCTTCTTCCTGCGAAGGTTGAGGTGCGATACCAGCCCTTGCTGGAAGTGGTTCACCCATGTCTCTTTGCTTTCCATCAGGTGTTAGCTGAAATTGGATTCCAGAATTTAATTTCTGAACTGAAAATCTAGGCGCTTTCATATGAGGATGAGTTTAGCTCAAAAATCTGGTGCAGATAGAAAATATTACCGTTTCCATGGTCCTTGTAAATAACTATGCATGAAAATACCCAATAGTGGTTATACGTTCGATGACTTTTCAAAAACAGGCGACAAAGTTTATGTGCTTACCTTAATGAGATCCAAATTGTCCATGCTCTGTCTTCTTAATCTATATCTACCCGGTGAAGAAGCTGCTATAGCTGACGCTCTAGTGGTTGGAATTAATCTCATGCCATTGCCACTTTCAGTTTCTTCATTGCCCTTTTCTAGGCCAAGAATTTTCTTCAGATCAGTCACATTCATTTGAGCTGTGGCTTGGCCCATGGCATCATTCAGTTCCTTCGAAATGTTCAAATGTAGACTGGCAAAATGGAGAGCTTTTTCGTGATTACCCATCGCTGAATAAGCATTTCCTAATGACCAGCAAGCTCGACCTTCACCAACTCGATCTGACAATTGTTGAGCTATCAAGAGATGACGGAGATGATATTCCACAGCAGTTCGGTAATCACGTAACAGCGTGTAGGTGTTACCAAGGGAATAGCATGCCTGCGCTTCTACTGCTCGATCTTTCAATTCTTGTGCAAGTTCTAATGTGCGCCTATAATGAACGATTGATTCAACAATAACAGTATCCGTCTTTCTGGAAGCTTTATAATTTTGCAGGCAACTTACTCATAATGTTGTGCAGCTTTTTCGAATTCTCCAAGGAATATGTGCGAATTTCCTAAATTACTGTTCGCTCTTCGCTCTGCAGGTTTGTCACCAAATTCTTTAGCAATTTTTAATCTTTCGTTATGATAGTGAATTGCTTGTAAAAAATCCCCCAGTAAATAAAATGTGTTGCCTAAATTTCCACATGCTCTGCCTTGCGCAGCTGTGTCGGCAAGTTCTCTCATCAGTTTTAAATTTTCTCTAAAACATTGATTAATCTCTCAACTGATTTTTACAAGTGTTGTTTGCGAATTTGTAGATGAAACAATTAAAAAAACATACTCGTAATAATGAACAGCTTCTTGCAGACATTGTCGCACATCTTCAGGAAATTCCCCTGGATCTTGCTGTCCTACTCTGCCAATTTGTTTACCTTTGGCATGGTAAACGTTTCCTAAGTTATAGAGAGCTCGACCTTCGCTTAGCTGATGGGATTGGAACAAAATGAGATTTAATATAAATGTAAGTGAGGTAATAACGTTTGAATAACTAGGCAATCAACCGTGCATACTTTGTCGCCAAGTTCTCTGGAGATTTCTAAATGTCGTTTACAGCAGATCGTTGCTTCGTCAAATTTCCCCATAACTTTAAGAGTATTTCCTAAATTCCCACTTGATTTAGCTTCACCCAATTTATCCCCCATTGTTCTGGCAAGGGTTAAATCATGGTTGTGGTATTGCATGGCTTTTACATAATCACCGAGATAAAAATAAGCGTTTCCCAGCTGACTGTATATCGCGCTTAGTGTTCTTAAGTCATCTGTTCCTGCCTGGATAGCAGCTTGAAAAAATGCAACTCCGGCACGGCAATCACCTGCTTTGCAGAGGCGCTCTCCTTCGAGCGCCAACTCCAGACACATATTGCTATCACCTCCTCCATTCTGATAAGAAAGTGAAGAATAATTTTGCTTAGTGAACATTAATAACAATTTTGTTTATTCACAAGAAGTTTCTCTGTATTTATTCCATTTACAGCTGTTTGGTGAGAGGAAATGCAAAATGCGTAGTAAAGGAGTAATGAATGACTCTTAGTAATTTCCTCTGCATGACTCAGTGCAGACTAATTTAAATGCTATTCGTAAGTTCTGCAATAACGTAGAAAATTGTGATCAATGTGTGAGAAAGTAAAATGTAAAGAACTTACTTGGCCGTCTGTAGTCAGATTTTCAGCGCTTGCACTGTGCGACATTTTTGTAAATCGATCTTAACACGAACGGTTTTCCTTATTCAACAAAACGCAACACTTTTTACAATGATATATATTGTTGTTCAAGTTGGACGTATGTATTTGACAGAAGCCAAGCTTCATGTGTACGAGGCACACCCCTTTGAAAATTTGTTATCAAGTTTTAGAAACGTCAAACTTATACCGTGTAACATTTTTATATCAACAGTCACTCTCAGATTCTACTACTTTCTGTTGATAATAATAGAATCGGGTATTTACAACAAATTTTTTACAATTATAAAACGCGGCTCCTAACCACACAGGAAACCGACACAACTCTGGCCATTGGCGTTCATGGTTCAGGCGTTACTATCCAGCTTCCCTCTCTAGTTTCTAGTGTGGATTTTCATAAATAGACGGCACTAAATGCGATTCTGGAGTTCGTTCTATTTTATCCATTGATGACTACTGCACACACCACTACGGACCAGAAGAGACATTTATGAAAAATCTTTAGCGATTTTTAATTATGAAATGCAAAATTACAAGTTGGTTTCAGAGCAGCATGAAATCAGCAGGTTCGTCTTGAAAATCAAGTATTAGTTCTCGATTTATTGAATTTAGTAAAAAAGATGGCCGGTTCATACCACACTGGTGAATTTTGATTTCTTGACTTGTTATTGTAAAAAACTGTTTGTTTTTATCGTTAACCAATTGAACGCGATCTTTAAATTGTTTGTATTGTTACCTGCTACAATAATGGCTTCTACTGAGCACAAAGACTTGGCAGCATTCATAAAGGGTATTCATAGTAATTTGAGGAGGGAATCACAAATTTATGGCCCCGAAGAAGCTTGGAAGAGACATCTTGCTGAAAGCGATACGTTGCAGGTTAGCCTGTGTAGCCAGGCAATCTAATTTATTATCATACTAATGTTTGTCATTGAATTTATTTATGTATTACAGAAGTATGCCGAATCTATGCACAAGTTGGCTACGAAACACTGGGCAGAAAATGTAGCTGATCCGACAAAGAACACAAAGTGTAGAATAGACTGGGTCAAGTCTCAGTGTCTGGAATATTTTTTTAAAGGTGGGACCGAAGTATATTGGGATAGAGAAATTAATATCAAACATAAGATAGCTACAAATCAAAGCGTCGATGGAATATTAACATATCAAGAACATTCTGATTCTGAAATAATTAATCATGAACAGGCACCTTCAGATAAAACTGGACAGCCAATATCAGGGAGCAAATTGATTTGTTCAGATCATGAATCTACAGAGGATAAAGAATCAGATATACGAAAGGAAAGTCATGATGGTAACTCGTCAGCAACTAGCTGTTGCTCTAAAAAATTTAAAACATCGAGAAATACAAAGTTTGTCCAAAGTAATGATGGAGATATGTTGGATCTGATCAAATCATTAGATATAGAAACATCTAAAGTTAAGTTATTGGATGTCGGTAGCTGTTACAATCCTTTTGGGCATGTTAAATATTTTGAGGTGACAGCAATTGATTTAGCACCATCTTGTGAAGAGGTTTTACAATGCGACTTTTTGAGTCTGCAAGTAGGGTCAAATGATGTATTTTCTGAAAATAGAAAACAAGTCGTTCAACTGACTACTAATTCTTTTGATACAATCGTATTTTGCTTGTTGTTAGAGTATTTGCCATCTCCAGAGCAGAGATATGCCTGCTGTAAAAAGGCATATAACTTGTTGAAAAACGGCGGACTATTGTTGATTATTACTCCCGATTCAAAGCACGTTGGAGCTAACGCAAGGTTCATGAAATCTTGGCGTCACGTCATGTCGAATCTCGGCTTTATGCGAATAAAATATGAGAAGTTGCCACACGCTCATTGTTTGGCTTTCAGAAAATGTTTTTACAAGGAAGTTGCCACTAGGTGGGCCAGATTACAAAAATTTACGAAAGACGACGAACTGTTTCGTTCTGAAACCAAAATATTCATACCCCAGGATTTCACGGCAGGGATTAGGGATGATAATATCGATGCTCTTTCTGACGATAAAATTACCGGTGTTGATGTCTACAATGAGTTGCCTTATACGTGATGATCCAATGATATTATCAATAAATAAACTTTCTCATGTAAGGAAGAACCAATTATTTTTAGAGATTCATTCATTTCAATCGTAATGACCTTTATCTAATCGGTATTTTAATTGCATTTACATTTTGAACGAACGCGCTCTTTCAAATCGTTAATCGACATTACCTAATCGAGTGCCTCGGCAATAAAGAATCGATGGACAAAAAGAGACTCGGCTTGTAGAGTCAAATACGTACTGGTTACATTTATTGATTATATGAGCTGTTCAGGTAGTTGAAGATTAAATGATAATTAGCAATAAAAAACCCTCATATTTTAATAATATGCTTGTATGGGATCATTATGCATTCAACTTATGCTTGCGTTACGTTTAATTTGACTGACGTATCACCCCAAGCAACTTCCGTATTTCTTTTCTTCCGTTTCTCTGTAGTTGACTGCAAACGGTGAGTAGTTGTACGCTTTATTTATTTGCGAAGCTTTTTCCCAGAGGGTTTTATTCATCTCAAGTACTCAAAATCCTCATTGAATCGGATTGCCAGTATTCAGTGGGCAATTACTCGTTCATAATTTTAAGTGAAACAATAAAGTTTGAACCACGTGTATTGGAGGAAGTAGTGACAACTCGCCATTAATTATCCTGTAGCTTTTTAAATATTGCCTACACATTTCTGACACAGTTTTAATTTCCAGGCCATCAAAATGTCGTCCCATTTGAATTGGATGATCATTCGCAATAATAATGCGTTTCTCTTGAAGAAACGTAACATCAGCAAGCCTTTCTCCACGGTGAGTTCTAACCCTATTCATCAATCAAATAAATATGGACCCTGGATTAGTAAAGACACTATTCTGTATCGGTGAATAAATATTATTTGTAGGAGCCAAACAACCTCACAAATTTGAGTAGCTACCGTTATTCCGGTCTTGTACACCGAAAGAGTGTTGGCATTGTTGATACTCCAGACAAAAAGGGTTTCACTGTTGTTTACAAGAAAGCGAAGTCTGGCAACAAGCCTGCTAAGGCTACGGTCAGGCGTACCATGAAGTCTGGTGCACGTCGGTCGCTGTACAAACTGCGTACACTTCTCTCAGCTAACAAATACAGAGTCGACCTTACAAAGGTTAGTTATATTGTTGAGTATTCATTGTAGGAGAAGAAAACCTATGGTATACATTGAAAAATTCATGATGACATCCTTAGCCACCAAGATCTATGAATGCCATGATTATTGCTATTTGCTATCTGAGATATATTTAATATATCTGTCCACCCTATTTTTCAAAGTTGGAGTTTTTAATCAAAAAAGCATGTCTCATTGGAATTTGTAGGCTGCTCTGCGACGTGCTTCTGCTGTACTTCGTTCTCAGAAGCCTTTGCCTGCTAAGAAGACACGTGCTCCCAAAAAGGCCGAATAAGCTGTACAAATCAATAAAAAATTTTAAATAATACTGTAACTATTCATTTTTCAACTAGAGCTTTGTTTCATTTTATAAATATGTCTGTTATTTAACAGTTAGTCCTAATGAAGAATCTAGGTGAGTTAATCATATCATGTAATATCAAATTTTAGATAAAGACTGAATATTTCACACTTTTTTGTATTTTTCAGAGTTGCTACTGGATCCTGACCAAGTATTGGGTCCCTGATATCGAGGTGAGTTAACCGATGCATGAGGATAATGCTTACTTCATGACTTCTTGATTTAATTTCGAATAAAATCATGAAATTCTTGCAACTAAAATCCCAAAATTTTAAATACTATGATCATTCTATTTGCATATTTATTTTCTATTTACTTTTCATGCAAAATGCAGATTGTTGTTGACAACACTAGTAACATTATATTTTTCAATTGTAGAACACATCCCTGATGAACTTAGAGATTTGAATTAAAGCTGCAATATATTTAATTAAAGTATTCCAAAGTAAAACCAACTAAAGTTTTCATGTATGACTGAAAAAGATTGAATGATGACACTCATATTACTACCAACCAAGATCTCTGAATGCCATGATCGTTCTATTTGCTATCTGACTTTTTTCAACACCATACATAGTAGTGATTCCCAGATTTAATCGCAACGTGTAAAACACTGTTTTCTAAATTACAGAGTACACATCTTATGAACTTGGCAATTGGAATCTGAGCACTAACAAGGGTGAGTTATTTTTTTGATAAATCAAAGTTGAAACTTAGATAAAATAGACGTTTGAATATACAATATTTCTCGATTATCAAAGTTTTGATGCAATTACTGCTATGGATTAAATGATGACACTCATATTACTACCAACCAAGATCTCTGAATGCCATGATCGTTCTATTTGCTATCTGATGTTCATGATGCTATGTGCCACTAGGGTTGTAGGTAACAACGCATACACAACCACGTATTTTTTGATTGCAGAATATATCCTCCCTGAAATTGGCGGTCTTATTCAATGCAGCAATTACGGTAAGTTTTTTCTGTGTCATAGTCAAATTGGAATCGAATATTTACTGGAAAGTACTTATTCAATTTTCGAATACTTTGAATATAACATCCACCAATAAATGATGACTAATATTACTACCAATCAAGATCTCTGAATGCCATGATCGTTCTATTTGCTATCTGATATTCATGATGCTATTTGCCACTAGGGTTGTAGGTAACAACGCATACACAACCACGTATTTTTTGATTGCAGAATATATCCTCCCTGAAATTGGCGGTCTTATTCAATGCAGCAATTACGGTAAGTTTTTTCTGTGTCATAGTCAAATTTGAATCGAATATTTACTGAAATACTTATTCAATTTTCGAATACTTTGAATATAACATCCACCATTAAATGATGACTAATATTACTACCAATCAAGATCTCTGAATGCCATGATCGTTCTATTTGCTATCTGAATTAACTTTTACAAGAAAGCATTCGAAACTCAATCTGCAAACTTATTAAACTCATTGTTTTATTTAATTACAGATTGTGGACCAATCGCTCCTGATTAAAGGTGGCAGCTGTGGATGTGAGATGGCTATTGATGAAGTGAATATTGAAAATTTGTGCAATCAACAAAAGCCTATTGTGATTGCTTGATAATTTTTCAATAATAATATCTCAAACTCGAAGAAAAATAATTAATAATTTAAATAATTTGTCGAATTATGTTTCTCATATTACCTACGTAATCATTGAATAAAGTTGAATACCATTTTGAAATATCTTTTATTTTTTGCTATTCAGCAGAATTCATCACTTCCAAATCCTAACAATATTGAATTAATTTTGAAGGTGAATGTTTAGCGTTGAAAATTTTGATCTACCGACTTATCTACAAGATCAAACCTGCAAAGGAGATTCATATGAGTTGACATTTCGTTGAGACCTCAGATTTGGAGAAATAAATCTCGCTGACCTTGATCCAGATATTTTATTTTGCCGTATTATCTTTCAAAATTTATCATTAGAAGGTTCTCTCCAAAACTCGTAATACTTTGAATATATGCAACAAAAATAATAAACCGCAATATTCTAATTTAAAACACTCGTACTAGACGATAATTCATTATAAAACCTTCCAATAGCAGTGGAGTCAAACTCCTTTTCCAGGGATATGTAGTTATAATTTAAAACACTATTACTAGATATTGATTCATCATAGAAACTTGCAGTCTTTAAAAACCTTCTAGTAGGAGTGGAGTAAAGACCCATTTCAAAGTATAGGTCGTGATATGTATATTGATGAAAAGAAAAATTGACTACCGCATTTATAAAAGTCAATCTTTTGAACTCTGTGTACGAACATTTTATTTATCCTTCGGTTGCACGGGGTGCGTTTTCAATGAAAATTCCTCAAAAGAGAAGGTTATTCAGTAATGGTGATGAAAAGACTCGACCTATATAGCATTTTATATCCATCAACAGTATTCGCATGAAATATTTCGAACATGATCATGATACATAATCCTGTATGTACAGTGGTGAGAATTATTAGCGAAGATAATTAGAAATACATGATCACATGCTACATCGGGGTATATCCTCCGGCGAATGTAGGAAAAAAAGTTCTGCACGTCATTGCCGAATTCAAAGCTTACAAAAAATGGCGGAGCAAAAAAATCCGATTTATATATCTTTTAGCAATAATTAGGATAATAAGTAATTCTGCGGCTTGTTATATAACGCGAATAAAACAAAAAAATGATCACAAAAGTGATATCGAAAAATGAAAAATTGAATATCCTGTGGAGATCAATAAACGATGATATAATTCTGTTCCTACAAATAACTACTAAATATTTTTTTTTCATCCCAAGTTTTTTGTAGTTATTTCAGTATAATTCAGGTTTACCTAGTTGTAACGCTGTTACTGCATATCACATACTATAACGTCTACTTTTAAACTGGTTTCTATACAGAAAAAAAACTTTACTGTAACATTATCATACGTATACACGGGTATACATAAGTATAAGCAGACATATGTTACATTAGGCTTATAAGCTGCAGCAGCATCTGCAAGATTTCTCTCATGAATATTACAAGGAACATGAACGTGATAAAATATCCGTATATCCAGTATATTTAACAAATGCCAATTGATGTACATGTATTAGAACTTGCGAGCAAGTTACACATTCAGTTAGTAAAAGAACCTGAGGAACAAAAGAAGGACCATTTGCTGCCATATCTGATTTCAGCAATTGTGCGGAATGTATATGTATATTTCGATGATTTTGAATAGAAATAATTCATGTATTCTAACGAGTCACGATAATGTTGTTCGTCATAGAATAATCACGTTCAGTATGATCTTTTCGTGTGCGTATACCTTGAGCCTTCAGCTCTTTCAAACTGATTTACCTCTTCCTCGACTGAACTCTTTCCTTGAACGCATAAAATATAATTTACCCGTATGAATATTCGTGTCCTGAATCTTTGATCATAAGGAAAAAGGCGATAAATAATCCCACGAGTCACTCAAGCGATTACAAAGGACATATTATAACTTACATTGAATGTGTTTGTACCGTGTTTTCGTGAGTCTAACATCCGGAATATCATATAATAACACAACTGGTATATTACTCTGTGCAGGAATTGTTAATTATTGGTTTCAACTTCGCATAACAATTGTATACATAGTCATAACGCTTGTACGGCGTTTTTCTTTCACTTTATTTTTCTTCCCTCTTTTTTTCTTTGGTTTTTTTTTTATAGAAATACTTCAGATCATCAACACTGATCTAGGTGTATATAATTATGTGTACAATATATTAGTCATTGAACTAGACGCACGAATGATTGGAAAAAAAAAAGAATAAAAAGAGTTGTGTTCAGCTTGACGTAATCATTAATATGCCCGATAATCAAAACAGTTTATTACGGAGGATTTTAAGAAACTATTGCATATTTAATTGCTTGGTATATCCACGTTTACGCATTATATATATACCCTTTTTCTTTTTTCATTTTACGAGGTATTGCTGATATAAGTAATGGAAATTCGAGAAACTGATGTGGCGTACGTCATTTCTTCCGCTTCATAATATTTAAAAATTTTTTTGGTTGCAATTATCACATGGAGATCGTGTTACTTACATTTAATCCATTTTGCCGAAACACGTCATAGATCCTCGAGGGGGAATTAATGATAATTGATCTTAGAATTGTTTGTGAAGATTATTGTAATACAAATATCTGTACAAAATATGAGTCAAGGTTGGGTCGAAGTTGGCCGAGATTAATTACAATACATAAATATGCCATAAATTATACGTTGTACAAGATTTTAGATCGCGAACTTTTTTTTCAGTTTCATATAAAAGTTGCTGATTTTCAATTATTACCACTTGCCATTTCCGAAAATATACGCACTTAACTATATGTATATGCGGAAAATACTATGATAATTTTTTGTTTTCGATGTGTTCAGTGAATTGTTTGAACAAATTAGAGCGTGATATTTGGACAACTTTGAAAATAATTGTATTGATGGGAAATTGATTTATTTGATTACCCAAATCATGAGCTGTTTTCATATAGAATTCAGTTCACCTTTCTTGTTTTAATTAATTATGCTAATTGTTCGCGGAAGTTCTGTGATTTAATATTCGTTCGATATTATCGTTTGAACTTATGCATACATATCAATCAATCAATCAATAGACCAAGCAATCGATTCATCCGGTTAATTAGTATATTACAAAATGAAAACAAAATTACTCAACTACATATATACACGCCTATTTTGCATAATATAACATCGGACGAGTCATGGGGATACCAGGTAAATTTTATTATCTCATCAATATGCTAAAAGCAAGTGTAAACACGGCGTGTGTAGTTGATACAGGTAAACGTACTATAGATCTGTAAGTGTTAGTTAAACAAATGAGAAATGGGCGAGAGTTCAGGGAATTCGGACCCTCCATTTTTTAAAACACAAACCGAGCGCGGGTATAAAATCTCTGACTTGACGCAGTCCCAGCATCAGTAGTCCGTCAAAACCGGACAGTATCGCTTCTGAGATTTATAATAAAGAAAACTCACGAAAATGAAGGTGAACTACTACTTGAATTGTACCAATACAGTCGATTTGCTAAATTTATCGCCATTATTGAATCCAAAGTTCTTCGGGATTAGGAATTCGTGATTCACTTTTTGAAAGATCACGTTTTCATTGCAGTATAATTCTGTTGGATGACTGGCAACGTTTTATTGTCATTTTTACAAAAGATCTTGCGAACGATTCGTACCAATATTGTTTTTTAATTATCTCCTAATTCCTCCGAGTGAATTTTCATATTCGAGTCAATGATAAGAAGAGTTTCAAACGTATTCGGAAATATAATCTGTCTTTGAATTTGATCATTCAACAGATTTTCTGCTTCGTTCTCCTAATCGCTTGCATCGTGGCTACCGTCACAGGGGGAAGGTACACCAACAAATACGACAATGTTGACTTGGATGTGGTTTTGAAGAGCGACCGACTTCTCCTTAATTACGTCAACTGCCTTCTGGATAAGGGTAACTGCACACCCGATGGAAAGGAGTTGAAAGGTAAGTGCAGAAGTGAATGAAGAAAAAAAATTAACAGAAAAATGCAATAGTTTTAATTGCGCAACTTGAAAGAACGTTCTATTTATTTGATTTTTCTCGAAATTCCAGTCGCACTCCCTGACGCTCTGGCAACCGACTGTCGCGATTGTAGCGATAAACATAAAGCCGGATCGGAGAAGGTGATCCGGTTCTTGGTTAATAAGGTAAGTTTATTATCATATTCCAAATGTATCAATTTTATCATTCACAACACGTACGAAAAATTCTAGATTTTTCTGTCAATTATCGCTCTCAACTTTTTTCTCTGTCCTAAAAGTATGTATGTACTTTCGATTCTTAGGGCCATGAGTTTTTCTAAAATACGCCTAATCATTCATTTGAATTTTTACAAATTTATTGATTTGTTTAATTACATTTCTTTCCTCTCCACAGCGTCCCGATCTTTGGTCTAAATTGGCCGAGAAATACGACCCTAACAATCAGTACAGATCGAAATTCGAGGATGTAGCGAAAAAGGCTGGAATCAAAATTTGAATTGATCATCGCGTGCATTATAAGTGAATTAATTCAGCACATTTCTATTTAATATGTGAAATATTTTAAATTGTGTACAAAAATTGTTAAATACATTTATATAGTATGTATATGTATAGATTTCTCATATGATGTGATTATGTGATTTTTTTTTTATGTATAATAACAAATAAATTATTTTACTGAAATTTTCCATTATAGACATTTCTTTTTTATTGCAGTTTAATTTGACTGATGGAACGTATGTGTACATATTTTTTCTAGGGCTGCAAATTTACGTAATTTTGAAACCGTGCATAATACTTGTTCACTTTTGCTTATCGCGCTCATTGCGAATGTTCACTTTTACGCCATGAACCCATATAACGGAGAAATAAAGAAGGAAGGATAAATAAATCGATAAAAATAGTTACCACGCTGGATTATTGTAAAAATAAGGTTCCGGTTCTTTTTTTTTTCCAATCGAATACGAGTTTCTTGTGCTCGAAACGGCGAATTGGAAATTGAAGGAATTATCAGACGATGAATCGTCAATATTTTCTTCAACTCATATGCAAGTCCGTCGTGCTTGCTTATGTATTTTTAGATCATATACGTGCATACATATTCAGAAACGTGTTATTACATAACGGTCTGAAAAAACGAGAATCTCGCTTCTTATTCATAAGCATGGAATATCGTACGTACCCAGTCAAGAAGGAGAAACCGAAGACGAAAAAAAACCAACTTCCAGGCAAAAAATTTTGCTTCCACATGGAGAGTGAAAGTGGTTGTATTATAAACAGAATACGATTCGCATGGAATTATCAAGATAATATTCATCTCCAATGGGGTCAATGAATATTACTTACTTTTCATTTCATTTAAAGGAATTTATTCGAAATTTTTAAAAAACTGGTGAGAATCTTGTGCGTATCATAAACTCGTTGAAAATTTTGTCACGAGTTTACGGAGTTCATTATACTTTTGGTACTTGGATAAAATATGAGCATTGGCTGAAGGTTGATCAGATATTTCATGAGAATCATCTACATGTGGTATTTGATTTTTTTCTAATTTTTTTTGTCCAGAGAGGGAAGTGGATGATCTTGAAAAAAAATGAACAAACAAGAAGTTCAGTAGAAGGCAGCGGATCTTATGCGTGCAATGTGAGTTCCGTTCTATTTGGTAGAGATTTTTTTATTTTCTTCTCTTTTTTTTTTGCTACTATTTAATTTTACGCTGAGGTTAAAAATGCCTCAAAAATGCTCATTTTGAAGAACTTGTAAATTTCATTTTATAATGTCAGACACTCGGTCGAACTGAATTGCTTGGTCTTGTAAGAATGAAGTAAGCATGACAGTAGAGTTACCTTGAGGTGATAAATGATCATCGGTCGTTAAAACAGTGAGATCCTCTTTTTTTTTTTGATTTTATTACTTTGAAATACCGAAAGATTTTGAAAATTGATTTCGATGCAACCGTGGAATTAGCCAATTTCATACTTTCAATTCAAGTTTATTTTTAAAAGTGTGTAGAGTAATTCATATCCCAGAGCTCGATGATTTTTTTTGTTCATTTTTATTACATTGAACCACTGACCCTCGAACCAACAAGTGAGTGCAATTGCAGGTTGCACATTGAAAAAGAAATGAATAATAACCAGAAGTATCTTTCGAATGGTTGATATTGTCCCTACAAGGATGTGATGCGCTTGTTTGTCAAAAATGAAACTCGTATCGCCTACTGCCAGGCGCAGCGTACTCTGAACCATCCAAAAATGAATCCAGCTAATCACGTTTACACAAATCATCAATATTTTTGGATGTATAATATTTAAGCATCAAAATGGTATTTGTACATTGGTCGTAAATCAAAATCTTCTAGTAATTCAATTCAATGAAACGCCAAACTTGGAAAATGGGAAAAATGAAATACTGGTAATTAATTATTCTTCGAAGAATATACGTGTGTCTATGTTCATACAGATAATATGTAAGTAGCATAGTTGTTGACACGTTAATTTACTGGTGTTATTACTTTACGTTATGTACGACATTCCTGGATCCACATCTTAAACCTCAAGGGGTACGAAACGGCTCACTGCACACGCGACACTCTAATTTTCCAAGATGGTAGCTCATAATTGTGATAACACTTCGCTTCGTTGCGCTGGGAAGGAAGTTTAAGGGCTTCCTTGTAGAATAATAATGATTACAACGCGACAGGAACGATGATGATGACAGTAACATTAATAATAACTAAACAAATACTGCCAACGATAATATCTGTAAGGATATTTCGGTAGGCTCACCTGCAGGGGTATTCTTGTGCATGGATTTCGAGGCTCAGAATCGACTGCGGCTATTCTAAGTCAGATCATTGTTAGCTTGGCGGTGGCCAATCCGCAGGTGTGTACGTGCACACATGTGTGCAGGGCGTGTGATAATTATGCATTATTCGGGTAAGCAATCAACGCTATTCATGACCCTCTCCGACCCCCTTGAACAGAACATCATAATGCGGCGCCGGTGATACCTTCATCTCGACAGTACTGCGTTACCTATGAATAGGTGTGTGCGCGTGTGTGTTCTAATCTATTTTAAGTCTTTCTAATGAAATAGAATTCCAAATTAGTTTTCTGAGTAGCGAAAATCGTGACAACTATTTCAAAATCCGATAACAAATGGCGAGGGAATATAATTGGTAGCGTTGACGTGGAATGCCTCATACATACGTATGCACGTACTGTGTGTTATATCCAGATATAGCCATAGCTATCTCTGAAAGCCAACGTCAGGAAGCGGTTGGTGCCATTGACGGTACTGCTTATTGTTAACTGTGATTGACGATTATCAGAAAGCAATTTGTGGAGACGATTCGCGATAGCGTTCGGGTGATAATCATTTAGGATTCGTTCCAAAATTCAATACCGGTAGAACGTGATGGGTGAATTTTTGAAGCGCAGTGGCTGTCGCGAATCTGTTATATATGTATAACAGACGTGAGATATTTTTCCGAACCCGGTTTATCCATTCCTTTATTCAATCGTAATTTTCAACATCGTTTGAAAAAAATAACATCTTAAAAGAATGTAAGCATATAACACTATCGAAGAGAGTGGATGAAATTTTTCACTTTTTCTCTATCTTTCGACCAGTGACGAAACATTTTCCGAAATTCATTCGTGACTTTCAAAGCAGGGCGGAAAGTTCTTCGCGACGACGGTGAATCTATAAGTTAGTCCGTTTACGTACGTTCGTGGATAAAAATTGTAAAACCTCCCGCATTTACACGGACGTGGACCACATTTGTCGAATGTTAGGATACACCTTAGCGTTCCTGTTGGTCCCATTCGGGTTTCGCACGTACACACCTAACATCTTGGTTTCTGTTTTTCCGCGCTCTCCGGGCGACTGACTATAAATCCGGATAGTGTTCCTACTCCGCAACCTTTGGGATACGACGAGGTATACGATGCGGGGTTGGTAGATGTTGAGGACGACGTGTGCCCGGCTGAGTTTTCCAGGGATTCCTCGTTGTACTTCGGTGGTTTGGGCACAGGGCGGCTGGGGGATGTGAATTCACATCGATTACCTTCTCCCGTACTCCGTAAAACGAACGAACGAACGAACGAACGAACGAACGAACGAACGAACGGACGAACGGAGTGAGTGAGTGTCGCCTGACCCCGTCGCTGTCCACTGTCTTTTCACCTCGCTTTTCACGTTCTGAGAGTCCAACGGCAAAGCTACACATACACCGACCACTGACCGTATCAACGTCCTGCATTTTCCCATTGGGGAACTTGCTACGATCTTGTCGGGTACTATGTCTTCCTACAGGACACGCGAAGGACCTTGGGGATCATCCGTTCGGACCTTTAACCCTTCAAATTGGTACGATTCAGAGATTCTTATTTACACCATTTTCAGTCCACTATAGATAGGTGCGTAATTCAACTGTATGAGTTCATGCTCTCGCAGATTTTGCTCCGAGTACATCTCCGCATGGATATTTGGTACATTGTTCGTCGAAAAAAAAGTGCGCTAACATCTCAAGTTAGGCAATTTGTGAAATTCTATCAATTACGAGGGGCTTATACTCTGGCATTTATCGGGCTTATCGTTGGCCAGAATCTCGAATTAGAAAAAGGTCCTCTCTTTTCTTTCTGAATATCCTACGTGCCCATTGTACAATTCTAATCATAACCCGAGGCATCATGTTGAGCAAGCCAACAGCGGTAGCTATAGTTTCGACAAACTACATACCTGTATGGACTGCTGCTGCTTCAATGTAGCTGAACGCGTATAGTTCAAGCTGCCATTGTGGTTTACGCTTGTTTCGTTAAGCTTTCGAGGGAAGCAGAAGCATCGAACGTAGGTCAATGATGGCGAAGGGGCAGAACATGGAAGGACAAGGGGGTTGGTGATGTAGGTTTAGAAGCAAGTAATCTAGTGCGTAATTTCACGTGACACGAAGTGGGCGCTGTATATGGATATGTAGTCGGCCATCACTCCCTTCTCTTTGATCTGGAATCCACAAGATTCACAAATCTAAACCGCTACTATTCCCCACCGATACTGATGTTCACTGTGCAGAAACCATCGGATAACCATTCCCATTTGTTCACCTATGATTTATGTAATGATTTCTATATTTTGCATTTGTTCTACGATTTTTATGAAAATCAAATTGCCCGAAAATATTAAAGGTGACGCCCCACAACAAACCGCGCGCCCGTGGCTACCTGACTCCACCTAATTGTAAGCTCGGGCTCCCTCGTAGACCGAGAAATTCGAATATTTCGACCCATGCATGGATTGCGATGAATCAAAGTGGGTCTACGACTAAAACCAATCGATATGTCTTATAATTTTTCTGCTCCCAACAGCGAATAATTGATGATTACTCGATCGATTGCATGAGTGAATGATTTTAGCTTTCAGATTTGGATTCCTGAGCTGATTATCTGTGTGATTACTCTTGAAGAAGCAAAAAAAAAATCGATTTTTGAGCAAAAAATAAATCATTTTTTTAATTGGGTTTAATATGCTTTTCCTACGTATTTTGACCTCAGAAATCCGAATCTGAAAGAAAAATTGATCTATCTCTGAAATTGACCGAGTTATCGCCAATTTTCACCTTTTCGGGGTCAAAAATAAAAAATTGATTTTTTAGTCTATCTTGATGTAATTTGAGATCAGGAATCCGAATCCAGAAGAAAAATTGATCTATCTGCAAAAATGATCGAGTTATCCCCATTTTTTCGCGATTTTTGGCATAAATTTGAGGATATCTCGGCGGGAAAAAATCGTTGCTCAATTTAGATAACGGATTCGTGTTCCTGAGGTCAAAATACATAAGAAAAGTGCCATACGATCAATTTTGAAAAATAAAAATTTTTGGCCAAAATTTGAAAAAATCGTAAGGGGTACCCCTTGGAAAAATCTCAAATTTTGGCCAAAAATTTTTATTTTCAGAAATTGATCGTATGGCACTTTTCTTATGTATTTTGACCTCAGGAACACAAATTCGTTGTCCAAATTGAGCTACGATTTTTTCCCATCGAGATATCTCAATTTTTCTGCCCCAAAAAGGGGAAAATTGGCGATAACTCGACCAATTTGGTAGTTAGACCAATTCGACTTGTGAATCCAGATTTCTGAGATCAAAATTTATGAAAATACCATATGAAAAAATGACTGGAAAAAATATTGATTTTAGGTCAAAAATGAAGTATTTTAAAAATCGATCGTATGACACCTTGTAACGCATTTCGGTCTCAGGAACACGAATCCGTAGATCAAATTCAGCTACAAACCTAATTTATGAATAAAATCCATGGCCACGAAATCACGTATTCAAAATTTCAATGCATCATCAAATTCCGATCATTCGTTCTCGAGATACGACGGGAAACGTGATGGCGGGTTACGTGGCCCGAGATTTCATATTTTAGCGGGCTGGACCCGAGCGCTCTCTATCTCGTTCGTCTTTCTACCGCTTTGCGGCGTATCGCCTCGCGTCCGACGCTCCCACCACGCTGAGCTTTCTCGCACCAAAATCCACATGTAAAAATCATTGGGCAAATGCAGTCCGCGCGGAGTTCGGTGGCAAGCTCCGGCTCACCCAATCAGGAAGAAGTTCGCATCAACCAACGCGATTTCCTATTTTCACACGTGCTTCGGGCATTTTGACCGACGGCACGTGCCGGAATTTAAACATAATTTATGGCTTTTTAATAGATGATGAGGTGTGAAATCACAGTCCTTATTTTTTATCTTGCTCCTATTGTTAGCAGGTGCCAGACGAGCTGTCAACACCTGATTAAGATCTTGTTCACACCTCATGAATCACCGCTTTGATCCACCTGATCGGCGGCACCCCTTTGCGGCATTTCTGCGAATTCTATGCAACCGCAAACCATTTAAGAAAGTACATATGTAAAACTTCAGGATTTAAATGGTTCAGGGTATACCCAGCGAGTTCATTTCTGTCCATGAAGCCATACTAAAGCTTCAGACCTTTAGTACAGAAACAGAGGCACTGAGTGTACATCTGAAAAAAAAAAAATTCCAAATAAATTCTTCTTTCCTTGCATCGTGTTGTAATGCATTATAAAAGGTAGACTGATAGATTTGTAATAAAACGGTCGGTCTTTGTAATTTCACACGCATAATCAGAGTTTTTTATTGTCAATCTATCAATTTTTCCCATCGAGATATCTCAAATTTTCTACTCCAAAAAGCGGAAAATTGGCGATAACTCGATTAATTTCATAGATGGATTCCTCCGATCAAAATACATGAAAATAACATATAAACCCTATTAAAAAAAATGTTGATTTTTGGGCCAAAACTGAAATATTTTTAAAATCGATCGAAAGACACTTTTCTTACGTATTTTGACCCCATGAATTCAAATCTGAAAGTTAAATTGATTTATCTCTAAAATTGACCGAGTTATCACAAATTTTCAGCTTTTTGGGGTCAAAAATAAAAAATTGATTTTTTAGTCTATTTTGATGTAATTTGAGCTCAGGAATCCGAATCCGAAAGAAAAATTGGTCTATCTGCAAAAATGATCGAGTTATCTCCGTTTTTTCGCATTTTCTGGCATAAATTTGAGGATATCTCGGAGGGAAAAAATCGTAGCTCAATTTAGATAACGGATTCGTGTTCCTGAGGTCAAAATACATGAGAAAAGTGCCATACGATCAATTTTAAAAAATAAAAATTTTCTGCTAAAATTGGAAAAAATCGTAAGGGGTACCCCTTGGAAAAATCTCAAATTTTGGCTAAAAATTTTTATTTTTAAAAATTGATCGTATGGCACTTTTCTGATGTATTTTGACCTCAGGAACACAAATTCGTTGTCCAAATTGAGCTACGATTTTTTCCCTTCGAAATATCTTCAAATTTATGCCAAAAATCGCGAAAAAATGAGGATAACTCGGTCATTTTTGTTGATAGATCAATTTTCCTTTCGGATTCGGATTCCTGAGGTCAAATTACATTAATATAGACTAAAAAATGAATTTTTTATTTTTGACCCCAAAAAGCTAAAAATTGGCGATAACTCGGTCAATTTTAGAGATAGATAAATTTTTATTTCAGATTTGGATTTCTGAGGTCAACATACGTAGGAAAAGCATATTAAACCCGATTAAAAAAATGATTTATTTTTTGCTCAAAAATCGAATTTTTTTTTGCTTCTTCAAGAGTAATCACACAGATAATCAGCTCAGGAATCCAAATCTGAAAGCTAAAATCATCTACTCATGCAATCGATCGAGTAATCATTGAGTCGAAAAAATTTTTTACTTGATATTTTGAGGTAGCTCACTCGTTTTTTGAGTAAATAATTGATCAAGTGGGGCACTTCCAGCAATAAAATTTTTCTTTTTGGTCAAAAATCATAGGAAACATCTCAAAATTATCGATTGTGATTGTTTTCACTCAACTTCAATCCCAAGTCAAAAAAAGCGCTGTCATTTTTTGATTTTATACTTCGGACAATGATTCACGAATTGAGAAACGAAGAAACTTGAAAAACAAACTGTCAAATATTAAATTTTCTATTCATACAGTGGGATATCATTCCAGCGCAGACGATCGAATGAGAATTTTCTTCTTCCATTTCCCAAAGCGGTTTCTTCCTTCTATATTGCTTTGCGAGATGGGATAATTATTTTTCAAAGTGCAATTTCTTTTTATTTTCCCCGCGATGTATGTATGCGATCGTGCGATCTGTGGATGTGAGGAAAAATGGAATAAAGAATACGAAAAAACGGAAAACAAACACTAGGGGGAAAAAAAGAAGGAAAAATAGCCCGGTGAGCAAGGAATTCGTAATATTTTAATTTTGGAGAAAAATCTGACGATGTAATTTCAGAAGTAGGTATATACTGTGTACGCCGGGACGTCCGCGCCGCCTCGCAATTGTTTCGGCTCTCACGTTTGCATTATTCATGAATCTTTCCGCTGGTTTTTCCAACCCTCAGCTGCCATGACCAGCCCGCGGGTTCCTTTTTCCGATGGGCGCGTGTTGATGCTGTACCACCACCAACAGTGGTAGCACCGGCAGCAGCAGCAGCAGCAACAGCAGCAGCGTTTGAGTTCCTCTGAAAAACCTTTCGGCGGTAACGGGTTATTTTTTTCCTCTCATTTCATTTTACTTTTCTTCTTATTTTTTTTTATTTTTTTATTTTTGGCGCTTTGACGGTGGCGCGGTCTCCGATAAATATGAGTAGGGTAAATAAAACTGGTATATACGTACACCCACATACACGTGTACATATATACATATATGTGCCTATAGCTCGTACGTTTGAATCTATTGGAGCGGATATAATTATTCGTTGGTTTTTCTCAATGGTTAATTGCCACATACAGAAGAGTTCTTTCGATCATAATTCTATCCGTGAACTGTAATAATTTGCCGTTGTAATCAAATTTTTCAACAATACTTTTAGTAATTGTCATTGTGGTTCGCAATGTATCAATAAAAAATTACCGAACGGAAAAATAAAGGAATGGATAAATGCGAACATCGAAATTTGCCATCCGATTTCTGGATGAAGTCTAACTCGGAAAAAATCGAAGCCAGCGTTAGGCTCACGATCCTCGGATAAAAATGTTCCCAAAAACAAAATTCTATCTCAAATAAATGTACGTACCTGTCGCGAATTGTATTCGATCAAGACGCAGTTGGTAGCGAATTGAATCCATTCGTCCGTATAATTGCTACAATTGCGCCAGAACTACCAAAGCTCTTTCCAAACCGAATGGACAAGCTGTAGATACATCCATATCGAAGCTGCCTTGAAAATATGGACGTTTACCAAGCATGAAATAGATAACAATAGTTTACGCGTTCAAAGTACGTGCGACAAAAGCTCGAAATCCCGTGGCGTACGTTTTGCAGGACATCCAGGTTGCGAATCTCTCAAGCCAGCGTGACTGCACATAGTTGGAAAAAGCATTTAAGGGTATATTTTTTTGTCCACAGTTGGAGGGGCATTATTCTGGAAATCCTAGATAAGCGTTCGCTCGCATCAATTTTTTTACAACCACGGATTACGTCATACTAGTTCGCCGTGTGCAGCAGTTAATTTTTTTTTCCATTCCCACGGTGCTTAGTAAAGAGATGAATAAAAAATTGAAAAAATGCCGAAAAAAATTGCTCGGTGTAAGTGTTAGTTTTGTTCACTCTATCATTTTAGGACCATATTCTTTACTTTGGCCTTTTTTTCACATTCAATTCGAATCGGTCAGTGGTACCTACATATTTGCAAACGCTGCGAAGAGAGAGAGAGAGAGAGAGATCATCTTTTTTTGGGAATGAAAATTTTTCCGCGTCAAATGTAATCGTGTTTTTCCATCGGTAGATATCTAATAATTTTGATGATTCCGTTGATCGATTCTACCGTATCACGATAGCGATATAATACAAATTGACGTTGCAATTTGCTGATTGTGAGTGTAGCTGCAGAAACTATTTGGCAAATTTAGTCGAAATTGGTAGCGTAACGGCCGTTATACTTAATCACGAATGGAGGGTACCTACCTGCATATAGATTTGTTAAACTAGTAAATAATCATACGAATGCAATAAATTCTCTTTTCGGTTGACGTGACCAAAAAATAGTACCTATACTACATATGTATAATAAAATTTGGGTGATTCGTCGATGCGTGCAGTTCACGCGCGGTGCATGGTTATAAAATAAAACGAATTAGGTACATATGTATGTGTAAAAATATTTAGTACCAGAAAGAGAAGAAGTTCCACGGTGGAAGATATTGGAAGTTGGAATCGTAAAGAAGTATAGTTCGCCGTAATATTAAGACATATTTAGGAAATACTCTAGGGGAGCATTACGAACAGACGTTACTCAGGTCACGGTTTAAACTACATAACCGTTATCCGGGTGGGGGAAATTTTTATTACACTTACATTGTTCCTCAGTTTTATACGAGTATTTTTCAGGTTTTATTGTCAAGGAAAACTGTAATTATATAGACACTACTTCGGAGAGCTCGGCAGCGGCCATTTTGAAAATATTAATGCCGATTCAGCGGCACTAGCCCCTATGATTTTCGTAACCGGGTAAGACTGGAAGAAAAATACGAACGGGCCCTCGAGGATAATAATCGGCAAGTGAGAATCCTCGCGATACGCGTATACAAATATTTCTATGAATGAAGTCGGGGGTGTGTTTTAATTACCCGGAGAGAATATGCTGCTGCACGAACGTAGCGCTCTCTCAGTTTCACGGTAGAGAATTGCTCCAGGATTTGTTGGCGTAAATAACGAGCTTGACATTAAATAGGCTTAACTCCCGGAGGTGCCGTGGGATTTATCCCAACTTAACACACGCTGCAACTCACACGTGTGTACGATCTTTCGAGCACACCGATGCGAATATTTCTAGATGTGTATGAATAGGAACACAAATGTTTCAACCCAAAAGCAGTCCGTCCGTTTTCGCTACTTTATCGTATCCGACGTATATCGGTATGCGTGCCCGTGTGTTGTACAAACGCAAATATAACAAATAATCAGGTCGAGTATGCGTATCCATATGTGTAAAAGTATATAAATATATATATATATATATATAATACGAGTCGGTGTACATAGCTATACCGAAACAGTATGCCGGCAGCTTCGTCAACCATCAACCCAGTTTTAGCACCTCGTAAATATGCGATTATGTAATTTGCGAGAGAGAACGGGGGCCACCATATACGCCTGCACCTCGTATTCCGAATATAACCATATAACGATATGATATCGTACCTATGTGGAGTCGATATGGGTATACCTACCTACCTATAAAAGGGGAACCGTGTGTCGAGAGTTAAGAAAATTTTTTTTCCATCCAAATCGATTTAAACTGCTACTAATTAATGGTTTTCCCTCGATTTCTACAAAGTAGCGCACAGTCGAATTTACCAGCATTCTGTTTGAAAACTTCATAGATAAATCCTGTAGGGCGATAATTAATCGCAAGATTATAAATTATTCCCGCGGAAACTGCGCTAGCGGAATAGTGTATAATGCCCCTAAGGAAATTTCAAAGTTTGAAACGGACAAAAAAATGACAAAATAACATTTTTTGATCCTTGCTTTCCAACAAACCATTTCCCGTCGCATGAAACTTTCTTAGCGAAATGGATGAACCGTGAAACGAACGTGAATAATAATAAGAAAAAAAAATAACCCAGACGTTCTCACTTTTAACGGCTGTGAGCCGCGCGTTACTTTCTGAAATCGTTAATTCCGCTGCTACGAATCCAACGTGTACGTTGGGTAAGAGAAAGGTCAATGAAATAAATAAGAAAAACAAGAGAAAAAAAACTGGATCGAAAGAACACAGCCTCATATTCGGCAATCCAGTCTTACCCGAGCTAACCGACGAGGGAAAAAGCTGCAAGCAGCAGCAGTCAGTATAGCGGCAATATGCCTCCTCGGCATATAGAGTGGGTGGTAAAAGCCAAAAGGCAGAGTTTACAGCAGCTCGTAAAAGTTCTCCATCCAACCGCAACCAAACCGAACTCCGAACCACACCGCACTCCTTTATATCTATGTGCGACTAAAGCTTCCTACGTCCGCCTCGACGTCCCTTGGCCCCCCGCTCTCTTCTACAGAAAATTATGCAAAGTTATGCATTATTAGGTTCTTCGCGTTTTGACACCCTCGTGAAACTAGCAGTAAATATTATCCCCTTTAATTTTACGCTTTCCAGGTATTATACATGGGGCATATACCTTCTCGATTTAATTCGCGAACCTTCCTCGATATATTCTCCGGGTCTTTTACCTTTTTGCAGACTTTCTGACGAGGGTGGAAATTTTCTAAAATGGCCGGGCGGATTATCGCCCGGTGAAATTGCCGAGTTGGAAACAGCCGCATTGATTACGCTCCTATACGTTATCTAAGTTTCTAATTGCTAAACCAATTAAGTTCTCTTGGCTCTAATTGTATCCCTGCAGCTGCACGGCGGCGCATCAACGGTCGAAATTATTGTATCTTTACTTAATCGATGCGATGCTCGGAATTACGGCGATTCCATTCTCATTGTCAGACGAAGACAATGCGACAATTAATATTTTGTAGGTCAGATGCTACAGTTCTTCCAGTTAGCCGGATATTCCATCGAGCTACTCGCGCCAACCGAAATCTTAGCTCCGATTCAGCGTTCAGCGATAAACGATAGTTAACGCGTACCCAACCGTTGTCTGCTTTGGAATCGATTTCTTCGACGCGAATCTGTCGGTTCGACGGTTATTTAAAAAATGGCAACAATTCATCTTTATCGGCGCGTTACGATCGGTAGGCGAAGGTATTTTCTTATCGCGTACGGTGGAATGCATTTTGCTAAGTACACACGCTTTGAACTTTACTTTCTTCTGTGTGCAGCGAAACCCAATTGAAGTGGTGTTTATTGAGATTTTAAATTTTCTCGTTGCCGTTGCTCGGGGAGGTTGGTTATTCATCGTATTGGCTCTTCGGGTGGCCCGGAGGGTCGTGGAAACTTATATAATCAGATAGCTACTACGGCATGTACCAATCGCTATTTATCAAGTGCCCTAGGGGTTGACGGAAAGGTCGTCTTTGCGGAGCTTTCTCGTATAGCTAGCGCCGGTTCCAGTACGGCGATAGTGGTAGCGGAAACTCGGTCTGACCGCTGTAGAGGTTCTAATTAATTGTAGCAGTCACTCCCAACTTCCGTTCTGTTCCGAAGGAATAATTACCGCGCCCTGATGGTGCTGAATATAAACTGTTTCTGAATTATGATGATAATTGTGTAGGGAGCTGGCGAAGTAAGACTGCGCGAGGAGGAGGAGGGGGAGGAGGAGGAGGGGGAGGAGGAGGAGGGGGAGGAGGAGCAGGCGCGAGAAGCTTCTGCTGTTGCTGCTGCTGCTGCTGCTGCGCCGCGCTGGTCGACCCCGATGTGCATTCGGTACACTTAACCAACGTCCTTACCTCGATATCCTTACCGACAGTTATGAACTTCTAAGAGTTGAGAGCTCGGAGAACTCGGAGCTTCATCGACGTGAAATTCCTACCGAATATAATATTAAATTCCTTCCAACTCGATGACATGGCTACACCTACCGGTGAGGAATCCGATGATTAAAACAAAGGCCAAATCCTGATCGATGGTTGCAACGGAAATTCCGGTTTTTCACATTTTTTTTAGACTTGTTCTCCGATATTCTGTTACCTGTTCGATTCGGACGGAATGGTGGGTATTATTAGCGATTTTGAGGGGTGCGTGAATTTTTGAACCGGTCATCCGAATTAGGGATCTGTTGTCAACCGGAGTCTCCTGAAATTTTAGGAAATACTTTTGAACGCTTCTATTTTCGCGTTTTCAAAACCATTTGCAAAAATGTACGGATACATCCTACCCTTATAAACCCTTCGTTGGTAATACATGAACTTTTTTTTGATTTCCGAAACAGAAATATAAAAAAATTGTCTTTGGAAACAGAAAGTCCTGAGAGAAAGAAAAAAAAAAAAACTGTACAAGGAGTAGTAGCATAAAACACTGAATTTAAAAGTTCGTAGACTGGTCCGTAAACGAATTTTGTGCGGTACTACTCGGAGGGAGTGAAGACAAAAAAAAAAAAGAAAATTTCCATTTTTTTCAATCCTTTGTTTTTCGAGAGGGTGTTTTCTAATTCCGCGAAAGTGGCAGGATGAGATATCATTCGATGCGACGGGAGTTCGGAACGGTGCAGAGTACGAAGCTCATAATACACGACGCTTTCTTTTCTCTTGATTTAATATATCTCGCTCGGTATGAATATGGGCAGATTCTTTCTCTCCGTGCTAATAAAATAAGCTTCACATCTTGCAGTCCTTTCTATATATACGTGTATATTCGTACATTAAAGGGGAAATATTCTCAGCTTTATAGTTTCTGATTACGGATCGCGCTTTACAATAATAATACCTGGTCGTCGAAAACGTTTACAACTGGATCAAGTTCTTCAAAAATTTCCAATTTCGTCAAAAATGATATTTCTTTTTATTTTTATCGCCCTTTCGACACTCGCTTTATTGTACGAGCAAAGGCATTCGATATATCTATTAAGATGCCAGTCTCACGAGAGCGAGGTAGGCCGAATTTTCGCAAAGGTTAGCTCAAAGGGTTTGAAATTCTCGTTATATTTTTCCATCCGGTCGGAAATTATGCGAAAATTGTTGTTTTGTTTGAAAACGATCGTTGAATTTTTAATCGAAGCACAAAATCAAAAAGTATACGGCTACGGAGTCGGAGAACGGAATAGAATTAATGGAGATCGCACAGTTTTTTTGTTCTTTCTTCCCGTATTGATTTGATGACATTTTTTGCACCCCATTGATAATTCTCTCTTGAATATTCACACCTCATATATACGATTCGTCTCTGGATCGGTTTCTTTTTTTCTTCCATATCCATTCTTCTTCTTTTTTATGTTTGAATAATTAATACGAAGGTGGTGCGCCTGTTCGATTCTCGGGTTTGGAATATTCGAGATTTCGGAATTGCTGCTGCAACGACGTCGTAAGAAGAGGCGAAAAAGGTCGAGCTATATCCAGGCGGATCTCCTATATTTGTGGGGGTTTTGGAATCCGCAGAGCGCGGTTGGGATTTGGCAGGGATTTATTAAGGCGGGGTTAAAGAACGGAGTAAATTCATTCTCTTGGTCTGCAGCACATCCATGCAGGGTTACTTTATTTTTCTGCAGGAGCGATGCGGTCACCACGTATCCCATACCGCAAAAGGGTTATTTCTATCCCTCCAGGACAACCACCTCTTCCATATACCCGAAATGACCTTAAGGGATTTAATCAAATTCTCAGCAGCCAACTTTTCGTCACGTGAAATTCGATGTGAATTTTTTTTTTTCCTGTCTTCACGCATCGCAAGTTCCGCTATACATATACCACTCCGATGTTATACTCGCATATCCCGTCCTGATTTGCGTAAATAATTTTCCCCTGCAAATTTCAATTGTAATTATGTTCTTTTAAGAAATTGATCTTGAAACGGCAAAAACTTGCACGTCGTATTTCTGGTCTTCGATCTAGACAATATGGAAACGACGCAATATACCTGTATTAACTTGATGCGCTTAGAAATTGCAGAGCGATGTGCAATACCGTGGAATTTATGGGGTTTTAGAGTTAGAATAACACATTCTGTGGAATTAAATTAGAACTGTCATAGTAAAGGTGAGTTACATTTCAATCTTAGTTTAATTCCAAATTCTTGAGTTTAACTAAGATTTCAGAACTTCAAACTTAGATACCTACCCAGGTAGGTATACTACTATAATACTGCAGTTGAAGAGTAAATATAATCATCGCATGCAAGATGGGTATATTTATGCAAATATATTTCAAGCGAGAAACTCCTCATTACTAAGCAAACAGTCGTATCGGGTCATGGGATATGTGGGACTTCAAAAAAATATTCGCAGTTATTTCAAAAAACGAATCTTACCAGATCGTGAAAGTAAAACTGATAGAACCGATGCCGTTATAGTTGAGAGACGAAAAAATAAAACAGAAGTAAAGAACGAGAACCTCAGCGTGAAAATAAATAAGAGGAGGAAGACGAACCGGTGCTGGTCGACTCGTTGGAAAAGTAACGAGGAAAGATTCGTTCCAAATGGCCTTACGACTTCAATCTCTCGCTCAATATTGATCTTATAGTACACTTTCATTGTGCAAAGTTCTCATACACGTACGTACGTTCGAATCAGAAAAAAGTTTTTCTCGCATTGACAATGTAATTATTTCACGCGTTTCACCGAGTTTGAAATTTCATTGGAATGAAATTCCAAGAATTTGGGTACGGATGTTTGAAAAATCCCACCGTTCTATTTCTGTTTCTCTGAAAATTTGTATGATTGAAAAGTTGAACACGTTTTCCATTTTTCTCTCGAATCGTTCTCCAATGGACGTACGTACGTCACGCACGTGTCCGCGGTTCTATGTATTCTTTCATTAACGAAATTGTGACGTTCATACGTTGTTCAAATGTTGACAAACCGTCACCTTACTTTCAAGTTATTAAACAAGTTTTGTTGTTCGCGACTACGTAACAGGAAATTTCCTATATGTACCCCATTTGCATTCACATGATGATTATCTCCAATGAACGGAAAAGTCTCCAGGAATAAACCAAACCAATTAAAAATAAACATAGAATTTTTCACTCCGTCTACCTCCTCGATGGAAAATTATGCCTGTCTATAACATACCGATGCTAATAATATTATTTTCATGCATGCTGAAAATCATTATAATCCCGCATACTGTAGCGTGAAACGTTCATTTTTCATTTTATTTAAACACCTGCAGCTGCCTTGCGCATCAGGCTGAACAAATATTTTAGATTCCTTTCCCCTCCTTTTCTTTTCTGAATATTGAAAGATAATAGAAATATCTACAAAATAAACTGTAAGTACTACACACATATGTATAAACGACCAAAATTATTGATGTTAAACAAATTTTAGCACGCGCATGGTTTTTTTTGTATTCTTTCTGCTCTTTCCCCCCCGCGTTCCGGATAACAAACCTATAATAATTTGGAAGAAAAAAAAAAGCGGTTTGATTTTTTTGTTATATTTATTTATTTTTTTTCAATTAAAAAATTGTAATTTGCGGTTTGCATAACGATGCGAAATTTAGAGTAGATGTAGTGCATACGTACAGTATGACGGTGATCCGGCGGGTGGTTAATTGCGCCTAGATTTCCATGATGGTGGTAGTGGTGGTTCACGATATGGTTCGTTAGATCTGGCTACAGAACGGCAGCTTGGATGGAAGATAACGAGATGTTATACGTCGCCTATCTCCTGATGACGTAGCTTATATTAAGTAAAATGATTTACCCATGTATAATATAATGAATTTCAAATGTATTTTCGTCGGATGAACTCCAGTAAAATATGTCTTGCACGAAGCTCCGAGCGAAGTAAAAAAAAAAATAAAGGCTTCGAAAGAAAAGTAAAAAGAGAGGAACGATTATTGGTATGTAGCTCGCAGAATTCTGAATTTCCTCTTCACGTATAGTCTATGAATTTTCGGACGCATTACTCGATTCAATTTAGTCGATTCAATCGTTTTGGAAATCAAAAATTGATTCTCTCCACCGTTTCGGCGGAATGCCGCCACTTGATTATGCACCGCGGAATGAGACGTAATGGAAAACTGATCAAAAAGCACGATAACATGACGAAATTTTGGTGGTTTGGGCCGGAACGATATTCCATACGAATGATCAATCGGCTGAATGTATCCGCGACCGATGTAATTCCGGTAAAAAGGAATTAGCAGTTGATATTTGTACAGTTAATTAAGCTTGAAATCAACCGCATCTGTCCTGCTTTCCGTAAATAAAACTGTTCAATTTTATCAATATCGATCGATGGAACCGCGGAACGTGATCGGATGGATCAAAGTAGAAAGAAAAAAAATCGAGTAAATAAAATGATGTAAAAAACTCATAGAAAAGCAGATTCGTGTCGTTAACAAGCTGTTGCAGCGCGGTGATCGTGATAGCACAGCGTGTACATGCAGGTAGCTATATTTGGAATTAAGCATCGCTAACGGCGAAAATTGCAGGCAGGATGGTACCTGGGTATAACTTACCGTGGTTATCGGTCTGATCGAACGGGCCTATAATTATCGCGTCGAGTGGAGCTCAGTCGACTGTATTGATTGCAATCAAGTGGGTGATGGTCCCCCGTCCTTGCCTCCCATCTCGGCACCAACATTTACACCCTCCCAGATTCGGCGCCATCTTGAAATTCCACGACACCGGCAGCTTTTATACCGGTATCAACTACCTCGCGGTCTCTAATCTCCGCTGAACAGCTGATCACTGAGGAGGGGTCATGGGTACTTTGCTACCTACAAGATATATAGTGGAAGATAATTTTGGGTCGGGTTAGGTATTTGCTCAATTACTATAGTCGACGATGATTGTTTAAGCGAATCGTTCGTGAAAGGCAAGACTCAGATTAGATTCGTATTCAGCTGACTGATTTCCAGATGACTGGAAATGCATCGCCAGCGTTTATGGTATATATATATATATTTTTTTATACGGCCGAGTTTCGGCTCACTTTTCCCGGTAAGGTAATTCAGAATCAGGTCCCAAGTAGGAGCAGGTATTTGTCGCGAAGCTCGTTAATTTTATTATGGCTGTATCTTCGATGAAATCGGTCAGTCGACGAAAGAGAAGCGATGGCTTTTGAAAAACTGAAATTTCGATAAAATGGAGCTTTGAATTTTCCATTGTCGAGACCCTGCGTATCCATTGTGCGGGTATGCGTAATTCGCGTGTAGTATACCCATAAAGTCCTTCAGGATGACTCCGGAAACCTCAAACATCTCCCTGATCTGGTCTTTCCATACTCAAGGTTGAACAAGATGGCGCCGGATACGCGTCATTATCTGCTCTGCAACGCGTTCTACCTATACCGGTAATTGGGATTCTCCAAGGACGCCGGGATGCGGTGGTGGTTACCTAAACCCTGTATACCCCTATCTATAGGTATTACACACCCCTTTATCGCTCACGCGCTTCTTCCTCCGGGAATATATAAACCGCGAGGGGCTATCACTATACGTACATTGACGTAAAATATTCCCTGGCTATGATCGATTTGCCATCGGTAGACGACGTCGTCCTACCTCTCGATCAGTGACAAGTACAGCCCCGATCTCCGAACACTCGACGAAATGTATAGACGGTGATCGGTAATCGAACTTACGAAGGGGAAGTTGAAAAGTCCGTATTTTATGTATATACACTTGAACTTGAGTTGAAAACTTTTCAGACGCGCGGTATGTATAATAAACCCTTTCACATCGTTCAGGAAATTCTTACTGCGGAATATACATATCTGGAATAGGTACGTGGTGGATTCATGAGCTATAAAAAAATAAAATGAAGATAAACAGAAAAAAAAAGCAAAATTCTTCAGTCAAATCGAGGCGAATAACTTTTTGAGGAAAATTTTCACCGGCTGTCAAACGCAGCGAGTGCTGCAGTTCTACCGTGAACAGGTTTCGTATAACATCGCTTCACTAGCCAAGATCCTAGGTATTCGCTTACCCCGTTTAAATCTGAGGTTGAAATTACTCCATCTTTGGGAAACTGATTTCCAATTTGAAATACGGCAAAGATTGTTCCCCCGTTGAGTACAGAGCCGATATGTCGGCGGGCACGTTGGTATTGCACGTTAGCGCGATGTGCGATGGAACGTGGGTACGTTTCGTTTGTACCTACGCAAATTACCCCCGCGCTAAACATTTCGCTGCAATTTCAACCCGCACCTAATACCACCGCCCGCGAATACGGTGATTGACTTTTGCCCATGTGCGGCAAATGCGAATATATATGTATAACGTATCTATGTGTACGTACATAGTATGTAAACCGTAGGCATGTGTATCTACGTATCAACGTACAACCTTTTACATATCAGCTGACAGGTCGTGTTTCGAGAACGATACAAGCTTCACCTCGTCGAATACACAGACTCAACGAATCCAGGCAGACGTGAGGTATGCCGTTAATCCGACGTTTTATGGACCGAAACGTTGAGGGAGATGAAGGCTCGCTTCACGTTCCTTCGACCTGAGGGAAATCGTAGCTTCATATCGCCTGTCTGATACCTGAAAGGCTCAGGTGTTAATGACTGTAGTTATCGTTTTTACAAAACCTTGAAGTACTAGAATCGTACTTTTGGCGCTTACGACCGTCTTTTATTAGTCGTGCGGTATATATAAGCTGTTTGAGATCCTTTAGAAGATGATCGATCCGAATCCGAGTTTGAAGTACGTATATTTTTTTCCATTCTCATTTTATTTAGATACTTGAAGAAAATCGTTATGATAATAATTCACGTGTTAATGAACCGCGGAGATAATTAAACCGGTGAGGTTAAATCACCCGTTTTATTTAACGATCATCTAAAGTTAAGTAGGTTTGAGATAGCGACGTTAAGATCGCCTTGATGACCTTTAATTATGTTATAGTTTCCTCGATTCATTTATATTGCTTATGGAATTAATCGACGATGGGGGTGCAGAAGTTGTAAAGAGGGGCCGATTCACTAATGCCTCGTTTCAAAATCCGGTTCAGTTTCAGACTTTTTGTTCAAAAAGAAATCCAACATCTCTTTTGCCCTCTCGCGTCCGTCGGATTCGTTGTTTCGACGATCGAGTAGTTGTAATATTTGACAAATTAATCGTCCCGTAAAACACTTTTATCTGAAAATAAACCGAAGACAATGCGAAAAATTATCAATACCTTAATTATCGAAGGTTTTGAGCATTCTGTTCACGCTTTTGTCTTTGTATAGGAGATGATTGATCATTTTAGATAACCGAACCACTTCGATATACGCCTGGGTGTACACACATACCATCTTTTTAGACCTTGATTCATGATACCCTATTTTGTCAGACATTTTCCTGATTGATCACGACTATGAGTCTTCTAACACGTTGCGATGTGTGCCGTATATTATACCTATGGGGTGTACAACCCGCGGTTTTCTCCCATACCCCCCGTTCGGGTTTTGTCTTTATCAACAACTGGGCAATGCCCACGGTCTCGCCGAGCTCAAAATAACCTCTTGATACGAGACGAAGGCTGATTTTGACGGGTGATGTGGTTTTACGTTAAACAAGCGATTCT
Organism: Athalia rosae; assembly: GCF_917208135.1. Lineage (NCBI taxonomy): Eukaryota > Metazoa > Arthropoda > Insecta > Hymenoptera > Athaliidae > Athalia > Athalia rosae. The sequence goes on from NC_064027.1 coordinate 26,775,678, forward strand.
CTCGTACCATCGCCGGCATGTAATTTAGCCGCGATACCACTGCGCGCAGCGGTTTCGAGTACCAAGAGAAGGGGTTGTAAAGGGTGAATTTGGGAGGAATTCGTTCCGCTGGCCGAGCGCCAGTATGTAACCCAAACAATGCCGCTTGATCATGGTCGATTTCGGTTTGTAAGCGAAAACTGCAGCCTTCAGCAATCTGCATCTTTTTGTTTATATAGGGTGACGAGTTCCACCGACGTTCGCCCGGCGGAATTTTCCATTTTCGTCCATTTATTTCTCACAATTTTTGTAAAATGATAAAAATTCCTGCTATCATCTTATACGTTCGCTAGCTTTACTTTCGAACGATGGAACGAGTCCAAGAAAATCTATACAGGAATACTCCGTAAAAAGAAGAAGCAAGAATGGAAGAAAAGAACGGGGTAAATAAATAAACAAAAACGAATACAGACCAAAATAAAAAAGGAACAAAATCGAGTGATTCTCGACGTTGTTCAGTTTGCACGGAGTCTTTCTTGGAGACAGCGAAATGCATCGTTTCCGACAAACGATTCTCACAGATGAGTGGCTATACCTGATCTATCAATTGGAAAACTTTCGGAGTTATTTCAATCGTTCTCGTGTGCTATTTTCTCCGATAACGAAATGCCCGACAGACAGGAAAGCGTCACAAAGGATCGGGTTGATCTATTGTTTGGCAGTTTCTAACAAAAAATTTTTTTTTCAGCCATAAGGAAATTGCTCAATTTTAAACGACCGTACAAAGGAATTAGTACGTTAGAATTATGGTTGAAATTCTCATGGCGAAAAGTGAAAATGGGGTGAAAATTTAAACGGTGAATTTTGTGGGCATCGTATAACAGCGCTGAAGCGTCAATTCAACGTTCCGACCATCAAAGGGTTAAGTCAACCGTTAAAAGTCTCGAAATGATGAGACTTTCACGAAAACTAAACTGAAATATAGCGGAGAACATCTTCACCGGCTAAGCTCCTTCTTCGTAAAGCCTTAACTATCTGTAACGAATTAGATAAATTTTTACTTTGAAGCGCATTTAATGACATCCAGTATTGCCGAATTTGTTATAGATAACTTACAGCGCCGTTGCTGAAATTGCACGACGAGTAAAAGGGGGTGAAAGTCTGGAGATTGTAGAGACTTAACCTCGTTTGTTGGACCCGTTTGGTTTTTTTTCTTTTCCTTTTTAAATTTGATCTCAATCATCAATTGCCGGTTCTTGGGATCGTATCGGAGCCGCGCTACTTCTGGAAAGAAGAAATCTAGAAAGAAACCCTGATCTCCTGCCTAGCAGACCCTTTAGACCTCTTTGAACGGTCGACATTAGATATCACTACCATCTATGACCTGACTGCCCTCATATCTGTTCCTATTCATCTTCGTATTTATCTTATCAGTTTCTTATTCTGACAGTGAAGGTTATTATGAGAATGAGGATTTCCACGAAGGGCGCAACGAGCCTCGTTTTCCCTTATTGCTTTAAAATTCACGTTATCGAATAAAGTATAAAGGGGATAGGTATTTTTCTTTTCAATATGTTTCGAAATTTTTCAAATAGTTTATTATTCGTCATATATTGAGAAGAGATTTTGATAATGAAAAAATACTTGTATGAAAGGATTTCGGACAAATCCCACAGTTGTGCGCGAAAATTTTTCAAATTCACCAGTGGGTTGGATGAACTTTCTTTCAATCAATCGAATGATGATGGGGAATAACTTGAAACGTCGACTGGTTAAAATTTCTTATAAATGCCCTGTACGGTAAAGGCTAGTAGAGATCAACCGCTAAAGAGCTTCCGTTTTATCGAACTACTCGATTTTTGGTATTCGTCAAATTGGAATGAATCGGCCAACGAAAGAAGAAAATGCCTCAGTATCAATGATTATTTGATGCATTCAATCTTCATTTTTTGCTTTATTCAAATCATTTCACTGTGTTTTGTAAGTGGCCACAGACTAGTCCCATTCTGGTCACTTTCTTCGTAGCAGGTATAGCTTTTTTCAGTTTTTCTTGGCGTCGACTCTCACTTCCTGATCCTCTTCATATTCCTTATTCTCCTGGTCGTTCTGTTTCTTCTCATTTTCATTCTTCACCACACCCTCCTGCTCCTCAATGATGTTACCTTCCTTTTTATCATTTACGCGATCTTCATTATTACCATCTCCCTCCTTCTCGCTACTCCTCTCCTGCTCCTTATTCACTCCTTCTTCGTCTACATCTTTCTCGCTTTCTCTGCTAGTCAGCTCCTCGCTTTTTTCCTCACTCTTTTCTTCACTCTTCTCCTTGTTCTTTACCTCACTCTTTTCTTCAATTTTTTCTTCACTCTTCTCTTTGTTCTTTACCTCACTCTTTTCTTCACTCTTTTCTTCACTTTCCTCCTTGCTTTTCACCTCACTCTTTTCTTCAATCTTTTCTTCACTCTTCTCCTTGCTCTTTACCTCACTCTTTTCTTCAATTTTTCCTTCAATTTTCTCCTTGTTCGTTTCTGTACCCTCCTCCTCGCTCTTTACCTCACTCTTTTTCGCACTTCCCTCGTCACTCTTTTCCTTACTTGTTTCTTCGATTTCTGTTTCACTCTGCTCCTCATCATTTGCCACGTAATATTTTGGCTCACCATGTTCCTTCTCATCCTCACTCCCCTCTGACTTATCGCTTTCCTCACACTCCTCACTTTCGTCTGATTCTTTACTTTTATACGATTCTTCACTCTCGTGCGATTTTTCACTCTTATGATATTCTTCACTCTCGGACTTTTCTTCACCCTTGTATTTTTCTTCACTTTCGTACTTTTCTTCACTTTCGTACTTTTCTTTACTCTCGTATTTTTCTTCACTTTCGTACTTTTCTTCACTCTCGTACTTTTCTTCAGTCTCGTACTTTTCTTCAGTCTCATACTTTTCTTTACTCTCGTACTTTTCTTCACTTTCGTACTTTTCTTCAGTCTCGTACTCTTCTTCACTCTCGTACTTTTCTTCACTCTCGTACTTTTCTTCACTCTCGTACTTTTCTTCACTCTCGTACTTTTCTTCAGTCTCGTACTCTTCTTCACTCTCGTACTTTTCTTCACTCTCGTACTTTTCTTCACTCTCGTACTTTTCTTCACTCTCGTACTTTTCTTCACTCTCGTACTTTTCTTCACTCTCGTACTTTTCTTCACTCTCGTACTTTTCTTCACTCTCGTACTTTTCTTCAGTCTCGTACTTTTCTTCAGTCTCGTACGATTCTTCACTTTCGTACTTTTCTTCACTCTCGTACGATTCTTCAGTCTCGTACGATTCTTCACTTTCGTACTTTTCTTCACTCTCGTACGATTCTTCAGTCTCGTACGATTCTTCACTTTCGTACTTTTCTTCACTCTCGTACGATTCTTCAGTCTCGTACGATTCTTCACTTTCGTACTTTTCTTCACTCTCGTACGATTCTTCAGTCTCGTACGATTCTTCACTTTCGTACTTTTCTTCACTCTCGTACGATTCTTCAGTCTCGTACGATTCTTCACTTTCGTACTTTTCTTCACTCTCGTACGATTCTTCACTTTCGTACTTTTCTTCACTCTCGTACGATTCTTCAGTCTCGTACGATTCTTCACTTTCGTACTTTTCTTCACTCTCGTACGATTCTTCAGTCTCGTACGATTCTTCACTTTCGTACTTTTCTTCACTCTCGTACGATTCTTCAGTCTCGTACGATTCTTCACTCTCGTACTTTTCTTCACTCTCGTACTTTTCTTCAGTCTCGTACGATTCTTCAGTCTCGTACGATTCTTTACCCTCGTACGTTTCTCTAATCTCGTACGATTCTTCGTGCTCCTCACTTTCTTTTTCACCACAGCCTTTTACGTCATGGTCATCCTCCTCTTCACTATATTCCTCATCGGAAACCTCTTCGCTCTCGTAGTCATTATCATTCGCTTCGTCACAATCTTCGTTTTCATAATTTTCTGAATCCCCCTTATCCTCATCTTCATGACTATACTCCTCCTCTTTGTCATAACCTTCATAGTCTTCATAGCTGAAATCCTCCTCACTGGACTCATCACTTTCATCTTCCGAGTTGCCATATGAATAATCCTCGCTATCGCTCTGATCCTCATCTATAAACACAATACGATCATCTGTGTATGATCTCGCGGTTCTGGAAGTTCCTGGGTGATTAGGCGTCGATCCTATAACACCATCCTTTTTACTAGCCTGGATCCCGTGGTATGCAGTATCGTGGCTCGATTGATATTTGAACACATCCGGATATTCATTGCCGTTCCTCGACAGAGTCGCATAACCAGGCTTCGCTAGTGATTGATGGTTAATAGCCAAGAGTACAAGTAATAATACCTGCAGCTTAGCCATAGTGCAGTGCTAATTATTTCACTTTGCGATTTGCTTCTTTATGAGTTTATTTTCTTCTTTTATAGAACAGTGTAATCGTTCGAGTGTGACGAGACAAATATTAATACATTGAAATTTGACATCTGGTCAAATATCTTTTTTCGCCCTCAGCCGTACGATTATAGTGAATTCATTATCCACAAGTGAAAATGAGAAAATCGTCTGTAAATGGTTATTGACTTGTTCACGCCTTGGATATATTTATTCAATCTCAATACCGATCAACTGCAAAACCATTTCACGGCCAGCCAGAAATTGTGCCAGTTGCGAAATTTTGTTCCAGTTTTCGTGAGTCGAATCGAAGAAATCTAATCGAGTACATTTTCTGAACATTCGAAATCTCTAGTCGTTCAAAGGTAATCAAATAATATTCAACTGGTCGGATTTGACATCGAAGTAGGTTCATTGTTTGTCAATTTTGTTTTGTCTGGAAGACAATCAAAAAATTAAATAAAATTACTAATTCTATATACAAGAAACAGAAAAATTGAAAAAAAAGATAAGCACTAAAAAAATTAGAACCGTAACACTCCCTGATCGCACCTTCGGATCGATAGAACGATTAACTGACTCTTCGTCAGCGTGAATTTAATGATCTTCAGAAACGTCAAATGACTCTGGATAAATTGGATGACTTCAAATAGATAATGATCTCTGGTGATGTTAAGAAAAATCAATAGAAAGTGCAGAGTTACAAGTCTTCAGATTGGTCGAGCTTTCGAACATTTCCACAGAGTAATCTTGGATCAGTTAAAGTAACTTGGAGTGAACATTCCCATAATTTGTATCTTCATCGAAATCTCATTCGTGGTCAATTAATTAAATAAATTATTAACTGGATTCGAATTCGTTTGTCGAAAACCTGTGCTTTTGTTATTTTTACAGATGTTTTTTTCATTGGATAGTTTTCTTCAATCATGATAATGAGGATGACAATCAAAATGAAAGATGGTTTCTGTCATTTTTCTTATTATTGTTTATTCAATCACGAAGTCAAACGTCGGAAAAGGTTGAACAGCCTTCACGCATTGCTCTTGACTGCACATGATAACATTATAAGTCTTTCTTCACTACGATATAAATAAATAAATAAATTTCATTAATAAATTACGGCAGGTCGATCAGTCAGACGTCGTTCAACGACATTTAGGTAAGGAATTCTGAAACATGAGGAGGTTGGAGGCTGTTGATCGACTGATTAAAAATATCGAATTTGGCATCCTGCGATTTTGAGTTCTTCAATGAGTGGCCAGTCGTCGTTATTTACGATGATCCGGAGGCATAGACGTCTCCGTCGCCAGCGATCTGACTTGCAGGTTCATCATTTCGTTTCTGTTGATACGAAACAGATGATGTTCGAACGAGCAATTGTATCTCTTCTAGTGTAACATCAGTTACAGCCATTTCATTTGATTCCGGAGATTTGACCGCAGTAATCAGGATTTGCAAACCTTTGACTTCGGTGATTTCATCGACGGTGTCTTTCGACCAAGTGATTGGAATTCCGTAAGAAATGTGGCAAAACACAGCCAACATAGCTAGAGAAATGATTAATTTTGCCATCGCAATTAAGTCACCTTGAATTCCGTTCGAGGTTTGATGTCCAATCTATCTTTTGCACGGTTTATATACTCACTAGTATTTCATTGAGAAGACATCACCGATGTAAAGCACATACTCTTTTTTAGGTCAAGAGGTCATGATTCCAATCCATGTGTACGTAGATGCAAATAATTTGCGTTCACTTTATGCAAATTAGGTTTGTCTTTATAGGGTGACGAACAACATTCAAGGGCCTTGGAATTATCGAAAAAATTCAAGGAATTTCAAATATTTAACAATTATAATTGTATAATTGTAAATTGGAATCGTCGAAGGAATTCAAGGAATTTTAAATATTTAACAATTGTAGTTGTATCAAGACGGTATTAACAGTTAGCAATCGTTGAGATTATGCTTTGTACGAATGGTTTCAAAATTTTACAATGGTACCGAGTATTTTGATTTTATTGAACCTATTTTTTCGCAATTGTAGATTGTTAAATGCGAACGCAATATCGGAGTAAAAAAGAAAAAAAGAAAAAAACGTCATATCTGACTTACCAGATGGAACTGGTTAAATTCAGTGAATATTTCGAATTTTTGCAATCCTCGCTTTTGCCAACGAACAGAATTGTGAATTTTGGCTGTCCAGTTTTTAATTAAAATGCAAATTTGGACCAGGAAATTAAAATTGTTATTTTTTTTTTTGTTTGCCTTTTTGTCGTTCAACGTGTGATTGTAGATTTTAACGAAAAAATTCTATAAAACGCTGCTGATTTACCAAAAAATTTTCTGACGACGGAAGTCACGAGCTGCAGCTGTCAATTAGTATCAGTCAACGATGCAAAGACGTGGAATTCGGATGAACGCGTTTGGTTCTTTTGCAACCGGTTTCAAATAAATTTTCCCCTACTTTCAGAGACTTCTAATCGCATCGGATAACAGATTTGAGGTTGGGTGCTCGAAGGGACCACGCTTATTGCACTACCTTTCCGCGTCCGTTTTTCTTCGACCTTAGGGACGTGAAAGTATAAGCGGGGTCTTGGTAATATCGCTCCGTCTATCACAGCGCTGACGTGAAGTATATGTGAAGGAAGGTGTTATATAAAATGAATATCCCAAGATCCACCCGAATGTTTATTTTAACGTCTAAAAACCGCAATATCATATTTATGAAAAATTCACCCGCATGTACGAAGACCCGCCGGGTTTCCGCGCGGGACGGTTGGTGGCGCGTGTCGGTCTTGTGAGCGGAACGTCCGCGTTGAGGTTTTCTTCGGTGATCAATTGAACGTTATACTCGTACGAATATAACGGTAAATAAAAACACGAAAAATAAAAGAAAATAGAAATTTATTACCCGGTGAAAAATATGCAAGTGTCTGAACATCGTTATAAAATTCTGGGTTCAACTTCCGTTGTAATGATAAATTTACAAAGGGTTCGAAGCCTTTAAATTTCGCGTATATCGAACAAACGTACGAACGGCCGGACGGACGCGTTGCGCGATGATCGCTGCCGGCGGTAATCAAATCCCGCGCCAACACGGCGCCCGTAATTTCCGCTGGATGAAACAAAAGGCGAAACTTGTATATGCTCAGCTGCCTTCCGTTTCCATCACGTCATCAATTTTAGCTACACAAATTTTTTTTCTCTCTTTTTGAGACTTTAATTCTTCGCTTCATCCCCGCTTATTCACAAACACATAGATGTATATATCTACATACCCGCCTCAACCCTTGTCGCTCATACCTATACACCCGACATGACACGGGCGTAATTTTCAATCATTATATAAAATCACACTAGCTGACGCCGTCGATTGCCAAAAACATAAATCTGCGGTAAAAGGATATATTCCGACCGAAAAGAGAAGAAAAGGAAACGAAAGAGAGGAAAAAAAATTTAACAAAACGAACCACAACCCTAACGGGATACACAAGAATATCGATATCCTGCAAAGGGTCGAGTATAAGGTAACTCGTGATCGGAAAACGAATTAAAATTAGGATAGGGACCGAAGGATGAATGGGGAAAGGTGAACGGGATTCGGTAGTTCAGAATCGGGATAACCCGACATTTGTCTCGTTGACATTTTACCGAAAAGTAATTTAAAGAATAATTCTATCTTTTATTTTCTTCATCCCTTTTGTTTTTTTTTTACTATTTTCCGTTCTTATGTGTGGTTATATTCTTGTATTTCTGGAACAAATTCTATCTTCTGAACGCGATGAAAATCGTTCATTGTTATTTGATAGCATTTATGGGAAGTACTAGAGTGTACGTATAACACGCGTAGTTCAATATTTTCTTCGAAACAGTAAATGAAAAAAGTAAAATCAACCAAACGATTAATCGATCACTGCAGAATCCAATATGTGTACATATATATTTACATATATACGTTCATGTAAACGTATGACTATGTAGACGACCTGCTCTTCGTATGACTACAGATCGATAGGAGCTGTTAACGACTGATGTATATAGGTATATACATACACGTATATACGTATGCACGTAGCTACAAAATTCGAAATACGGTACGTTTGCTTTTTACGAATCGAGACCAGAAAGAAATAAGCAAAAAAAAAAAAATAAAATAAAAAATGAACGAATAAAAATAATAATGAAAATAAATACCGGGCGAATCAAGCAGTCAGGAATCGAAACGGATGAAAAAAAAAAAGTTAACGAAAAAACGAAAAGAAGGAAAGAAAAAATATCTGCACATGTATATCGGTGACTTCCCGTTAGAAAAGCTTTGCGTTTATCGGAGGTGGAACGCGATATGTTGCTGCTGTGTATGTTACGTTATATCGTATGCAGGTTACAGATTCAAGCGAGTTATCGGAACTTTGGTGTTTTTTTTTTTTTTTGTTTCTTTTCGAGAGGTCGAGCTGGTAGATTTTTTCTTTTTTTACCGTTATATTTATTTATTATAATTTTTGTTTCATTATTTTTCGGTGTTTTAGTAGCACTGTCTACGATCACGTTGGAGGATTTTAGAATGATAAATTGTTCACATTTATATTCAGAATTGAAGTAGACCGAGGAGAGGGTGTTCCATAATTGCGGTATCACGTGGGGGTTTGCTGGTGCAAAAGCGATTCAGCAACTTTGATAGAATTGTGAGATGAGAAGCAATTCATTCACTTTTTTTTCAGATCTTTTTCTTACCCCACATTCTTTAACACCTTTTGGGAATTCACGTGAGAAATTACGCGCCACCTAAGATCTGTGGCCATGTGGAATCCCGTTGTACTTTTCTGTTTTGATACGTATACGTACATTATGTATTATTGGCAAATAATTTTACACCACAGGTATTCTATAAAAATTTCTCATATCTCGTACCCCGTGGTCTACCACAATGGATTTTCTATTCAAAGACGTCATGGTCAGATTCGCACGCGATTGGTAGGAACGTCGACAATTAATACGTACAGTGTGCGTTCAAGTCTATTCAGCACCTTCATATTATTTATTTGAAAATATTTAGATCGGATTGCAGCAATGTAGCATCAAATTTAATCTAGGTCAAACAAGTGCGACCGCAAATCCTCGAAAATGATACTAAGATATTTGCACATTTGCTGCGAATTCTTTGAAGCTCAAGTGTTCACTTTGCGAGCAAAGACGAAGCGGGGTAAATATTGAATAACCTGATTTCCAGGCGAGCACATATTTTTGCCAACTTGTATCACCTTATCTCTTTTTTTTTTTTTCCTTTTTTTATTGACTATGACTTTCAAAAAATTCAAATAAAGAGCTTAATTATTATCTACGTTTGTGGTATAGTTCGCGATATTCAGTGGTCCAGTTTTTCGTGATGTAAATTGGGACATCCCAACGATCAGTTACTTATCGTGGATTTTTTTTTATTCTGCCGGTTATGCTCAATGACCACACGGTAACGATTCGTAATTATCTCATTAAAATTTTGTCAAGATTTTTTTTTCTCGGCAGTTTCGATTCAAATGCTGTAATTTGAAATTTCACCGTTGCCAACAATTTACTCGACTTTTTAAATCCTGGCCAGTTCAAAAAATCAATTGTTCCACATCGGGGAGCCATAATTATGTGGTATTATTATGGGGTATTGGACACTGCTCTCTGCATTACGTTCAAAAAATATTTTTGGTCCACGTGGAAGAAGAAAGGGATGCAACAGTTGATGGAAGAAATTTTTGTTTGGATTTATATGGTTACGAAATAAGTCGATTCGATACAACTTCGTACAACTATTTTTTTATTATGAGGCGGAAATTTATAGCCTTTCATTAAATACGATACAATAAATATTAGTTCACACAGCTAAATATGATAAATATTTCAAGATAAATATGATAAATATAGTAAACCATGGTATGGTTCACCGCTGCACGCAGTTCAATGTTGGTGCGAAAAAATTTGACCGGTGGATATGGTCGTGATGTTCAAACCGTCGATGAAACGGTACCCCCATTGATTTTCTTATGGGGTGTTAGAGTCGATTTCGGATTGTTCACGAGAAGATCAGATTATAAATCGACTGGTGGATGTTACCAGTAAGTATTTTGTGATTCAATTACCACCCTAGTTGACCTTTGGATCAGGTTCACCAGGTTTCGTAACTTTTTGTATTTCTTTCATTGATTCAGATGGAATTTTCTGTATCTGATCACTTCCCTGCACTATTACGTTAGTCAATACGTTCGAACCGGGGAAACTGTCGGGCTTGGGGATTTTTGAAGCTATCCCCTGCATTCCTTCTGACAGTGGACTGTAGCCGGGAAGGCTTCCTAGGTAGGCTCCTGCGCCTCCCAAGTTCGAAAGTTGAAAGTCACCCTTGTCCTTGTCTTCGCTATTATCATAGCTACCACCTTCTACCAATGATTGGCAGAGTGCCAGTACTACTGACAATGTTACAATGATGAATTTTGCCATGTCGTATACTGTTGGATGCTGATTCCAATTTGATTCGGTGGATTACAATCCTCCCTTTTTATACTAAATTTCGGCTCATCCAAATGGCGTAGATCTCTAGTTTTCGAGGACGGGCCATATTATTGGTAAATATTCTTCTAAAGTTTGCACACTTGTGGCTCAGGTCATGATAACACCATCTTTTAATTGACCTGGATAATTAGTCAAGTGTTATTGACCAGTCTTTCGTTTTATCCAGCAGATAATCATATTGCTATATTACAGTCCTTGAATCCCCACGCGAACTTACAATTAGATGGTTGATCGAAACACTTCAACTCACACTCGCATTTGAACAAGTGGATATTTCGTAAACACGTGTAACATACCATTCGCTAATCGGAACACCTAATTAAACTTAAGCCTAATTTCTGTGAGTTCAGCGTTCAAATTTCGTCGAATAAGCTACCAGTATACATATGTAAATTTTCATCGCCTTCAAGAAATCATCATTTCGGTTGGTAATTACTCGAGCGTTAAAATATTTTGATAACTAAGCAGAGGCACCTTTCAACTCGCGAATTTCGTACAGATCTCCCGTACACTTGTCAACCTGAGGAACGGAGTGTGCCAACATCGGTAATTACAGTTTTCCGTGAAAGAAGACTCGCAATCCACTCTTTGGTACGTTCACTCAGAACGCATTGATCGTACGCTAATTGAGACTCCTGCGTTTGATTCTATTGAAAAATTTACAGAAAATAGAGACGGTGACATTTCTGTTGAAGATAAAAATTCTTCAGGCTACCTGCCAACAATCGGTAGTTCTACTTCAGTTTTTGGCTCTTTATATTCTGGGCTTACCTCTCTAGTGGCCAAGTGCACTTACGGTCACTCAGAGAAGATTCCGTGATATCGGTTTGTGTGATCTGTCCACCAATTGCTTCTTCCAAAGATGGAGAATAATCTTTTGTCCAGATTGTTTGAATTTACGGCTCAAGTTTGATCATCGATTTTGTTTTGCTCCCATATAGCTATATCAGATTATCTTTTTGTTTCCAATATTATTTAACGCTTTTTCCAAGATAATCCCGACGAATAGCTGTTCAATTTTTATCAGAATTTGAACGAAATTCAAAACGATGAAGAGTTTGAAGAAGACGTGATTCTGGCAGATGCTATTCAACGAACAACTCTATGAGAAACTATATAAACTAAGTTGGGTAGTGTTCCACGTGTAATATATTTGAAATTTTGTCATTTCATTAATTTTTATTCTTTCAGATCTTTTCACCCAGCAGCTGTGTGCCTGACCGATATTACAGAAAGAAGAAGCGGTGAATTTGAAAAATAATTTGTTACAAGTGATTCTTGACTGGTTTTCATTTTGGAACGTATTCAATTATTATTCTTTGGTTGTTACCCGGCACGTTAATCGACCGACATCGTGTGTCGGAAGTAATCATGCAATTCAATGTGCTTCTAGTAGAAATAACTTGGAATCTGACTTCTTCTAGAGGGATGAAGTTATCAGGAGCAGTTCTGTTTTAGAAACGCATTCGAGGTCGATTAGTAGCTTTTTCTGGAATATTAACAAGTAGAGGCGTATGAAGTAAGACTGAGGACTTGACGTGCCATGAAATGTAAATGAACGGAATTCAACTTCGGAGTATGAATTGGCGGTAATGAGCAAAATCGTCTTAACCAACAAAAGTAAATTCATTCTTCATCTAAATCTCAAGAAACTATGAAGCGCAACCTACATGATGATAATATACCAAATGCACGAAGTTTTCAGGAATGTTAATTACGACCTCGTTGCTTATTGCCGTCCAATTCTTCATGGTGTTATTGCCTTAGCACTCCCTGCATGAGTAGCTGTTCAATTTCAAAAAAATCATGTACATCTTGCACAGCCATCTTAAGAGTATCACCGTCGGCATAGATATATTGAAATGCAGTCAGTGAAAAACTGACGATACTTGATCCGCGGTATCACTTGTTTTATATCATTCTGGGAGCAGGTAATATCCGTAACCTTGTTTGTTATTGCAATACTGTGAAAATAAAAAGCATATTTGTAGAAACTGTTTAACCAAGAAATTTGTTTGAATATCCTTCATACGTTTTTGTGAATACTGTTATGTCAGTAACTCTATTTTTGTGTTAGTTACGAAGTGTTATGGTCAACAACAATGGTCAACCATCGAATGAATATCAGGTTGCCAAATATCGTCGTGTAAGTGGACCGATGCGGTGATGTAGGAATGGCTGCACCGAAAGAAGAAAGTTTCTTGGACGATTGAACGTATGGTCAATCTTATTTGTTAGAATGTTAATATACAGATTACATGGGTTCATTACTTCATGCAAGGTGATATCAGTACTTTCTTCAACTATGACACAAGAATTGTAAACTTCGTCTTAGAATGTCCCCTCGCTCTCTCGTTTGATATCGATGCCGCGGAGCACTGCCAAACGCTTTGTTAACCAACAATACCAGACATTTGCATTTATTTTCATAATATTTAATGTGCGGTATTGATGTTATTCATAATGTTTTTGGTTCGGCCACAAGTCCACAATTGAAGGTAAATGAATACCTTGAAGCTTCAGATGATAACGGCAAGCCATCGTTGTCGGGATCTCCATGTTAAAATTGAAAGCAACATTCCCAGTGTTTGAAAATTCATATTTCAAGAGTGCTATCTCAAGCTACAGTAGGGAATGATTCAAAGCCCGATATTCCTTTACTAATTTTTCCCCCTTTTCTCTATAAACTTTTTTCTCACCCTCATTTTCACCACATTCGTACGCTAGTTATGATGTAGCCTCGGTCATGAACCGCATCGTTAAAAATATCATCATATTATCCTGAAAATTTGAACAGGAAAGCTGTCTGTTTGCTCGGTGATTATCAACGGGCGTAATTGTGACGCTGTCTGGATTTCTAATCGAATTATAAACTTTACACCCGCACCCTCGCTGGTCTGAGCAGGGAAGACAACCGACTCTGATACGGGTATAGGCGGTGCGATTACGTATACCCACACATTCCCACACATTACGTCCGTTCATAATTCACGCTTGTAGCTTGACTAAAAATCAATGAAGAGCTGTCGAATTGTAATCAGGAAATAGGTGGGTGTATTACATTTTTGTCAGTCCTGAGTTAAGGGAGTCGAGTTTTGACGATTTATTGATGTATCATGTTGAACTGCGCTCCACGAAAACCCCAGTTGACTTCAAATGTTACGAAGGTATGAGTGCTGCAGGTACGTTAATTTGTATCGGCACATCGCGTGGGAGTTGCTATCCTCACGATGTCGTGGAATACGATATCGGGGATGTTTGGGAGGTAGGGGTGCGTTTCGATATTAAATTTTACCCAGCCAACCGGTTTTTGCCCGTTGCGCAAAGTAAGAGCTGTTCGTGCGTAGCGAGATGAAATAAATGAGATTTTCCTCCTTCTTACTTTCCTCTTTACCGCTTCTCAGCTTCAGCGTTCGATTTCAGGTTCCTCTTATTTCGCTAACTTCAGATGCCGTCGCCAAGTTCTTCGTTCTATTTGACGCCACCAGCGATTGACTAGCGCCCGTGCGTAGGTAACTTCCAGAATACATACTAACGCATGAAAATTTTACGTGCGTAAGCTTCGCTGCGTAAGCAGTGAGGCCTTTACCTCTTACGCAGCGAAGCTCACGCACGTAAAATTTTCGTGTTTAGTATGTATTGTAAGTTGCCAACGCATCTAAAACATTTTTGTGAGTCTTCCATCTTGTTTTTCTGCTGAAACTCGGTATCAGTCGGTATCAGAAGAAAAGCGATCAAAGACATACGAAAATGTTTTAGAATAAAAAACACCACTATTAATGCGTATCGCATTATCTATTTCAGGTGTTCAGAGATCCACTGAAATATTCGGGAAAGTTGATGTTCCAGATGAGGTGATAATGTGATTTGATGAGTTTTGGCTCTCTAAATTTTTACATTATTGTTCAAGTGTAGTAAATATTTATCTAATATGTCGATTAATCGAATTTATTTTCATTTCGTTTAGTCGATTGCACTGGATTTAGTTTATCACGTGTGAAAATTTTTTAATTAATATAGTCAGACGAATGCCAATCACATCCTTCACTATCAACCGTCTTCCGCAAGAGTGTCCTCCAATTGCTTTCTTCCGCCTTTGCACGTTTTCGGGCAATTGCATCAACTACCGAGAGCGCGACTCAGGTGCCTTCATTAGCGGTAATTTTTAATCCAATATATATGTTTACCCTGTTTACCACATGGTTTATACCGTTCAAAAAACATATTTTCGAGCACAAACAAAGTAATGGAGCATTGGGCAAAACACGGCGGACGTTAGGAATAAAATCAAAGGAAATCAAGCAATCTTACAATGAGACGTGAAAATGTACTTTTTTTTTTTTTGTCAAATTTGAACAGATCTTGTTGCACTTTAGCGGGATTATCTTTTTCTCGCATCCTTCCGCCTGATGATTACAGTCCAACCCATAGGGTTCTCGTTCCGAACCGCATTGAGTGAAGCGTTCACAGGATTCCGGAATCACTCAATTTCCGAAGGAAATTTACCGTCGGGTATTCGACATGTCTGGAAGATTCAGGACACGTTGCAATATAGACCAAATGCAACGGGACCTGTACTATTTTGGTATGAACTCGGTGCACCGTGAGCCATGGATATCGGACTATATTTCAAGGTCAAGTTTCCGCTTTCCGGTTTACTGTGACGTAAAGCAGGTAGGTAATAGCGAGTGTTGGGTCACGACTAGTTTGAAATTCGGTCGTGGGATAAATCTCCTTGCCTGCAGGTAATCAACGTGTTGATCTTCCTCGTCATCAAAAATGTCTTGTCCAAATTTTCGAGAAAATTGTGGTTTTGAATCTCTGAAACATGTAATCATGACGTACCATTGAGGTATTCATGGATCGTTTGCTGATCGAAGGTTTCGTTGGTTCTTCAGTAAAGTCTTTTCAATATTTTTCGAAAAATGCACGTTGGAGAGCGTTTCGCGTGTACCCAGGTATACCGTATTTGGTATCCGCATCATGAAAAAAACGAGTAGAGAGGTCGACGCTACATCCAATTCAAAAATGACATTCGTTACGAACAATCAGAAGAGAAAACATGTTATCATTAGGATGGTATACCCAATAAAACACATGTAGTATTTGTCATACCACAAACAGTTTCATATTGGGATACGTGGTGTTTATTATTGTGATACTGTAAAGGATACCGATAATGAGGAGGAACAAGCATGTTTTGTACGATTGTATAAAATTCTGAATGCTGATGTGTTTGTGTAATCGTGTTAAAAGTACATAACAAAATGATGTAAGGGTAACGCACATGCAACACTCGTTGAGGATAAAAGAAGATTTCGAGACCCATGTATTCAGACAGAAAGTAAGCTCAATACGGTCAAGATGGTGAAGCTGATTGTACTCCTCGTTGTGTTCGCACTCTGCTACCAGGTAGCAGTTGCGACGGAAGTCGATACCTGTGAAGATGACTACAGCCAAGGCAGTGTAGGTGACGGGGGCAGTGGTAGCAATTACGACGACGACTGCGTCAGCGATGACAACTCCGGGTCCGGCGGTAGCAATTACGATGACGACTGCGATGACGATGACAACTCTGGGTCCAGTGGTGGCAAAGACGACGACGACTGCGTCAGCGATGACAACTCCGGGTCCGGCGGTAGCAATTACGACGACGACTGCGATGACGATGACAACTCTGGGTCCAGTGGTGGCAAAGACGACGACGATTGCGATACCGATGACAATTCTGGGTCCGGCGGTAGCAATTACGACGACGACTGCGATGACGATGACAACTCTGGGTCCAGTGGTGGCAAAGACGACGACGACTGCGATACCGATGACAACTCCGGGTCCGGCGGTAGCAATTACGACGACGACTGCGATGACGATGACAACTCTGGGTCCAGTGGTGGCAAAGACGACGACTGCGATGACGATGACAACTCTGGGTCCAGTGGTGGCAAAGACGACGACTGCGATGACGATGACAACTCTGGGTCCAGTGGTAGCAAAGACGACGACGACTGCGATACCGATGACAACTCCGGGTCCGGCGGTAGCAATTACGACGACGACTGCGATGACGATGACAACCATGATGATGACGATGACTGCGATGACGATGGCAACGATGATGATGACGATGACTGCGATGACGATGGCAACGATGATGATGACGATGACTGCGATGACGATGGCAACGATGATGATGACGATGACTGCGATGACGATGGCAACGATGATGATGACGATGACTGCGATGACGATGGCAACGATGATGATGACGATGACTGCGATGACGATGGCAACGATGATGATGACGATGACTGCGATGACGATGACGACCATGATGATGACGATGACTGTGATGATGATGATGATCATGATGATGACTGTGATGATGATGATGATCATGATGATGACTGTGATGACGATGACGATGATGATGATGACTGCGATGATGACGTATATTAGATATTTTGTCTTGATTGCTTCAGATAATGCAGCAACATTATCCGCGATTATGCACAAACATCTTTCTTGGTATTTTGATCATCGAATTAGTTACACAACTTTAGAAACATACAGTTGGCAAACATATCGTTCTATAATAACGATCGCTATGTTCACATACTCACTGCGCACTCCAAATTACCCTTTTCTCCCCAATCATAGATAATCATGGTTTAATGTTTCGCTCGTGGAATAAATATCAGAAATCGACAGGCTGAACTCGTTAACGTTCGATTGGTGATTGTCGGTTGTCGATGGTCATATGTCTCTTATTGAATAACCCTTATTGATTGGGACACACGAGTTTTTGAGGCATGAATTGATCGATTAACATGGTGTTCTTATAAAATAATTAAAATTACTAGCCAGTCAAGATGAAATGTATGACTTGAGTAAAGATTAATGTACCGAGTTACAAAAATTGAAACTTATATTGAGTACATAATTTGTCCAGAGCTTCCTATTAGACTAGTCTAAAACTTGAATCACCCTTACATAGGTCCATTGCAGCAGATCGAATTTGTGAACGAGATTTGATCATTATCGCGTGTGGGAATTTCATTTTTGGGATTTTTCATCATCGAATTTTTTCTTGTATCCACCAAAGGTCTTGTGCAACGGGAACCAATCGATGAAAGGAGTTTTTGATTCGGTACTTGGATGGAATCATAAGCATTCTCTGAGAAAAAAAGTTAGGCCAGATTGGCTCAGTGGTTCGCAATATCTTGAGTAAGATGCTCGAATATACATATAGTTTTCCAAGTCTACGATCCAAGTTTACTTCGCTTTTGTTTCCATTTTCAATAGTTTTTCTATATCGTTCCTGACTGATTACGCTAATATACATTAAGCGTGATTGAAAACCTGTTAGTTTTCCTTACCTTTTTCAGGAATGAAAGATTCTGATCCATTGTTATTTAAAGATACAAAAGAATCTACTAGCTGTAGGTATTAATTATCCTTCCGCGCACACAGTTTAAGGATTTCACTACGGTGACACCATGAAAGATATCGGAGTTTGCGAGAGTGACGATTTGCCCTGCATCCCAGGAAGGATTCGAAAGAAAAATTTGAAGCTTTGTCACGTCCTGAGGTAAGTTCTCTTTTCTTTGTAAGCCGCATTTCTTGGCCAACGCTAAGCTAGGGAGTTCGCGAACCATCCGCAACTTCTTCACAAGCGTTCTACGGCACAGAAGTTTACAGTGAAGTCTTATACTTACTTCAGTTTTGCGGCTTATTTTCCACGGAGTTATTCTAGACGGTGTCTAGATACAAAGCTTATGGGTAAATCTTTTAATGCTACTCCAGATTATTATATTACTAAATCGAAGATACCTTAATCGCTACGATGAGGGAAGAGCTATTCTATTTTTGAATCGACTGAATAATTATTTTATTTAGGCACAATGATTTGTGCAGATGTGGCTATAAGAGAAAGATTTCTTTCGTTATAGTCTTTATTTACTGGGAAATCTGGTATTTGGAAAATTCACTCTGTTGGAAATCTATAAAAAGCTGAAAATCTGTAAAAATTCTGAGGAAAGGCAAATATCACAGGAATGAAGCCTATGAAGTGTGAAAATTTTTGATCAATTAGTTGAACCAGGAAAACATGGGATGTTCAATGACTAAAACCAAAACTTCCCAAGTCGATAGATACGGGTTGAAATTGAGATGAAAATTTGTAACTTTGTAAGGATTTCTTTCTATTAATTTCTAAACGTTTAAGCTCTGGGAGTAACGAAATTTCGAAAATATCCAAAATAAGGACCACCCTAATGTACGAACATATAAATTCATCCGTGTAAAATCCGAAATGTTTGATTTTCGGTCGCCTACGAAAAAGACGGACTTTCCGCTAACACCGTGTCTTCTGTTATATCCTCCTGCTCATCTGTCCATGATAATTACTTGACTTGACCGAAAGGGTGATTCCAATATCGTGACAAGGGGTAGGTTACTGAGCAACGCCGGATATCTGGAAGAATTAAGGACACTTCCTTCAGGAGGTGCGAAAGAAGAATCATTTTATTAATAAAATTGAACTTTTGGTTTTATGAGTTGTCAAAAAATGCGGGTTTTCAAGTAGGAGATACTTCGGACTGATTGCGAGACAGAGAAATAGTTTTTTTTCATTGTTGTTTTTATTGTGCATAAAAGTTCCATTTCTATTTTCGATGCTTGGTTTTCTCGAGAAGGACTCATCGGATGAAGAGTCGTCAGAATTTTTTTCAGATTCATCGCGCAGGCATAGATATATTGGTGAATTTCGATTAGCATACGTTACATGTACGATTAAAAATTTTGAATAACGCTGCAGTAGTATTCAGCGGTAAAAATTATGGATCTATTAAACTTCTAAAAAAATACGTAAGGGTATCAGGAGTGTTTCTTTTGATTGTTGAGTGGAAAAAAAGCATTCCTAAGGATTTTTGCTCCGAATATGATCAATGGGAAATGTTAAAAGTCTCATTGGAAGAGCAACTCTTCGAAGAAATTTCCAAACTTTTCGAAAGCATATCGATATTTCTCGAAGAAAATCACCTTGAGATATTTTAATACGTAGTAATGTGATACGGTGACGAACTTCAGAGATATAGAGAAAATTAAAAAATGGTGGTTACGCAGGCCTGAAAAAATAACTGGACGTGTTGAGCATGAGACTAACAGACAGACGTATTATTAAATTTATGAGGTGAAAGTAAAAACAAATAATGAAAAAAAAACTCGAATAATTTACCAGGAGTGGCACGATGATAAACATGCAGCATGAATATAATGTCTTATGCGTCGAAAATGATAAAAGTGAGTGGCAGAAAATAATTAAAGATTCGTGAATAATGTGAGAAGTTGTTTGAAACAATCGCGGGTGTAGTATCAGAAATATTTGAGTGATAAATGACTTTTACCACAATGTACAAATTTGAGACACATTAACATGTTCGATATTGTTGTACCAATACTAGAAAAACAGCTTGAGACTCGAAAAAAAGAAGCAACTTGTGTACAAGATGATTCTAACATTATTATATTTTTTCAATTGCTGAAAACATGAAGAACAACAACGACACGCTGAACCACGTGGACTGAACAATAGATTAGTATAAAACGAGAAAACTGCAGGGTCCAAAAAACAGTCAGCAGTTAAGCTCCAAGGAGTCAAAATGGTGAAAATAATTTTACTATTCCTTGTGGTTACCATTTGCTACCAGGTAGCTACTGGAAACCCGGCCCCAAATCTTGATGGTGGTGGCAAAGGAGGGAAGCAGGATGAGGATTCCTGTGACGAAGGTCAACCACTTGGATTCATCGGGAAATTAGTAACGGGGGTGATAGAAGTTGTGCTGGGTGACGAGACCTGCGACAGCGGTGACAACTCTGGTGGTTCCGGCGGTGGCAATGACGGCGATGATTGCGACAGCGGTGACAACTCTGGTGGTTCCGGCGGTGGCAATGACGGCGATGATTGCGACAGCGGTGACAACTCTGGTGGTTCCGGCGGTGGCAATGACGGCGATGATTGCGACAGCGGTGACAACTCTAGTGGTTCCGGCGGTAGCAAACACGACGATGATTGCGACAGCGATGACAACTCTGGTGGTTCCGGCGGTGGCGATGACGGCGATGATTGCGACACCGGTGACAACTCTAGTGGTTCCGGCGGTAGCAAACACGACGATGATTACGACAGCGATGACAACTCTGGTGGTTCCGGCGGTGGCAATGACGGCGATGATTGCGACAGCGGTGACAACTCTGGTGGTTCCGGCGGTGGCAATGACGGCGATGATTGCGACAGCGGTGACAACTCTAGTGGTTCCGGCGGTAGCAAACACGACGATGATTGCGACAGCGATGACAACTCTGGTGGTTCCGGCGGTGGCGATGACGGCGATGATTGCGACAGCGGTGACAACTCCGGCGGCGGCGATGATGGCGATGACGGCGATGATTGCGACACCGGTGACGACTCCGGTGGTTCCGGCGGCGGCGATGACGGCGATGATTGCGACACCGGTGACGACTCCGGCGGCGGCGATGATGGCGATGACGGCGATGATTGCGACACCGGTGACGACTCCAGCGGCGGCGATGACGGCGATGACGGTGATGATTGCGACACCGGTGACGACTCCGGTGGTTCCGGCGGTGACAAAGACGACGATGATTGCGACACCGGTGACGACTCCGGCGGCGGCGATGATGGCGATGACGGCGATGATTGCGACACCGGTGACGACTCCAGCGGCGGCGATGACGGCGATGACGGTGATGATTGCGACACCGGTGACGACTCCGGTGGTTCCGGCGGCGGCGATGACGGCGATGATTGCGACACCGGTGACGACTCCGGCGGCGGCGATGATGGCGATGACGGCGATGATTGCGACACCGGTGACGACTCCAGCGGCGGCGATGACGGCGATGACGGTGATGATTGCGACACCGGTGACGACTCCGGTGGTTCCGGCGGCGGCGATGACGGCGATGATTGCGACACCGGTGACGACTCCGGCGGCGGCGATGACGGCGATGACGGCGATGATTGCGACACCGGTGACGACTCCGGTGGTTCCGGCGGCGGCGATGACGGCGATGATTGCGACACCGGTGACGACTCCGGCGGCGGTGATGATGGCGATGACGGCGATGATTGCGACACCGGTGACGACTCCGGTGGCGGCGATGATGGCGATGATTGCGACACCGGTGACGACTCCGGTGGTTCCGGCGGCGGCGATGACGGCGATGATTGCGACACCGGTGACGACTCCGGTGGCGGCGATGATGGCGATGATTGCGACACCGGTGACGACTCCGGTGGTTCCGGCGGCGGCGATGACGGCGATGATTGCGATACCGGTGACGACTCCGGTGGTTCCGGCGGCGGCGATGATGGCGATGATTGCGACACCGGTGACGACTCCGGTGGTTCCGGCGGCGGCGATGACGGCGATGATTGCGATACCGGTGACGACTCCGGTGGTTCCGGCGGCGGCGATGACGGCGATGATTGCGACACCGGTGACGACTCCGGCGGCGGCGATGATGGCGATGACGGCGATGATTGCGACACCGGTGACGACTCCGGTGGTTCCGGCGGCGGCGATGACGGCGATGATTGCGACACCGGTGACGACTCCGGCGGCGGCGATGACGGCGATGATTGCGACACCGGTGACGACTCCGGCGGCGGCGATGACGGCGATGACGGTGATGATTGCGACACCGGTGACGACTCCGGTGGTTCCGGCGGCGGCGATGACGGCGATGATTGCGACACCGGTGACGACTCCGGCGGCGGCGATGATGGCGATGACGGCGATGATTGCGACACCGGTGACGACTCCGGCGGCGGTGATGATGGCGATGACGGCGATGATTGCGACACCGGTGACGACTCCGGTGGCGGCGATGATGGCGATGATTGCGACACCGGTGACGACTCCGGTGGTTCCGGCGGCGGCGATGACGGCGATGATTGCGACACCGGTGACGACTCCGGTGGCGGCGATGATGGCGATGACGGCGATGATTGCGACACCGGTGACGACTCCGGTGGTTCCGGCGGCGGCGATGACGGCGATGACGGCGATGATTGCGACACCGGTGACGACTCCGGTGGTTCCGGCGGTGACAAAGACGACGATGATTGCGATAGCGGTGACAATTCCGGTGGTTCCGGCGGTGGTTCCAGCGGTGGCAAAGACGACGATGATTGCGACAGCGGTGACAGCTCCGGTGGTTCCGGCGGTGGCAAAGACGATGATGATTGCGACAGCGGTGACAACTCCGGTGGTTCCGGCGGTGGCAAAAACGATGATGATTGCGACAGCGGTGACAACTCCGGTGGTTCCGGCGGTGGCAAAAACGATGATGATTGCGACAGCGGTGACAACTCCGGTGGTTCCGGCGGTGGCAAAAACGATGATGATTGCGACAGCGGTGACAACTCCGGTGGTTCCGGCGGTGGCAAAGACGATGATGATTGCGACAGTGGTGACAATTCCGGTGGTTACGGCGGTGGTTCCAGCGGTGGCAAAGACGATGATGATTGCGACAGCGGTGACAACTCCGGTGGTTCCGGCGGTGGCAAAGACGATGATGATTGCGACAGTGGTGACAATTCCGGTGGTTACGGCGGTGGTTCCAGCGGTGGCAAAGACGATGATGATTGCGACAGCGGTGACAACTCCGGTGGTTCCGGCGGTGGCAAAGACGATGATGATTGCGACAGCGGTGACAATTCCGGTGGTTCCGGCGGTGGTTCCAGCGGTGGCAAAGACGACGATGATTGCAACAGCGGTGACAACTCCGGTGGTTCCGGCGGTGGCAAAGACGATGATGATTGCGACAGCGGTGACAACTCCGGTGGTTCCGGCGGTGGTTCCAGCGGTGGCAAAGACGACGATGATTGCAACAGCGGTGACAACTCCGGTGGTTCCGGCGGTGGCAAAGACGATGATGATTGCGACAGCGGTGACAACTCCGGTGGTTCCGGCGGTGATCATGGTGATGAGAGCTGTGAAGATGGAGGAGTCGGTGGTATCAACCACGGCAAAAATGTTCAAATGGATCCTTGTGATGACACTTATATCTATTAGATATACCGAAGAGCAAAAGGTTACAGTCCACAGAACAGAGTTTTTTTGCTCCGGTAAACACATAATTTCTGCATATCTGCTACTTGACACGGTATTCCTATTTTTCAATCAAATAGATCCAATACATAATTTTACTTGCTAACAAGCACTGCATTCACGTATCAGCCGCTTACTTGATGTTACTTTTTTTCTGTAATCACGAAGAATTACGTTACATCAAGTTTTCTTGTCCACTGTTTTACTGTTTTCTATAAGTTTCTGTTGGATATTCAACGTATTAATATTCGCAGACCCTTACATTTTCTGATTCACGAAATATAATTATTTCTTCAAACAGGTTCTACACTCATAAATAACAAATGCAGAATAATATGTAATGTATACAAATTCCGATATTATCATTGTCAGGAGTCATGTCAATAAACCACTAGAATTACAGATCAATAATCATATTATTAAGTCATCTTTTTTTCATGTACAAGCTTGTTTTATGGTTCTCGCTCATCTGTCGACTTATTTTTCTCGCAGTTTAATTCAAAGCATCCATCGAGTTATTTGAAACATTAAAACACTCTATTACAAGTACTGATCGAAAAAAATTCAGACATATCGACAAGATTCCGTTTCTGTCGAGCTTATTTCATAAAATAGTCAACCACGAGCTCGGTGGAAGTTCCAGAAATAAAAGTCGCTAACATCAAACTGATGGAAGTGATGAGGGTTACACGGATCACGAGGTCGGCGCAAGGCACGATCTCTCAGTACCTAATTAGTAATTTGCACCGAATAAGGCCATGGCAATTGTATCAGATAAGTAAGTGTCATTATCATGTGGTATAATCTTGCTGCTTACAAACAATTCAACATCTATTCTGACCGGACACCACTCATCGTGTAATGAAAGCCAAAAAAGCATATGGGTCGTTCTACGAGCTTCCGGCATTTACCGACAAAAAACCCGACACATTTTAATTTGTTTTGTGAGACGACTCGGTGTGATAATGAAAATAAAATTTCCGAATTGGTAATCCGATTGAACGATATTCAAGAAATGATTTGATTCCTCAATTAATTCAGGAAAACATAAAACCAACGCCACTTATGATTCGAAAATAATCTCTGTCCAAATACATCCTTTTCATGCTGCTCATTCGACAACTGTAGCTATGATTGTAGGCAGTAGTTAGGAGAAGCGTTTTGTATTATTTCTACCGTTCTAATGCTTACGCGATATGATAATATCACTGAAAAATTAATCAAAAATCGTCATCAAATGAAAGGATCCAAATCAATTTTTGTTCCAAGTACATGTCACTTCGCATCACGCATATACCTATTTGAAAAGCTTGAGTAAAACAGACAACCAATCGAATTGACGATTGAAACAGACGGTGAATTGGAATAAAGAAAAAGTTGGTTCGAAATATTAAAATGAAAAATAAATGAATAAAATTGAAGAGGAAATAATTCTCTTCAAACGGAGGTGAAGAGGCTTTTCGGGCTAATATTGCTCGTATTGCCGTTAAAGAATTACATTCTAGATTTTGTTCCTACAAAGTCCTCCTCTTTCAGGTAACAGCTGTGGAGTAGGCGCCGAATTTGTTGTTGTGAGTTCACCTGGAGGAGCTGGTACTTTTGGTTTCTGTCGTCTTAACGGGAGTTGCTGCATTTTTCAATATGGGTAGGCTTCTGGTAAAAGGACAAGTGTTAATTGCGATGAATTCGTAGAGTAGGTACGAATGGAACAGATGGGTCATTATCAATTGACTTATAACTACTGAATGGATGGACGGGATCTGATTTGGCTGCGGTTCGTACAGTAACAAATCCTGGATTGTAATCTCATTATCAGTTGCGCCAATTGGCATAACCGGTTAATGTTGTTAAATATTCTAACTCAAAGAATTGTTAAGATGTATATTCGTGATATTAGTCGCAAGGAACTGTATGCATAACACAACCTTACATCTGTCACTACGTAACTGACAAGTCAACGACACGTACCTATGTCATTCAAACTAATGGATAAGCCCGAATTCGTCGATTTCAGCCGTTTCGTACTATCGGAAGTTCAACTAATGCCATCCATGTTAATGTTTGGTAATAGGCCCAGACGTCGTTATTGTGAATAAAAGCGCACGGCTCATATTCTATGATCGAGTTTTGCGTGTTGCGACCGTGAATAAACGTTCGTAGAGACCAACGATCAAACCTTCTGCTCTAATTTTTTGCTCATAAAAATGGTGCTAAATTACGTCACGAAGCATCGGTCGATCGCATTGTGACGACGACGGTGAAACTCATCGATTCGGCCCATGTGTAATTTCATCACATCAAGTTTCAACTTTCAGACGTCCAATTTCATCAAAATTGGACTCAAACAAAAGCTCGTTCCGGATTTATCTGATAAAAGTGATGATCAATTCACGCATATATTATCAGTATATGAAATAATTGATAAAACGTGAATCCCCAATCCGCTTTTAGCTTCCGTCTCAGTAGAGATTCTCGGTAGTGCACCCGTTCTTTTGAATGCACTTGGTGCGAGATTCTACCGAGCTTCTTGATGTGCTTTGCGGAAATAATAATTCGGAAATGCTGTGAAAAATGATGAAACAATGCGAACGATACAAGATGCATTATGTTCTATTGTTAAATTATTCATTATTTGCTATACCATGGAATTTTGAGTTCGTCTGAAGGATGACTAAAAATTCACGTGCTCGGCTATTCTTATACATAATCTCTTCTTCAAATACCATGTCCACGCATCAAAAGCAATCCTTTATGATTTCTATAATCCACAATGATGTATTATTGATCTACCAATTACTAGTCTTATTCTTATTGTAGCGATTTGTTGAATTAAAGAAAGCTTTCACGGGAATCCATGCTCGCTGAATGAAATAGAAGTGAAATATACTGAGTCCGGGGAGTAGATCATATTTTCTCGAAACTTAGACGAAAGGGGCGTGAAGAACAAATAAGTAGTTTTGACGACCTGACACAACAATTAAATTTGATAACAATATAATTAGCAGACAGACGTATTAAGAAATTTATAAAAAAACGATCGTTATAAACATTGAGTGGAGGAAAAATATTATCGGACCATTTATTAGGATAAGTATATTCATGCTTGTAGCATTTATGTCATCTGTCATAACAGCAGAAGCTAGACATGATGTACGTATTTGAGTAAGGGAAAATTCATTGAAAAATCACGGATAAAAGTACGCGAGCCATATTTGACTTTTTCTAAGATCAGAAAGCTTCGATATGCATCAACGGGTTTGCTATTCGTGTAAAAATACTGCAAAGCAAATGAAGACTTGACAAGAGAAGAATTTAACTCTGGACATTAACGTGTTTATTCAATTGTGAAAAACAAACGGTAGCATAACGACGTGTAAGCAACGTGTATGTACGAACAAGTGAATATAAAAAGAGAAAATTGTGGGAGCCAAGAAACAGTCGGCAAATGAGTTGAATCGAATGAAGATGGTGAAAATAATTGCGCTATTTGCTGTGACTATTGTTTCCTGGCATGTAGTAACTGGCAACTTAGGCCCATATACAAGGGGTGGCGGTAAAGGAAGAGGTAACGGCAGAGTTGATGATCATTCCTGCGAGGAATCTGGTGGCCCAGGTCATCCAGGAGGTCATGGTGGTGGAGGCAGAGACAAAGATATTGACCATTCTTGTGAGGATTCAGGAAAACAAGGTCATCAAGGAGGTCCAGGTAACAAAGGTAAAAATGACGGTTATTCCTGTGAGGAATTAGATGGCAGAGGTTATCAAGGAGGATATGGTGGCGGAGGAAGAGACAAAGATATTGACCATTCTTGTGAGGATTCTGGACAACAAGACCATAAAGGAGGTCCAGGTAGCAAAGGTGGAAATGACGATCATTCCTGCGAGGAATCTGGTGGCCCAGGTCATCCAGGAGGTCATGGTGGTGGAGGCAGAGACAAAGATATTGACCATTCTTGTGAGGATTCTGGACAAGAGGACCATAAAGGAGGTCCAGGTAGCAAAGGTGGAAATGATGATTATTCCTGTGAGGAATCTAGTGACCAGGGTCAAGGTGATACATACCGCAATCGCGAGTGGTCTGGTTCAGGGTTGAAAAACGGAATCAAATTAGTGACGAAATGGGTGACCAAAATCCTTGGCGCAAGCTGCGAGGAAGAAGAAGGTGGCCATGGTCAGCAAGGTAGTGAAGGTAATGGAAGCGAGAGCTGTGAAAGCAACAGTGACAATGAGAATGATGATAGTCAAAGCAATAGCAGCTGTGAAGATGTAGGGAGTTACGATCACACTTCGGTATCAGCTAGTGAATCTTGCTCAGAATCTGGTAGCAGAAGTTCCAGAGAGAGCGGTTCCAGATCATACAGCGAATCGGGATCAGAATCCGGTAGTGGAAGTTCCGAAGAGAGCGGTTCCAAATCATGCAGCGAATCGGGATCCGAATCCAGTAGCAGAAGTTCTAGAGAGAGCGGTTCCAGATCATACAGCGAATCCTACTCGAAATCCGGTAGTGGAAGTTCCGGAGAGAGCGGTTCCAGATCATGCAGCGAATCGGGATCAGAATCCGGTAGCAGAAGTTCTAGAGAGAGCGGTTCCAGATCATACAGCGAATCCTACTCGAAATCCGGTAGTGGAAGTTCCGGAGAGAGCGGTTCCAGATCATGCAGCGAATCGGGATCAGAATCCGGTAGCAGAAGTTCTAGAGAGAGCGGTTCCAGATCATACAGCGAATCCTACTCGAAATCCGGTAGTGGAAGTTCCGGAGAGAGCGGTTCCAGATCATGCAGCGAATCGGGATCAGAATCCGGTAGTGGAAGTTCCGAAGAGAGCGGTTCCAAATCATGCAGCGAATCGGGATCCGAATCCGCTAGCAGAAGTTCCAGAGAGAGCGGTTCCAGATCATACAGCGAATCCTACTCGAAATCCGGTAGTGGAAGTTCCGGAGAGAGCGGTTCCAGATCATGCAGCGAACCGGGATCAGAATCCGGTAGCAGAAGTTCCAGAGAGAGCGGTTCCAGATCATACAGCGAATCCTACTCGAAATCCGGTAGTGGAAGTTCCGAAGAGAGCGGTTCCAGATCATGCAGCGAATCGGGATCAGAATCCGGTAGTGGAAGTTCCAGAGAGAGCGGTTCCAGATCATACAGCGAATCGTTCTCGAAATCCGGTAGCAGAAGTTCCAGAGAGAGCGGTTCCAGATCATACAGCGAATCGGGATCAGAATCCGGTAGCAGAAGTTCCAGAGAGAGCGGTTCCAGATCATACAGCGAATCCTACTCGAAATCCGGTAGTGGAAGTTCCGAAGAGAGCGGTTCCAGATCATGCAGCGAATCGGGATCAGAATCCGGAAGCAGAAGTTCCAGAGAGAGCGGTTCCAGATCATACAGCGAATCCTACTCGAAATCCGGTAGTGGAAGTTCCGAAGAGAGCGGTTCCAGATCATGCAGCGAATCGGGATCAGAATCCGGTAGTGGAAGTTCCAGAGAGAGCGGTTCCAGATCATACAGCGAATCCTACTCGAAATCCGGTAGTGGAAGTTCCGAAGAGAGCGGTTCCAGATCATGCAGCGAATCGGGATCAGAATCCGGTAGTGGAAGTTCCAGAGAGAGCGGCTCCAGGTCATACAGCGAATCGTACTCGAAATCCGGTAGTGGAAGTTCCGAAGAGAGCGGTTCCAAATCATGCAGTGAATCGGGATCAGAATCCGGTAGCAGCAGTCATCACAGGCACAGTTCTGGATCATCTACTGGGAAACATTCAAACTCTGGTCACACTGATTCCAATAAGAGTCGTTCCGGATCATCTAGTGGATCAACCTCGAGTTCAGGCGGCAATAGTTCCAGTAAGAACAAGTCTGGGTCATATAGTGGATCGAAATCGAATTCAGGCAGTCATAAATCAGGATAGCTTTGGATCGGATAATTTTCCACACAAATGAAAAATATGGTTCCATATCGACGATTGCTGCACCTACAAGTGCGCTAAAAACTCCATATTAACCACTTTTTTCAACTATAAAGGGCTATTTTTGCCTAATATCTTAGCTTTAATTTTTGAAATCCACCCATATATTCTTGTAAGGTATCTGCTAGGTATGTAATATGTATATTTTGGCAATAATTCTTCAACTTTTTTGTTAGATCTAGAAATGCCTAATAAGAAGTATTTATCATGATTGCAGCTCTAAGTTGGCCAAGGCTTAGAGATTATTCGCAGATATGAACGTTTTGCTAGATTATTTTCCACAGTTCTTCTGATTCAGCTGACGAAAATCGCAGCCTCTAATTCCCTGTGTCTTATTATTACCTAATTGATGCTGTTACTGAATAAAAACGAAGATCCACCTAATACTTGAGTTGACTGGTTGATACTCCAGATTTAATCTACATACATTCTTTTCAGTTCTGCGTAAGATTAGTATATTCAATTCTGATAGTTGACAGGTCAATTTGTAATGCTTATATGTAGCCGGTGACTAAATTTCCGACTTCACATAGAGTACAGTTCGATAATCTCACTCTCATTGTTCACATTGAGATACTTTTTCTAATCCATTCACCGATAGCTCATTCACGAAGACCATTGTCGACAATAAAGATCAGGAGCCACAGCTCGTTAGATATGAGTCCACAATTGTCTCGTTCACATTTTTCTCAAATCTACAATATACGAGTATGCGAAATTATAAGGATTTTTTTTTAAACATGAGTCCCACGATGTTCTAAGCTCATTTATTCATATGGATAATTATTTTGAGATTATTCACTCTATTCTTATTGTTAACACTCGATACGTTTTCTCTGCAAAGAATCGAGGAGCTTCATTCATGGTATTGTTAACTTATGCCGCTCAAAGAATAGAAACAAATGGACTACATGCACGATTTTAAGTCCTAGAAGGTTTTCTAATGGAACAAAAGCTGCTAACTCGACGATCTCATGCTTACTGGCGATACTGATTGTAAGTCGGGTACGTTTACTGTTGACAGTTCCAACCACGAACTTGAGGAAATCAGATGCAACAACTTATTATGGTTAGGTACAAAAGTAATGACATTTACTAAGAGGCACACCTATGCAAATAGAACTCGGTGAAGAGAAGACAACATGAAATAAGCATACGTTGAAAAGCGAAAACAAGTGACCAAGGCCGAAATAATCAAATAACATGCCGTGATAGAAATTAACAACAGCTAGGTATTTACTCAAGGGGTTTGGCCAGTGTCGAAAGAAGAAGAAAATTGGAATTCTAGTTATATTTTGTGGAGCTGAGGGAAGATAACGACAATTTAAAAAATATTACCATCACCAGCATTGTTTCTTTCATGTTTCACTAGGTGAATAACCGATTTTTCAGTTGTATTAGACGCACAAACTAATCAGATATGTATTGTCTCTAAACGCAGTGTCATTTCACATCATATTACTGAGCATAGGATCTCAAAACAATGGTATGTGATGTAAGCTAGTCCTTCGTTTGAGACGTGATCAATACATACATCCTCGTATCAAAACTGACAAATTGTCAAATTCACTACTCTATCATATTTTCAGAAATTTGTGATCGGTATTGTCGATTTTCAATTGTTGTAGAAACTCATTACTTCTTGCACATTCGATACTTCAGATATCCAGTCTATAGTCGATTATGTTGTTCATTGTTATTTGTGATCCACGGATTCTTCTTCTAGCTAGTTTAATGTGCGATTTGTTTGTTCATGAAATCTAAGAAAAAAAACATGGTTTCACATGGTATAAAAATACGAGAATCACTGTTTAAACCTGCAATGTTCTGCAAGTAGTCAAAATTTTTTCGCAGGTCCCTAATATTCAGCCAGAACTTTGATTTTTTCGTTTCACTTCTAACTTCTGATGCTTGATTTTGGAAAATGGTTTGTAAAAATATCGAATGTGGTATTTCAGAAATAGTATGCAGTACCTAATCGCTAAAAAAGAACAATTTAGAAGAATGATTATGCAATGAATTCTAATCCAATGGTTCCTGATGATAAATCGTTTTTAATGAGAACTTATCTACGTACACTGATCCAAAAATATCGTTCACGGAATTTTTTCAACCTCGGAATTTATGATGAGGAATTTCAAACACAGTCATAGGTACGAAAGCCTTTGCAATTTGCAATGTTCTAACCGGACAAGGTGACTGGAAGATATTTTTGGTTTTGCAATCAAAAGAGGGGATTGCTTTCCGGATGACGACACTCTTCACGCGACTATCACGTTATGACGATGAGCGTGGAAAAATGGATGAGAAAATAAAACCCATGCAGTTCTATGATTTAGAGCAATGCAATGTTTGCTCAATTGTTAGAGGAAAAACATAAGATAGCCATTGACTTGGTACTTTTGAGTACGAAAAGAGTATAAAACGGAACGATTCATGAGTAGAAAGCACAGTCCACCGACTAAAGGAACAATCCAACATCATGGCTAAACTTATTCTGCTGTTTGTAGTCGTCACCCTATGTTGCCATTTGGTAGCTGGGAAACCAAGTCCAGGAGGCTATGACGATGGTGGTCATGGATCAGGAAAAGGCAAACCCAAACCATCAGGCGGTTCGTACTCAGGCGGTCATGGTTCGGGAAGTGGCAGTTCTGGGTCATCTAGTGGATCGGGTTCAACTTCAGGCGGTGGCAGTTCCAGTAGTAGCGGATCCGGATCATCTAATGGATCGGGTTCGAGTTCAGGCAGTAGCAGTTCAGACAAGAGCAGCTCTGGATCGTCTAGTGGATCGGGTTCGAGTTCAGGCAGCAGCAGTTCAGACAAGAGCAGCTCTGGATCGTCTAGTGGATCGGGTTCGAGTTCAGGCAGCAGCAGTTCAGACAAGAGCAGTTCCGGATCGTCTAGTGGATCGGGTTCGAGTTCAGGCAGCAGCAGTTCAGACAAGAGCAGCTCCGGATCGTCTAGTGGATCGGGTTCGAATTCAGGCAGCAGCAGTTCAGACAAGAGCAGCTCAGGATCGTCTAGTGGATCGGGTTCGAGTTCAGGCAGCAGCAGTTCGCACAAGAGCGGATCCGGATCATCTAGTGGATCAGGTTCGAGTTCAGGCAGCGGCAGTTCGCACAAGAGCGGATCCGGATCATCTAGTGGATCAGGTTCGAGTTCAGGCAGCGGCAGTTCGCACAAGAGCAGCTCTGGATCGTCTAGTGGATCAGGTTCGAGTTCAGGCAGCAGCAGTTCAGACAAGAGCAGCTCTGGATCGTCTAGTGGATCAGGTTCGAGTTCAGGCAGCAGCAGTTCAGACAAGAGCAGCTCTGGATCATCTAGTGGGTCGGGGTCGAGTTCAGGTAGCAGCAGTTCAGACAAGAGCAGCTCTGGATCGTCTAGTGGATCGGGTTCGAGTTCAGGCAGCAGCAGTTCAGACAAGAGCAGCTCTGGATCATCCAATGGATCGGGGTCGAGTTCCGGCAGCAGCAGTTCAGATAACAGCGGCTCTGGTTCGTCTAGTGGAGCGCACTCGCATTCAGGTGATGGTCATTCGGGCAAGGGTGGTTCCGGATCAGGTCATGGAGGAAAGGGACATAAAGATCCTTGCGACGACGTACATACATACTAGACAACCGCATGTATGGGCTATTCGAGGTCATGCAGCAGAATCGTTCGTACCTTGGAGCGAACATCATTTTTGCCCATCGGATCAACGACTTAGTCCTACTACTACTTCTAAAATGAACCAATGGTATTATTCCAAACTGATTGATCCTGCACTAGCATATTCGTTCCTTAGTTTACTCTTCATTCTTTCCTCTTATTATGGATAACTATTTTACTTCGTTTTCTATCACCCTACTAGCGATATGCAAAACAGTTACTATGAGCTAATGATACATGGCTTATATCCAGATATATTCCAATTTACCAATTTAAAAAATGCTATTCTCGCTATTCCAACCTGAATGTAATTCTATCAAGAAAATACATAATTTCACCCAAAATGTGCAATTATTGACAATACCAAGGAATCATGGTGGTTTTTGGATGAAACCAGCAGCCACCTCTCAATTTCCTTTTTTTTCACGAATGGTTCCGAATTTATTTTCTCACTGAACGTGCAGAGCTCTTGCTACCGTTAGAAGCATCCGCCGAGCCTATTGAAGCATGAACAGTCAATAATATAACGGAAGAGGGAAGGAAAAAAATTGGACGGACGTAGATGAAATCCGTGTCGATGGACGGCGTGTAGTAGTTTTTATAAAGATTCACTCGCTTTGGTGAAAAATATTAACGGTCGGGGTTGAAAGTTAACGCGTTTTTTATGAGTCAAACCTTAATGTCTCTTTTATGCGAGTTCATTCCGCTTGATAGTGGTCAAATGGGGCGTGTTGTCCAAGCGAACGGCCATCTCCTCTTGCTTCACCCAATGGTTTACCACCTTAAAAAGACATCCCAAGGGAATGATGAAGTAAATCTATTCTCACCTTTACTAGCTTTCTCTGCAAATGACTTGACCGATTAGTTATTTTATGTATAAAACGAAATCGTCCGTGTGACGACAGTGAAATGTGAATAGGTAAAATTTTCACCGTTTCTATCTATCGTCAAAGGCTACTATTGTATTCCCCTCATTGGCCACCAATAGTCGTTACAGCGCTCCAATACCTCTCTAGGTAAACTGGGCTGCGTAATTACTGATACGGATACCGTGATACTGACGCTTAACTTATACCTATAACGTAATAGCTAACGGTAACTATAATTCCGAAAGCTCCCTTCCTGCCGGTTCCTAGGTACGTGCTAAAGTTACAGAGAGCTTTCTTGATGCCTGTTTGCCTGCCCAGTAGACTGTATAATTTTGACTTTCGGGATTTTGGCGGACCAAATTCACTTGGTTATTTATCTGGAGTAATGGAGAGAAGGTAGATTTGTGCGAATTCTACCACAGCTGGGCGTTTGAATTAGGTCAAATAGGAATTCGACGAAACACTTGAAAACCTGTTTCATGTGCGTTGCGCACAAGCATAAAAGTTATACCACACCCCATCATGATTCCGGGATTAATTTGTTCTTGGATTCTGTTCGGACAACTTATTCAACGACAAAGCACCGAGTGATGAAATACCTCTCGCCGTAAATTTTAAAACTGAACGTTTACTTTTTTTCGTTGAGATTTTTAAAGATTTTTCACCTAAGCCCCAAAAAGCTTATAAAATATCTCTGGGAGTGAAAAAAAAAAAAAAAAAAAATAGATACAATAGAAACTATTTCAGAGCAAAAAATAAAACGACTACACAGCTTTTCTAAGAGAAGCTTTCAAGCTTTAAAATGCAGGCAAGGTCCTGAAGATGGAAAATCAAATTCCACTGCCTAGAGTAGAACTTTAAAGCGAAAATTTCACTCCGCTGATTCGATCAATGAAATGCTTTGAACATACTCGGGACGATGAAGAGAAATAACAAAATTGCATGGACCAATTAAACCTAAAAATATGTTACAACTATAATTCCAGGCCTGGAAATGCTTTCTTACAAGTTATTGGGCTTTAAAGTGGAACATTTTTTCAAGTAAATGTATCAATTCTCTAGCGAACGTCCAGACAACATGTATCTTCTCCGGTATTATAAAGAGGAATTGATGTTTGGGAATAACGTAGGATTTTTGGATGATAGAAGTTTTTGCTATGCGCTTTGAATTTTGAAAAATGTTGAACCAGTTTACGAGAACGAAATACTTTGATTAATAATGAGGAAGGAATTTCTTGGATATCGCTATCGTTGGTTAGTTGCTACCTGTCGCTAATCATTTCCAATAACCGAAGAGTCTTTAGTAGAATGAACTATGCAGTGAAGATTCCCGTGGAAATTTAGCTAAGAATCCGCGTTGATAAATTCTTACCGATGCATAGTTGGGGCAAATAAAAAGAAAGAATCGACAGAAAAACACTAATCCAACTTTTCAGTGAAGGGAAATTATAAGAACGAGTCAGTATATCTTCTGAAATTGGTATTCTCATACCCTGAACTTTTCTGTTACTGCAGCTGGCTGTGTTTCTTGAAGAATGTGTAATTCGATTGTGAGATGATATCGAATAACGCACGTAGAAGTAAAAGGGAACAACTCAATTTTTTTTTCAACTTTTTTTGAGGTTTTATCCCTCCTCACGTTCGGAGTTTGCATAATTTTCAATTATATATGTTTGAAAAATTAAAAATTACAAGATTTCTTTGAAATATTCCTCTGAATTTCCATTCAGTTCATTTGAATCAACATAATACATCGTGTGCAATAACAAAGAAGCAAACGCGTCACAGCAATGAATGAGCACATATCGTGCGTAGGTGTGTGCTTATTTATAGCAACTGTTTCACTCGCGCGTGCAAACAATATCCGGAAGGAAACATCAATTAACACAAGAGGCTGAAAGGATTAAATTTACCGCAGAAGAATCTGATTAATACACGGTCTCTTTTGTTTTCATTTACTAATTGTAAGAGAACAGGAAGTCCTAACGCGTCATTGCGGGGTCTGCAGAAGGGTCGATTGTCATTTCCGAGCTTGCGATCCCACAATTCGTTTTTCTCTCTCGTCTTTTAAATTCCGTTTGTTATGTAAGAGTTTTGCCAGAATAATTACACGTGGTCACGTTTACAGTTTTCCAACCGGGAGTACGTAGTGCACAAAAACGTGTATTTATAATACCTAGCCACATACATGGTTGTATTAGATTCTAGATAGGGATAAAATATATCGTTGGTGGTATAAAGCAGGGAAAAAAAAAACGATAAAAAGCAAACAAAAGAACGAAGACTTGTGGGTTCTACGTGTTTACTGTAGACTACAAGGTTGCACCATTTCAAATGTCGGGACGGATGGATCACCCCATTTTATTTTATTTCTTATGTGCTTTTTTTTTAACACTTTTCATCTTTCCAACTACCCGTTGCTCGAAGAAGCCTTGGAGAAAACTTTTGGCACACCTGATTCCTCATTTTTATTGCTTTCTTGATATTTTTTTGCTTTTTTGTCAAATTTCTCCTATTTTTTTTTTTTCTTTGTTTTTTTTTGATCCGGCGATATCCTTGATGGCAATTACCTCTGGGGTGCGAGAGTGTCAAGCTCCTAGTAGACCGGAGTTCCATGTCAAATTAGTGACACCGTGAAATCACCATATACCTTTTACCGAGGCGGTTTTTTTTTCACCCTTATTTTCTCCATGGATCACCCTTTCCCCCGAGGTATATACGGCTGACTTGGAAAGTATGTCAAGCTATTTTAATTACTTAGAAAAGTTTTGGTCACCTTTTCCTCGCACCCCCTTTCAGAGATGGTCTTGCGTGTCTTACGTCGCGGCACGACGTCCTCTAGAAAAAGGAAAAGGAGAAGAGGAGGAAGTCCTGTCATCTACATTTTAACTGGAGCGTCGTTATCAGAAGTGCGGAACGTTTGTTTTATTGAAATTTTACTTCAGAGTATACCCTATATAGGTATAAAGGTAACACTCATCATCAACTACCACATTTGGCCATCGACATCTGATCGTGACTCGACCAATGCAAATCGGTGTTCGAAGAGGAAAACAATAGTTTTCCTTGGAACGAACTTTTGAAATATTCCACCCAGTTTAGAAATTATTGTTCGAGAAATCAATATGAAATGTCTGATATTCCTAGTTCCACTCGTTGTCAACGCATTGAACAATGATATCGACGGAAATAGAGCGAAAATATGAAGCAAGAATATGTTGTTATCGAAAGGTATTAAGTTCCCTCGAAGAAAAATCATCTCCGAAATTTTCAACGATGCTGAGATATGGCAAAAAATTTTTTTGGAAATTTGGAGAAAAATTCATGAAACTCACCCGTGGAAAATTTTGACATACATAATATCAAAAATTATCGAAAGATTTTCTGGAATTTTCAGATATTACAAGATTAATTCTTTGAAAAGTTTTACGACATTTCCGGAATTCGGATGTATCTTCGATGGTGTTCCAAAACTTTGAATGATTTCGGTGGATTTCGAAGAATCTAGTGATCCGTTCTGTAGAGCAGAGATTTATTAATTTTTTTTGTCATGAAAATATATTATTCTTCTCAGTAAATTCAGTGGTCGGTATGCTTTGACAAGGACACCTTGTACTTACCGGGACAACGTTGACGTGTGATTGTCAATTACCGGGGTATGTTTCAATTCCGTTGGTCGACCCAGCTGCGTGTCCACTCGCTTTTTTCCGTCGCATTTGACCGCCCGCCCTGTTTCCGAGTGGTTGGTAGCGGTCAGCGAGGCCAAACGGGCGTTTTAATTGGCCCACATACACCAGAAATATGAGACTACGATGATGGATGGATGTGGTCGGGTCCCCAGAAGAAACATAAGGTCGAGCAGCTTTACCAGATCTTTCGAGATGACGTTATTATTGTATGAACGGGAAACTGAATTGCCCGTGTTGTCGAGGTGAAAATACATCGGGAAACAATCGCTGGAACGA
The DNA here is from genome assembly GCF_917208135.1 of Athalia rosae. Lineage (NCBI taxonomy): Eukaryota > Metazoa > Arthropoda > Insecta > Hymenoptera > Athaliidae > Athalia > Athalia rosae. The sequence goes on from NC_064027.1 coordinate 26,814,204, forward strand.
TTGAATAAATATTTTATTTCTGGCTCCGAAAATCGGGAAAATATCAAGACAGCAATCTTCGATTTTACTTTGGATTTTGGGGATGAAAAAATTTTTAGTGCAGCATTTCAATATTGAGAATTTAACGGAATAAATAATTGCGTGCGCTTACAGATTTGCGCTTTTTGCAACCATTTACTCGGTTGCCAGGGAATTACATCTAAAAAAATTGAATCTTTCCGTCGAGAGTGTTCGTTTTTTCTCACCCTCCAGTTCCGGACTCTAAGATTTCTGAATTGGATTTCGAGGAGGCTATCAAATATCGCACTTGGCCGTTGGGTTGGTTGCCGCGTGACCGAAATCTTATCTCGGTTTACTTCTATACTATATAGTGTCTAAAGTGTGCTAGACGCTATATTCCTTTTCTGAAAGTCGGTTCTTCTAAATGGGGGAATCTAAAACGCTCGAGAGAACGATCGTAAAAGGATTGTGGTCTGCCTTAGCTTCTTCAGTGTCGAACGAACTCGGGACGAAACGTCTTTAATTTTGACGTATCAAAAAGCCAGTTATTGGCTACGAAGAAAGGATATAGAGGGGAACTTTAATACAGCTGAAAGCTCTTTCAAACTTTTCTTCCATCTCACTTTATACCCCTCCGATAGATTTTCAGATGGAAATCGGGCGCTTCTACTTCTTGCTTTAGTGGTGGTGTCTGGTGAGCAGTAAACTTTAGTATCTTGTTCGGATTAAGTGCGAAAAGTTTTTCAAAAACTTTTATAATTATGCATGAACCCCCAGCGATAATAGGATATCCGTTCTTCCATGCAACGCCCTAGACCACCACCTGCAGCTCGTCATTTTGATTTTTATTTATCTCTTGTTCGATTATTTTTTTTTTCTCTTCTTCCATTATTTTATTTCTTCAACATGCTCGCGGGTATAACCACCGCTGTACCATACGTGCTCTTGCTTACAACGCAATTTCGTGTTTCACGTATATTACCCATGGTATTTGCTGCCCGCTAGCCAAAGAAGGACCTAACAACAAAGGACCTTCAGGAAGTTCTACGCGACCGATATATCTTCTTGAACAGCTTTTCTTGTACATATCACAGTATATCTTGCCATGCAAGGGTTGTTTTTTTCCTTTTTTCTTTTTTATCGCGCTGCACTGTTCGCTACCGAGTTCCATTTTCAAAATCTTTACCATACCGCGCAAGCTTATTACGGTCTTATTTTATCCACTTCGTAATACGTATACCTATATCATTATGTGCGAAGGGTTCCGATTCCTCGGAGCAAAAAATTCAATCGGAGAGAAGAACGATTTCTGCCATTTCTGGGACGTTCATTGGTCAATCTAATTCCAGGGACGGCGCAAGGGTCTCGATAATTAATTGTTTGTTCCGTCGCGTATGTAACAATATGGAGTAACTGTTCAACACACGTATGTTTTTCAATCCTTGTCGAGTTCCAGTGGAATAGAATGAATTCTATGAAGCTTCTTTCTGACAGTACGAAATTTGTACATACGTTCATTTTTTCGAGTAATTTCTATACTTCGTTCTTTATTTTGTAACGAAACTTTTCGCTCGTATATCGTGGGATAATTATGTGTACATGAAAAAATATAGAACACGTCATATCGTATGCCAGTTCTACGAATATGTAAACGAGCGAAGAATAAAAAATGGCTGCCTAGCCTCATTATATCCTTACATTATTTTTTTTCTTCATTCCGCAATGCATCACGAATTGCGAATACGAAGGTAAAAATGTAATGAGAAATAAATAGAGAGAAAGAAGAAGAAAATGAAACTAAAAAAATTGATATTCGGGATTGAAACGCGTCCGGCTTTCGACCTGATTAGCCTCCTCTATTTGCGCTTTAGGATAAATACCCAAGTGGTTTCTCTAACCATAATAACTACCTTACACATATATGAATCTCGGAAAAGAAGCCAACTAGCGGGTCGTTCGAGAAGAGGAAATTTTCCTCTTTCTTTCTTACTTTCCTCCTTTTTTCTCTAATTCTATCTTATTTCCTCAATTTTTCTTTCAACAGAGATGGTCCAGTCTAGCATGTAATCCTTAGTAGCTAAGCTCCTTCTTTAGCTGTGCTTAATCCCCATTCGAAAACCGAATAAGGCTATAGCTGCTCCAGCACTAAAGAGACTCCAATATAGGGTTCGTAAGAGATAGAAGTCAAATGGTCTTGTCCTTCAGACTTTCTCAAGGTTAGTCGATATGAAAGGGATATCAAGGAGCTAGCCGTATGCATATCCCTTCAGGAACAAATTAATTGCAACCGATAAAAATATTTTGAAGCTTCAGAGAACCCTTTTGTATACAAGGTACCATTGAAAAATTCCTCAAATCTGTTTACAGGAAATTTGATTACGAGGATTTTCGAATTTCGAAAAGAAAGAAATCAGGAAAAGAAATTCTCTAATCAAAAACCACGCGAAAGGATATGAAAGAAAAATCACCGAACATACACTTCTAGGCTTCTAGGTTGAAATCCTGCGGGTGATCGCGGTAAATTTTTCCGATTGATAAAAAATTCATCATTCTCATAACGACGTAAACGCGTACAGAAATTTGCAAGCGACAATATTAATGTCATAGTTCATCTCACGTCGCAATATAAGTGGTTGGACACAGTGAAACAGTGGTATGCTACGCGTATTTGATGATGATGATATGAATATTCATGAAGCCAGAAGTGGAATGTGGAGAGTATCCTCACCATTATATGAAATTCGCATACACATACATGCATACGATGGGATGGGATGGCCGTCGTCGTCTATCCAGAGATATTTCCATCTATCTAGGATATACATCCTATACCGGAAAGTGAGAGATTTGAATCACGTCACCGCAAACTAGAAAGTCAAATATCTGTTTCACTTTCCTTTTGCACTTTTTACTCTCGAAAAATTTTCAAAATCAAAACCATCGCTCCCTAGGGAATTGAGATTCGAGAAATTTTGAATAGCCGTCGTATTCGGCGGCAAGTAACGTAGGCGGTGATCGCTAGTCAAGAATATATTCTGGAGGGACCGATCTATATCTGTAACCAAGCTATTGTGTCTGGACAAACATTCGATGGAATCGGATAAATTTCGTAATACGAAATTGGATTCACATCTGGCGAGTGGTTGTTGAAATATTAACCGTCAAAGTTAGTGAAAAACGCAATCTTCTTCTTCTTCTTCGCAGACCCGGGCTTGGGACACCGTTATCTTTCGAATCGTTGCAGGGAGTCATTCCAAATTTGATACAGAGGTTTTTGCCATCGTAATCTAGAAGTCTATCGATTTTCGAGCAAATCTGAAATCGCGTTAATGAGATTGAGCGAAATCATTAATTGAGGTGCATGTATGTCTCGCCATATATACGACGTACAACGTCGTACGACGTATGGTGTTAGGTTACCGAAAGAAAATTTATTCACTCGATTAAACAAAATGGAAGACAAAAAAATAGAAAGACGAAAATCCAATACTACGCCGATTTCGAACAATCCTTAAGTTTTAAAATCTCTCTTTTCCCTTCTGAATTTCTTTTTTTATCTTTTGCCTCAACTCCCGCGTACTACAAAAGATGCATTACCGCGCAGCTCTTATTAGCGATTCTTATAAAGTAAAGAACGGTATAATTAGCAACTCTCATAATAATTATACTTCCACCGCGCGCGATTCTTCAATCGTTCAATTTCAAACTCAAATTTTTCAAAGTAGCCTACGGAGCTTCCTCGAGTTCAAGGATAAGGAAGGGGAGGAGATGGGAGGGGGAGGGAAGAAGAGGCACACGATGAAACGATCTTTTGGTCTCACAAAAAACCTTAGCAAATATAATCGCCTCTTTTTTCTTTAATCTCTTTAATTTGCCACTCTCATTTTTTTTTTCTCTATTTTTTTCATCCGCTTTCCTCCTCTTCTTCTTCATCTCATTCGTCTGTTTTACTTTTCATATTTTTTTTTTCTTTCGAAACGTCAATCAAAACGAATTCGCGTGTCGTTCTTATTCATCACTTTCTCGACACAGGTATCTACCATGACTGACTCGGGAAGTTGCGGGTTGGTGGCGGGTGAGAATCGATCCAACAGCGACCACGGGAATCCTCTCCGCGATTCGCTCCGGACCAACACTCTGCCACTTTGACTCGACTGGAATAAAATGGATGTGAGGAAAAATCCTTCCTCTTCGTACGTTTTTTGTCTCTGAAAAGAGAGAGAGAAAAAAAAACAACAAAACAACAACAAAAAACAAAAAGTTAACCTTTGATGGGTGGATGGATCTGAAAGCGTACCGTAAGCTACCCTCAAAGTGAACATGTCTCCTTATTAAAGCGATATTAAAGAAGCAAATGAGGATGAAATGAAATAACGTGTAATCGAAGTATAACAGGAAAGAAAAAAGAAATAAAATGAATAACCATTCAAATTTCCTGAGAAATCTCATCATCATTATTATAGACGTAAAATACATATATATATAACGATGGTAGAAACTTGGACTTGTACCTTTTATTCCGCAAGGGAGAGGGAGAAAGAGAGAGGGAGACTGGAGACCTAGAAAACTTTATTCTTAGTATTTATCTTCTTGCTTGTCTGTCGCTAACTCGTGCAGACCAGGTTCGTTGTTCGCAATGTTCGCTGCAATGTCCTTGCCCAACTTTATTTCATTGGTATCGGTATACTCATAAGTTATATAAGATTAGGAACAAGAATTGTTCACTCCCATCGATATAGATTTTGTGGTCGCGGAAGTTTTCAATGCCATAAAATAACTCTGTACTATTCTACGTCTCGGTAAATCTTGACAAATGGATCCGATGTATCTTTTTCTCAGGTGATCAAAACGTAGGGCGAAAACAGGGAAAAAATTAAAGATGAAATTGAGTTTTGGAAAGCGGCTAACAGCGCTGAATTTGAAAATCCTTAAAACTGAGTTCCGTTTTGTTTTTTTTTCATCTTTCTATTCTTGGTAGAGTGATGGATTCAAGGAATCCGTGACAAAATTTTTCAATCCGGAATGATTTTCGAAGTTCTTTTCGATCATTTGGGAAAAATTTCGTCCCGCTGCGTCGTTTTACTCCACCTTCCCCGATAACGTATATAATTATTTACTTATTTTTTTTTTCAAATTTACTTTCCGATATTTAGTTGCTGCGCGTGTAGACGCATCGAGGGAATATTTGCGATTCCGAAATAAGATTCTAAAAGTCGATGGAAGAGGAAAAAATTTTTTTTCTACGTTTATCAGTTTTGAAAGGAAAAACGTCGGAATATACACTATAAATGAATAAATATAAGATCGAACAAACATGTATTCCATTCGGAAATTCAACGGTTTCCACCTTCATCCAACAATGAAAATACATACATCATATATGGTTCACATTCTACGATACGTGACGGGGAAGTATAACTGAATGACGGAATAAGGGATGTTTCAGTTTTTAGAAAATTTAATCTACGCTCTGAAGTTCTTGTAAATAAGTTGTTTTTTTTTTTTGCTTTCTTGCAAACAGTGTAACCTCAATAATTAGTCAAATAAATTGAAGGAAAGGAAAAAATTAAAGGGAAGGAAGAAACAAAGAGTGCTTGTAAGGCATTTCTTTATGTGTATAAAGTAAATGTATTGAGGGATAAATATACGAAGACGAAAAATGTTCTTCTGCTGATTATATATTATTACACAGGGTTTAGAGAGATAAAAATAGAAATAGATGTATATAATCTTTACGCACTAAACAGAGAAGAGGGGAGGGGGAAAAAAATATGGAATAACGAAAGAAATAAAGAACATCACGCGATTTATAGAGAGAATTTTATTAACCCCTAGAGATTGTGTTTTTGTAGAAGTATTTTTACTTCGCAGTACCTGAAATATACTGCGCTACTAGGTAAGGGTAGATTTATGCTCACTTCCGTATACGCAGGGTGGCTCTGCATCAGTGACCTACACGCATATACGTATACACCGTAAGTACAAATACATGGAAAGAGAGCTATCCGTTCCGTTTCATTCGTGAAAAGTTTCTGATATCAGTGGTTTTTTTTTCTTGTTTCCTTCTCTACCTATTTTTTTTTTATTTTATCATTTTTTTTTTTTTTTTTTGCTACTCGTACGGCGGTACAGTGAACCGCAACTTTGCCTCTTCGCAAGCTCTGGCTGCGTAGGTATACAAGTTTCTCACTTTTGGATATGAGGTGATGTCCGCTGAAAACTGATTTCTCCTCTTTTATCCTGCACCTCAAAGACCTCGGAAACCACGGAGTTATCGACGAAGAGTCGAAGAATGAAGCGGAAATTCATGTTTGAGACGCCATTTTCGCTGTCATAGCCTTCAGGTGAGCTTTTTGTATGTTTTTTCGTCCCCTACTTTTTGTATCGGCTATTATTTTTCACCGGTTTTCCATGCGCTTTGTTTATTTTTATCGCACTAACTCACTGCCTTCCGAGCTGCCAACTCTTCCATTTCGGTAATTAAAATTTCAGAATTATCGTTGCGTCGACGGTTGTGTTGGAAATATATTACAGGGTGCATTCCGTACCACATCACTCATCCTGTGATCCTGTAAAGACATCTTCCTTTTTTCCTATAATTTGGTGAGAAGATGACTAATGGAATCGTACAGATATCTGTAAATGTTTGCGAACGAGTTAGCTTAGAAGTGAGCTTTATGCAGAGAAAAAGAAAAGGAAGAACGAAGTAGGAGTAAAATGAAAATAATAGCTGATTTTGTGAGAGGGAATTGCGAGAGCTGCAGACCGCTGAACTATTATAATATATGTATAGGCTTTATAATAAAAGCGAAATTTACAAGCTCTGAGTTATATCATAAATGCGTCGACGGCCGCGGTGCTATTCGTAAATTACGGATTAGTTACGCTAGAGTGAACGTATTTTTCATTTTTAAAATAGAACCGCAACCGAGCAGAATGAATAAGGCGTTGGATATGAGAGACGATAATTACCTCCTAAGGCGAACGGTGCAGCAACTCCATGGCCGCGTAAGCATGAAACGCAATTTTCATCACGCCCATATTCAACGGAGTATATATATCTACGTATATACACGCAGGCAACCGGAACTTCTCTCCAGAAGATTTTTACCCACCTTGGCGAAACTGCGAATAGCCACCACTTCGTATTATCGTGTCTAGAGCGCAAAGAAACCTTATGTCTAGTGCCTCCGTATACTAAAAGATATTTCTTATACCAGTTCCGAGTGAAACGTGCCAACAACTTTTACCTTTTTCTTTCAGTTGCCATTTTTTTTTTTTTTTCTTACACCTATCGAGTAAAACGGGGTAAATATATTGAAATTCGTCTCTTCTTCGTTTGAGCTCGATCCTTCGAACGCAACGGATGTCAGTATGTTGGGTACTCCGTAGGAATTATTTTTCGAAACCTAATCATCTTTTGATGAGCAAAAAACAGTCGAGGGTAGTTGTGAAATTTGGATTTGAAAAAGCAAATTTATAAGAACGAATTTCAAATATTGAACATCGGCCGATTGCTTTGCCAATAGAATTGAAGCGACTTTTCAATATTTGATCAATTTTTCTCACCCCCCCTCCCCCCGATTCGTTTTTCAACGATTTCACACGGAAAATCGCGTGGCTCGGTGTTTTCTGTACGGTTCACGCTTCGTGTTCGTGCTTCGGTCGATGGACACAAAATGAAAAGAAAATGCAAACTCTTTCGTGCGGTTGTTTTTTTGTGTTTTTCTTCATTTTTTTCTCATTTGAATTTCACTTTTCGCATTTCATGTTTCTAAGCGGCGCGAACGCCTCGGATGCCGACGAACAAACGCAAAAGTAATGACGAAAATAAACAACGAGAGGAAAAATAGTGTGGCGAAATGTTCGGGCGTAGCGCGGTGCCACGTGGCAGCAAAAGCCCCAGAATCTTAAGCTATTGTAATTAATTCGAGGGTGGTCGTCCAGTCGAGGCCGAAAGAACACTTCGAAAAGTAGGTATCTCAAGGATTTTCTCGCGACCTCCTAAGAGCAAAGCTTCCTCTCCTTTTGAGCAGCTAAAACAATAGATTAAAAACTCTCCCAGCTTTTCTCCATTATTTTTCTAGACCACGATATCGATCTCAATTTCCTATAAAGGGTGTCCCATTTTTTATTGTACGGCATAATGAGAAATAGCTCGAGATAGAGACGGGAAGATGAACTTTAGATTTACAGAATATGTGGCATCGATCGATTTCTAGGGTTGGTGTCTGTATTGGAAAATTTAGAGCTAACGATTCAATCTGACGGAAGAAAATCCATTTTGGATGACAATATTTTACTATTTTTGTCTTAAATGATATTAACGACATGAAACTTTGTCAGGATATACATTTCAACCGGGTTCAACCCTCTTTTTTTTTTCTCCACACTCGACCTGATCGCGATTACTTTGTGGATTGAAAATTGACAATTCATCATTTTTATTATGCTTATCTCATACCTATGTATATCTTGTCATATCCTTATACAACTTTGCCTATAAGACGCTTGTTCGTCGAATGACGGATTGATGCTCTACATAGGTACGAAGATGGTTGGAAACTTGGTCGTCACTTTGGAGGTCTTTCGTTTTCACGTCTCGAATTTCGTGTCGCACGTTGAATACTTCGATCAACTTAATGGTACGCGCGTATGTAACTACACGGTTAACACAAATTGTTAAAGTGGTAGCAAGCAGTTTTAGCAGCAACAATAAGTAAGAGGACTAACAAAGTTTCCATTATCGTCAGTGAAGGCTTGGAAACCGACTCACTTAATACTCTTATCATACGTACAACCTCGAGGTTTTGAAGGATTTAATATAACGTCTTTCTCTACTACCGAGCTACCTAACTACTTAGCCAAGTTATCTGGGAGTCGAGCTCACTTCAAATTCAGCTCTTCCGGAGGCTCGGCTTTAAACGCGTCACGTCGCTTTGCCCGGGGCCAGGTGACGCCCTATTTCGGGGAATGGGTGAACCTTGAATATAAATATATTTGCCATATCTCTCAATTTTATTTAGAAAAACAAAGACGAAGAAAAGAATCAGAACGACGAAGGGATTCCAAAACAAGGTGAATCGATCATTCGTGAAATCCAAGTTCCCACAATTTCAGGTTTCCTTTGAATCTTGGCTCGGTGCGTTCGCGTTCGCGTTCGGTGCGAAAATATGAAATTACATATCGGAAGACCTAAAAACGACTCTCATTTGAATCAATCGAGAACAAAAAAAAAAGAAGCGAACCGAAATACAAGCTTCTCTGTTTTTGCTCGACGAGTTTCAGGGCGAAGAATTGCGCGATAAAATATACCGAACACTTCGTCATTACATCGGACCGTTGACGAAGAGGACATCTCGTTGGATCAATTAATAAAATTTGTTATCTCCCGAATATGACCGCGTGCTTTGGTAATTGATATCGTTTTTAACAAGTGCTTTTCTCCCAAATGCTTTTTCGAATGTACAATTAATACCTTAGGCTTGCAAGGGTGTCGGTTAAATTGCGGCGATTTTCGAAAGTACTCAACTCTATCCCCATCATCATCTCCATCGATTACCGAACCACCACCTTGACTCGCCATCAACTTAATGCGCCGCCTCCACACACCTTTAGCAATTATTTTAAACGATGTCTTCCATCCGCCATACATTTCGAGTGGTACTCATGACACGGTTGGTCGATTTTTACTTGATTGGAAGTAAAACTTCGAGTGTTCTGCGGTTATCGTATCAAAGATTTGAAATTCGATTAGGATGAGTTTCAATTATAAAACTGAAAATGTGTTTTTCTCGATTAGGCCTCGTGCGATTCTTGAAATTCACAAGCAAACACCGGTTATTGGAAATTTCGAAAATCACCTCATACATCGGCTCGCCTCAAAAAATTTGGGGATGTTAACAAATCTTTTGGAGTCCCCAGCAAAACCGTGCGAGGTAATCGCGTTTCATCGAACTCAAAATCTCAGGAAAACTTTTGAAATCAATCGACGTTATCGGCGATCTTTCGAAATCCTGCAGCATCCGCTCAAATCCTTTGACATTCGCGAAACGAATCGTTCGAAAATCTGTGCGTTATCGAAACGTTGATTTCTTTTCTTCTCGTTTTCATTGTAACAAATTAGCGAATAGCAATCAGAAACCATAAGCCAAGCACTCTTCCGAAGAGTTCAAACGTATGCTTTTATTTTCGACGATTCAATTCTCCTGAATTGAACAACAATGAACGCCTGGTCTGGAACAATTGAAAATTCTGTTCAATATAAGCCATCCTGATCGTCCTTTATACGTACCACCCACCTCTTTGTGGAATAGGGACTTGTGAATCTCCACCGGTACTGTAGTACCAGGGTCTCTTCTGAATACCCATCTGCCTACATAATTCATGAGAATATATTTGAATAGTGTTTTACACTGCTTAGTACGTGTTCCCATCAACCTACTAGTGGTACTTTACTACCAAGTTTCTCGTTAGTAAGTAGCAGCTACCTACCGACTGATGCTCTTATACTCTGAATTATATACATTTACATTGTTGTTCTTTCGATTGCGCAGAATAACCGTGAGAATAGTCGAGTTACTTTTCACCGATGATTAATTATCATTCGCTGACTTATTTCATCTACTGACAATTCCTTTATGAATTTTTCTCTTCCGCCCGGTAACGTATCTTCGTTGGCCGGTCCCAGTTGTCGGACGAGAGAGTCGAGAAACGTGAACCATTATTTTTCTCCCTTGGTTTTTTCGAGGAGGTGCTGTTTTTTTTTTTTTTTTTTTTTTTTTTTTTTATTTTTTCGTTATTTTTTGTGGATTATTTCTTTTCTTTTTCCGATGTTTTATTTTTGTTCAACGGAATACAAAAGAAAATGAACGGAGAAAATATTTCAAGCATTAGCCATTCTATTATACTTCTTTACCAGTTTCGCCACCCTTATATATTAAAGCAATTATAATTGCCGTTTTAAAAGAGAATTATTTTTACATTTCATTCCAGTTTCGTATGGACAGTATACACGTATATATTCCTCGTATTATAGGTGGATAGAAATACGGCTGGGTTATAAATTTGCTAGCACTATAAAGGTATTATCATAATTGCAATTAAAAGTTGCGGGAGGGGGGCGGAGGGGGGGGGGGGAGGGTAGGGGGAGAAAATTTGAATATCAATTGTGGCAGGAAGTGCGGACGATACATGGATGTGTGTGTGTACGTGTGTATAATCCATACAGCGGTATGTGAAAGTTAACGGTTTCAACTTCATGAAAATGCATCGCGTTCACTCATCTGAATATATCATAACCGTAGGCCAATTTAATTGTTTTTATATACCTCAACACGTAGGACGGATGTGCGAGTGCTTTTTTTCCTTTTCCATTCCCATCGTTTTCATCTTCGACGTAACGATTGGCGCAGTTTGCTCCGCGTGATATCGCGGATGTTTCGACGGTTTAATTTTGATTGAAAAGTTTTCATTCGTCGAACTTATTTTTTTTTCAATCAAAATCAATTCGACGCAGTCTCAGAACACGGGTATCAAAAAATATTTGAGATGTCGCATTCCTATCAGGAGAGACACCCGTTGTTTGTACGTAAAATCCCAGCTGGTACGGCGTGCAGCTTGTTACAATGGCGTGTTTACTCAGCTGTAGTTTCACTGATCCCCAAGGATACCCCTATTCGTATGCTATAGTTAGCGGGAAACGCGGTACACGAGCGAAGTAACGCGAAGAATTGTTTTCTCATCTGCTGTATTATGTTTTGTTCTGCTGATGCTGCTGTAGATTCAGTTGAGACTGAAGTATTCATTTCGCAGCGTGGCTTTTTCCCCTCATCTCTACGTCATGTATCGTGTAAATGAATAATGAGAATATCGAGTATCGAATTTCTTCGATACACGAGTATTCTTGAAATTTTGTTAGTTTTTTTTTTTTGCCAATTCACATCATTGTCGCGATGATTCGAAACTTGGACTTCGGTACAGCTGAATCGAGTATAAAAAAAAAAAACAAGCGTGGAATCCGATTTTCATCGAAATCCTACATCATCGACCCGGAGCGTTCGAAAAGTCCAACTTTCACGAAAAGTATGTCCCGCGTATAATTCGTACGGTGTTTCGAGATCCCGTGAAATTCCCCGGTTTCGTATCTCGTTATCTTCGACGGAAAATAGCAGGTGGTTTCATTGGTCGTATTATACTTCGGGGGCATTTAAACATATTTCCCTTATTATACCAGAGACCGTTGTCTGATCGTATCTACATTACGCTGCATAACGTAACAACGAACCATGTTACGCGATCAAAACTTCCGAGCTTGTGAGTCGATGTGTCCTGTACGCGGTCGAACGAAAGCGGGGCAACGGTTCGGTCCAGCCTCCGGCGGCGTACGAAATCCTGTCGGGTTTTATGCCGTTGCGACGGTCTCTTCCCACGATCTCCAGTTCCGAGAATTGGTTGCCGGTTAATACCGAACGGCGTGTTTCTAAATGGTATGGAAACGTCGCCCACCACAACTACCGCCAACCGCTCCCATACCTTCCCTCATATCCCGAAACACTTTCAATGATTACAATAAGGACAGACCGTAATAATAAACGTCCCGGTTATCCCCGATGGTGAAGTATAAACTACACGGGACAGAAAGGGGATGTACACGTTAACGCGTATCGTGTTCACTCCCCGTAGCCGTAGACGTCCGAAGTGTAACACGGAATTTCTTAGAAGGTATCCGTTTAATAACGGTGACCATCGGCGGGGTAGTATTTAGGGTGGTTATTAAACTATAGCACACTTTGGCACGGGACATCGCCTAAAGTCAAAAGCAGACCTCTCTCATCGACTAATAATATATAGTCGGTCGGTACTATCGGATGATGTTCTCGAGATGGATATCCCCTTTGACGCATGGAGGCTGACAAAGCGTGCCTATATCTATACACGTATAACTCAACACCGTCGAACGACCGTTATGCCCGTACGTTGTGCAGACGTACGGGTAGGTATTCGATAGATTTTCTCTACATCCGCGCGTACCGCCCAAAATAGGGAATGTACGGTATGCCTCTACGCGATTGTTAATTGCAGACCCAACTAAATCGATCGCTATCCCATTACTCACAAGTATCTTAACGCGGTTAATAGTATAGTGCGAAATAGATTCCAGGGGTGGAGTTACCCGCTGCAGTCATAGCTGAGCGTACGACCGGCAACACCAAAGCCATGTCGATGCCTTTACTCAACCCTCGGTTCCGATTCCCTCTAACCTTCTGCACCCTCCTGTACTGTAGCACTATACCGTTACAACTCACACACTCGCCACATCCGTGCATTTTCCACGGTCTACGGTATACATTCCACACATAAGCTCTGGATGGTTGAAGTTGGTCTGGTTCTCTTGTATACATATATCTACGCGTAATTCGAGGTCGTGAAAATCGTCGAATAGTCCGGATCGTTTGGTCCTACCGTAGGTAAAAAAATGCGTTTCGCATCGTCAATGAAGAGTGATCGAAGGTACGATTCGGGTGTAATTTTCCGAACAGTGGAGAAAATTCGAAGTTCGGAGTGTCAGAGGAAACGGCGAAGATGTCGACCGACCACGAGTCTCTTCGGCAGACTTTTCAACGATGCCTGGATGCAACTTTTGCACACGAGGTCCGAACGATCTGTGAACTCTCAGCGTTCTTACTCCACCCTGACCGTGGTGTGCGGTTGATAAGTGAGCTATCGCGTGGTCTTCATTCGGTTTCGAGAGGAGGGCTGAAATTTCCCTTCGGTAGTCCGCACGGGGTACGGCATTGATGGTTTCGTATCACGCGATGGGTGCCCGCTGTCCTCTGGCGTTTCCACCATTTTGGTTCTTTCGTTATTTCGATCCAAAGAGTCTCATTTTTCATCAACTTGGGTGGCTTCGAGTAACCATCGCGGTATCATAGGAATAGAAACGTTCCATTGAAGTTCGGGGAATAGCATTCCGTGCTTCAACTTAATCTAACTTTAAGTGATTCAAGTCGTCCAGACTTGACCCGAATCAAGACGAATCTAAATTCAATCCGACCATACCTCAAATCAATCCAGCGTCGTCTTGAATATATTCGAGAGCATCTCAGTCGAGGTGTTTTCCAAAGAATAAGAAGCTATGGGAGATTCGGATTTGCAGTAGAAGTGGCTTTGGGGAGGCGTAGGTTAGCTCTTTTTTTTGCTATCATCGACCGGACGTGGCTAAAAATTGGAAAAATATTCATGAAAGCGTAAATTTATTCATGCATATTGCCGCCACGAGACATGTGGTTTCGGCTACGTTTGTGCAATCAGATTTTGTTTCGGTAAAGACAATTTGCCGGAACACGAATCTAACAAGTAAGTCCCGTTTTTCAATAGCGCTGAAGGGATATTTGCTTAATCGTAATCGCGTTGTCGTATCACCGCAGTAACCATGATTTATAGTTGAAAGGTTGATTGAGTTTTATGGTAGCGGTGGTAACGGAGAGAAAATGAATTTTTAACGTACATCCACCTGAAATATGAAAAATAGAATATCGAAAGGTGTATATGGAAAGGTGTGATATGGCGTGATGATCAAGGTAAAGTAGAGTTATGGCCATTTTATTCACGTCCTGGCCATTATTGACAGGCTGCAGACCTGTCGAGCGGAATTGAGATGATATCGATGGATAGGTGGTTCGGTCGTACGTGTACATATATACATACGTAGCACGTACCACGTACACACAAATATTCGTAATACTATATTGTGGGAAGTTGTGTCGCTACATTCGCGAAATTCTGATACGAAACAGAACCAGAGACCCCTGAATTATCAATGTTACCGACAGCTATATTATTTGGTATAACATCATCGCATCTACTACATTCCACGTAACGTGTTACACAATATTGATACATGAAATTGATCGAATGCAATTTCATCGATCGTAGCGAAATCTATTCGCGCGGTATCAAAGTAATTTCTTGAAAAATTTCCTCGGTTAAATTAATATGTCGTTTGAAAAAGTTTTGCGATTAAAAAAATTTCAAGTAATATGACAGAGGTATTTAAAGCAAGGGGAGTCAAGCGAGGGCGGGTAAGAAGGTCAAAGAAGGGCAATATTCTTCGAAGTTTTGCACGTGTAAACTTTTGAAATTTGAATTTGAAGGAAAAATTTGAAATTATGATCGATGTTGGCAGACCGTTTTTTACAGAGAGTGTGTAAGGTGATTGAAGTGGAAATAAGAAGGTGAAGGGATAAGGTAGACAAATGTAAATAGCTATGTAAACGATCATCAAAATTCTAACTCAAAAAGGGGGCTTCATTCTAACGGCTCGAGTAAAACTGTTCAGAAATAAATATACATATATACCGCACATTATTCATTTACATATATACAACGCGCAAGTTTTTTTGAATAACGAGAATATTTAGACTTGTATATTTTTTACGTTCCTCTTTTTTTTTTTTTTTCTCAAAGCAGTTTATTCGGTTTACTTCTTGGAGGTGGCAGAAAATTTTGAAAATTTACACCACTCTCGCTTTTGGTAAATTTAATTAACAATTTGGAGATAATCGCGACCACTGTACGCCCGTTTGATTTTGTTGGCTTATAACAAGCTTTGAAGAGAAAACGGAAACTACCGCATAACGCAAAACCTTGTTAAACCACCTCTGCGGACGGTGGACACGCTACACGCATTCCCATGCACAACTCATCTCTTCATTTCCTCTTTTGAAAGCAACGTGAATGCATGTACGTACATTTACCTGTGATAATCTCAGTTAATTGAATTCTCAGATCGTTTGAGTGACCCGACAGACGGATAATTTTGTAATAAATTGTCGCTGCGACCCATTGGGGCAATGTTGCATTTTCACGAACAGCCGAAAATGAGGAGACAGAGATTTGAAAATAATGAAGCGGAACCGAAACTCGGCGCTGTACATTCGTCGAATGTATGAGATGAAAAAACAAACATAAAACAAACGGAAACAGATACATCGTGTATTCGGTAACACCAAAATTTTAACATTGCTTTCGTTAATTGAAAGGAATAATAAAAAGACTCTGCAGGTTACGTGCAGCTGTTTTCAAATTACGGGTTATTGTTCACGACATCGCTCCGGGGGTTCGACGAGGAGTTTCCAATTTATTTAGGGCATAAAAGTAATTTTTGTTGTTGTTTTTTTTTTGTTTCTTCTTTTAGGGTTCTTGTTCCGATATACATGTCATACATGTTTTCATATTTTCAACCTTCGGCTGTACACGAACCTTATTTGAGTTCACTGCGTTATACATTGTATACCCAGTATGTCACGGGTACCATAAACTCTCATTCAGCGGGCTCACTCGCCGTACTCCACAAAAAGGTGATCGATGATGTAAATTTGTTTTTTACCTTTTCACTTTTTCAGTATCGTGTGTCTTGTTTTCAAAATGATGAATAACGTCAGCTGTATTAATTAACGTATAACTGTATGCGGATAGCAATGGTGAAGGAAATTTGTTAATTAAGATACGGATATTTTTCATCATGGAAGTTGATATGAGATAAAAAGGTTATAGATTTTTTGAAATTCATTTCTTTCATCCACTCATCTTCTGATCATTGGTAGTTGACGAAAATTACTTGAAAAATAATGGGAATATTTCTAAAAGCATTCGTCTCGTTTTTTAACATTTTCTTCGAAAAGATAAACTTCACGAAATACCGAAAGATTGTAAGGATTATCGATGGCCTTTGGTAGTTATTACCGTCATATATTTGGAAGCATTTGATTCAGATCGAACGATCGGAGCGTTGGCAAAAGATGGAGGGAAACCTGACCCAACAGATTTGAGTTGAGGGAAGTCAGAAACTTCGACATCAGCGGAACAGAATTCGCTAATCTAGACGTTATACATACATAGAAACATAGGCATACTAGATAGTATAAAGTGGTCGGAGGGCAGTGTTTGCGTAATTGTTGTTGTTCCTTGTTGTTGGTGCTTTTGGATCTTTGGTCGAAGTTACTTCGAAACTAGTTTGAAATCAGTGACTGTAATACTATAAGCAAGAACGCGATTAACAACGAGAAGTGGAAATGGTTAGGTACATTATAATATAAAGCGGGTGTACCAAGGTTTCATACGTGCAATTTCGAGACTACGTACGATTCACATCCTATTGGTTGGGGATTTTCTTTTTTTTCTATTTATTAAAATTTCAGTACAATCGTTCGATTAATTGATCGTTATTCATCGTCATTGTTATGCGTAGATTGGGGTAACACGTGAAATGAAATAAAACAAAATAAAATAAATTGATACCCATTTGACAAATATAGATTGACAATTTTTCATTCCGACGAGAATTGTGATTGATCAGATCCATTTACTGATTTGAATTCTACGTACATTCATTGGTCTTTCGTTAGGTGATTCAAAACAAGATAAACAAACGGGGAAAACAACAGAATTAATTTTGTACGCTTAATTTGTTTGTCTTTTTGAGAGGAAAAAAAAATGTACCGACTGTCCGACTGTCTGTCAAATTTTCTTCCGAAGGCGGAGTATGATCGATGCGAGTAATTCCTCTAATTTGTTAATCCTGTACGTGATTTGTTATGCGATAACAAAAGTACACTAGTTTTTAAGTGTGTGGGGTTTTTTTTTTTTTTTGGAAAAATTATCCTCGCATACGTTGTGTCTGCACGTCACGTGTGTGGGTGTAGCAAAGTATCGTTATGATATATGAGAGACGGTACCGCA
The DNA here is from genome assembly GCF_917208135.1 of Athalia rosae. NCBI lineage: Eukaryota > Metazoa > Arthropoda > Insecta > Hymenoptera > Athaliidae > Athalia > Athalia rosae. Next base: position 26,831,946 of record NC_064027.1, read on the forward strand.
TGCTTTCCAACATTTATCACCCCTAATGAGTAAAAGTATTTACGATTTTATTTTTCCTAGATACCCCGGGGGGCTCTCATGGCTGCTTCCATCGCCTCTTTCCCCTCGCCCCTTTTCCCTTTTCCCTTTTCTCTTTTGCCCCCTATCTCTTTTCTGTTATTTTCCATTGTCCAACGCCGTTCTCTAATTTGTTAACGTCGTCATTAATTTGACACGGTCGGACAACCACCACTGGCACCGGTACCACCACCAGTACCGGTACCAGCAACTCTTTACCATGCTTCTAAAATAGCCGGCTACTTTTGTTTTCGCTTTTCGCTGTAACACCGCTCTTTCGCTCTTTCGCATTTTTGCTTTTTTCCACCACGTAATTTTAACGTTTTATCTACATGTATACCTACACGTCCATTGCTATGCTCACTCCGGTTGCAATTGATGCGAAACAATTTTAACATGTTACATACCTACCCCGTAATAGAAGGGAATTAAACTCTGAAACGTGTATACATATACTTTTGTTTTGGTTTTACGATGGTGATAATTCCATCGCTATGTTTCACTCTGTTTTTACAACTCCCATTGTTTCATTTCTTTTATTTTGTTAACCTTAACACGCAAAGGCAGATAAGTTTTTACACCACCAGCTAGCGGCTTTGTTTAATACCTCGTTCTCCTCAAACCCCTTCTAGCAGTTTGAAAGATTTTACGATTCAAACTATTTTTTCCCCCTTTAAATTCCAGTGAATCTGTGAATTATGTAGTCGGGATAGAGAGTTTTGGTACAGTAAAAGAAAGACGGAAAAATAAGCTAACAATACGTTGAAATTAGACCGTAAAGTTTTGGGTAGTTAAATTATATTTTTTTTTTATGTTTTTGCACTTCGATTTATCTCCCTTTCACTCGGTCTATAGTTGCGATTCGCAAGAAATAAGAATATTATAATAGTGGGGATGAAAAATGATAACTGTTATAACAGATTTCACGTTTTGCAGCACCGTGTTAGAATTAATAACGCTAATTACTAACAGAAGTCTTGAGCGAGTCGTTAGTACTTATATACTACCACAGTATCTTCATAAATTTTCTCTACCAGTCACTACCCCCCCTCATCCACCCTCTTCGTCCCTTGCCCCTTTTTTCCCACTTTTCAACCCCCTGAGTTGAGATGATAAAATATAAATCCGTGGTGGTCTTAAAGCCAATTACTTTGCGTAAGAGGATAAAATCTACTCGACCTCCAACCTCTAGATATTACCAACCTCTTTCTGACTAATTAACGTAATTAATTTAATATCGCGGATTTTGAAAGGTGGTGTACCAGGAAAGAACTAAGTGAAGGGATGGTGAAATGGAAAAGAGTGAGGAGAAGAAAAAACCGCACTGAATGAAATCCACTGCGGTTCAATCTCTTTTCCGGTTAAAATTTTTTTTATTCAATTGACGACGTACACGAAAAAATGAACAAATTCACCAAACAACCCTCCGTGCACCGCAATTTCGCTAAAGATATAAACGTGAAATTCACTCTTCAGATCCTCGATATGTGAAAAAATGATTCAGAGTCTACAGGGTGTCTCCATTGATATGGTGGATCGGAGTAATAACATAAATTTTATGGATCCTGATCGTTGAGGTTAATCCGAATTATTTTTGATTCATAGTCTGTCTGGAGGGTTTTCGGCTTCGGACTAGCTGCATGACGGTAATCCTATTCCCCGATAAATTCGATTAATAACCTGTGTATTATGTAGATTTAACGATCTTAGCTAACCTATATGCATAACTATAATACCGTATTATGTACACACCATATTGGTTTGGTGTGCAGTCGATATATGATTTCATGAATTTAGGAGTATGATAAGGAATATCGCGAGGCGCGAGCATCAGTTTTGAAAATAGCATCGTTTTCGATCATCGTGATTTATGGACGCGCACATCGTGCTGCTGGTAGTGCTTTTGAAGTGTAATTCAAAAGCTACTACAGACATCTGTAGATAATAAAAATTAAAATCATCTCAGAAAAACTATTATAGTCCAGACAGTTGGCGTTGGTGTAAAGTTTCCTCACAAATGGGGCGTATACCGTTCTGTATCTCGTATAACCCGAAGTACTACCCACGATGAACGAGTCGATGGATTCTCGATTGCTTGATTCAGACACGATCATCCAGTTTCTACTCCTTTCTTCTCACGTGAAATGGTCATGTTCAGATCCAGTCCACCGAACAGCTCCCCCCCAATCGTTCAGCTCTCTATTGCAGCAATCGGCCAATTTTCTATTTCCGTTCAAGACCTGAATGCTTCCTCAAATTTCAGAACTGGTCTATACCTCGGTGGTACTATCTATTCATCTTGTATATCGTAATATCATTCTGAATTTTCAATAACTGTGACACTTGCATACTCGTATACGTATACATACACCGTACATGCGTGCACGCTATCGAAATGGAATGCAATTCAAAAAAATACATAAGTCTGTAGAAAATAATATTCAGATCAATTATAGACACTTGACTCATTCATTATAGAAATTGAGAGTAAAGCTTGGATACGGACATACGTACAAAGTCCACAAATAGGTCTTCCAGAATTATTTGAACATTCGAACTTTGATCATTCTCGGCAGTTGGAATGGATGTCCCTGCCATGTATATTAGTTCAGTTAGAGAAATCAAGAACTTTTGATCCGATGCAAATATTATAGTGCTGCTGACGTTAGATATTATAAATGTACATGTGTCAGCATAAAGCTTTGCTTGTCACAGAAAGAATATGAACCAATATGAATATCTACCACTTTGTTGTCGCGGATCTGTGATCCAAGAATTTGTTTAGTTTAGTTTTATGTACGTCATAACATTTGAAATAACCAATGCATTGACTCTGATAATAATGAAGATATATTAATAGCGATAAGAAGTGAATATTCAATTCCAACTGAACATAATGATCTTTAAGTCATCTTTCAGGACAAGAATTGGCGATTGCAAGATTAATAGCGAACGCAGGCATATTCCTGGTCTAAGAACGCACTTTAAGATTAAGTATATTTGAGAAATCTGTGAATAAATTGCCACTTTAAATATTCTCGTATCGTGAAGCCTGCGCTACGCTCTTTTCTTTCTTCGTGCTTCCGTAAGCAGAGAAGATTAAGAAAATTTTACAGTTCATTAGGAGGAAGGGTTGCAATACAGGTTGATGGAGTGACGCAAAGTGATGGATTCAAAATAATCAATGCGAATCTCGTATTTCCAAGAATTATCAATATTTCATTTCATTGATCGCAAATGATATTCGCAGGATAAGAGAAAGAGAGACAGAAAAGAACTAGATAGAGGGAGATCGTAGTTCACTTGTTTCTCGTATGATTTCTCGGTCGGTAATATCGTTTGTAGGAATCTGACGAACCAACTAAGCCTTCATAACGGCCGAGAGTAGGGTGGTGTCTTATCGAGTTGGGATGTGTTTGTTGTCTGTGTGATGGTAGGAGAGCTGTCGAACATAGAGAGGGGTTCGAGAGACGTTGGAATGGTCGTACGTTCCGCCTAGTAGCAGCAATGTGCGCAATGCATTGACGCAGTAATATAAGAAACCAGAAAGCGTTGGTTGGTAGGAAGGTGTTTGGCCGCTATACATGGGGCCGTGTATTATGTAGGCTTTCATCGCTATATTCCCCATATATTTATGTTTAGTTTAGCCTTCTTCATTATTATTGCATATATGTTTTCGTAGTGTATTGAGTAAAAACGGAAAGTTTCTGTTGCCTCTATGTGTGACAGCTGTGTGACAAATTCAACAGATATAAAAATGATATTAGTGTATTTTTCTAATAATACACCAAGTACATAACCTAGAATAGATTTTTAAAGTCGATACAGTACTGCCAAACTAACAAGACTAAGACTAGTAACATTTGTACTCAGAAGAACTCCGTTTTGTTGGAAATTTTTTTTCGAAAGTTGACAACTAGGTTCTCTTTTTATGTTTGAATATCACTATGGCTCGATCTATTGCATATGAGAGAGTATTAGATGCCAAGATTTTGTGGGGTGATGAAAATTCCGATATTCGATCAAAGGTAAGTCAATATTGATTGTCGCTAATTATGTATACGAATATACATTTTTTGAGATTTCCTTTGTGTGATTTATCATACAATGGATTTGATGCATGTGTAATATTTGAAGTTCATCTAAGTTTTTTTTTGCCAATGATCAGATGGATGTACAAAAGATATCTGGTGATTCCAGTCAATGCTCCTTATATTTCACACAGCCAGCCTTTACTCTTGGATGTATTCATGACATTGAAACCTTGCACTGTTGTAGTCTCTACATATTAGATTGAGTGCTTGATTTACACCTAGGAATTTTATTCTTGCTGTTGAATTGAGCATTGAACACTACCAATGAGCCAACCTGACAAACATGCTCTGGTATATTCAGACATATATCACGAATGTTGGGTGTTCTCTTATTGGTCTTACATATCACTTTGGCTTACCTATCACTTGATTCTATCATATCCGTTTTGCTCTGAGTTTATAGCTCTGTTGGGTTCTGAATGGTAAATAAGTTTCAGACAGGATAGGAAATAGATTTCACGACTTCTTGACAGTATTATTTTTCTCTATCATCACCCTCTTGTTGATGCTAGAGCACAAAGTTGATTTCATGGTTTGATCACAGTACAGAAGAAAAATCTGACCAAGCCCACAGAAAAATATTGTCAGGACATAATCGTATTCTGTGTCAGACATTTGAATTTCGTTTTATTTTATTAAAGATATATCAGATGCATTGATCTAACTTTTTGATACTTATTTTTCTTTATTTTGTAACATGAAGATAATTACATGGCATCAACAGCAATTCGTTTTCGCATTATTTCAGCGAGGCGAACCATTGAAAATAAAACAAGAACCAGAAGATGCAGTTGTTGAAAACGACGAAACTGAGATGGTTGATGAAAGACCATGTGTCTCTTCAGTCCACAATAATAAGACTATCAAATTTCAAGCCAATGGTGATTCGATGAAAGCACCTGGCACAAGCCACACGAAGTCTGATCCAAAACTGATATCAAAAATTCATGATTCTTTGACAAACACTGACGATAACTGTAACACTGTTGGGAAAAAAAGAAAAAGGGTCAGCAGCGAAGAACCCGTAACACACGGAGCATCGAACGCAGAGAAGAGATTCAAACCTAAGGAGAGCAAGCTTTTAAAAAATTCATCGTCATCGTCAAAATTTCAAAAAGTTCGTAAAAGTGTTAAATTTCGTTTAATTAGTACGAATAATCATTTGAAGACGCGCATGAAAAGGGATATCACAAATAAGACTGCTACAAGTTTGCGAAAAGGTGTTAATGAATCGAGGAATAACGTGATTCATAAATGTGAAGATTGTGGTATGTCCTTCCGAAATGCTAAAACCCTGCGAGTGCATTTGTCTTATTACTCTGCTAGTGGTTCTTTTCAGTGTGACTTGTGTAATGCAAGTTTTAGCAAAAATGAATTGCTATTAAAACATGTCAAACGTGCGCATTCTGTAACACCGAATGGGACATTGTCTAAACATAAATGTACGTTTTGTACAGCTTGTTTTAGTGTAAAGAACTCATTGATTCAACATATATTGCATTCACACAAGAAACCAATTGCTGATTCAGATGATTCAATTGAAGAAGGTACGAGGGACAATTCGCTGTCGGAAAAGTTGCAAATTCAAAAAAATAACCGTAACAATGGCTCACAAAAAAATACTGACAATGTCGCGACAACGTTGAACAATATTCGTCAAATTGATGCCGATGACGCCAAATATAAGACTTCTAAAGTGAAACAAGACAAGAAGAATCGCGAAAGCAGACTTGGCAATCGTCATTTTGATGGAAGCGCTGGAAAATCAACACACTCGTCACCCGTGATTTTAGCAGATACCGACAATAAAGAACCCATCGTTGATACTCCAAATATGGAACCTTCAGCGCTGAAGGTAAGTCGGAAGACAAGAATAGTTGAAAAAACTACGCGGAAGAAGGTTCTCACGAGAGAATACGAAAATGATGAAACGAAGAGTCCGAAGATGCGAAGCATGCCGCTTCGACGAACCAGAAGCAGGTCATTCAAAGACGAGCAATTGGAATCGGTTTTAATGAATAAAGAAAATATTAAAAATTCAACATCAGAAGGTAATAAGGCTTCTGTATCAAATCCTTGCGAAAGCTCGTCGAGATCAGTATCTCTTGAGACACCAAGTTCTAAGCCGGATGATGACCGGAATGATTCGAATACTCTGATGTTACCTTTAAAAAAAACTACAACTCGCGGCAATCGTAGTCCCAAGGAAAATTCTGGTAAAGACAAAGTTGAGAACGTTTGTGGATACTGTGCGAAATCATTCCACGAAAGTTCTTGTCTGGGTTCAAATTGTAGATGGAAAAATGTAAAACCCAAGCCAATTAACTGTATTTTATGCGATCAGGCATTTAGTCATGAACTCGATTTAATTGACCATTATATCTCAATCCACCTTAAGTCCGTTAGTGGTATCATCGAATGCTGTGTGTGTCACGTTCCTGTATTTGGTATCGCCAAAATGAAAGCTCACTTGAGTAATCATCATCGAAGATTAGAAAAACAACATATCAAAAAATTTTGTCGGAAATGTAACCGAAACATTGGTATCCTTTGTCTGCGGAAATATTGCTTCAAATGCAAGCCCCTCAGATACCCGGAAACATCGAAGGTGGGATCACACGACATTCAAGATAAACAGCAATTGTCTGATAGTTCCCCACTCGTTCCAGTATTGAATGATAACACGAGAACGTGTTCTAGTCTGCGTTTCAACGAAAATGTGAAATGTACCGATTGTGTTCGCGTGTTTCAGGACGATGATCAATTAAAAAATCACCAATGTATTCCGCATAGTACACTCAAGTGTACGGAACAAAACAAGGCTAGAGATATTTTAAAAGTAACTCATGTTAGGACCGTAAGGCGCATTAAGCCAATCCGGAAGTTAACTTGTAATAAAAATGTCAGGCTCAAGTCTTCTTCTAGAAATGAAGAAATCGTCAAGTCAGAAAAGCATTGTAAACACGATAAGCAATGCGTTAGAAGATCGCTTATCGGTAAGAGGTCCGAGCTTCTCGCAAGAGTTACGAACAATCTGCTTTCTAAACATAGAAGAAAACCACGACAATTTTATGACAACAAATGTAATGTGTGCGGACTGAATTGTTGTTGTATCAATAGTTTGAAACTTCATGAAAAACGTTATTCGATATGGGGTAAGAATACTTGTAACATATGTGGACTCAGATTCGCATTGAAAACCATGTTACTAACGCACATGAAATCAGCCCACAATCCGAAAATATTACCATTCCATAGAGTAAGATGTGAGATTTGCAAGCAGGGTTTTTACAATAAGAAATTTTTGAGAATCCATCTCTCACATTTCCATAACATCAAATATTATCAATGTCAAATCTGTAAATTAAGATTCGATAATGCGAAACGTTTGGATAAGCACATGCGGTACTACTCGAAAACTTTGGGACCACGTTCAATTTGTAATGCTTGCGGCGAAACATTCGAATGTAAATATATGCTTAGATATCACCAGACCCAGGCACATGATGTCAAAAAACTCAAGTCATTCAAGCATTGTTGTGACATTTGTAATTGCACATTCCCGGACGAATTGTTATTACAAGCACATATCGGACACTTTCACACCGCACGGGAAATAAAAGTTGATGCATTGATGAAGACTGAACAAAATTCATCAAATCCATTATCTGATCGGATTTTCGAGGTGAACAAGTTTGTATTAAAATTTCAAGACAGTAGTGACAATCAAGATATGATCAAAGGCAACGAAAAATGTGAAAACAAAATCATTGATGAATCGACACCGGCGACGACTTGGACTCATACTTTACCTGAATACAAATGCACTACTTGCAAAATGAGTTTTTATGATCCATATGATCTGCTCAACCACGAATGGGAGTTTTCCAACGAAGGTAAGGAGGAATGCGATGTTTGCGAAAGAAAATTTGTGAAGAGCCATCATCTGATGACTCATAAACTTAAACATACCCGAGATGACAATGAAATGATTTATGAGCACGAATGCAACATTTGTCACGAAGATTTTACGTCATTGGAACAATTGAAAATTCACGGATTGCATCTGCATGGTCCTCAGTTCAGTTGGAAGAAGGAATCAGAAACGACTGCAAACGTATTAAATAATCCGAAAACAATAAACGGAGAGGGGGTCGTTTTATTCTTCCGAAAGATCGGGCTCAACCGTAAAGTGCCAGCTAAACTATCATCGTCTCGTTGTGATTATTGTAAGCAAATTTTCAACGATGATATTTCATTGGATGTTCACATGAGAAAACATGCTTATCAGGCATATTACACAAATTCATCAAAATACCTTTGTCTCATTTGTAAGCACAAATTTCGTACTAACGACGTTTTAAGAGCACACGTTATACATGATCATACGTTCGATTGGAAGGATTCAAATAGCACTGAACCCTCGACCGAACCTGAAACAGATTGCTCGAAGAATTCTCATAACGTCAGTACTGAACCCAATGATCATTCTGATGGTACATCGCATCACATCTCGGCGATCGTGGATTATGCTGAAAATCAGAAAACAAATCCAAATAGTCAACTGTGTCAAGATGGACAGACGAAAAAACAAGCCATTGATAGTGATGTTCAGTCAGATTCGTTACTATCACTGAAAGGTGAATCTCAATACGTCATTTACTCGGAATCAATCGAATGTGACATTTGCCTGGAAAAATTTGACACTCAACAGTCTTTGAAGAATCACGATAAATCTTGCCTCCTCAGGGATAGACTCAAATGCACCATGTGCAACGCTGAGTTTCTGAGCAAGAATTCTGTTCTATTGCATGAGAGAAGAATTCACGGAGGCGAATCGAGGGGAAAACCAGCACAATCATCGGGAAATGAGAATTCAATAGAGGAAACTGAAAACGCTTTGGTATTGCCAACCAAATTATCTATAGATCAACAGTTACTGAAAATTGGAAGAGTGAGGGTGAAACCGCCCCCCGATACATCACTGATATCGAAAAATAAAGAGAAATATCACCGAAACGAAGGACGGCAGCGGAGAGTAAAATATTTGAAGAAACGTGAAGGGGATTTATTGGAAGAATTTAACGTTTCAATAGCCAATAACGATTCAATAATCCAAGGCGAAGGAAATGGAAGACCTCATCAGATCTTGGTTGATAAGATAGGAACGGAAAATCAATTTACCAACAATAGGCAAAATAAAACTACCGAACAGAAAAAAAAATCTGGGCCTTCTGCTCGTGACCTTCGTCCAGGTAATTCAATCCCTCGAATTGGCCTTCTGAAAAAAAATACGGAAAATCGTAAAACAGGAGAACATCTTGCCATCACTAGTGAAGATTCAATGTGCGTCCAGCCTAGCTCAACAACCACCCTATCTAAGGACGAAAAAAGTAAAAAATCGCGAAAAAGAGGGAAAGCGAATCCTCCGGAAAGTTCAGTTGATCAATTGTCACTTCAACCTGCGTTGAATTCTGCTGATTATAATCTTGGTAGTCGTGTTAAAAATACTACTATCAAAGTAGTGCAAACTTCAAACCAAGTACTGCCGTCTGGTAGAAATTTTTTTGATGAAAATCAAAAACAGCTCACAAGTATTAAACCGAGTGTGGGCTGCAGTGCGGTGGTTTCCGAACAGCAGACCGTTCATCTGAATCCGAAAATCAGTAACACGAACGATGCTAAAATTAAAAATACCAATCTAGTGAAATTATTTCCCAATATTGATACAAAAGTTTCCGGTACTGATGACTATTCGATCACATATAGTTCCTACAGAATAGAAGTAAGTCCTAATACCGATAAGATTAGCAATTCAAATATTTTGTGTCAATCGGCGACTGTATCATCGTCGTCCAATAACTCGGAACAAAATGGCGAGGCTTCTGGTACCACGTTACCACAATCATTAAACCATGAGGATGCTCCCTCTAGTAAAACACATACATGGAAGTTTGTCTCTGCCGTTTGTTGCAGTTATTGCAAATTATTATTCTCCGAAAGAATCAAATTAGTGGAACATATGAAGTCACACAGATCGGAAAACCAGGCTTCAACCGGTGGTCTATCATTATCCGACAAAGATGTAGTTTCTAAACGCACGAATGAACAGAAATGTTCGGTATGTAAAAAATGCAAGGTATCATTTTTTCCAAGAAGCGCAGACACTCCCTCTCCCGAAACTGACAAATATTGTTCAGACTGTAGAACAGTCTCACCATTGCCTGTTAAAAAGATGAAAAATCGTTCTGGACTACGTTCCATGACGTGTAGTCTGTGTATGAAACCATTTAATTCTGTTACCGAGGTAATGAACCACTTCAAACTGGAACACTTGAAATTTGTTTGCGGTATTTGCGATTTCAGATCTCTTGGTGAAAAACTTTTGCTCACCCACATGCGGCATCATACCGCAAACAGATCTACTATCGAACCGATTCCATGCAACACTTGTAAAAAATACTTCTTAGGGGTTTCGGATCTTGCGAAACATGAATCATCTCATTCATAGGAAATTCAATAATAATTTTTATGGATTCTTAATATTTATTATTATCGATACGAGACCTTATGTATAAACACACTTTTCATGAACATGTTTGTGAATATTCACGCGTCCAATCCATTAAAATCGAACATTACCTCGGCATCGGCTTTTCGAATTGAGTTCTGGATCATAAGTGTGTCGTCTATTTTTTTTCACTCTGTTCTCGATGCAACAAAGCGATCACTAATTATTGTTCATTAGTCCTTATTATTATTATTATTATTATTATTATTATTATTATTATTATTATTATTATTATTATTATTATTATTATTATTATTATTATTATTATTATTATTATTATTATTATTATTATTATTATTATTATTATTATTATTATTATTATTATTATTATTACTATCATTACCGATATCATCGTTATTATTTCATTTTGAATGGCCACATTTAGCTGACATGTTATCGTTTTAATCGTTAAGTGTAAATGACTTGTAACATTACCAAGGGTGTAACGAATGTTTCAGTTTTAAAAAAATTTAAATGTTCACTTTGCCTTACTATTCGAGCACTGTGCAGTTATATCTTATAATAACAAATAATCTTCATAAATCGACGAGAGCAACGGAGTATGCTTGATGTTTTTGAATCACAAGAAAAAATAAAAAACAATAAAACAACGAATAAGAAATTCGAACGGACATTATAAATGCCTAATTTTACATACTGTGTTCTTCTCTTTTCGCCCTCAAGTGTGACCTACTACAAAGTACTGCGTTAATATACATATGTATAAATTATCCGATAAGCTTGGAGGAAAATAATGTTATTTTGCTTTTAATAAAACTGTTGTATGTATGAATTGTGAATAAATCATTATGTCCTTCTGAAACTGAAACGCGAGAAAAGAAGGTTTTTTCTTCAATCTTATTTGTTTCGTATACGATTGTAAGCTGATCGGTCGAAACCGTTGAATAAATAAATAAAGTTATCGATTTACAGGATTCGAATAAAAGGAATATAATTGCAGTGGCTGTATCTCGGGCTGTATGTTAAGCCGATCGATATCGACCTATGCGCGTGTTCAAGTATCTATATTCTGTATCCCTATAAACAAGATACGATCCTCTTGCTGCAGCACGCAAGTAAAACCACATGAAATTGCTTTTGCAACCGCTTCGAACGGCAGTGGGGTTATTTAAAAGTTTAGATTGTATCGGTTTTCGCTGGGTGCATGATGATAAAATAGACTCGGTGTTGTTGCTCTTGTTCTTGATTTTGTATTTTCAAGATTGCTAACAATGAGTAAAATGAATCGACGTACAAACTGTCCGAAAACATTAACGTTCGCGGTACAAATAAATTGTTCATTTCTAAAAAAATCACGACGATGATTTCGCTAAATTTGATTCTATAAAAGATCGCGACTGCGACAATTATTCAAAATTAAACCATAGTCTTTGACTATTATTTTTCAAATTAGGTTTTCTCATCAGTTATCAAGGAGCTTCCCTCTTTTTGTTCACCTTATATACGCGCAACACCTTTCGCGAATAGAGAACAAAGATGGAGTGTCGGACCTCGACGTGTCGGAGTCCGCAGGATAAAGGTGGGAATTAATGTAAACAAAAGAACTTAACGAGCTGGAGTGGAAGGACGCGAGAGCCAGCGGTAACCCGTTGAATGAGAAAAACGGGGATGTTTGTATTGTTTCAACGGGATGGCAAAACCCTCCTCTAGATAAGTTCCTTGTTCAACAAGATTATAAGTAGGTACCGAAGGTTTTTCAGTTACACGATTTCGAAAAATTTTACCACAGCGCAACCGTACTTGTTTAAAACGAAAAAAAAAAAACCTTTTTTTCTTTCAATTTTAAGTGTTCGAAAATTGTACATTTCGAATCGAGCTAAGGTATGCATTCAATATGTATGTACGCATAAGTGGATGGATACGTACGTATATGTATATATATATATACGTATATATGTATATTTCAGAGAGGAAATTACATGTCAGAACCGTCGAAACCTGAATCTATAACTCATCCACATGAGCCCAGAAAGCTGACGGCAAAATGGGGGATTCACAATAACTGTAGAATATATATTTATATATCGAACCTTTGATTCAACTTCGAACTGAAAAAACCTCTCAGAATTTTACATTTTTGTTGGGTTCCTTTTTTCCATGTGCGTGCATACAGGGTGGCACGTCTGAAAAACTCCAAACTAAAATATCTCGCGAAGCAAAAGAACTCGGACCAAAGTACCGGTGTGCTTTCAACGAGTTTCGTTTAAAAATTTTTCTGCCCTAGAAATCGGCTACCCTGTACATCAATATTTTTATTTCTATTTCTTTTTACTCTTGATATCCTTTATTTGGTACGAAAGTATTCGAAAGTTTATCAACGAGTTGCGAGCTGACGTTATCCCTCCTCGGTATTAATGAAATCAATCTTCTGTGAATTAATTAATCAGGGCGTGAGGAAAGTATGGATAGGATATTACTCTACATAACTATGTATATCACAATTTGTGGAGACTTCGAAGAACTTGCTCTATGTAATTTATGGACACTTATTTATTCAGAAGTGGAACCTTTATTTCGACAGATATGTTTCCTGTATCCTCCCGAACGAAAATTAATGGATTGAAAATTATGTATCCTCGCGGCGTTCTTAATTGCGCGGATATATTCGAAGGTCAGATATTATGGTTGAGGAAATAACCATTAGAACGACCGCCGCGTACCTATAGTATTTTTCATCTCAATATTAGAATCGTGTCTTGCCCCCTTTTTTCCCCTCATTCCACCACCATCACCACCGCCACTTTAAAGGATAAGTTCTCTGCGACTCCCGCGATAAGAGCAAAGAATGAAAGTTCTGCAATTTATCACTCAGGTTCAAGATAAATCCTCCAGTTACCGTAGGTACGTATGTATATATATATGTATATACATACACATATATATATAGTATATAAAACATAGCCAACCATAGATATCTTCGAGGAAGTTGAACGCGAACAACCGTCGTCCATATTGCTATGACTCTCCCTACCTTCGTTATATTCTCTTCACCGCGTTAAGAAGTATACCAAGTAATTAATTAATTCGGAACTGATAATTACCATTGTTTTACACCTACTGCAAATATCGCCGGAATAATTCAACATTTATTTCTTTTCGCATAAATGTAAATCTAATTTTCATGTAGACGTGCACCGGACAATAATTCAAATGAATAAATCGCTCGTTGAAGATAACGCCGGAATTGCGGATTCCGTGGCTGTAGGATATGAGATTATTTGCATGCATTAAATTGAACGAATATCACGGTACACATGGTATATAGATAGATATGAATTATGCTTGGACAAACGGAAAGAGCATCTTTCTCCTCTTATTTTACCTTATGCATACCTTAACTTCACTGTAGCCTTCACCTTAGGAAACTTTGTTTTGGCTTTGCTTGCAGATAATCTATAATGCGATGTAATAAATTTGACCGCATGTATACCAGAGAAGTTTATGTTGGAGTACGTGTAGTTTAATTTTGTGTGTTGCGCACGAGGATGGTATGAATTATATTTGATTTAGTACAGACTTTAACATTGTTTCATTTTCGTCGCAGATATAATACCTAGATGCACGTTGCTCTCAAGAAAGAGGAAATATCTCATTTCTTTCTTTTGCAATTTTGCGAGACTACATGGTAACGAGGAAGTGCAATTTTTCAGATATTTTTTCAAAAGTGAAAACTTTTTCAATTTAGAAACTACGTTCGATTTGACATACATATGTATATATATGTACATGCAAATTCTGACCCAAGCAAATCGACCGAACCGGTAATTTGAGATTATCAAATTTTCTACGACATTCGGAGGGTAACGAGTCTGGCTTTTTGTCAAACTTCGATCCTCGAAAATTTGGTAGCTAATTTGCGACAGATTTTATCTGCGATCCGCGATCCCGAGGAAACCTTCTCTTTTTCGCCACCGATAAATTTCACCCTTCGGATTTTCGAGCCGCATTCGAATTGCTCGCAAATTTTTTCCCCTTCGTCACCCGCTCGAAAATCTTTCGAAATGAAACCATCGGAGCTTTCGCCGCTTTTCATCGGTGAAAAATTTCACCGTTCTTCATTTTCAGTAGCGGAAATAACACGGGCTACCTTTATATCTGTCCAGTAGGTTATTCGAAAAAGGGAGGACTCTGCAGAGCTACACTGACCACCGTGCAGCAACATAGGTCTTATACGAAGGTGAATTTTATTACACCAGTTGACCCTCTCGACACGGATTTTCACTATGGCGGGCTGCCCATATCTTATCGTTACCACTTGACTCGTAAACTTATAAGTACCGCATACTGTATAGGAAGTTTCTTGGGGTGCGGTTGTGACTTTTCAAGTATTCCGCGTCTATGTTCGAGTAGATATTGCTTCGCCTCGGAAATGTATTTATTATATTTTCGTTGCTATGTATTCGAGCACGAGTATGCGTATACCGTTCTCTTAGCAACCCACCAGCCAAATATACACGGAAAATTTTGTAGCCCTTGATTTTCGCTTCCTATCCCGGGGGATATTCCCGACGGATTTACTCGCTAATTATTTATCCAACAGTAAGAGTGGGACGTTGTAAACCGAAGAAAGAGGAGGATCGCAGGTACAAGGACGAGAAGAAAGAAGCCCTGAAGGGAATGGAAATCTGTCAGTATTAATTAAGGTTTAAGAGCCGAGAGTCTTCTCTCAAATGGAAGTTGGTGTACATTGCAGCCGTTCATCTTCAATTTTAGAATAAGACTACATATACTGGGCATTTCGTGCCAATCCAATCAGCGCCCCACTCTGACTCTGGATTAGACTCGCGATTTTTCTCATCGCTGATCTTTTGTTCTTATGGAGAGGTAAATTCTTTTGGAAAAGATCGGAAAAATATTTCGACGGTCTGGTGTTGGGCATAATTTCAGAAAATTCGTAGACTCATTTGATAGATACGAAGCGTTGATACTTAGAAAAAAAAAAAATTATACATCGATAATCGAAGTCTCCCAATCGTCATAGCGTCCCAGATTCCAATGTTTTGGCAATCGAATAAGCGCCACGAGCAGAGCATTGTTGAACGTTGAGAGTTTAACCAGCTGACGCAATTTTTCTCTATCTCTAGAATATTACCAATTCTCTAAGGAGGAAATCGAAAGATCCTTATAGATTCTCCGGATAAGTCAGCTCCGTTTTTAAACGAAATTATTCTCCTCCCCAACATTTTCTCGGCTTGGAATGGCGACTTAAAAATTCTCTGTGTCGATTCAGTCCGCGTGCACGATTTTATTCGTAAAATCTACGCGGAGTGATCATTCGAATTTAAAGCACCGCACGAAGCAACGAAATTTTCAACTTATAATTTCGAGAAACGGTATAATTGAAGCTTCAGTCTGCCGGTATTTGCTGGTTCCTTCGAATTTAGTCTACAATATTTAATCTTTCTTCGTTAGGTATTCCTGTTTGTGTTGTTGTTTTTTTTTTGTTTTTTCTTGTTTTTGATTCTCTCAACAAGGAACTGAAATTTTGAACGGAAAAATCGTGCAAATAAAAGCATATTCGAGCTGTGATTTCAACTGGAAAGTTCCGTCAACCGGTGAAGTACATTTTTCCAAAAACTTTCGAGACATTCTAATTCGAAATCAGACATTTCAAACAAAAACATAATCCGCGAGAGATGCTAATTTTTGTTCGCTGAAACTACATTACAGTAATTCACTTTGCAATTTGACGAGGAAAATCTGCACGTAGCAGTTTGAAGCGAAGTTTCAAATTCCGTTTCAAGCATCAACGTATTCCTTTATCTCCAACTTACGAAGTGTTTGATGTTGGTCGTTTCAAGCGGAAACATTCGAATAAAAAACCATTCCGATTTACGTTCGATAACGCTGGACTGGGATAGTTTGCACCGAAATTTTTGCGCGAAATGAAATGAATACTCGAACGCAAAAATATCGGAGAGCGTGGCACGTTAATTCTTGTTCGCCGAAGCGATTGAAGTAGCTGGACAAGCGATGATCCGATGTTGGGTAACAAGGGCGTCACGTTTATCATGGAAATCACGTTCATACATAGGTGTACCAGCCAGGTCCTTTGGTGGCATCTCATCCCACAAGAGTCCCAGGGGGCTCCGTGGCTGATTCCACTTTCCCGCCGCCACCTCCTACTTCTCGTCCTCTTCCCGCTTCTTCTTCTCCTCTCCGTCGTTGCCGCGCAGGGAACCTTGTTTGTATGCTAAGATCCTTTGCTTCCTGTCACCCTGACGTAATAGACCGTAGAGACAACATCGTATATAGGTATACATGCACATCCCTATATTACATGAATATAAACTTGTCAAGTTTCATCGGATGTGCCTGCGATTATTTTTTCTCGAGGTAGGATATGAAATTAAACGAAAAAAAAATCATCGTGATTAATTGGGGGGTAATCGATAACTGTTTCAACGATGTTAGTAAAAATTTGTTTACATTTATTATGGAGAAGAAAATATAAATTAATTAACCAGATTTGGATGAGTGGAATGTGAAATTTGCTAATATATTCGTTATCCGTAAAATTACGTTACGCAACAGTTGATCGGCAACTTGGAGAGAAACGAACGACTTACCAAGTAAAATCTTATTAGGGTACAACCGGTAGAAAACCCCCAACTGTTAATGGGCGAATTACGCCATGATTAGAATTTCTAATGAAAAGGTAGAAAAGCTCTACCGCAATTATTAGTGCACAGTCAGCCCCTCCTGCAGCGGCATCGACAAGTTTAACGATCCAAAATAAGAATTATAAAAACAACTTGTATAAAATTCCTGGTTAGTTATCGTATTACGTCACCCTAAGTTATGGCGTCGAGTTGATCGATTTCTCGTTTGTTCACTCGAATAAATATTGAAACTATTAGGTCCTACTAATTGAAAACTAGTGAAAACTAACAGTGAAGTTAGTGCGAGGAGATTTATTTTTTGCTTTTTAAAGCAAAAAAACTGGAGATATCTCCATCGGTGTTGGTCGTGGCTTAATTCAGTCGACGGATTCGTGTTTCCCAAGTTAGAATATAACATTAGGATACAGCGAATTGGACGACTATAATTTTTCACCTAGAATCTCCCCTTCGATTTAATTATACGAATTCCCGTGATTCAGTTCTCCGTGAATCTCCGAGTGTGAATCACAGAACTTTAATATTCGTGTAAGTTTTCTTCGTTACACGATGTTCTTCTTTCTCCATTACTTTTCTCTTTTCCCTCTATTTTTTTTCCCTTCGTGTCGCAGCACCCTGTTGCACGGTAGTCGTTTGATTTCCCAGCAGACTTTCGAGTCTAGGATACGCGACGTTTGTCGGTTGCATGGAATCGTAACGAGCATAGGGATTATGACAAGGCAAGATTTTTCTCCCCCGAACAACGACAACAACAACAACAACAATAATTTGGGATAAAACATACGTATACGATGATGTTCGCGAGAGACACTCGAGGAGAATCGGAATGACGAAGAAAAAACAACGTCGACGTTCAATCAACATTTTCTCCTCTCCCTTGTTCTCTCTCTTCTCGTCCACAAAAAGAGGAAGAATCTTCTCGTCGTCGTGTGACCTTAACCTCCTCAGGGACATCCGTAGAAATTGACATTTTTTTTTTGTCCTCCATTCTCTTTACATATTCTTATTATATTTCATGAGATAGTGCGTTTCGTACGGCGTACGGTATACCTACTTGAATTTGCTGGATACGTATCGAAACTTATCCGAGCCAACCTTACCCAACCTAAATTGCTCATCCTATCGACGTAAAAGAAATCCAATCCTCTTTACTCGACGTCTCGTCGAAGAGGAGAAAAAAAAAGAAAAAAAAAAAAAAAAAAAAACCGCGGAAAGAAGACGCAGCTTCGAGTTATCCTTGAGGTGTTGCCGCTATACACTGGAAGCTCGGGGGATATATCCACGTGAACTGGAAAATATTTATTTGCCGTATTTACTTTATCGGAAATAGCTTCTGTTTCACCTTTTTTTTTTTTTTTCTTCCTTTTTTGTTTCTAGTTTCCCTTCTTTTACCTTTTTACCTAATTCGAGAACACTTCAGCCTCCGGAATTGAACGTACCGTTGCCATTGCTGTCGTTACCATCGACGAAGCCGGTTAATGGGAAATAAGTAAGGCGAAACGTCTGCCGGATATTCCGATGTACCTACGTGTGAGCGATTCTCAAAGTCGGTTCACCCTCGGGGAAAAAAAACTCTTCGAAATCATATATTATTTTATATAGTGAAAAATGTCGGGATAAATTTATCCTGGTATTTTCATTTCATTTTATTTCTTTTTCTTCCTTCCTCATTTCGGTCACGTTTTTAAGAGGTGAGATATCACCGGGAATTTTCACCAAGAAAATTAAATAAGCTCTTCCACTACTTCAAGGTCGGTATTAAGTGCCGGCACATTTTGTCAGTCTTTCTGAAATTCTACATAGGTATGTATATACAGTACGCGTACGTATTCTATGTAATCTAAGTATCTATGTGTAAAATTTAACTATGTAATTTTGCATATACATATAATACATGGCCTGCTGTTACTGCAGGGGGCGTCAAGTAATGGAAAGGAAGAATATTTACGGTTCGAAATTATTCAACCAACGTTTATATGCAGGAGGTATAGTTGTCGTAGTGGTGGTGGTAGTAGTAGTAACAAAATGCAATTCTTACTCTAAGCTGCTGCTACTGCTGCTACATTTTCCAAACGGGCTCGACCAAGAACGGGTTGGTAACGTCGCTTCGTTTAGATGGGAAACTTTGTCTTTTGGAAGTCAGCATATTTCTTATCTTTTCTTCCTTATCCTTGTTCCAGCCCCCTTTATATTCCATCCTTCTTCTCCTTCTTCTTTTTATACATGTGCTTTTTTTTTTTTCTACTCCTTTTCTTCCGCATTTTACTTTTCTCTTTTTAATACGCGCGCAAAATGCCAGCTGGTTACTTTTAACGTAACGATATTATCTCCAGCTCTTCGAACTCCATATTTCACGTGAGATTTTATCCAATTTTTGGACCCTGAGATTAATACCTGCATGACGTAGTCGCATTTGTTAGAAGGATACCCCTTTACTTTATTTTTATCTTTATTCTCAATCTAAAATATATAGGTATACTTACCCGAATTTAAATCTTCGCGAAATTATCACCATCGAAGTTACGTATAAGATCAGAAAGTACATCCAATTCTCCGACTCTCACCGTGAAAAGGACAATGCGATAATTTCGGAGATAGATCGACCGCAGACTCGACGAAGGTAAAAACAATCCTGTGGATTCGATTCGAGCATTATCTCTTTTTTTTAATTTCTCTTTCATCACTCGCCATTATTTCTCCCAAGCTCGGGAGACACTTTCCACCTTTAGGGTAGGGGGTGTTAAACGAGACACGCCCGCACTTCGCTACGACTTCGATCAGACTGAGAACAAACTTGATTCTACTCGGATTACAAAAGTATTCTCTGTCTGTTCCTCGACTGTGCGGCTCACGAGCCTTTGGATCTACACTTCGTGGAGATTGCGCGATTGAGAGGAGATTTGAAAAAAAAGTCGGAACAGGAGATGGAAATTGTTTTTTTCGTCGAAAAAATTATCGTTTCACGAAACGGTATATGACGTGCTTCCTGCAGTAGTTTGAGGTGTTGGATTGAATCGGCTGCGGGGTTGTTATCTCAGGTGATGTGTTCCACGTTCACTAAAGCTTTAAAAACATCAAACTAAGAGATCCGTTCAAGTTTTACATCGTCGTGAAAAGAAGGGAGCAGTACTGCCGTACCATTGGCGTCATAAAGTACACATGTACTTCTTCGTTCTCAGCGTAAAGTTGAAACTCAAACTATTTGCTTTATAGCAAAGTGTACATATAAAGGCATATAGATGTATACACATATATTTCTACGGAATTCACGTCACAACCGTAAAATAAAACTTGATCTCACCGTCTAAAACAAATACCGTAAACGTTCCCGGGGTTAGTTCGTGGTTAGTTTTATTATTATTATTATATTTTTTTTGCAGAACTTACTTTTTACTTCTGTTCGTTCTCAATGAAGTTTCCATCGAAGTAATAAGATGAAATTTTTCAGAAGATTTTGCGAAGAGACGAATTTTATTCGTATTAATTTCGAGCCCCCGGAGATGAAATTTGTTCTGACTGCAACCCGTACAAATTATCTGTACAGAAAAAGAGCCATTAAGTGACAAAAGGCGAGAGAATTACCATGCGAAAAAATCAACGACTTTTGACGAAGATCAAGTGAGAAGTTCTCAAAAGATTAACCGACCTCGCGGTGTTTTTTTGCATACGACTCCAGACTGCGCCAGTATTTTTTTCCTTCTAACCGCGAGTATTGATTTTCGGGTTAGAATTTCAAATTAAAAGACGGAGTTCACAATATTGTCAACCCGATCTGATATACTCATTAGGGTGGGTTGAAAATTTTTTTTTTTTTTTTCTTAGCATGGGGGCAGAATTTATACTTTATAAAAAAAGGAAATTTTTCAAAAGTGGAAAAAATTTTTTACTTGATATTTTGAGGTAGCCCACTCGTTTTTTGAATAAATAATTAATCAAGTGGGGTACTTCCAGAAAAAAAAATTTTCCACCTAATGATTACTCGATCGATTGCATGGGTAGATGATTTAGGCTTTCAGATTTGGATTCCTGAGCTGATTATATGTGAGATTACTCTTGAAAAACCAAAAAAAGGATTCGATTTTTAAGCGAAAAATAAATCATTTTTTTAATTGGGTTTAGTAGGCTTTTCTTACGTATTTTGATCTCAGAAATCCGAATCTCAAAGGAAAATTGATCTATCTCTACAATTGACCGAGTTATCGCCAATTTTCAGCTTTTTGGGGTCGAGAATAAAAAATTGATTTTTTAGTCTATCTTGATGTAATTTGAGCTCAGGAATCCGAATCCGAAAGAAAAATTGATCTATCTGCAAAAATGACCGAGTTATCCCCATTTTTTCGCATTTTTTGGTACAAATTTGAGGATATCTCAAAGGCAAAAAATCGTAGCTCAATTTGGACGACGGATTCGTGTTCCTGAGGTCAAAATACATCAGAAAAGTGCCATACGATCAATTTTAAAAAATAAAAATTTTTGGCCAAAATTTGAAAAAATCGTAAGGGGTACCCCTTGGAAAAATCTCAAATTTTGGCCAAAAATTTTTATTTTTTAAAATTGATCGTATGGCACTTTTCTTATGTATTTTGACCTCAGGAACACGAATCCGTCGTCCAAATTAAGCTATGATTTTTTCCCTCCGAGATATCCTCAAATTTGTACCAAAAAATGCGAAAAAATGGGGATTACTCGGTCATTTTTGCAGATGGATCAATTTCTCTTTCGGATTCGGATTCCTGAGCTCGAATTACATCAAGATAGTCTAAAAAATCAATTTTTTATTTTTGACCCCAAAAAGCTGAAAATCGGCGATAACTCGGTCAATTTTCGAGATAGACCAATTTTTCTTTCAGATTCGGATTCCTGAGATCAAAATACGTTAGAAAAGCATATTAAACCCAATTAAAAAAATGATCTATTTTTTGCTCAAAAACCCAATTATTTTTTGGTTCTTCAAGAGTAATCTCACACATAATCAACTCAGGAATCTAAATCTGAGAGCCAAAATCATCTACTCGAGCAATCGATCGAGTAATCATCAATTATTCGCTGTTGGGAGCAGAAAAATTAAGACATATCGATTGGTTTTAGTCGTAGACCCACTTTGATTCGTCGCAATCCATGCATGGGTCGAAATATTCGAATTTCTCGGTCTACGAGGGATCCCGAGCTTTGCTGGAGTCAGGTAGCCAGCAGCGTAGCGCATTGTTGTGAGACGTCACCTTCAGGGCTGAGCAGAGGTGACGCCCCACAACAAACCGCGCGCCCTTGGCTACCTGACTCCAGCTAAGCTCGGGCTCCCTCGCAGACCGAAAAATTCGAATATTTCGACTCATGCATGGATTGCGACGAATCAAAGTGGGTCTACGACTAAAACCAATCGATATGTCTTCAATTTTGAGTAAAAAAAAGAGCATGTCATTCTTTGATTTTAGACTTGAATTGCAAAAATAACAGGAAGTATATTTTGAACAGTGACCGAGTAAAAAACAATTACAATCGACAATTTTCAGATATTTTCTATGATTTTTGACCAAAAAATGATTTCATCGCTGGAAGTACCCCACTTGATTAACTATGTATTCAAAAAACGAGTGGGCTACCTCAAAATATCGAGTAAAAAATTGTTTCCACATATGAAAAATTTTCTTTTTTCCTAAGGTACAAATTCTGCCTTCGTGCTAAGAAAGTAAAAAAAAAACATTTTTTTCAACCCACCCTAATACTCACCCGATTATACGACGATATCCGCGCCAGTGACTCGGCCCTAACAAATCGATGGGAAAGGTTGGCATTATTCATCAAACGCCACCAATACCGAAGTAAAAAAAGGATGTGCAAGGGTTGCGGCGTGTCCCGAAGGTGAGAGTAAGGCGCGTCTGAGAGAAAGGGTCTTCGTTTTCACCCCCAAAGAAAAGACGGAAGGGGGGGGGGGACAGGGGTCGTTGAGAGTGTGGTTGTCGTAAAGCACAGATATCGAGAGGACCGTCTCTCCTCCTGCTGGCGGTGCTGCTGCCACTAACCAGTAGGTATACCGGATCCTTTAAGGTCCCGCTTTCATCAAATTGTGGGGCGCTGACGTACCCCTACCGCTTTCACCTTTTACCTCGTTCCTACGTCGCACGCTTTTCTTATCGTCCCGGCAATATCTGAGCTTTTGTTTTACTAACGACACTTAAGCCCGACATTGTTCCCGCGATTGAAGACAACCCATACAGGCGTATCGCGTATACATAGATACATATTAATATACCCATCTACTTTTTTCATTCACTTTTCACTATCTTTGAAGATATTTTTTTCCTCCTCCTCCTTCCCGCGAGCATTCAAAGCGCGTATCTTGAGCATCAGCGACGCCATTACGGTGCACTCGGCGCGGTCTATAACTCAACCAAAAGTCGGACGGAGTTCGTTCACACCGTTGGAATTAAAAAATTCTTGCCTCAGCGAGCAGAGTAAAAAAAAACGAGAATCAAAAATCGAAATCCGACGATTTTTCGGGAGAGGAGAGGAATTTTTTCGTCCCTCGATCGAGCTGGAAATAATTCGAATCCGTGCGGAACATTTTCGAGGATTTTTTTCATCCCCTGATTCAACGAGATCGAGTAGAGGAAGAAAAAAAAGCGTATAGAAGCGAAAATATTGCGTCATCCTAACCACGCTTGAATGCAGAAAGTTACATCCACGGCTATAATATATCTCTGTTCATGACAGTTGCAAGAAGTGGTTTAGACAGGGTAATTAGGATCGCCATAACACCTGCACAGACTACAAAGTCGCGAAGGTACCTAGAGGAGTACATTTCTCTATTTGCTAGCTAAAATTCAGCTGCTGGAATTACATAGAGAGGGTAAATATACACACGTATACCTGTGACATACAGGTATACCTAGATACGGTACGTGGATGTAGTGAGCTATTCGCGAAATTTGGGGATACCTACGTAAACTGCACGTACTTGCCTCAGCTAGCCAACCAGAAGTTCGTATATTAGAGTGCGACGGTATGTGCGAGGGGGTATGACCCTTACATGTAGGGTAGGGAATATTCCGTGTGCTCGCGTACGCGACTTCGTGTACGTACACGTTGTACACGTGGAAAACGACGAGGAATTGCACAACAGTTTAATAAGACGCGAGAGCAATTTAGGGCGTCGCGGTTGACCCACTTGCCAAGTTATCTTTGCATAATGTTATTAATTAGTCTGAGAACAACCCGAATCCACTTGCTCAGCTTATATGTATGTATTTTTTACAACGTCACGCGTGAAACATCTCTTACTTCTTCGTTGAAAAGTTCGTAGTTTTTCATTTTACTACAAACGGATCGTGATCCGTTTGCTGGCCAGCCATTTTTTGAGTCATCTCTCAGATGAGGTGGGAAAAAATAAAAATTACCTGGAGAACGTTGAATCAGATCAACAAATTTATCGAAAAATTATAGATCATTATTTCTATGGATTTGATTTGCTGACAGAGATACTCAAATTGCGCAATTTTTTTCTCACTTGTTTATTGAAAAATAAAAAATTTTGAAAATGAAACCAAAAAAAAACAAAAAAAAAACCAATTTCATCTTGATCGAAACTGGCTCGTGTAGCCAATTGATTCTCGTCCGCAGTGACATAAAGTATACCTGTATAAGAAAATTTCGTATCAGAATCCAATCTCTTTGAGCCATAAGCTCCTTATTCGTTCAGTGAATACTCTTCTACTCTATACATACATATCTCCGCATGTATATATACGTATACATAAACTCATATATCCTCTCCGCGCCAACGAAGTAGCTGGTTGCGCCTCCTGCAGGATCTGTGACGGAGTGGAAGAGAAATAGGAAGTACGTAAGCGTAGGGGGTGATGAGGGGGGCAGGGGGTAGTGGGGATGGGGTATGGGGGTATGGGGGATGGGGGTCGAAATGGCGGTACGGGAACTGTAAGGATCCGGGAGGAAAGTCGGTGGGGAGAAATCATCTTTCTATGACGGGAGCTGGTCTGTCTACCCTATCCCCATACTTATCTCGCCTCATCCATCTTGCTTGCGCTCCTCTTTATCAGTCCCGTCCTCACGCCAAACCCCTTAACTCGTGAACCTGGAGGGGGTAGGAAAGGGGAGATTGTCGGTATACTATACACAGGACTCCCCGGTTAACGGGAAGAAGGCTATGTGGCTACGTGGGTATTAATAACCTTGTACTAAGCTGGATGAAAGGGTTCAAAGATACCCTACCCCCTCTCCATTTATCCTCCCTACCATCTCTGCAACCTTCAAAATAAAAATAAATAAAAAAAAAAATTAATAAAAGAAGACTTGGCAAGATACACTTGGTAAAATTGTTCGTGAAAAAGCTAGACGCATCGACCGATAGTGATTTCGTTTAAATGTTACGTCTTACGATCTGTTTCGCTACTATTCTCTATTTCGATACTGTTCTCGTACTTTGATTATTCCGAACGAAAAGACACCGGATTGATTAATTGCGCGTAGCATTTCCGTCTAGGGTATCGCACTAATGTGCTCGACGTGATTTGAATGATAAAAAAAAGTAGACGCATTACCGGAAGGGATTTGGGTTGCCAGGTAATGTCTCATTCCGGTAATTTAATAAGGTCAATTGTCAGTTCTTATCGTTTCGCTACCGCTCGACGATCATTTGCCGCGCACTTGATCCGAACGGTGTCGTCTTTTTATTCCATGATTAATCTCGCGATGCGGTCAACGAAATGGAGATAAATAAAAATGAGAAAACAACAGAGCTACCGATTACAGTTATTTACATTATACGTGCAACGTACATGACGTAGTTCGCGAGCGGTGGTGTGTGTATCCGGATTGATACGCGGAGCAATATTTTCATCTCGGATTAACTCGTCGCATGTCGGTCCGATCGACGATGGATATGACACAGGTAAAAAGCGGATAGATAGCAATTACCGGGATCTGCTCCTACAGGATTCACCTTTCCTCCCTTTTTTCACATTCGCCAATTTAAGGATCGCGCGGCGGGGGGGGGGGGGGGAGGATATAGTCCAGGATCGAACGAGTGGGAGGGACGCGGACGCGGATCACGAACGGGTATGTGATAAAATAGAACAAGAGAAAACCCAGATAACAATCATCCTAACTAGGTGAATTTTTCTCGAACGCCGACCGGATCGCGATTTTCATCCGCGTTTATAATTTATCTAGCAAACGTTACTCAAATTGCAAATAGATTTCTCACAAGTGCGCGGATACTACATAAATCGAAAAAATTTACAACAACGCTAATCCCATCAACAACGATCTTGTCGATAGTAATTGACAGAGAAATGTAAAATTCAATGGAATATAGCTCGGGTGGTGAACGAGAGCCGATGATAATCGTATTGTAATTATACTGCCAATTATACGAAATTCCTGGGTAATCGTTGTAATTATCCTGCCAATTACGGAGAATTCCTGTGTAGAGTTGCGTATCTTTGACTTCTTTTTTCTCGTTTTCCGTTACCCTCTCTTTTTCCTTTGTCGTTTAGCGTATGCCGCTCGAAAACCACCCTTGCAACCTTCCACCTTCCACCTTCGACCCGGGGACTACACCTGGTTATACTCCACGTTTGTGCAAACCACAATTTTCGAGCAGCATTTTAGTTGGAAATTTTCCTCACGCACGCCGAGATAATAATTATCACCGTGTACGAGGAAAATGTAAAATGTGGTGACAATTTCGATTCCGAAGGTGGTTATTTTGAAATTTAGATTTCACTGCGATAATTTCTCTGGTTCGCACGGTACCTCCGAAGAAGTCCCTTTTGCAAAACGTCGAGTAATTATCTTCTGGGAGTGTTCGAAAATCATCCGTTGCTACGAACTCCGAGTATATCGAACAAAAAGTTTATCTACAAAAAAATCACCATTCGTAGCGAACGGCACTCCCGGCGCAAGGATCAACAATTATATATATATATATATAGGTGTGTGTATTTACCGTTGATTTCAGTGATAGGAATTTTAGCGACTTTAAGTAATTTGAAATTACTTTAAATTACAGTGGTTAACCCGTCTCGCGAGCGGAAGGACGATTTTTTCATTTTTTCTCTTCCCGCAACCGAGAGAAAAATTTCATTTATGAAATGCACACGTATACGTGTAGGGTTGCAGCGAAGTTCGAAGTTTGTCAAATAAATTAAAAGCGGGAAGAAGCTCGGAGGGTTCCTGCCGGGTATCTGAAACTACCCTCCGAATCTGAAGTCATTCTATATACCCTATATCGTCGCTTTAGCCGGGACTGCACCCTTTACTTTACTTTACTTCCCTCCACTTCCCCTCTCTCCCCGTCTTCGCGACTCTCCTTTCCTTTACTTTCCGTAGGCGGCAAGAGTGGCTACACTCACGGAATAGTAATGTAGTCTTGCCTCTCTTTTGGCGCGAGGTTATACCCTTCCCATCTTCAGGCAGCCCTCTTTCTCTTCTTTCTCTTTTACCCGTTGGGTTTCAAGATTCTATGATGCTGCCATATTTTTAGACAAGTGAGTCCATATTTCAGATTACTCTCTTCCTCCTCCTTCGCCTCTTTCCCTTTCTTTTTCTCTCCTCCTTTTCCCGCTCCTTCCTCTCCTCGTTCTCGAAGGTAGCGAGCGGAGGCTGAGAGAGAGAGAGAGAGAGAGAACGATTCACGCAGAGGTGAGGAGCGTGGCTCGAAGATATAATAATAATAATAATAATAACAATAATAATGATAATAATTTTAGGTAAGGTTACGCGCCTCGGTCCTTAAAGTTATTAAAGCTCTGCGCGCGAGGTTCTCCGCTCTACGGCGGGGAGGGGGTAGGGGGTAGGGGGAGGGAAGAGGGGTGCGAAGGAACTTCTAAAGCAAACTCCGAGTATAACCACCTCTGCAGAAGGTGAAATTGCGTGTTATAGACGGAGTGACGAAATTGCTATCGCGGGTTGGTCTAAAAATTTTAACACCGTTCCTCTACCTTATACATATTCGTCTGATGAAAGGAAACGAACGCGATTCGCGTGTGCGTCCTTGGCATCCTCGCAAAATTCGACACGACGTAAAGCAGGTATTTGTCGAAGGACCCGTAGATCCATACGGCCGACACTCTTTTGGATTCTACAAATTCGAAATTTGAATAGAAAATAGGGAAATTACTAACTCGCGGTGCGGTGGATAGGAAATCGAATGCGCATCGCATCGAGAGTTGATTGAATTTTTTATCCTTACGAACAAAGTTCTCTCGACGAGCGTAACAATGTTTTAACTCGATCGAACAATATTTTAATCCCTTCGATCGTACGTGAGCAGATGTTAACGTAACCGCGATACGGCGAAGTTTTGCGAAAAAAATTCAATAATTCGCACAACTCTGGGGAAGCGGTGAGGCGAGGTGAGAGTGTATCGGGGAGTACGGTAAGAAGAAGAAGATGAGGGTAGAGGGAGGAGAGGTAAAAGAAGCCCCACGGCATCAGCTAACATTTGTCCTACAATATAGAATTTTCCGAGCTAATCCGAAAAGTATAGGATTCCCCGTGCTCTCTTCCAGCTCGTCCTGCTGCAGGTTTCCCGCAAGAGAGATTAGTATTACAGATTATTCCCCAAGGTATACCAACGCCATTTACCCATACAAATATATATATATATATATATATACGTATACGTACCCGTATTAGAAGATTCGGATTCTGCTTGAAAACGACGAACGACTTTTCCCCGGATATCGCACGGGTACCCAACGGTAGGGTATTAAATCAAATTGCGGACACATTCTGGCACGAATCTTACCACATTAACTTCAAATTCCCCCGGATATAGGTGAACGTAATTCAAAAAGAAGAGTAAAAAAAAGAATCACTCGCAGTCCCACGATATGATTCGTCAAAGATGGAAAAATACCATTTACAATCGATGAAATTTTTCCTCTTCGTCGTTCATTTTCACACAGTTATTGAGAAGAGAAATTCCTATCTCATGTTTTCAATGAGAAGAACTTGTCGACTGTTTAACTTCTACAAATACCTCGCCCATTACCGATACGTACAGTACATAAGTGTATTTATATATATGCACATATATCTCCCACCTGTGGACACGTGTAACACTTTGACTTTGGAGTTTTCTATGGGTTTCTCCCATGGGAAGAGGTTGTATACTCTCCATGTCCCAAAAACAAGAAAGACGAAATGATAAGAGAAAGAAAGAAAAAAAAGAACGAAAGTGAAGAAAGTTGGCGAAACGTAACACGACGTTCTCCTCGGCACAGAGCGAAGCGACGACCCCCTCCGACTCGAGATCCTCACCGTTCGTCATTGTGCGGTATGATTCTTCCCTCGAGAGAAGTGTAATATAGAGAAAAGAGAGAAAAAAAAAAATTATAGAATAAAATGAGTGAATAGAAATAAATAAAAAGGGACCTACCGGGGCAAATATCCCAATAAAACACGACGCTATATAACGCACAAGTGTCGGTATATAGGTATAAAATTTCAGCCGTTATACGCGTATAATTTTACAATTCGTATTCTACCGACTGCCGTTGAAACCGAACGGACGTATCCCGCAAAAGTGTACGTGGCCACAAATTTGGGGAAAAAATTTGTTCGAATTTGAAAAAAAAATAGCTCGCGTTTTCGATTATAACACACACCTTATCGTACGCGCGGATGTGTCTTTCCGTACAATTTGTGTAAAAAGAAAAGAGAAGAAACTGGAGAAAGTAGAATGAAATAAAAATTAAACTAAAAACGGAGTAAAACAAACTTCGTACATTACATGCACTGCAGCTTGAGAAATCCAAAAGAGTTCCCGTCGGTCGGTTGGTACATAGGTATGTTTTTTCTCTCCTGTTTTTCCTTTTTTTTTTTTTTTATTTTTCTTTTACCCGCATCACGTTTTACACTACTGAGCGACTCCTTTTCAATTGCTCGCAATAGGATTCTGCCTTTTTCGCTTGATGCGAGTAAATTTTTATTTCTCTCTTTATTTTGCTTATTTTTTTTTTCCGTTCTCGAACAATGAAAAATGAAAAACGAAACGAATAAATAAAAAGTCCACACACATTGCCGGAACGTTGTATGACTTACATGTACGCACACATATTTGTGAATATATATTTACATTTATTATACTAGCTGCAGCTGCACAGGTAGCCTGCACGACACTAATTAGGATAATTATATTTTTATTTATAATTATACTTCAACTTCAATCTTTTTTTTTGTTTCTTTTTACATGCATAAATCTAAATATATGTACACAAAATGTCTCGTACATAAATATGTGCAAAAGGAAATCAGCTCACCTCGTAATGTATGAGAGAAAAAAATCTTACGTAAAGGTTCTTATTCAGTTTTCGTTGCTCTTTACTTTTCCTTTTTTTTTTTTTTTTTTTTTTTAAATGTAGGTATTTCGTTCTGAAAATTATAGAGTCTGTTTAATTACTTTCATTCGCTTCTTTCCATTCAATTTTTGGTTTTAAAGCACCCGCTTTTTTGTACACGATTCAACGAAGAAATTTGAAAACAAAAGGGAAATGTAAAGAGTAAAAAAGGAGAGAAAATTCTGTCGAATTCCTAACCGTGTCGGTTGTAAAAAGAGAGCGAGGAAAAGCTCTCCGCAAAAGCAGCACGGTAGTTCAACGTGACGATGTTTTTTTGCTGTAAGTGGAATTCATTTATTTCTTTTTTTTTTTCGGCTTCTATCCACGCTTTTTGTTAAAATTTACTCACGCCGTTTAATTGAACACCTCATCGGCTAATTAGTTTTCACAAATATGATACGGTGCACAACCTATTAGAGAAAATTCGTGTTTTAGGCATAACGATAAGCGTTGGCTCAATTTGTTTTGTATGATTTAATTCAAGTTACTTGGTGCATTTATATATCATGTTACGTCACAGATTGAATTAATAATTCCACGTATTAATATATGTACGAAGGTACGTACGTAGGTACGTGTTACCTGTTATCATGAGTTACCGTCACACAAAATGGTGGACGATCGTTCTCACTAATTATTCATATCATTACGCGTGACGTTTCGGAAATTGGCGAAGGTAAAAGATATCATAGATACGCGGAGCTAAGAGAAATGGGCGATAGAGAGCGAGGGGAAAAATGATGAATAAATAAAGGATTGTAAAATTTCAGAAAATAGAAACCGGAAAAATACTTTTGCCACTTTTGATTCTGAAATTAGGAGAGATATATGACCGCGCAAATTTAGGGGATGTCTGCTTTATGTGTTTTAAAGCACCATTCTTTATCATGGTCGACTGAGTTTTGGAGGGCTCAGCAGCCTTGGGAATCACTAAAGTGTATGCCCTCTAGCTCGGAGCTTCCGCCTTTTTCCCCCCTCGTGATTTTCTTTTATTTTGGATATATCTTCATCTTTCTCCATCTCTTTTCCTCTCGTTTTCTCTCGCTACGGTATAAATATGGAGCTCTCATATTGTAAGGGGTAGGGAATAGGACGGGGAGGAAATTTTACCAGCAATATAAGAGAAATGCGATATTTTTCGAATCGTCCATCAACCCGACTTATAGGTACGTCGTTTTTGGACTTGAAACCACGTTATTCACTTTATTGGAAATATTTTATCCCGCGGCACGTCTTTTTTTTTTCTCAAAAAATTTCGCGGCGAATCAACTTTCTCTGAATACATTTTTAAACCCCCCACATACGTGACGTATAATTGGTCCAACTTCTTTTTTAATTATTTTTCAACCGACTAGATTTTTTTTCGAAGCGTGTGGATGTAATTATTATAACGTTGCTATAGAGATGTAGATCTGAGCGTAATTTTGAAAATAAAGTTGAGGTCGATGCATAGAAAGTAAATTCGAGCGAGGAAAAATTCTAACTATGCAAAACCAGCGGTATAGCAGGAGCTAGTAGCAGGAGCAGCAGCAGCAGCAGCCGCTCTTCAAGCACATAAAATAACTAAGAAGAGCTTCTTTATATATATATATATATATATATCTTTATTATATACAAGTATATATATATGTGAATATATATGCTGGCGGCACTCAATACTTAAACCGCGGTGCATGAGGTACCAACCTACTCGTAAAAGCAGCTGCTGCTACACGGACTGCGTTAGTAAAGTTGATCCCGGTGCGATGAACACGCGATTTTCGAATCTCGAATAAATTACATACCCACGTTATGAATAGTCCGTTTTATATATTGTAAGACTTGGTTGTAATTGTATCACGCAATGTAGTTCTTTGATCAAGTTAAATATCTAATTCGATAATACCTCAGCGTTTATTACTCTTGTTATTAGATTTTCGAAATCAGATCTTATCAAATAATCGAAAAATGAAATACGTCCAACGTACGTACCAACTCCTCTATATGTATTACGAAAATTCTATCCTTGAATCCTTGAAGAGAGCGATTCGCGGTCAAAATGTAAAAGAAATCCGTCGACTGACTCGACCGCTCATTTCCCCGGTTGAAAACCACCCTCGGTAGCGAGGGTGGTTTTCGCCCAGCCGCGCTCGTGCACGGTCGAAAAGGAGAATCATAAAACAAATGGCAGTCGAAAGAAAAATCCTCCCCCCCCCCTCCCCTCCCCATTCCAGCGTCACGATCGGGCGGCACAGCCACCCCCGGCTCCCTATTCCATCGTCCGCACGTCGCGTCGAGACGTCTCCGCCTCGGCTACTCCGCGCATAGCTGACTTTTCTTTGACCCCTCTTAAGCTACGTACACCGTACCACCTTTCTTCGTAGCGCCACCTTTGGCGCTACGGGACGAGCGCGAAGGGTTTAGCTGACAGCACGCTTGGGAGCTACTCCAAGTTTCTCGGCGTAACCTTTCCCTGGCGAGGAAAACTGGAAACCCGGCTGGCTACCCTCATCTCCCGCAAGCTCCTCTTCCCTCGGCCGTTCTCCCATTTTCCTCCTCCCTCCGCGATGTTCTTCTCCCCATTTTCTTATTCTCTTCTTTCCCTTCCGCGCCCCTCTCCCTTCGCCACTTTCATCCCCTTTCTCAACTATAGAACTTTGTCGCGATAGTTTGACAAAATGCAGATTGCCTTTGCGCCCGTCGACGATGCGACCTGCGGGTTGTTGTTCGTCTTTTTGTTCTCCTCTTTTTCTTCGTTAGTTTTTTTTTTGTCTCCCTTTTTTTTTTTTTTTTTGAGTGCGGGGGGTTTCCCGCCCATCCTTGCCGATGTCGAGTTGACGAGGAGGTTGGCTCTCGCCGCTCTTTTCTTCGAAAGTAACGCTGCAGGACAACGACTACTTTAGATGACACGGTGAAAGTCCAAGGGTATCTGTGTGCGTTGGAACGCGACGTGCCATTCTATGCATTAATATCATAATGGTATAAGAAAATACAATAGTTCGGTGAAAGCGTGAAAATTGGAGACAAAAAAAAAAAAAAACTAGATAAATGTTTTTTTTCGAGGCGGTTACATTCGGCAAGTTTAGGGAGGAATAACGCCCGCGTTTACTGGGGTGAGAACGAGGAGAAGGAAAAAAAAATTACGGCGCCAGGATTAATTGGAAATCATAAAGTTGACTATAGAGCTTGCCAGGGGAGTTTAAAAGCTCCGATTTATTTTCGAGGAAACACAAAAAATAAATGCCACGAACGAATCCCTTTCAACCTGCGATCTGAAAATTTTCACTCTGAAAGTAGACCGATAACGAGGGTTTATCGTGTCCAAATTTTCGGAAAGGAAATTATTATCGCGAGTCGAATGGTTTTTTGCAAATTTTTCTAGTCGTATACCTATAGGGGAAGGCGGGCCGAAACGGGGTACCAGACCTGAATATGATGAAAGAGTAGCCTATTTGTTACATAAATTTTTTGCCAATCGTAATAATGGACATTGCAGGTCATCGAAATGCACTCGACGAGTACCAACGGTGTTACACTACATTATTTTATAGGTAGATATAGTGCGAACGTAGTTACAGATACTGTACCCGTATACATCCGTATATATTTTCCAAACTACCTTTTCTTCGTCTACCCGTAGAATTGATCGCCATAAATCCTCCAAGTTATATAAGATTCATCCAACAAAAAGCTGCAAGTACCGATTCTACAATATTCCTATAAATCATCTAATGCTTCACCAAAGTTACAAAGTTTCCTATTGCTGCGTCCCTCAGGATTTTTAGATCTCCTCAACCTTACATACACAATTTATTTATCCCTGCAGTATATTCCTTCATATTTTCTGTCGATGAAATTCTTTCTTTATGTAATTCCGAAAGAAATATATAAACATCATACATATATATATATATACATGTATTTCACCACCGATCAATCCTCACCTTTTCTGACTAATTTTTATCCGTTTCCGTCCTCTCGCCGCCCTTTAATTTCATCACCCATGTTCGATTCAAGGGTGTGGCGAAGGGGGCGGGAGGACAGAAATCAATCAACAAATATATTTCCGATTTTCAATTTTGTAACAGCGTAATTAGCTTCTTGTTTTACTAAATGGACGGGTCGTGCGTAGCGGGGAATAGAAATACAAGAAGAATGGACAGTGGTCAAGATTTTTCTGTTTTTATTCGTACTCTATATGCTATGAGCTTTTAGTAAATTGTTTCGTCTGTAGTTTCGCGGGATTTGGTCCGATCAGCCGTTCATGGTACGAGATGTTTTATACTTTTCAACCACGAATAGCCGCGATGTAGAATAGAGGAGGAAAAAAAAAAAGAAAAAATCGAACAACATCCGACGGTAAAGACTGAAATATTTTTTTTTTTCCATCCCCTTTGCATCTATGTGAAAAGCTATATCATCTTCTCGTTCATTTATCGTCTGTCTTATGTACGGCATGATTTATTTTTTTTTTTTTCGTTATTTTTCACAAAAATAGAAAAACTTTCTTCCACAGTACAAGCTACAGCTACCACGTAGCACTGTGTCCGTGAGACAGTAGAAAATGATATTGTCGGTAAATTGCATCGTTCGGCGTACCATGATAATGCACATACATAAAGAGTGCTAAGTCCTGTTGAAGATTTTTTATCCGATATAATACCTTCCGTAATTAACGACTCCCATGCAAAATAACGACCAAGAACAAGACGAACAAACGAAAGGTAGGAAAGAAAAATATAGAAAAATAAAAGTGAACGAAAATAAAACGGAATCGTTTTGATTTTACATTCTTCACACTTTTCGCTTTTTCTTCTTCCTCGGGTATGTGTATATATATACGTATAATATTGGGGTAAGCAGTCGCGGCAAATGTGATTTTTTTCTCTCTTTTTTTTTTCATTTTTTTTTTTTTTCGTTTATTCTATTCAATTTTGTTCTTTTGTTATTATTTTTCTTTTTTTATCTTATATTCTTGCTCATATCATTTCGCGAACAGCCAGTTATTGCAGAGTCAAAAATGTATATACGTATATACACAGCGTAGGGTAATAGAATGGAACGGCGTTGAAGCAGAAAATATAAGGTGGAGAAAAATGTGTAATAATACAAAAGTGGGAAAATAAAGGTTTGAATATTAAGCGGGGAATAGAATCTTCAACGTGACAAGTATATATACGCATATATGTGTGTACAATACATTCCGTAGGTATAGGTTTCGGAATATAATACACGCGCGTTTATATTACTTATGATGCTGCAACGTCATATTGAATGAGTAAATCGCCTCTTTATTATTTGCCTCGTGAAGTCCGGAAATTAAACGATCGCTTATTGTTACTTTGGAAACTTATTTGACTGATACATAAATTCGGTTCACATTAATTTTACTTTTCGGATTTGAGAAAATTTTTTTCCCGCACAAACTTCGCGCTTCTAATTATTGCGTCAGTGAAAGCGATACAAGTACCACGCGAGATAGAGTGAAAGTTTAAACGTTCTAACTTTTGTTTGTGAAAAAGTAGAAAAAAAGTTATACCGTCGAAAATTATCAGCTTTTTTTTTTTTTTAAACAACAACAAAAAAAAAAGAAAAAGGTTTCGCGATACGCGTGAGTTTTGTCAAAAATAAAAATGAAAAAAGAAAATGAGAGGGAAACTTGAGATGAAAAAAAAATTTTCGTAAAAATATATCTTATACTTGGCCGGTGAACAATGGGGTTGGTTAAAAAGAATGAATAAGAAAGAAAAAAGAGAGAAAAAAAAAAAAAAGGTAGAAAAAGAGAGAGACATAAAGATTCCCATGCGAGATAGTAAAAAAGAGACAAGAACGTAGAGCGAGGAGAGTAAGGTGGAACGAAAGGGAGGATATTCAGCCAAGGGGAATGCGGTGGGGTTGGCTGGCCTACTGTGGATGGCGTCGCGACGCCTCAGAGAGTTGGTCGCCAGGGCGTTTCACGACTACGAGCTGCCGAGGGCTTTTCAATTAACGTTACGGAAACGTTAAACTTATCTCTCACGCTCTGTGCTTATTGTCCCTGCTACGTTGCGATACGGTACACTCTTATTCGTCTCTGTTGCGCAACCTTCTGAGGTTTCCTCTCTCGTTGTAGATTTCTTGTTGAAAAACTACCCCGAACCACCACCACGACCACGACCACGACGACGACGACGACGACGACGACAACGACAACGATACCGAAGAGACGCTTTCGTAACAACGCCGCGCTGCATAGATAAAAATGTCACTTTTTATAGACAAATGGTAACACCGATTTATCGTCGTAAACGGAACAAAACCTCCGGCGAACGGAGAAAATTCTTTTCCACAGATTATTTCCAACAGCTGATATCCCTGCAGACGGTTTTTGCTGTGACGTTGAACCCAGGTGAACTCGTTGTCAGTGTATGCGGTTATTAATCAGAATAATCGCTCGAACCGTTAACTCTATGAGTCGGTCATAACAACCAGCTGAACCAACTTTTCATCGGGTTAACCAACCGGGGCAAACTCCGATTATCAACCAGAGGCGTAATTCGGTTAATCAGTTTGACCGGCCGGAATTGGTTGATTGAGTGAAATTGCGAAGCACGAATAATTATCATTTTTTAACTTTGCGTGCATATTTATTTTAACTTTATGGGAAGTGAAATCCTCGCAAGGTTAGCGCGGGACGCGAACGCGAGGATACCTCTCTCCGGGGAGTTATTCTGATATTTAAGGAAAGTTGATACGCGCGTGCAGCGAACCTTTACACATACGCTATCCCATCTCATCCGACTTGGTGCCGGGAGAGATAGATATTGGAGTTATAAGCAGTTGTGGATGACCCTCGTCATCCAGCGGCTATTAAACTGTCACATCGAAAAAAACCACTGTCAGACGCGATGGAAAAACGCTTAAATTGACTCGAGGAGACATCGAAACTCCGGAGTTTTCGTTTCCTGATAAGCACGCGGTACATATAGATGGTACCGTACGTGCGCATCCCCGTGAGATGATAAAATAAATGTAGAGCTTCCCAACGATCCCGACTCGCTCGTCTCTATCTCAACCGCAGCCGAGCTTGAAAACCACCTTACACGGTACACTCCTAATGTAATCTTAATTCCTCAATGTTATGGTTACCCCGCAGGAATTGATACGAAAAATCAATTCCGAATTGTCTAGCGAGACACGAAGTAGGTTGCCTTATTTTTCTTTCATTTATATAGCCGCAATTTCTTCGCGAGTTCCATCCAGGTTAAACTGTTGGCATCTCTATGGCCGTAATATTAAATCCACGTACTACATGTACTGAGAAATCTTTCCACAGCAGTTTGTTGAAAAGTTATACAGTACCCGGTGCACGGGCTCCCAAGTCGCGATCTTCTCTTTTAAATAGATTTTCTCATCCGTGTAGCTCGACGTATTGCGTCGTAAATGCTTGTCGTTACTTTATGTGAGCCATGGGGCTGTACGGATGGCCTCGTTTCTCCATCCCCTTCTCCGTTCCCACCCCCCCCCCCCCCCCCTGGTGTTTATTTGTTTATTTATTTATCATTACTATTACTGTTATCACTCGATACGAGGTGTTTTACGGGTGAAATGAAACGGGTATCGCGGGCGTGAGGAGAAAAAAAAAAAAAATAAATAAATAAATAAATTGACGTTATACTCTACAGCAGGCTAATATCGTTTGTTCCAATTAGACGGTATAATAATTACACATTCGCGCCTAGTCTTCCGAGATAATTGGCTGATGTCGTGGCAAAGAAGACGGTGAGATGGAAAGAAAAAAAAAAAAGAGAAACAAATGGAAAATGGAAAATGACGAGAAAAGGGGAGGAAAATTTCCTTCGGGAATGATAATCACATTGTTAATTGGCCAGACAAAGGGAGTCGGAGTTTGAACGGTGCGATGTTTTCGGCGACAAAAAGGATTAAAGCTCCGATGGAAACGTGGCGGTGAAAAAAGGAATAGCGATAAATACAAATTTCCTCAAATGTATCAATTATATTATCGATATTTTCAAAGTTCGATATCTACACGCCTCGCTCGTCGCGCACCCCCGTAATATGCCAATTAACTTATACACCGTACGTCATGATTATTATGAAGCAGGAGACAGAAAGATCTGCTTGATTTATACGCGTTATTCCAGAGCTACAATAAACTGCAATTATATTAAACATCCCCTGGCAACATTTCTCATAAAGATTTCGAGGAGGTCACAGAAGAGATGAGAAAAGGAAGAAAAAAACCAAACAAAGAAAAAATTAAGTCGTTTGTGTCTCGTCGTCACGCTGAAGGTTCTTCTTTGGCAAAAAGCGGAGGTGAAATCGGTTAGCAAATTACGAGATACTGCAAGAATAGCGCCACGTTATTTTCTCTCTTCGTACCCAATGCTTTTTGTTCAGATTCTCAACTTTCAAAGAATTACTCGGCGGGAATAGCATTTATTAATAATACGTTTTATAATTGAACTGAACCGTCAGGATTTTCCTAATTATCCTTCACACTTTTATTATATTATTATTGTTATTTACAAACTCATTTATATGACTGTACGAACATTTCCTACGTGTTATTTCTTCTTTATTTAATCATCTCTCTTTTCTTTATTTCTTTGGTTCTTTACCGCGGGTGAGCTTTTTTCCCTTTTCCTTTCCTTCCAATTTTTATTATCATTTATTTTTCATTCGGAATTGCACGCGGGAACAGCTGCAATAATATATAGACGAAACACGGATCGAATTTGAATAATTAACCATCAGTGAAGTTTTAAGTTTTTAATTTGCAATTCAAACTTCTCTTCATTCTTCCGTTTTTCAATTTTTTTTGTTTTATTCTATTTTATTTTCTTCGCTATTTGTTTTTTTTTTGTTTCCAGCATTCATTTTTTCCTCAATTCTGAACCGTTTCGATCGACCACGTTCCATCATTTCAAAGCTTGACATCTCACAATTAACTATGAGAATATACGATATTATTGTCAATGAGAAGAACCGAAATGTTGAAGAGAAGGTGGAGAGAGGGTGGAGAACCTGAGGGGGGAAAAAAGAGAAAGGAACGTTACTTCCGCCGCAGTATTCGCCTGGAAAACTGGAAAAGCACCCATTCCCAACTACACCACCACTTCATCCTGCGGACTTTTCGTTAACACTCTTCTTCTATGGGGAAAAGAGAAGGAAAGGATATAAGAGGGTGGTGGTGAGATTGTGGTTGTTCCAAAGGACGCTATATACGCTTATATACATACATACATATATATATATACAAAAGTTGACCAGGGTGTGGTCACTTTGGAGTGTGCAGGGCGTCGTTCAATTGTTGGTTCATGGATTGGTTGAGGTTGGCACCTTTCCATTTTTACCGTTCAACGTACACAGGTATACGGTGTGTGTATACGTTCCCCGCATCCAGAAAGTATTTTTCTGATTTCCGTTTGCTGACCAGAAAAAAAAAAAAAACAGAAAAAAACAGAAAAAAAAGGGGGAAAAAACGGGAGAAAAAATAAAAGTATAAGAGAATACGGAAAAGTAAAGAAATCCGAAGAAGGTAGCGCATAAACGATGACGTTACTACTTTTTATGTAAATTTGGGAACCGGGATTTTTATAATATTCTTTTTCTTTCTCCTTTTTTTTCCCTCCCATCTCGCTCCTCCGCCCTTCTTCAAGCTTACACAACGACCTGAGAACGGAATTTTCTCTTGACGCGGATTTAATTGAAAGCCGATTGCTTATCATTAGTGTGTTTCAGCTTTGCTTTTTCTTCTTCGCTTTTTTTCCTCCACTTACAAGTCCAACCTTGATGGAACATCGAAGAGAAAGAAGATGGTCGGTCTTGGGATAATTAGTTGCAGGTAAATGTAGGTGTGTTACTAATGTGTGCTAATGTTGCCGAATTTTTTGCAATTTTATTTTCGCGCGAATCGGAAAAAATTTTTTACGGAATCAAGCTGATGGACAATTTTAATTATTGTTCAAAACGTGATGTGATATCGTTTGAAGGAAATATGTGTCTCACAATATATATATGTTGTGCACGTTAAGATTTCAGTGGCACTAAAAACGGATTCGAAAGAAGAGAATTTCAATCTCGGAATTCCGGGTGATTCTCGGTGACATTTGAACCTTCAAACCTTTGATATCATCCTTTTTCTGACCCTTTCATCGATCCATCGCTTTAGCGAACTGTACGTGTGTACCACCACGTCTTACTCACAGATCAACGAAATTTTCAAAGCGGAACAACTCATTTCAACTATTTTTTCTATCCCCCTTCGCGCCCCTCCTTGTGATCTTGCGAATATATGTTCCTGCTTCGTACATAGTTCTTCGTGAAAAAAAAAAGAAAAAAATTAAACTGAGAATGAGCGTGATAATAATGAGAATGTAAATTTTCAAATTTTATAAAAATCCAAACGTAGCTATAGGTGACCCAAACCATAATACCTGACCTTTGACCTAACTACTTGAAAACCTTTCTCGCGTATAGCCACTTTCGGAATTTAAACTAGAATCCTGCAGCAGTGCACACGTTATGTACGTGAGATTCAGCGATTTCATATACCCATTTTGAACTTTCAACCCGAAAACTTATACCGGGAATAAAATAGGGATAGTTTCTCGGTCCATGTGTCCATACCGTTTGAACAAAAATCACTTACGGTTATACCTCGCCTTAAAATGCCATCGACTCAGATCAGACATCTGCGTAAAAATTATCTGGTCGTGATCATCGAGGGTTGGCATCCTGACAGGATTTTAAATCGAATTTGAAATCACAAGTTTTTTGATTCCACAGTTTTTTTTTTTTTTTTTTGTGAAGTTCCCTCATCCTAATGCTGTAGTAATTCGTCGCACGGTATCCACTGATAATACTTTTTTAAAAAAGAGATTAAAATTCATCGCTCGTTTCTTTTTTTTTTGCTAACACTGCTAAATCGCGATTGATTGATTGCATCTTATTGCAAGTTAAATGATTTGATGTTTGTGATTTTTGGACGTATTCGCTTTTTTTTTCGTTTCTCTCTTTTTTCTTATTATCAGAGAAAGATTTTTCATGGATATACAAGAAAATGCACTTTGAGATTTTGCCAGAATATAGCTCTATATCGGATCTAAACGACGATCTCGGAAAAGGTGGAAGGGTGAATAATGTATTATACGGTCAGCGTGAGTTTTAATGTACAGGGTGTCACATTCTTAAACGTATCGCGGCGGAGTAACTCGAGAATTCGTGTTCGAGCGGAAATATAAACAGGGTAGAAATTGAAGGGATTTTGAAAGGACACGATTTTCAGATTTCAATTTTATTATTCTTCTGGTGTTAAAGACTTGACTTTTTTTACCCGTGTGAAAATTCATTTCGACGAGCGTTGCCGGTTTATCGAACACTAGAATTTTCACCGTCATAGTTAGAAATTTTTCAACTCCCATATCATCGCCACAATCTTTTTTACTCTAATTAATTTTACCGTCAATAAGTTTTGATCAAAATATTTTTCTCCCCAAAATGAAAAAGGTTTCGATCAGAGTTATCCTTCCGTTTACCATAAAAACTTTATAAAATGGAACACCCTCTACACAGGT
Source organism: Athalia rosae (assembly GCF_917208135.1). NCBI lineage: Eukaryota > Metazoa > Arthropoda > Insecta > Hymenoptera > Athaliidae > Athalia > Athalia rosae. The sequence goes on from NC_064027.1 coordinate 26,874,228, forward strand.
TTTCATCGAGCCAAAACAAAATTTGCTATTCTATGACTGTATTAACCCAGAAAAATTCGTCTCACATATCCCAGCAGATTCTGACGTCGAAGACCTTATATACCACTTTGTTAAAACGACCTTCTTTTTTTCCGTGAATTTTTCTTCTCTTCTTCTTTTGAATTTCGTTTACGAAAATTCTAATTACAGAACTCATCTTTCAGTCTGCTAACTAAATATAAATACAAATAATCATTCGTCACATGGTTTATTTTTTTCAACTCCTTTGTTACAGATCCTCGAATTCGCATGTTAAGGAACGGGAATAATAAAATGAAGGCGAAGGAAGAAAAAAATTTATTCCGACTTGTACTTTTATTATTTATTTGTTTTAATCTGAATTTGAATTTTTCATCGCTGTATGCAACACGCGGTTTTCATGGCGGCGCAAGTACAAAGGATAAAATTACGCGGGATAGGGGTTTGCTGACACAAAACACATAACAGTTGCGCATAAAACGACAAAATGGCAAGCTACACCGTACAACCGTACGTGTATACCTATGTAATATGGTACTAACAATAAGTGTACAGGTAGGTATACATGTACAATTTGGCTGATTCGCATTGAAGATATATATATATATATATATAGATATGCATACACACGTATACTCGTGCACGTGTATATAGGTGTGCGCATAAAATTCCGCTTCACGATCTCCATTATGAATGATAAAAATTGAGTTTGTATTCGTTTCGTTTTCCCTTCATCGCCGTTGAACCGGGTCGGCTGTTTGCGGTGAAGGTAAAATTCCGGATGCGATAACAAACCGGTTAAATATTGTCCAGATGTAATAAAATGGACTTTGAACTGTTCCAATGGTTGAGGTCAGGCGGGTTCCGGTATGACTCGACATTTGCTACCATCCACAACCAACCGACCGACCGACTCACTCATCCTTTCACCCTTCGTCCTCTTTCGACCCTCTCAACGTTTACTGATCCGTTCTCACATCAGTGGTAACGCGTGAATTCATCAGCACATAATGGTGCTTCACTACCGTGTCGTACCGCTTTGCCTCGTTTTCCCGAACCACCCACCCCCCTCGCCCCCCTTTTCCTTTTTCCCCCTTTCTCATCTTCCTCATTCGACCGACTCGCTACCCGGGATCAACCCTTGACCCGATCTTCGACCTGACGCTCGAGTCCGGAACCTCGACGATTTATGGGTTGAATAATCAACGAACAATTTTACTTGCGTTTTTCGTATCAATTATACACTCGATAAGGTGATCGATTGTTATAACTGGCTGGTTCCCTTATTTTGTCTTTTCCTTCCGCATCCTCGGTTATTTTAAGGCTTATATTCCTTCGGGACGGTAATTGGACAGCAAACGGACCGGCAGGACCCTTGTCTTCTGATTAAATGATCATCGCGCTCTCGCGAAATATGTCAAATCGCTTTCTCTTTGTGAAATATTTAGAAACGTCGCGCCGATCGATTCGGGAAATATCAATCGCCTCGAATCCTGAAGGAATTTTAGGCAACCGTCGCGTATATTTTCCCAAAATCTCTCACGGCTCCTGCAATAGGTAATTTGGAGAAAAAAAAAATTTGAAGTTTGAAAAAAAAAAGAAATAAGAAGAAAATACCGTAAAAACCAGCGACCACTTTCGCAGGATTACGTGAAAATTTAATGACATGTTTGCTCGGATGGTCAGGATCAACCAGGAAACCCCATTACCTATACCTGAACAATTCCTGTCCAATAATCGTATGAATTTAACGAGATTCTCCGTTGATTTTTATTTTCTTCATTTTTAACTTTTTTTTTTTTACCACGACGATCGCTCTCGTATATATCTGTATTGGTATTTGTACCGTACATACGTTGTATGTACTCGTCGGACTTAAATAGCCGTTCCCCTTGACCTCGAAAAACTTTTTATCTTGAACTTTGATCTCGAATGTAAAAGATTTCGACGACGAAATAATAACGCCAGCCGGATGTAGTCCTTTAATTTAATCGGCCCCGTTGACGTTTATAATTGGCCGATGCTTCAACGTTTCGGATTTTCCATATTCGTTTTTGCGTGCTTCTCGAAAAATTTTGTATTCCTTTGTAACGCTGCACAACAGAGCTATGGTTAATTACGAAAGCGTATCCGTATATTATAACATCGCAACGAAACGCAAAGAACAAATGCCCCAAGAGAAGGTATTTTTATAACTGGCGATCAGTACTTATAAAAATTCATCGATCGTTGATTCTGATCAAAATCCACGAGAGGCAGGACCACTCCGTGAACGGTTTGGACCGACGGTTGTTCGGCCCGATCGAAGTTCTTCAGTTTTTTTTTGTCCCCCGTACGTTTTCTTGAAAATTTCTCGGATCGTCGAAAAGCTTGACGAATAATACCGACGGTCAGATAATAGAAAATCTCAACGGCGCTCAGTATCGAACCACCGAGGAACAGGCCGATCACTCCTCCGAAGGAGACTTGAAAACAAAGTAGAGAAAATTGAAATGAATAAACGAGGCGAAACGAAATTCGATAATTGATCGCATGTCGTCTGAATCCCTTTTTCGTCTCTATTGGTTTGATTAATTTTGTTTTTACCGAGCAAATCCAGCGGCGTGTGAACCATGTCCGTTCTGTATCGTATCATAGTTGAAGAAGCGAAGTGAACGTCGACCAATACGGTGTCAGACGCGATCGCTTTCCCTAACGCGGTATGACTGATCTGATACATGTAATCGTACACCTCACATTCCGGCAAACAGCTGCAATTCATTCCCGCAGCAGATCGGGGAAAGTATTTGTTGTCCGACACGATGTAGTGGTTGAAGAAATCTGCATTATTTAAATCATTATGCTTGAGTGTTTATGGAACGAACGAGTTTTCGATGAGAGTAAATCATTCGATCTGAATACCGTTCTCCTTATCCAAGCAAATCAGATCCCCCCAATCGCAGTCGCGTTTGTTTGCTGTAAATAAATTTTGATATCGTGTTCTCATCGATTCTTGCAACATGGATTCGAGCGAAACGTCACTTTAAAAGTCGCTAAAATTATAAGAAATTTCCAATTATATATTCGAGCATACCTGCTGGCATCAAGAAATAAGGATTGCAACCGCAACGCGAAATTACGTAGTCTCGCCTGCATCTGGTCATGCAATATTCCTGGTTGTACTCATTGTTCGGATTCGGTACGCAGGGCATTTTATTCTCCTGCAATGTGAGGACTCTTTTGGTCGCGTAACTCGACGGACACTGTACGGAAATACTGGCCATAGTTCCGATTCCAACATTTTGTCCACTTGATGCCCACGACGTCGGATGCCCGATGAACACCGTGATCCCAAGTGCGTTGCCTGAAAGTATGTTCGAATTTTTCGGCTCGCTAAATCATTTATCCCAAGCGATACGATTCACTTTTACCGGATCTCGGAGGCTGATTGGTTTCGTTTAATTTCACGTAAAATCTGATCCCGTGCCATTCACCCATCCAACTCGCTCTCCTCGGTCTCGCTACTTCGCTGTACTTTTCCATGTCGTGATCAGCGGTCTCCGAATTGAATGAAAAACAGAAGCCGTACTCGGTTCTCTGCTCTTCGAATAAATCGCAACACTTTTCATAATCGTCGCGCCACCAACAGTTCTTGAGAAGTTTCGAACAAGTTGGAGCGACGCTTCGAAGGAATGTCGTCATGTTTTGCATCCCTGGAGAAGAGAAAAAAACGAATCGAGCGATTCGGAAAAAAATTGATCCATCTCGGGCTACCGACGTACGTACCGTCGAAAAATGTCATCGAACGATTTCTCAAGAAACGAAATTCATCGAAATCACCGAAAGTAAGGGAAGCCAATTTCGTCACAACTTCTCTATAGGTCTTGATAGCCTCTCGGTCACCCTTAGGCACCATTTCCTTTTCGATTTCCATCGCTTTTTGCCAATCGATTCGACTGCTGGGGCAAAAAGTAACGCTCGGAAACGGAAGATTCCATATCGGGTAGTTCGTTGTTTCGACCACCGTCGATGTACTGGCCGACTGAATGAGAATAAAATTCAATTCACCATATCTAACTCCGACTGGTCATCATTATCGGCTAGAAATCGATCACCTTGAACCTCGTCGATAGCAGGTAAATCACGGCACCGGCGCTCACCACTGACGTAATAAATAGCACTGACCAAATCAGACGATCCATTAAATGCGCACCAGGCTCGACGATATAATTCAAGCCGTGAAGAGAGCTGCGTTTGCAATAACGGACCAAAGTATTCAGCAAATATTTCATTGGTTTCGCCGCAGTAAGTTTGCTTCGTTGAAATTCTCTCTTTCGATTGTTGTCCAACCCATTCCGACGTTTTAATATCGACGGTTCGTTACCGTTGTTGATGCTTCTGATAACAAAAGTTTTCCAATAATTTCCAATCGCAAAAAAATCGCGATTGTCCTCATTAATTATTGTATTGTTCACTTTTCCCTTGTTCTAGTTCGCTGGAGCAATCGGAGAAACGAAAAACGAGAAAGAAAAAACAAAACCAAAAAATTAAAAAGGATCAAAATTATATCCGTCCAATTTAATTGTTAACTGCGGAGTGAAGCGTAAGTATAGGATACCGTAATTGTTTGAATTTTTTACTAAATAGTCATTAACTCTCGAAACATCTTACTAATTAAATTATTTAATTAATTAGACCGCGCGGGAGATCTCCATTGGCCACAAGGGGAATTAAAAGGGAATGGCGCGATTTTCTCGTTTCCAGTAAAGTTATATTCATGAATTTTAGAATATATAATTAGGAAAAAGTAATCGCCCAAGTAAGATGCAAAAAAAAAAAAAAAAACAATAATGAGAACAAAAAAGAAAATCATTCATTCAAATCTCATGGAATCTTCGTTCAAGTGTACATATCTTAGATATCAATTTAAATCTCACCGAATATTTTTTCTCGCCATTCATACAAGTGTACAAGTCTCTGGGAAATCAAATCACAGCTAACGGCTCTTTTAGATTCGTTTCTTTTTTTGTTTTTTTTTTCTTTCGTTTTTTTTCCTCTTATACACGATCGGTGTTAAAATTCTCCCATCAAAATCGCACCCCGAAGATTAGCCCTCGAGCGTTCGACGTCGTACTGAAAGTCACCAATTATTTCTTTCACCGCCAGCTCGCTGGGACTTTTGTATCCTCCTATTTTTTTTGTTTAGCCTTTTTTTTTTATCACGAAATCAGACCAAACAAATTTTAGCCTAATCGGTCGGAGGATCGTGTATGTACACGTCGGTTAGAAGCCTGAAAGCTATAATGAAACCTAATTTGTTTGAATGGTTAGGTATTTGTTTTGTCGTCGGAAGCGCGCGTTGATTATTACAATGACATATATACTGTTCCTTTTCATTCTCTTTTTTCTATCCGCTTTTCCGTCTCCGTTCGTTCAACGTTTCCCTGTTCATTTCAAAGCGGTCGCTCTTTCGCACACGTGCGACGTGATCGTATCACGAGATCTCTAATTTTATTTACCGTAAGGATAAAGTGGAGTAATTTTTGTCTTTCTTTTTTTTGTTCAGCTTTTTTTTTGGCACCAATAAAAAAATCTATCCAATTTTTTTCTTCAATGAAATTTAATCGTCATTTTAATCAATAATACATATGTATATATTTTTCATCGGGTCGAAATAAATCGAATAATTATTTACCGTTTGATAAAAATTCCAAATTTTCATAATTTTTCGCGCAAATGATAAACGAACATTTACGCAGTGGATGCACTCGAATATACATATATGTATAATCTACGGTGTGACCAGTGAGAAAAAACAACCGAGATAGAAAAAAAAAGCGATCGAATCAATTTTATTACAACGATAAATTTGGAATCCCATATCTGCGGCATAATATCCAGTGGTAATATTCAATCTATATGTATATCTGGGACACGAAAGAATCGACGGGTGGAGGGTGAGGGGTGAGATAGAGAAAGAGAAAGAAAGAGGAGGTCAGTTAGATCTTTTGGGGGAAAAAAAAAAACCAAAAAAAGTAGAGTTGTAGAAAGGGATGAAAAAACCACGCGACGATATGGGAATCGCGAGGAAAAGAGAAAGCGAAAGGATCTCTCCTTATATCATGAAACGGAGATGAGAGAAAGGAGAGTAGCGAATAAGTAAAAAGAAAAAAAGAAAGAAAATGGAGAGTATAGAGAAAGCAGAAAGGAGAAGGAACCGCGAGGGTCCCTATTAACCGTAAATGGTCAACAGAATCGTGCAATATTTTTGCGTTAGTGGTAACGGTCAACGTGCGGTCGGACTACCAAGCAGAGAACCCGTCTCCCAAAATCCTGCACAATGCGCGTGAAAACCGCTCCCGGTCTTAACGGTATACGACGGTATCCTGTGATATGGTGAGCGTGAAATTTTTCGACTGATAATATTTTCATATAAACCAGAGATTTCGCGTCGACTCGGTCGCGCTACTTTTTACCCTCGCCACTTGTTCTTAATTCTCATTTTTCTCCTCCAATTCTTTAGGTTCATCTTGGAGAATCTGATCGCTTTAACACGTCGTACGAATTTGGAATGAGTTCGGCATTTCGTTGAGCTACCTATTTTTGTTCGGATGCAGGGTTTTGATAAATTTTGCGTCGAGATTAAGACCGATGAATAATTATAATTGAGTATCACTTTGAACCAGTTTTGAAATCCGGATCCAAGTATCCGTCTCTGTCGCTTGACTATAATTAGCGATTCCAAGTCTAGACATATAATTCTAATTAAATTAAGAGACTCGGAGAAACGAGGCGCGACACCATGCGGTATACGTATATACGGCAGACCTCAAATCTTAATGGGGTATACGTATATTCGTATATTTCGAATCACTAATTCGACGGAATTTCACGAAGTGAGAAACGTAAATTTGACACGAGAAATTCACCCTTGGAATCTTTAAGACCGATCAAGAAACTCAATTTTCACATTCACCTGCGACGCATGTGCTTTTATTATTATACCAGGCTAGACTCAATTCCACCGAACGAATTATATCGAGTTCGAAAACTGATCGGATAATTCACGAATCTGCACGTAGTCCACCGGTCAGAAAAAAGTTGAAGTATGGAAATCGAGAATTTTATTGGTTCGGGTATTTATATTTTTATTGAAGTAGGAAGAGACGAACTTTTGAGCGATCGGTTGTGGATTTGGTCAGAAAATACAACTCCTCTTTTCCCTTATATCTGCACCTTTCGAGTGTCGTGAACGTACTGGTGCAACTATCGTCCATCATTCTTCTTGTGTCACTCATTTTTTTCGCTCTCTCTCTCTCTTCTCTCCCTTTCCCCTGCTTTTCTAAATTTTTTGCAACCTCGTTAATGCCGATGTTTCGCTGTTGATGCTCCCTAATGTCTTCGTATAGTTCCAGTATCGATATATCTAATTGGGGATCCATAATTTGCAGACCATTTTCATCACCAAAACTAGAATCATGTCATCGATTTTTCCGGCGCCACAGCGCCTCCTCCTAATTGTCATTTATTCTTGATTACCATAGATTCTACTTTTTACCGTACACATTTTCTCTGCCCGTAAGTAAAATGTCTGAGTCTTTGGCTCGTGCTTCGCTTATTGTAATTTTATTTTTTTACATTTTATTTCAAAACGTATGCATATTAGGTATTATCGATACTTTTTGTGGTACGAGGTCCTCGGGGAGTTTTGCTTCTGGATCGATAAATTTTTCTTTCTCTCTCATCGTGAATCCTAGTAACGTTCGCACTTCGTATTTGACTTTATCCGCACTTACTTACAACTTACTTGTTAGTTAGCCACGCAGAGACATTATACATAATATTCACCTATAGATGTACCTAATATCGGCGTAATTGAAACGTGCATAATGTAAATATGTCATATACCGTACCCCTGGTATCTAAGCAAAGTGTATACACCTGTGTACACGTGATGCATCCGCTAATCTCTAACTTCACAGAGCCTAACCAAAGCACCGCTAGATTATATAAAATATTTCGTCGCAATGTATGTACATAATCGCCAAGGGATATCAAAGTTAACGAGAATTTAGCTGAGGAGCTAATTTTCAGAGCTAATGTATAACAACGTTCAAAATATTAATAGGCTGACAACTAGACGTCGATCTAAAATTTCCGATTTTCAATCTCGACGGCGAAAGTTGCATTTTTTTACAACAACGATTGCGGCAAAAACGATGATAATAAAGATGATAAAAAAAAAAAAAAAAAAACTGATCGAAACAATCTAGTGCGAATATCAAAATGCACACCTCTGTATTATCACTTCCATAGTCTGTCCCGATACTTTCCAGTTTCTCACCCTTTTTGTTTCGATATTATTGTTTTTTTATTCCCCTGCAGCTTCCCCTTCGATACCTCGTCGGAGTCAAAGTCTCTTTCTTATTTCCCTCTTCCCTTATTTTTTCATTCTTTTTTCTCTTACCTTAATTCATTCGATAGCTCGTTCGCTCTTCGGCACCCTCACGCGTTTTCATCTCCGCGTAAAGAAAGAGGAAGAAGAAAAAAAAAAAAAAAACAGTAAGTAAGGTATAAAAAAAAGAGAGGAATAAAAAAGAACGGGAGGAGATGAAGGAGAGGAAGAAAGAAGAGGAAAAATGCGTATTGACTTCGGGCAATTTGCGAAATTGCTTTTATAAACCTTTCGGAAGTTGATTTTTACCATCGCGTTATATGTATCTATATACCTATATTATGGTTTATGGAACAGGTATATTTCGCGTACATATTTATGTACCGTTGCTTCATTTTTTTTACATTGATTTTCATCCACACGCATTCGAAAAGTGTGCGTGTACGTGAGAATTCCTACGGCGGAGGGGAAATGAGAAAAAAATAAGTTACGTAATACTTTCGTGCTCCTTTGACTCGTGTCCAAAATTTTTCTCTTCTCTTTCTCTCTACGGCTACACTACTTATACGTGTAAGTTGAACCAATTTCCTAAAAAGATTTGCATAGAGTGTATGCGACATCTTGTTCAAAAGTTCCAGTGTTTTTGTAGAAAGTTCGCGCATTAAAATCTAAAATTTCAGAGATTATATTCAGGAAACTGGTAAAATTAACACTTTCCAGACGATAACGATGAACTACGGGCGGCTAAAAATGAATAAATTTTTAAATAACTCGAAAATCATATTCCGGTTACCGAATTATTCGTTCGTCGAGATACGCCTTTTTGGATTCTCGTACACACGTGTTCTCAAACTGATTCACACCCATTTTTTTTTTTTTTCGCATATTTTTTCATCCTCGAAAACGAATTTCCGAACGTTACCGTTCACATCAAGGAATCCACTGGATCGAGATTTTTTCCACTTCTTTTTCTTCGATAATAATTTTTTTTTTTCTTCCATTTATTATGATTTCGTTTTTTCTATAGATCTACGGAGCGTCCGAGGTATGCGTATAGTTTCAATTTTCCCAACCTGGAGCAAAGGAAGCGGCAGCCGAAGTAACAGCGGCAACGTTTCTACAAAGTTTTCTAAAAGCTGTTGAAACAGTTACTCGGGGTGGAAAGAGGGGTAATTGGCCATCGAACTAGGTAATATAAGAAAAGTGATTCAACCAGCCATTTACTCAAGATTATATTCTGTTCAATCTACGATCCTCCGAAAGTACTTTAAGCATGCTCATATCTGAGAAATACTAGTTTCACATTCACGTTCTCTCGAGATACAGATATACATATAGGCGCTCCGCTCAAGTTGAGTCGACCGTCGTGATTTTTCTCCGCCACATTCGATCCGATTCGAGAAAAATTTCACACGAATGTCCTCGCGCCGTTGAACACTTCATACATCGTTTTACGAAAGTTTTCGAAACTTTCTTTATCCGAAGGAGAAGCATTTTGTTTCCGTTTAATCATCGAAAATATGCGTTACTTTTAAAGGGCGGAAAAACACTAATGAGATGAAAAGAGAATTGAACAAATAAAAGATTGAAAAAAAATGAAGGAGCTCCAGGGTAACGTTGCCCCGTGTTCCCGTAGCTGCTACAACAACATCACTTTTGAAGTAGCAAATTAATAAAAAAGTATTATAAGAAAAACTCCCGGGACCGAAGCTGTGCGAGTTAATTAATGCCATAGCTGCAGAGGTGCCTTGTTGCCTCGAGGATTTTTTTTCTCTCGCATTCTTTGCACCCCGTCAAAACAAGAACAGAAAAATAGGGGCGGGTGGAAGGTGGAAGGGGAGGTGAAAAAAACTCAAAGGTGGGTGCAAAAGACATTTGGATCGAGTGAGTAGAGATTTTTTTCTTCTCGTGAAAGGGATGTCTCGTACACGTACATATTATACACACGTATTATAAAATTACTTTTCATGAAACTTCGGAATCAGAGGGTTGCAATTGTTTTTCTTTCATTCTCTCGTTTATGAACTATCTGGAGAGGTTCGCGGATATTCTTTTCCGCAGCTTGCAGACAATCTGTAGACGGTTATAATTTAATCCAATGGATTCTTCGTTAGCATCGGAACGAACGAATCGATTGAATAATTGATTGAGTAAATGAAAAAAAAAAAAAATACCGGGGAAAGAAAATACGAGTAAAGATGTTTACGGAAATGTGATTGCTAGAGGAGGAGAATATCAGCGGTATAATTCTCATCCCCTCGTCAAACGTCGTAAGTACGGCGCGGTAGGCGGTCCCCCCTGCGATTTATATGTACCGTACTATACCGTAGTGTAAACATGTGCGGAATATTGGGAATATGTATTTTTCCCCTCTTTTCTACCCCACGTCATCGTGACGAAGCTGTCGAAAAGCTGATGAGCAAACACCCCCGATATACATACATAATCCGAACACTCCGTTTCTAATACAAATACTCAGTTTACCAAACGCTCTGTACGGTAACGAAATGTACCCGTATATTTTTTTCTACCCGGCAGTCACTTCGCCTTCGAGAATATTCGACAAAGATTTCCAAAGATTTTCGCCTCGTTCCGTACCTCGTTTCATAAAACTGTACGATTATCCGACGCCGAGAGCAGCGACTCGCGTCACGTCGTCCTAAGTTTTTTCATTTAATTTACCTGGAAAAATTCGATCAGCTTCGCGGGTGTTTTTTCACGAGATACTCGAGGAGGATTTCGAACTATTTCCGTGCGATATTTCCGGTTAGATGAGAGACGCGTGGAGAAAAATGTAACGGTATTTTGACCCTGACGCCGTTGCAGCGTGCCATCGCATTTTTCCCTCGACGATTCCACCGGCGTTCGTTTATTCGTGCGAGAAATGCATGTAACTCGGAAACGGGAGTCAGCGCACCGTAACCTATCGCAAACGACCTCCACCCTTATCCAGTCTTCGTTCTCCCTAAGCCTAACCTTCCCCAATATATACCGAACCCTGGATTACATCAGCCAAACAAGGGGAGAAATCCCGAGGGACGTGCAATCATTTTTCCCTACAGGAGTCCCGAGGTTGTCCCAATCAACTCGCCTACGAAGCCCGAAACCCCAACGAATCCAACCCCTCGATACTCCCCGCGATTATTTCGGGGGAATTTTCTTCCGCGTCATACGGACGTGCTCTTATTTTTCTTTTCTTTGTTTTTTTTTTCAATGCAGCTCATCCGTCCTGCCGCTACTGGTAATTAATTTTTTTCACCCTCGTCCCGCTGGTCTTTACACACATTTCGAGGACAGGATGACGGTGAATAATGGGAGACGATTTTCGTTTTTCCTATTTTAAAAATTTTTTTCCCAAGTTTCCTTATCGGGTAGTTACGTTCGCGTGAATCGCTTGAAATCCGTCCAGATGCGATTTTTTAGCCGAATTTCCCCTTTTCATAGAATAATTAGAGAAGACGATTTAATAACGCGCCACGACTAAAGAGTCTGAAAAAAAGAAGCAATTTCGGGAACGTCGGAAATTTTATTGACAAACAAACAAACGATGGTTCGGGGGGGGGAAAAAATCAAAGAAATTTCTCGTTCCTTTTTTTTTTGTTTGCCATCCCTCGGGAATTTGAGGGAAAAAGATACCCTCTCCTCCCGGAAAATAGAGGACAATGGTTCACCGACTTTTTACAGATGTATACGTGCCTTCGCGCACATACGCGCGTATACCGTGAAACGTCAAAAAGTTTGAAAAGGAAATGGTCACCACGCGCGATACCGTTCTTTTTTCTCCCCCCCCCCCCCCCCCCTCTTTTTTTATTTTTTCTCTCTTCTTGCATGATATAAAATCCAGTTATTCCGATTCTTCATCTTCGTCAAGGTCGTCTGAGAGGGTGAAAATCCGGCATACCGTGGATACCCACCCCCTCCCTCGGTATACGTACAAAAGTTTCCCCATTCTTCACTAGAATAAGACAGACTACACTGCCCGCCCCTTCCGCTATGGCAAACTTTCCGCGGGTTTAGCTGCGGAATTACGAAACGGGAATGGGGAAACTCCTTATATCTCATTCCCTTCGGTTCTTTCCGTATTCCCATTACGAGAAACGAACCGTCAAAAATTATCCATATGTTTCCCACTTCCTAGCCTGATTCTCAGGAATGCAAAAATCGGATGAAAATTTGCCGATCACTTATCGAAGAAAGTGCACCTCGTCGGCGTCCCTCTCTTTTTTTCCCCGGTTCGATTCTCTGTTCAAATTTTTTCCCTTTATCCTCGGAAAAAAAGGGGCAGGAAAATATTCAAAGAGCCGCGTCCTCGCGGGCGCAGCGTTCGAAGCCTTGATTACGAACTGAAACAACAAGACAAAATGGAGTAAAAATTAACAACTATTAGGTATAATGAGTTGGGAGGTACGGTGTGTAATAACCGTATACCTACGTAGGTAGATCGTGTGGTCGGTGAATATTTTCACCGGGATCTGCATGAGAAGGATTAAAACAATGACGAGGCAAAAACAAGGGGAGTTCAGCTATCCGTATAATGATACGTTTTCAATTGGTTACACTCCAACAAATTATTTAATTCCCCACGGACTGTAACCGTGTGTGTGTTTCATTATCTGAGGAAAAGTCGACAAGTCCTCCCTCTAGTTTTTCGTCATTCTTTTCTTTCTGTGCGATGGCATTTTTTAATTTTTCATTCGAATCTGATGGCGGTGTGAAAGCGAACGTTTTTCTTATTGCTTTCGACTTGTTTTGACGTTTCATTCTCGTATCTTCTCCGTCTTCCTTTTTTTTTTTTTTCATCCCTTATTCCGACAATATTGCAAGAAACAGGGTAAATACCATGTGTATGGTATGTACGTACCTATATATATCTAAGTAAGGGAGGAATCCATCAATTGGTAAACACGGAACCACGCTGCGCCGTCTGTGAGATATATTTCGTTGAAAGAAAAGCTGGGAAATAGATGAGGGAGGAAAAGACAAAAGAGGATGGTGGGATCTTCGAAGAACAGGGGTGGTAGGGAGAAGGAGAAACAATGAAAAAGAACACACACACCGCAAAAAAACAAAAAGAAAACAAATAAATAAATAAATTATCGACAACAAAATCGCGATGATCAATCATATAAGTCCTGACAGTAGGGGATCAATAAAAATTGTTTCTGCATTGGAAAATAGAATATCGATAAGTCAAATCGCCACAACGTATAAGTTATATCGTATACCGGAGAGAATAGTATTTCCAAAAAAAAAAAAAAAAAAAAAAACCTATAACCGTGTGAAAACACTCGGATTATTATTATTATTATCATCATTATTATTCTTGTGAATATTTGTAAATGTTGGTTCAAAGCGCGAGAAGATATTGAATTTCTTCGATAGAGCGTGTTGTGTGGGCATATGAAGTACAATATGTATCCAATTGGAAAGCCGTAAGAATGTTGATGCGAATATTTCGATGGAATATTCGGTTTTTTCGAAAATGTATTTCTGAAATTATGGTAAAATAAGTTTCGGTCGGGGGATAAACGTGAGTGGGTGGGTACGCGACGCGAGGAGGAAAACCACTTTAGAAATGTAACGTTGATCAAATGACGAAATAAGAATAAATGGAAACTTCTAAAGAGGGTAATGTGAAGCAAAAAAAAAACAAAAAAATAAAGGAGAGGAAAAAAAGAGAGAAAAAGAAAAGGAATGGAGCAGGTATAGCTATGGAAAGGGTTATCGAAAACTGCTATCTTTAGATAATTTAGGATCGTTATCGCCGCTATACATTCGCTGATTGCTCCTTCGGGAGGAAGAAATTGTAACCTAACGTAGATTGGGTATGTGGGGCTGTATAGGTATTCCCTTAAAAGACCAATGATACCGATAAAGGGGAGGGGAGGGGAGAGAGAGAGAGGGAATAGAATTGTTTGACGTTAATTACAAGATCGTTTTCCAATCCCGAGGATCCCAGAGAATAATAACGATAACAAGTGGGATACGATATTTCCGAGTACCTAATTATCTCAGTGCTCACTTTTAGGTATGTACGGAAGAAAAAAAAAAACAATCTCAAAAAAGGCAACGAACGATAACGAGTGTCCTCGTGTTTCGGTAGTGAAATTTTACTCGACGCAAAAACGAATAATGTAATTTTTAATCGTAAATTCCGGAATCGCCGTATTGTTAAAATCACGAGGTATCCGTGTCACTCGATACTTCTGACTATCAAATTTCATCCGAATCGATCGAATCCTCGAATATTTCGCCCGCCAAAGCGGACTTGCAATTTTCACATTCTGCCGGTATGCAACGTACCGGATCGGGACGGACGGGGTGGAAGTTCGCGTCGTCCCTCCGCAATTTTAAACGTCTCGAATCGAAGCAGCCGCGGAAACGGTATCCTCAAACATACGTGTGTATAAGTACACGTGTAACCACGTACGTGTGAGGATGAAATATTGAACGTAAATAGAGATCCTCCGGGAGCTACACGGAGAGTTAGGGTGGTTTGTAGGTTGGGTTTTAACCAAACGCCCAGGGGGGTTAATAAGATTAGATCACTTCTGAACCGTCGCTGTGCGGTACGGAGCACGGCGAGGCGCGGCACGCGGTTACGAAACAACTACTACTCACTGCCGATGGTATCCGAGATAGGATATATCAAGGTGAAATAGCCGGGAACGGATAAACGACCAGGGAATATAAGTGTGTATAAAACCGTTTCGCACTCTCGAGAGGGATGATTTTTCTATATGAAAAAAGAATCTTATCCGACGAACAATAACACGGAGAATCCGAGGACGAAAACCGTCGTGATATTTTATCAAACGGAACCATTCGAAACGGGTGAAGTTTTTTTTCCATCGAAATCGACGATTAATTTTTCTCTATCGCGAAAGGCTTGGGGCGAGGGGGAGGGGGGGAGAAATTTCACATTTACGAAGGGATAATTGTTTTTCCCATCGAAATTTTCTATCCCCGTGATCGGAATAATTTTTGTTTAATAACTTTACGTCGTATACCTATACAGCTCGTCCGATCTCGCACGCGCGTTTTACCGCCGGCGACAAGTGATTGACGGTTTTAGGAAAATTTTGTTTGCAGTTCCTGTAGGGTGTAGCTATGAGAGAAAAGTTTAGAAGGAACGATTATTCCCCTCGTTAATCATTACAATATATTCAGGGAATCAATCCTTATTGGAAAAGTTGAATTTTGTTTTCATACTGGGAGAGAAAAAAAAAAAACGACTGGAAAACTATGTAATAAAAAACTGATGAAAAAGTGGAAAAAAAAAGGATCTCACCCGCGAATCGTCTCGGACAATAACGACACGTAATTTCCAAATTGCATATTTTCAAATATCTATCGCAAACGCAATACAGGCGGATGGATGTATCTGGCGGAAATGTGGTGACGGGATAACAATTTCCATTCTTTTGTCATTTTTCAATCGTTGTTCTTCGAAATTGTTTTTTTGTTATCTTTTTTTTTTGTTGTTGTTCTTATTTATACATGTTTCTTGTTTTTTTTTTTTTTTTTTTTTTCAAGCACATGGAATGGTTTTTGTAGCCACGTATATGGGAATACAATTTTTCATTGGAAGGCTTAGCGGTGCGGAACCAATTAAACTTTGTGAAAATCGGATATTGCTCTGGGGGATGGGTCCAGGTGTGAGTGCGCGTACACCCTCATGTAGTAGTCACACATGTACTTTTGTACGGGTATACATAGATGCATGTACATTTACATACAGATGTAGTATCGCCGTACGTGGTACGTGGCGCCGTTATATGACCTACGAACCCAGGGGTTGTTTTACCGAGTTGTTTCGAATATACCTGCGTACCGGCGGTAGCGGCGGATGAGACTAGCTCGTTTTTAGTATTACGATGAAACCGGGGAAACTCATCGTAATTCAATCCGGTCGAGGGAATTGACGCCGCGCGGCGACAGCGCTAGAAGATATTTTATTTCTACGCCCGCTTTGAAAACTACCCGCCTAATCGACTGTACCTGCCCAATTTCCGTACAGCTGTTGATTCCCCAATTTTTTTCATCCCATCGTCGAAAATTAAACGATCCTCGAAACAACGACCGATGTATGTACCTCCAGATTTTACAAACGGTTAAGTTGCTTTCGAAAAAAAAAAACAAAGGTAAGAAAAATTATTCGGTCGAATTCGCCAATAAAGCCAGAGGTTTCTTCTTCACCGGAATCAACGATATGGCTCTCGCCGTTTCATCCGTACCGTGGCAACGTGATACTGTAATCCGGAAACGAGTCATTTGATCTGTCGGTACACAGTGCGAGATTGTTTCTGAGCATTCCCCGGACTGTTTCAATCGTCGATTGCAGTTATATCGCGTCGAGTCCACTTCGGATATACCAACAATGCAACACGCGCCGCCGAAGGACGAGAGTTTCCTGAAGGGGCTGGGGGGGGGGGGGGGGGAGGTGTGTCCGTAATCAACGCATTGTTTGAGGGCTAGGGTAATATCAACCCCTCTACACGTAGGCGTGGAGGGTGCCCGCAGACGCCGATCCAACAATCGACGATCGACGATCGACCGGCGTACCGTCGGAGTACCGCAGAAACAATATACACGCTACCGCGTACGCCTGTATAAAGGATAACACGGTGCGCGTAAATAGATGCGGGAACGTCACAAACGCGACACGCGTAAAACGCTTTTGCAGTATAATCGACGTTCCAGCGACGCGGTCAGCTATCCAGAAATTATCCCGGTCACGTTCGGAAAAATCCGGAGCGGGGGAATTATCAGCCATAAAAGAAGCCGGGGCGAGCCAGAAATCCTCTGGAAACAGAATTTAGCCGCATTCACGACCATTCCAAATACCCAACGCTTTCACTGATTTTTTTTTTTTCTTTTTTTTGTTTTTTTTCTTCCATTCATTCTTCCCTCTGCAAAATAGAAAATCTGTAGACGTCCGTTATGACTCGACCAAAAGGAAAAAAAAGAACCCACGAGTTTTTGACTTTTTTCTAGCAATCCAACTTTGTAGTTATTCGAAACTTCGATCACATGTTCACGGATCATCATCTCGCGGATATTTTTTTGATCGATTCAGATCGCTCGATTGTATTTTTGAAAACTGTTCGATGAATCGTTGGGATGAGAGTTGAGTTTCGCTTTTTCTCGCGCGAAAAGTTGAGGTGTTGATACAGGGGAGGTAAATCGCATCGCGAATCAGTAGTCGCTTGAATGGACTTTGCAAAACCAAAGAGCTTTCTCATATATACGTATACATGTATATATCCACCTTTGAAACTCGGTAATTTTAAGTTTTAACAATTATTTATATAAAAGCAAAGTGGAAGAGGAAAGCGAGTACGGGGATCCTGTCTAACACTGAGTGAGATAGTGGCGAAGTTTTTAATTTAATAAACCGCCCCTAGCTCTCCTCTCGTAAGCTAGCGAAGTAGACCTATATCCCTTTACTCGACTAGCAGGTTTTCACAATATACATACATATATATATATATATATATACATACATACATATATATACGCGTATGTACACATGTATTTTTACCCCCGAAGCTGCAGGATCCTGCAACGCGCTCATGAGACACTCCCGGAACTGTTCTTTTCTCTATACATCCATCCTTCTCTCATCCCACCGTCCTCCTCCTCGTCCTCGTCCTCTTCTTCATCTGAGTCTTTCACTACCTGCGTTAATATAATTGTTAAACATTGCACTCTACTGGGTAAACTGTCCCTCGGGTTGAGCCGGTAGAGTTTCCTTCTAGTTTAAAATCCTTTCTCTCCTTCTCTCCACCCTTTTTGTTTCTCTTTTTTTTTTTTTTTTTTTTTTTTTTTTATTCTTACTATAGGTACACCACCTCTTCATTTCACCACTTCTCTTTATACGAGGGGCAGGATTAAACTCTAATTAAATCACGAGAATTTTCTTTCCATTTCTTTTATTTTTTTTTTCTCGTTGCTTTTCCTTTTTCTATTTTTTCTTCTTTTTTTTTCTCTCTTCTACAAATTTTTTATTCGGTTCTCTCATCTTTTTACAACACCATATCCAATTATACGTGTATCCGTTTTTTTTTTCCCTCCGCAAAATAAAAACGGCTCACTTACACTTTGACAAATCAATTACTCGATCGATTGAACTGCAATTGAACGAAAATATTGCTACGGATAAATAATGTGCAGAAACAGAGTAAAAAAAAAAAAAGGAACAAAAATTAACGGCGAAAAAAATTGGAGGAAAAAAAACTTCAATGAGACTGTTCAACTATTGAATGGGTAACTGTCAGAAATAGACGGACATCGAGTTTCGGTTGGCAACTCTTGAATATTTTATCCGACTCCAACCATCACTCCGAACCAATTCAATGCGCTCTTCACGAGTGGGAAAGATTTGAGGATGATTTTATAGAATAGCGGAAATTGATACGATTGGGATAAATAGAATAAATTTGACCTCGACGGTGAACTTTATTCTGACTTTTTTATGAAAAGGATTGATCATTGTTTTATCATTCGGACGCCGATCGGAAAAATTAATCTGATCACGATCTGGAGATTCGAGTCTAGGCCCTGACTCGCGGGCCGGGTGGTCGTATTCAAAAATTATCAAAACTTCAATCAGTCGACGATAGCGATCAGGAAAATAAACCTGGAGGTGATCAGGTGGAAGATTGATTACCCTGATAAAGATACCGATTTTTTGAACTCGAGAATTACTTCGCAACAACAAATCAGAGTAGTCGATTGTATCTACATTCGTGATTAATATTCGTCCGAACTCTCTCTCTCTCAAAGAAAAAAAAAAAGGGAGGAATCAAGAGCTAAAAAAACGGAGTAAATTAAAACACAAGAACACACGAACAAAAAAAAGAAGACGAGAGTCAAAACAAAAAAATGGACTCCCAGCAGGTGTTTCGTACGACATGAAGGGTAGGCTGAGAGCTATATATAAACTGACGTATACATAATATGAGGGGATGGGGGGGCGTAACAAGTTGTTGAAGAAAATTAAGTTTAAATTGGCAAGCTTAAAGAGTAAGTGTGCTGTGTGTAAGAGAGAAAGTGAGAGAATATGGCGCCTCAGTCTGCTATTTTTCATTAACGTTGTTCTCCTCTGAGGTTCAGGATTGCGGTCGGTATACGTACGGCGATGGGGGGGTGAGCGGGGGTGTGGAGTACAACGAAGAGATCAGAGACACGCGAAGCGAACTTATCGCGTCTCCTGGTTCCGTCGTATTCCCGTCCCGATTCCCGTTCCCGTTCCCGTTCCCATTCCTATTGCCATTCCTCTACTCCGCACAGACTCCGCCGGGGAGTGCGGCGGAAGGAGGAGGAGGAGGAGGAGGAGGAAAGAGGGGCGGTGGAAAAGGAAAGGGGAGACTCTTGACACCCAGGTCTGGCAAGTTGACGGGGGCTCTATGGTAGGTTGATGCCGTTTCGAGGCTGACATCGTGCGGGGCGAACTTCCGGCCGGTCGAGGCTGCTGAAGTCACGGAAGCTTATACACCCCGCTGCTTCTATAGGGTTGGTATATCGTTGGCAGAAGGCCAGAAAGGTTCATAGTTATTGATTATAACATCAGGCTCACTTCTCTCAAACGTGTTCACTCTTAAGCGAGATAAAGCCCCGAGATTTTTCGATTCTAATATATCCATATGCGCGCTCACAGACCGAGATAATATCGTCACATTTTATTTATCGATTATTTATTTGTTTCTTCCATTAAACGTCACGCGGTTGGATTATCTTTTCACTACCGTTTCAACGAGATTACCGCATCGATTTACGTTCCTAGGAACCTAACTTTTATCACATGTCACAAGCGATACCGGTACAATCTTCCATTTTTATAAGCTTGTCTGAAATATACCGGGGGCAGGTAATTTGCAATTTTGGATGAAAGAAGTTCCCCGTCTCAAGCGGCTAGTTTGAACTATGGAGATATAGGATATGGAGGGGCGAATTTCTAAATTATCATAAAATTATATAATAATACCTTCCAGCTCGTTGGGCTCCGGATGCCGTAGTCAATTAATGTCGTAGTCACGTGTACATCCCGCTATACGTATATGTATCTGTAGTTGGAAACCACCCTCGGTATATACCGACCTCTCCCCTCCCCTCCCCCCCTCCGCCCCTTCCTGCCCCCCACCGTTCAAGTCTTCTAACGCTTGATTTAGAGCGGCTTACACAACGTCAAACCACACGGCTGAGGGGTAGACAAGGGCTAATTTGCAGCAGTAAGGCCCCCATTTTGGACCATTTGGGTCTGCTATGCAAACTTGAGTACATGTGCCCCCATTATTCACGGGAGAATTCGCTTCAAGGATATACCTTTTACGCAATACTATAGCCGAGACGCAGCTACTTCCAAATACGTTAGACAGACTAACCCTTAACAACAAGGATATCCTAAGCTCGCTACTTTATCCTTAAAACCCCTATAAGGATCATCTTAAAGGATCTACCTTTCCACACAGAGTAACTTATGTAACTATTACCGATCCGGAGGATGTGAAACCCTTTCTTTTTTCACCAGTTTTTTTTTCCGTTATCGGTGAAATTTGAAACGATTCCAGGATTGATTGATGGAAATATACAGGAGATGGAGATGGTCGATTTCGAAAAATTGTGGATATAAGAAATAGGTTCAGGATTTTGAGTTCGGTGAGGATAGGAGGAGTCCCGGTTACGGTCAGTAGCCCACCCGGCCTCTTTGGTCGGTAGGTTCGTTGAAATTGTTGGAAATTTGGGAAATGACAATCGTAGAAATGTGCATCTCCTTGATCGTCGGTGAGTCAAATTGACCGTAACGAATCCAAGGTATATACGACCGCAACTGGCAACCGGCAACGGTTACGCATTCGGAGAACGGCGTGGCGTACGTATTCCAACGGTAATTGATGTCGCATACCTAATTACGCAGATTTGCGCGCTGCTTCTCTACATCTCGCTCCGGAACGGCGCTCGGTGGGTTACGGCAAAAGCATTCGTGCAGCGGTGTGTGCAGTTGTATAGTCTAGCGGACATTTCTCAACTCGCTAATTCCTGACTCTGGAATAATCATGATAATGGTAATCACGAGCACTAAATTCTTCAAAGTTAGAAAGCGGACGTGCTTTCAACCGTAATGAAAATCCTGATTCATTTCGACGCGATTTTTCAAAACCTACACACACCTTTGACGAGCGTGAAATCCCCGCGAATCCCGTCGTCCCGGTGCGACGAGGACCGTGCGTCGGGAGGGTAATGTGCTCCAGATCGATTCGAAATTGGTAATATACTCGAATTCGGGCTCAAGATCGTCCGAAGGTCTCGACGTGGTTGACCGTAAAAATTTCTCCTAATGTCGGCTGGGAGGCGGAGGTCTGAAATAATGCGTTATATTTCATTCGAGGTCGCACTTCGATGCCCGCGAAATTAGGGTAAAAATGTCCTTGATAAAAAGGAATTTTTTTTTAGCGAAAATTGACCACACTCGCGGAGAAAATGTACGAAGAGGTCGTTTCGTCGAGCGGCTCACCCTGTACACGATATCCAATTATTTTCTTTTCGACTAGATTTAATATTCGGCTAGACCGAATTGAACCTCGTCTGAAATTCGACCCTCCTAATTGGAAGCTGAGAGACGTTTCTAAGGTCTTAGACGAGTCCTTTTGATTTACTCTGCGTAGACGTTATACATATAGTGTGTCTCGTTTCAAACGATACTGAGGTCGAAAACATTTGCGATTTACGCCGAGATAGTTGAGGAGAAGAGCAAAACGAGAGAAAAAAAAATCCCAACGTTAGCTACAATTTTGGGATTTATCCGTCGCGAAAATTTTTGTCGGATAAAAATGACGCGTTAATTTCCGAATCATTTGTCAAAATGGGACACCCTTTATAATGAAATTATTTCACGCAAATCCTACGCTTGAATAGAAGGTAACAACGCGGTCTCAATGTTCCACGGTTCCAGGATTTGAAAAATTCTGGAACATTGAAAAGTTGACTTTGGACGTTTAAAAACTTGGACGATTCGACCGTTGGTCTCCCGGATCAAGAGATAAATGTATCACCTCGATACACGCTGTGCACAGCGTGAAAATCCATTACGTCACAGTAAGTAATTCCTTCACACCGGAAATTCCACGAGTTTTTTTTTTTATTTCGTTTCATCTCGATCCCCATTCACCTCTCCTTCCTAATACATATAATTATTACAGCATCAGATTTCCAATACGCGCGAATCCTCGACGTCTATCTCCCTCACTCCGTTCCACTTTTAATCAACATTCTCTCTGTTAGAATCTCTCTTAATTGCTCTATCCATTCATGTCTCAGTTTATCTCTTAATTCCCCTTCTTTTCCTCCCACGCCGTTACACAACCGTCCTCTTTTAATTCCGGCTAAAGAAATCTCATTAATTTCCCCCCTGCCCTTTCCTAAATATAGCAAAAAAGAAAAATTTAAGTGAAGCGTAAGAAAGAAGTGGAAAAAATATACGAACGATGTATTTTTGAGCATAACGATTCGACTCGCGTTCTATCTGTTTTCAAATTTGGCTTTTCTTTTTTTTTTTGCTCTTCAATTTTAATAAACGTAGGAGAATCAAGGGGAAATTGATGCGATAAATTTACGTCTTGCATAATGCAACAAAATTGCATATCCTGATATGAATATTCTATTCTCCAGTGAATGTAGACAGTGAATATATGCATGAAATGGAAAAAGTGTGTGTCGGGCGAGGGGGGAGGGGGCAAAGCATAGAATTTTCATGGTAAAGTAAAATATCGGTGCGGCTATACCTATCCGTGGTGTAAAAAAAAAAGAAAAAAAAAAAAAAAAAGCAGCAGAGGTGGTGGCGGCGGTGGTTTTAGAAATCCTGAGGGAAGTAATCAAAGCTCTGGGTGTCTAAATGCAAATTAGATAGAATTGGCGTCAACAAGGTTTGCGCGCCGAGGGGTGTTGGAGGGTAACGAAAACGGCGACTTGATCTATAGCGTACATAATCAGCTAAACCCTGTTTCGAATAATACGTTTTGCTCGGCTGTTTAAATTAATTAATCGAAATCTATCAAACAAGCGAATATATAGAAGCACCAGCAGCGGCAGCTGTTCAATTTTCCTCCGCTAATCTAACGCTACGTATACATCGGCACGACGCGTCAATATACATATGATGTTTAATCGATGGGTAAAAATACAGCAATTCGAAGCAGAGGGTGGATTGAAAAAGAGTCTTCTCATCTCGAAGTCGGCGTCAGCTTTTTGAGATACATTCGGTGATTCGTACGGGCAAAGACGGGCGGCATCGATTCAACAAAAAAAAAAAAAACAAACCTCGTTCAAGATTTTCAAGGTTCGCAGTTTCATTCGATTCGGATCTTGCCGAGTTCGCGCGAAATCCCCCATGCGATTTCCCACGTCACAGATACTTTTGGACCAGCGCAGCACGCGCGTTGCATCGTTCAGTTCGACCTCGCCAAAGAGTCGCTCGAACGACCAAAGAAACGTTGAGATTATTTGCTCGAAAAATTTACAGGAGTTCAGAATTTACCGGAGGAACGAAGAAAAAAAAAAAAAAAAAATCCACACGCCGAAGAGTGATTATCTCGTTGTCAAGATAAAATCGGATATTCGTATTTGTTTTGTCGTCGATTCGACCGACTTGCGGGGCGGTTACGATTCGGAATCAAGTTACTCGGGTCGCGGTGCGACGAGAAACGGAAACGGGAGCCGAAGCTCTCCTCAAAATCTGCAGGCGAATCCCTTTGCGGTCGTTTCTCCGTTTCTCCATTAGAAGACGACCAAGTCAGGTTACACACCGGGATTAGCTCTTCCGGATATACGCGTATTATACCGTAGGTTTATGTATACGGACGCAAAACGCAACCGCAAGACCCTGTTTAGTCAGCGTAGTTTGATCTTGATCCCGATTTCGGTAATTCAGTCAATCGCGATACTCACCGACTCTACGTCACGTAGTCCGTTTTTGCTTTTCGGATCAAGAAGGTGAATAATGAACTATTTTCATTTTCTAAGGATCGCTGTTTCTATTCTCTTTGTTTCTGCCAATTTTAGTTCGATCATGGAGTGTATAATGTTATTTATGACTTCGGCTCTGTCACTCGATAGAGCAAAAAAAATTTTTCGAAAATAAGCTCAGCAGCACGAAGATTTCGAATTATCCTTCAATTTTGCTCGAACGTAATTTTTGTGGGATAAACGTTATCTGAATTGAACACAGTTTGCGGCAGAGAGTGAGAGAAAACGGATAAGAAGGGACGGGGTTCTAATTAAAATAATAATTAAAGTACTTCCTAGTTAAAATTGGCTCCTGGCCCACAACCCACAGATATTGAATATTTGGCAGTGCAAAAACGAGTTAAATGTACACGTACACAGGTGTGCGGTTTACCTGTATACTCATATATAGTTACACAAACACACACACACATATATAAATATATAAATCGGTTTAATTAAATGCTCGCTCTTTTCGAGAATGGGCTTTTTACGCTCCGTCGAACATTAACGGTATTCATAGACTATGTACTACATACCCACCGCATATACACCCATATACATTTCCATTTGGATAAAGTTTATACGTTTTTTTTACTCGTTCAAAAAATATCGTCGTCGTGGCTGAAGAAAATCAGCGAATAATTTCGAGTTTAGAGTTTGATATGATTCCGTTGGTTTTTTGACAAAACTTGAAAGATCCTTTTTTCTACTCTGCTACGGTGAGAAAAAAAATTTTCTCGTCTACCGACCAACTACTGATTTATTCAAGTGAAATAGGAAGTTAGAGACAAAAAATACGCATGTACGCAAGAAGTACGGCAGTCGCAGGTTCTTTTTTCTTTCTTTCGAGGAAACGTTGAATTAGGTCTTGATTCCACGTATAGAAATTTTATCTACCCCAAAAATGAGGGTCTCCACTCGAATTATTTTTAGAATATGTAGACTCGCGCAATCGGTAGTTTGTCCGACTAGACAATCACCGTCATTTGCTCGGCGGATAAAAGTAGGGCGTAATGTCCCCGGGAAACTAAAGTTATAGGGTATAGAGGGTAGTGTATACAGAGCGGGGAATTTCGACAAATGAGAGAGGCGTAATTGAGGACACGGGGGTGTAATAAAAGGCGGAAAAGGAAATAAGGAATGCCGAATCGTTCCGCTACCCCACGGAAGAAATTTAAATATTCATTCCGATAGTCGATATTGCGACAATTTACTTTACAGATGATAATCTGCTATATACACGTGCACACAGTTATACCCTGTATTAGGGTGACTGCGAAATTTCATATTAAATTAGGGTGAATAAAGAATCGCAACATCTTCGATAGGAAAAGAATTACCTTTCGCACGACTTGCGATATTACAATAACGAGAAAAAAAGAAAACAGTAACCGGATTCGAGGGTAGCTTCGAGTATTATATAAGTATAAGTATTTCACATGAAACAGAAAAAAAATAAAGGACGGAAGAAACCGAAGAAAATTGAAAAAAAAACAAAAAAAAAAAAACAAAAAAAAAAAAAACATGAAGATGGTACACCGCGCTTGAAAATTTACGGTCTTCAGCTAA
The DNA here is from genome assembly GCF_917208135.1 of Athalia rosae. Lineage (NCBI taxonomy): Eukaryota > Metazoa > Arthropoda > Insecta > Hymenoptera > Athaliidae > Athalia > Athalia rosae. The sequence goes on from NC_064027.1 coordinate 26,900,194, forward strand.
GCTTCTACAGGGCTCATTTTTCTTTATCATTGTCCTCCCAGACTCCGTTTTCTTCCAGTAGGGAGGAAGGTAAGAGGGGCGTGCGGCGGTCGGAGGTAGGAGGGACGTGGTGCGAAGGCGCGAGGTGAAAACCTTTAAAGTTTTTCTAATACTCGACACTTGTGAGCCGGCTGCGAGCATTCAAAGTAAAATATATACGCTTGGAAATACGTGTGGCGAAACGGGCGCGGAGGGTGGGAAACAAAGGGAAAAATCTCACTTCGCTCCGAAGGGCGGCGCGGGGTGATCGGTAATTTCTGAACGGCGAGCCGTTACTCGAACGGCGTGTACCGTACGTACGTAAACGCGCGAATACGGGGCATACCGTGTGAAAGCGAGAAGCGAAGCGGACGAGTTGTCGAATTTTTCGTTGACTAAATAATTTCACTTCTATCGCGTCTAGAAAAAAAGAAGCGTGGAAAATGGTTTACGGTTATATCGGGGACGCCTCAGGGTATAAGTGATTTGGCACGGAATGCTCCATACATAAAATGAATCGCGCAATATCCTCAGCGAATTCTTCTTCAAAGTAGCTTTCGTCGCAACCCCCCCCCTCCCGATCACTCGTGGAATATCAGGTATTATATTACCGCGCCCCCTTCAGACGTTTGACTCTTTTTTTTTTTCTTTTTCTACTAAAATTTTAATAGGGGCTCGTCATTTCCATGCAAATCCGTTAAACTGTTTTACCCGCTGTTGCAGAAATCGTTGACGCGCGGCTTCGACGTTATTCTCTCTTATTTCCACCGATCCCGTTACTCCCCGTTCTTTTTTCTCGGCTCATCTCTTTTTTTTCCGTATTTATTCGCGACGTAGCGCGCTGCAAAAGCGTTCCGTTCGGACGGTATTATACACGTACGTAAAGCAGTGTGTATACAAGGGGCATGCACACCCACGTAACGCCTCACCCTTACGGATGGAATTTTCAATTCGCTGCGAAGCGACGCGGCTGTCAACCGGGAAGAGAAATTCATTTTTCACGCTCGTCTGTCACCACGGTTACTCTGTATAGAAAAGCTTATACTCTTCGGAGACACCCGCACGCAAAGCTATTTAACGGATCTTCGGATGCCGCGACGATATACGTGTACAACAAACTTGAGATCGGGGATGGAAAATAAATTATACGATCGATGCAATTTGGTAGGGATTATTTTTTTCGAGAAATTATTCAGACCGTTGTTTGAGGAAACGATGCGATATCGAGGCAAGACTTCCATCGCGTTCGACGAGCAATGGAGAAAAATAAATGACGAATTCAATCGGCGAAGCTTCGCCGAGAAAAATTTCACCTTGATCACCCAACCCGAATGGAGTTTCGCTCGATTATGTGTACGAAGTTGAAAAATTGGCGCGGGTTCTCGCCGAGTTTCTGTAGCGAAAAATCAGATTTGCAATGTATGCATTGTACGGTATCAGTAGGTTGCTGACCAAGAGAGAACCGGTGAATATGGCGGTATATAAAGTAACCTACCCATATGCATTTAGAGTGTTCATCGAGTTTTCCCCATCCCATCGACGTTCCCCTCTTTCGACCTCCTCTCACACCGGAGGGATAAGGTATTACGCGTCCCTCTCGAAAAAAGGGAAACAGAAAGAGAAGAAAAAAAGGAATCGGAGGAAACGAAAGTCCAGATATATATATGGAACATTCCACGTGAACTTGACCAGGGGGATGACCCTCACCATTCTCAATTTGATTGAAATCCGTTCAGGTGATCCCCGCTGAATAGAATCGATGGAGACTGACAAGTTCGGATGGTATATTAAATGGAATAAAAAAAAAAAAATAAAAATAAAAATAAAAATAAAAATAAATAACACGATCGAAAAACGGATGACATAGTTTGTTTCCGCTCTCAAGCAAACCGGCGATTCTCCGGTGATGGATATTATCATCTGTTCGCGCATATTTTTTAATTTTTCGAAATTCCACCTCGTCGCATATTTGGAAAGAATGGTCCGTTCGACTATAGATCGTACATCGGGAGATGTGGAATCACGCGGATACGTCTGGATTTTCTATGTACACGCCCCTTGTACACATACCCTTCCTCGTAGACCCCCCCGAGTGTAAGTATATGGGACGACGGAGGAAGATACGGGAATTTGAAATGTCGAAACAGAGGATCCCGATCGTCGGTGAACCGTGATTCATGGGCTAGTCAAACAGTTCGGGAAAGACCTCGGTTCCGTCACGCGGTTCGCTCCATATTTCATGCGACGGATAGCTACACGGTTGGCGGTTGAACGGCGGATAGGTAAGAGGAGCAAATAAAAATCAACGGATAAATAAATAAATAAATAAATAAATAAATAAATAAATGAATAAATAAATAAATACATAAATAAAAATTGGCAAGTTTCATGACCCGCGATTCGAAATTCACCGTATACACGTGCGATAGTGATTCGTGATTTGCTATTCACCTATAACTCTGCGGCATCACGGTCTGCAGTCAAATGAAATGGCATACGTACAGCACCGCGGAACGACGTATAGGTGTACGTATGTACCTATGCGAGCGAAAGGCAGCGGCATTTACATGAAATCTACAGAGCGTATGTCTTATTGTGGATGTGTACGCGTTATACCCTTACGTACGGGGGGTTGGTCTGGAGGGTAGTAGGAAATCAGAAGCTGCATGCCATTGCAGAAATCAGAGACCTACGCGACGGAGGAACATCTGATGCGTGGTGGTGGTGTGGTGATACACACGGCGACGCGTGTATAACACGTACGCGTGTGTATACACGTGTACAGGTGGGGTGGTTCTCTGAATCTGCCGAGCCGATTTTACTATAGCTGAATCTGGTATCCCGCAGACCAATTTCCGAGGTACAACTACTTCCGTTTTACCATTGACTTCTCTTCCTCCGCTATTATACGCCCCTCTCCTCTCCTCGAGTCCGCCCTGCGCCTCCGAGCACCGCTCTTTGCCGCATCGCACGTAATTCGAACTGCTGAAATACGCGTTCCTAGACGACGAGGAGCTATAACTATCGTAGCGCCGTTATACCGGCTACGTATGTTGCTCGAAAGATCGCACGAACCCGGGACAACCTCCGCCACCGCTTCTGCTCCTTCTGATGCTTCCGCCGTCGTCGCCGTCGCCGTCGCCGTCGCCGTTGCGCCCAACCACTTTGCATATTCTCTTTCATCTGCGGCGTAGACGACGACGTTTTGCGAAACCAGTTAGATACTCACTTCGTGCCGCGGGTACTTCTTTTCCGTCTTATCCTTCCTCTTTGGCATTTTTTTTTTTCTTCAACCACCTTCTCTCCTCGCCTCTCAATCTGATGATGCAAAAACCCCCTCTTCCTTCCGTATACCTACCCACCGCAACTACTCCACGACGCATTTTCATGCGGCGCTGACTACCCCTGCACGGTAAAAGTGTCGGGCGCAATTTTACACGGATCCGCAGATTCAATTCAAATTGTTTCTCTTCACCGAAACGTGGAATGATCACGGCGATCCACTGCAATTATATAATCGGAAACCGTAATCGTCTTTGGGAATTTCGAAAAAAAAAAAAAAATTCTTACCGCAATTCGTACCTACGTGACGTGTCAAGTTTCGTCGAATCTCATCAATCGTGAGTCGTAACGAAATATTCCAACGTTTCGCATCCCTCTCAATGGGAGATGAAAGCTCCGTGAAATTCTGTCGAGTTTTGCAAAGTTTCATCGAATCATCGGTATCTCGCGTTAAATGCGGAGACATCGCGCGGAATCTTTTAAATTTTCATCGATTCTTCGAAATTCCGTAAAGTTTGCGTGAAATTTAGCGGTTGACGGAAAATCTACCAAAGTATCGCCAAGTACTCGCGAATTCTCTTCAGCGCGGTAAAAATATGTGGAGCAGTTTGAGTCGCCGAAGTTCCAATGAAGTCTCCTCTGAATTCCCGTGAAATCCGCCACCCGGAGTTCAACTTGTAGTCCAATAAAAGTCATGAAGTTACAGAAAATCCGTACGAAATCCCATTAAATCCGCCAGAGACATGAGAGCTTTTTTCGAAGCTTCCAAGATTCCCATCTCTCAAAAATGTCCCACAACGATGGTCTGCCGATGATACAAACGATGAAGATTGGAGAAAATTAATTAACGAAATTTTCTTAACGAAAGTTACAGATTCTCCGAAAATTCGTGAAATCTCCGATTTCTGCACGCGAACTTATTTTTGGCGACTGAGCGAAGTTGAGTTATTTTAAATTAACAAACAAATTTTTTTTTCTCCATCCCTATCCGAGGACCGACTCGAATAGGTGCTTCAAACTTTTCACGTTCCAAATTTTATTCTACAATTTCTTTCGTTTTTTCCTTTCCTCTTTTTCTCTTCAGAATAAAAGTTCAGTTTCCACCAACTACTGTGTACGAAGAGGAATAATAATCAACCGTGGAGCGAGAAAAAAAAAAAAATTCCCTCGACTTTGCATGGTAAAAATAGGTTGCGTCGAAGGTGGAGGTTAAGGAGGACGAAGAAGACGTCGCGAAACTCGTTAGAAAAAACCGGCATCGGCGTGTTGGAATGAGAAAAGGGTGTACGTGGTACGTATACTATGTCGTACCCGCTACTCTCTGCACTCTTGTTAAAATCTCAGCTTTTTCCCCGAGTGAAAAAGAAAAAAAAAAAAAAAAACTTGAAAAACTTGGATATAATTCCATGAAAGATTCAACAACCTTTATCACAAATTTCTCTCCTCATTTACGTTCTATTAAATTGATTTTCATACGATATATTATAATTATAGAGGGATGTAAATCGGGATTTTTTGTTTTTCCTTACTTCGAGCGATTTTTAAGAAATTATCCAACAAATAATTCTATAAATGAGATAATGCCAATGAGGAGTGATTTTCATATCTTCTAACAATGTATTTCATCTTACTTCTCGCGTGATACAATAGAATATTAATTTAATTTGTTAATTTTTACTTACATACCTTTTATTACATATTATCTACATTCCTTAAAAAAAGAATATTCTTGTATACTTATTGTTATTGTTATTATTATTGTTATTAATGCTATCATGATTATTAATATTAATGTCATTATTATTGTTATTATTACTATTATTACTATTATCGTTATCATTATCATTATCAATTATTCGATAATATTATTTGCTATTCATGTAATTACACATCGGTATATGATTAAAAATTACAAATAGGTGTATCTCGTCACGATCTGCACTCCGCATACAGATTCACTATAATATACATTTATATATCTACCTAGACTTACGACTATGTGCTTATCGTGTATATCCAGAGTTATTACAACGTTAAATTCATTTCAATCGAGTCGCGAATACGTTTATCATACAGGGTGCACGATGAAGGGTTCGGAGGGTGAAGGGAGCCAAGGAAGTCAGGAAAACATGGGTCTTTCATTGTTGCATCTCAATTGTAATAATTTCTTTTCTTTCTCTTTACTCTTAAGGTTAATATTATTCATTATTATTTTTCTCTTTCTCTAATCTCTTATCCTCGATGTCTAATTTACACACACCTAAACGCATTATTAATCAAATATTCTATATTCATCGATATTTTCTTATCTGCACGCGAACGTTGCCTATACCCTGTGAAACACGGTCAAATTTTTGTCTTACATATGTTTAATATAATAATCACTCATAATGAATCAATTATATTATTTATGCCTACACATAATAATTTTGTTCTGGTTTGTTTCTCCGACTAACAATAATGATGATGATAACAATAGAATTAATAATAACGATGATAATATTGATAATAATAATAATAATAATAATAATAATAATAACAACGATTATAATCTTCTACGTGTTTGAGATCGCCCATATTGAGATCGTCCGTGTATGTACTACGTGTAAATATTATATGTATGTACGTACGTTTCGTGAAGTTTTGTCTTCGATTTGAGAATTCTTTTCTTTTTTTTAGTCTTTTCGCCTGAAAATCTGCACGGTACCATAATATCGGGTGAAGTTTATAGGGTTTATGTATTACAATCTGTATGTATAACACGTGTCTTAATTTTTTATTAATTCATTTTACTGATTTATTATTAATTGATTATTTTTATTTATATATTGATCTATTTAATCGTTTGTTTCTACATTTTCATATCCTTGTCTCCGTTTCTTCATATCTTTTCACAATTCACTAGGCTGGTATATAATTTAATAAGAGGGTAAAAAAACACTTTCTTTGGATATCATATACGTACTATTTAGAGAATATATATATATATATATATGTATATATGCATTTCATATAGTTGGGTCATCTAAATCGTGTATCATACCTAATAATATTCTCTTCTCTCTCTCCTTTTATTCGTGCAACGTATCTCTCTGCTACGTTTTCCCTTCTCGCTACGTGAAATGTTCACTCTTCACTATTTTCTTTTTTTTTGAGCTTCCGCTTCGTTTTTCACAAATTAATGCAAACAATGTTGTTGTTGTTATTAGTCATATTGTTATTATTATTATTATTATTATCACGATTATCGTTAGTCTTACAATTATTATTATTTTTCTTACATTTTCTTCTATTAGTGTCGTTATAGTTTTTGCATTATTGTTTTTATCGATTTTTGAGTCGTTTTTTACATACGCACGGGGTGATTCTGATTATTGTTTTTTTTTTTTGACGGGTATTATTCATTCTAAAAATGGAGGCCATTATCCTTTGTCTGTTTCATTTTTCGGTAGTTCTTCGTTTTACAATATCTTTATATATAGACCGTACAAATTGCCACTTTGGAGGTATGTATTTTATCATCGTAACACGTAGTTCATTATGACCTTATATACTACATAAATAATGTAATATTAAACCCAATTTTAGTGCCGTACTTTGGCCGCGAAATTTATTATCGACGATCTTATTATCGTTGCAGCATAAATATTTTATCTCTGCTTCTCTTTATTTTTATTTTTTTTTTTTGTTTTTGTTTCTTCTAATACACGTTATTATTGTTGTCGGTGTGATTATTGTTCCTTGATATTTATGAGCAATAACAATTTATTTTATTTTACATTATTTCTTAATTACGATACTTATACAACGTACGTAAACCTATATATTTTTTTATTACTGAATGTCTTGAGCATGTAAGGTGGTTTTTTTCCTCCCCTTCTCTCCTTCTCTCTTTTTTATTTGCTTCTTTCCTTAATTTTTGTTCATTAAAAGTACGTATCACCTAATTAGTTACACCATCCATATGTAAAATTTTCATTATTGTTTTTTCTTTTTTTTTTTGTTAATTTTTCTTTTATTTAGACCATTATCATTGAGCACTGAACATCCGTGTAATTTGTAATAGTATATGTGTGCATATGCTATGTACTTATCACATTTCATCAGTTTCATTTGATATTCAATTTACACAATTCAATTAAGGGGTTGTTTTTTGTTGTTTTTTTTTTTTTATTATTAATTTCTTACTTTTAACCGACATAAAATTTATCTTATTTTATTTACACTATAATTCAATGTACGGTGCGCATTCATGTTTCAAATAGAAATTTTTGCAAAACACTTTTTATATATTACTTTTATACATAATACGGTTGTGTATTACGTAATATATTATTATAACATGACTCTTATTACGTTGAATACGGTCATTTATGATGATTCGTTCACGAATTACTATAAACTATAAAGTTTGCTTATATCCTGGAACTCCCTGGAACTTTCGCCATTTGTTAACACAATTTTATTGCATCAGATAGTTGTTTTTATTATTAAATTTTTACTTCACTCGTTACCGAGTCAATTGTTTCCTACATATTGGCGTCCTCGGAACAATAATTATATATTAGGTCCACTTTCATACCGATTATCTTCTCTTTTTCTTCGCCTCGTTTCAAACGTCCATTGTTTCACCGACGTATCCTTCGTCAGGACTTTCGGAATGTTCCGGGGGTTGATGAGCACCTTCTGCTCTTGCGGCGACCGCTGCCGCCGCCTCCCTCGCGGTTTTGCTGAGCAATGACCTTGGCGATAAAGGCGTTGGCTCACCCCTGTAGGCAGCTGGTGGTGACGGTATGAAAGGAACGTCTGGCAAGACCGCCGGTGATGTCGGCGACGTTGGAATTTGCAGTTGTTGCTGTTGCTGTTGTTGTTGTTGTTGTTGTTGTTGGATATTTTGTTGTTGGATAGTCTGTTGCTTTATTGCCTGATGTTGCAGGGTATGGTGGGCGGGATACGGATATCCTTCGGCTGTGTAACGCGTATCGCTCCTCGGGACAACAACGTCGTACGGCGTCGATCTGGCGAGAAATTCGGCTTCTCTCGAGTATCTCGCTAGAGGGGCGGCGGCCGAGCCTGCTTCCAGCGGTCGTAATCTTCGGGGCAGGGTGCTGGCGAATGAAATTTTCGGCAGACCAAAATCAATGGGGTAACCGTCCTTGTCGACGTAACTCATCTGCGGTATGTCAGGTGGTAAGTCGAGCTGCATACAGTATCTGGGATCGTAATCAGCCAGCATCTGGCGATGATCGTTTCTTTGTTGTTGTTGTTGTTGTTGTTGCTGCTGCTGTTGTTGTTGTTGATAAATGTTGTAGCTGTCCGTGGACTCCGGCACTTCGTTGATCAGGTCGGGTTCGGTCAGGTACTTGGTGCCGGCGTTTCTGTAAGCACCCTCCACCGGCTCCCTTCTTTCCAACGTCGAATTTCTCACCATATCCCGTTCGTTGTAGAGAACTTGCTGTTGTCTCTCGAAGCTCAGATCGCCGGCGTTACCTTTTATGCGCGGTAACGTCGCGTTGTCCTTAGCCACCGGGGTTATACTTTTTCCCTGGGCCACCAGGGACTTGGCATTTCTCTTACGGTCTTGGCGTCTTTTTGTACAGAATAAAACACAACCGATTACACATCCCAGGGCTAGAAGCGTTCCGATTAAAGCACCCGCCGCCACCGCCGCGACGTATCCCGTTGAGGGTTGATCAAACGGTGGTTCTATGGTGCCTTTGTCGCGAATTAAGACCCTCAAAGAGAGATTTGCTACGGCTGAACCGGCGCTGTTCGCGGCGACGCAGGTGAACGTTCCTTCGTCCGTTAATTCCACACCTTGGAGATGGAGAGTGTTGCTCTTGTTCGTGTGACCGCGCTCGCGGTAATAGTACCTGAAATTTGATCGGTGTAATTGTTAATTATCAACGAATCGTCCGACGAATCTGTCCGTCGATCTGATTCGAATGATCGAAGAGAATAGAAAAAAAAAACAAAAAAACAGGGGCATATTGAATTATGAAATCCGAGCGAAAGATTTACTACCGGATGTTAAAGTTTCAAAACGAAAACCCCGCTTGGAAATGCTTTCGTGCTGATCAGTTTCGCGATGTACATGTATACGTGTATGTATATTTTTTTTTCCTCAAGTTACCGGGCAATGAAGCGAATCAGGTCTCCGAACTTTGTCGGGGTGTAACAAATGACTCAATTATTTCAGATCGGGGACTAACTTTGAGAGTAATTGGACGAAACTAAATCTCGGAACGGGTGATACAAAATACAAGAGCGGTCCCCAAGATTTATTGCGTATGGCTTTCACGTTTCGAGAAAGTTTCAAATTTTTGTCAACCAAAATTCGTGCACGGTATATTCGTGTTCCCGAAGCGCGACCGATGCTTACCTTATAAGAGCGGGCGCCGAAGAGGCGTAAGTGTCATTTTCGTTCTGCGGTTCGTAGGGTTCTCCGTTGAACCACCAAGTGACCTTAGCGGAAGGTACGGCGTGCACGTCGCATCTCAGCGTAAGATTGGCTCCTTCGAATACGTCGACTTGTTCCTTGACCGTGACCCGCGGCATACACGCGAGGTCGTTCAGTTTAACCATTTTTATTTGTCTCGCGTGAAGACGAGGCGGAGACTCGCAGGTCGGTTCGGATTCCTGAGGCGCCGCCGGCGCCGATTCCAACAGCCACGACTGCATCGGTCTGAGTTTGCAATCGCACAGCCAGGGATTATTGTGCAACGTCAGTCCGTGGAGATTACCACCTAGCGGAAGCGTCATGTCGGGGACGTAGGTGAGTCGGTTTCCGTCGAGTCTCAGCCATTCGAGGGCATCGAGTCCGAAGAAAGCGCTCTGTTCGATTGTTTCGAGTTTGCACTCCGTCATCTCGAGGACCGTGAGATGCACCAAGGGGTGGAAAGCCTCTCTTCTCACCTCTCGTATGGGATTGCCGTTCAATATGAGTCTCATGAGTCCCGGATACGATGGAAATGTGTCGGATGGTACTTGGGTTATCAAATTCCCCGAAATGTCAAGTTCGACCAATCCAGTCAGTCCGAAGAATGCCGTCTCGGCTATACGTTCGATCTTCGATCTCGACAGGTACAACCTTTGGAGATTGATCAATCCGAGGGCGTGAAAACACTGCGGCGTTAAACTGACTAGGTGATTATCGGCTAAATCCAATACTTGAGTTCCCTCACCGGCACCTTGCGGTAGCCCTATCAATCCCCGTTTAGCACATTCGACCCATTCCTTGCCGCTTTTCCACTTGCAGGCGCACACCGACGGGCAATCCTCCGCCATGGTTGTCAACGTTAAAACCGATCCCAAAAGCATTCCTCTCCACCACCAAACCAATAACCACTGACTAGTAGTTACACCCTTCGCGCTGATCACCGTCATCATTACCTTGTCTCATCGATCGCTTCTTTTTCTCTTTTTCTCTCTTCCTTATTCTTCTTTGAAGAAGCGCGAAATAAAATAGAAATAAAAAGGAAAAGAAAAAACGATATTCAATCAAAATAAATAACGCAAATGTCCAAGTTCTCGTCTACTAGGATATCTTCATTCGACTCTCTTTTTTATTTCTTCTTCACAACTTTTGTAATACCGTATCACCCGATTTCCGTCGCATTGCCGGACAGTTTGACGCGCCATCAGACGACGAGAAGAAGGTTGAGCGGGAACATCGGCGACATCGAAGATCTGAAATGAAAAAGGAGAAAGACTAAAAATAACACATAATGTCAAGCTTGATAGCTTTGTTATTACACGCCCTTTTTCCCCTGACAACGCATGTACGTAATAATATATATTTTTTTTTTTTCGCTTTTTTTTTTCCTTCTCTTCTATTTCTTGTATTTTCTCTCCTACGCTCAACGACGTCTCTTATCGCTTGGGGTGCGATCAGAAACGACGGAATATAAAAAAAAAAAGAAAAAAGAAAAAGAAAAAAAAAACGAAGAAAACCAACAAATACATTCCGAAGAGGGAAAAGGTTACTCTTTTGCCCCGGGGGGTCTTACGTTTTTCCGATACCTAAGTATACGTATATGTACCGCTGGTAAACTTTCCCATCACTGTCATTAGGATATGTCTACAATCCTCCGTTCCTTGATCGCTCTAGTTTTATTTACTTACTTTGTGTAATTTTTTTTTCGCGTTTTGTGTTTTTTTTTTTTTTTTTTTTCCACACACAGAATCCTGCGGGCCACTCTCACCCTTTCTTTTTTTTTCCGTGTAATTCTATCATAGGTGACAAACGAATGGGTTGTACGGACAACGGAAGTTCCCTTCCCTCGTTTACCCGCCCTCCTTTATTTCTCAACCCCTGCAGAGGAAATAGACAGCGGCTGTGATTAATGGCACGTGTCCCGACGAATTCGAACGGGATTAAGTTCGAATTAACTCTGATAACTGCGGGGATTGTATTTCTAGGGAACGGGAAGCTGCGCAAGTAAAGAAAAAAAAAAAATGAAAAAAAAACACAGAAAAAACAAAAAAAATGAAAAGACCCCTAGGAGGAAAATGAGGGAAATGTTTTATCTCATTTTTTTGTATACATTGACGAAAAAAAATCCAAAAATAAGTAAAGAAAATAAAGAGTCCGTGACCCTGCGTGTGACAGTCCTATTTAAAATCCAATCCATGTGGTACCCGCGCACGCCTATAAATCTATTTTCAATTAACGCGGATTATACCGCTGAATTTTCGGTTTAAAACAAACGAACGCTCTTCCCGCTACTGCTGCTGCTGCTGCTGCTGCTGCTGTTGCTGATGGTGCACGGATTTTTCTCGCGAAAGAGGGTGTATGAATACCAGCGTTGAATCCATTTAGACACAATTTTTTCGACCGAGAGCACGTTTTTTTGTTCTTCTGTTTTATTTATTCTTCTTTCGACGCTTCTCGCGTATCGCACCGTTTCGAATTCTGGAGAGAATACATATCGTGAGAGTGAAAGAAAAATTACGTTCATTGGATCCTTCGATATTTTCCTTTTATTTTTGCTTCGTCGAGGGCACAAAAAATAGAAGAACAAGCTCTTTTTTCAAACCTCGAAATCGAGTAGACAAGCATTTCGACTTTTTCTTTTTCTTCTTCGTCCCTTTTTGCGAGAACGTTCACCCCTTATACTCCATGGCCGCCGTTATTTTATCGTTCGCCCCGCAGACAGCTTATATGAGTACACACGTGTAGACGTAAGTAGGCACAAAATACACGTGTGTACACCCGGTTAGGTTGATTGTGAATCGCCTCGCGGCCGTACTCGCTTGGACAACTTTTCGTGGGCGACACAGTTAAACGAAAAAGTTGTCCGAACGCGCGCGCTTGGCCGCGAAGCGATGCACAATCAACCTCGCCGGGTGTACGTACGTGTAGGAGATGGAAACGGAGAAAGAAAAATCGATGCAGACTTTGATATTAAACGTTTTCATACACCTATATATGCAACCGCGTACATCTACGCGCCGCATGCAGGTCTCGGTATAAAATGCAGTCTAGAATACCAAGCGTTGGTTTTTTGAAAGAACGAACCGAAAAGAAGCGAAAGAAAATAGAGGAAAAGGAGATGAAAAAAGCCCATCAATTTTGGAGCGTCTGTTTTTTTGAAAAGCATAAAGGTTTCCCGCACCGTTGAATGAGAGGCCCTAGGGTCAATGAATTTCGTAGCAGTCTCGGTCTCGCCTCTCGTTTACGCGAGTATGTGGACTCGTATCTACCCAGATACACACGTATATTTTTGTACATATGTACGTACGGAGCCGCGTGGTTCAAAATGGACAGAGTGATTTTTTTTTCATTTTTTTATTTTTATTTTCAGTCTGTATATTTTATTTTTCTTTCTTCTCTTCTCTCCCGCGTTTGATCTCTTTTTTTTCTCTCCTTTTTTTTTTAACAATGCTGCCAGCAGGAGAAAGCTCTTTTATCAGCGATTAACATAGGGTAATTTTGAGAAAAATTAGAGTTCAATAAACAACGTGTTTGATTATTTTGAGTTGTCTATCTACCCGAGCGATGCCAGGGTAGGTGGCAAGTTAATACATATATTAGGGTAGATTGAAAGAAATTTTTTTTTTTTTATTTTCTTAGCATGGGGGCAGAATTTGTACCTTATAGAAGGAGAAATTTTTTTCCACCTATTACTCGATCGATTGCATGAGTAGATGATTTTGGCTTTCAGATTTGGATTCCTGAGCTGATTATATGTGAGATTACTCTTGAAGAACCGAAAAAAGTTTTTGATTTTTGAGCGAAAAATTATTCATTTTTTTAATTGGGTTTAATATGCTTTTCCTACGTATTTTGACCTCAGAAGTCCGCATCTGGAAGAAAAATTAATCTATCTCTAAAATTGACCGAGTTATCGCCAATTTTCAGCTTTTTGGGGTCAAAAATAAAAAATTGATTTTTTAGTTTATATCAATGTAATTTGAGCTCAGGAATCTGAATCCGGAAGAAAAATTGATCTATCTTAAAAAATGACCGAGTTATCCCCATTTTTTCGCATTTTTTACCATAAAAATGAAGATATCTCAAAGGGAAAAAATCGTAGCTCAATTTGGACAACGGATTCGTGTTCCTGAGGTCAAAATACATAAGAAAAGTGCCATACGATCAATTTTGAAAAATAAAAATTTTTCGCTAAAATTTGAAAAAATCGTAAGGGGTACCCCTTGGAAAAATCTCAAATTTTGACCAAAAATTTTTATTTTTTAAAATTGATCGTATGGCACTTTTCTTATGTATTTTAACCTCAGGAACACGAATCCGCTGTCCAAATTGAGCTACGATTTTTTTCCTTCGAGATATCTCCATTTTTATGGTGAAAAATGCGAAAAAATGGGGATAACTCGGTCATTTTTGCAGATAGATCAATTTTTATTTTGGATTCGGATTCCTGAGGTCAAATTACATTAATATAGACTAAAAAATCAATTTTTTATTTTTGACCCCAAAAAGCTGAAAATTGGCGATAACTCGGTCAATTTCAGAGATAGATCAATTTTTCTTCCAGATTCGGATTCCTGAGATCAAAATACGTAAGAAAAGCATATTAAACCTAATTAAATGAATGACTTATTTTTTGCTTAAAAATTCGAATCCTTTTTTTGGTTCTTCAGGAGTAATCTCACCTATAATCAGCTCAGGAATTCAAATCTGAAAGAATTTTCAGATATTTTCTATGATTTTTGATAAAAAAAAAAATTTTGTTGCTGGAAGTACCCCATTTGATTAATTATTTATTTAAAAAAAGAATGGGCTAGCTTAAAATATCAAGTAAAAAATTTTTTCCACATTTGAAAAATTTTCATTTTTTATAAGGTACAAATTCCTCCCCCATGTGAAGAAAATAAAAAAAAAATTTTGTTTCAACCTACTCCAACATATATGTATATTCAGGGCCGTTTAATTTCTATTTCGATAACAAAATACAATGTACACGAAATAACATGAATAAATTCCGGTGCCGCTTGTGACTCGACGTTCGATTATATTGAATCGTAATCAATTATTCGCAGTTCGCCATTATTGGTCAGGATGTAATTTTTGTAATTATCGTTGCGTTAATGCCCCTGAGAAATAGAGAGGAGAAGTGCGAGTTGCGGTATTCGGGTTTTGTAATAAACCATGGACGTTAATTCGATTAATCGTCAACGAAGCATTCAACCGTTTTGTTATAAGCGCCGCTGGACGTACCGACGTACAGTATACATGGTCGAATGTACAGAATGGCAAATGCAGGTTATACGCTACATTATAATTCCGGCACGCATAAATTAAATATTCTCGGCTAACGCATCGACGTTATTATCCCATTCGCGAAACGTGTAACACCCTCGCTACTGCTGCGATCGTTCCGAATTACAGAGAATAACTATTTTCTCAAAATCAAAATTATCAAGCTCGGAGCACATAATCAAGCCCTCGCAATCCTTGTACGTAAGACCGACGATGAGACAAATTTTATTCTGCTTCGAGGATCATTCGGTGTTCCCAAAATAAAAAGAGAAAATAAAACTTCGATTCATTATAGGTGGGCTCATAGTAGATAATCACGACGGAGAAAAATTTAATTTCGACACATAACAGAGATAAATACGACGCCATTCCTCGCGTGTGAGGGAAGATAAAAAAAAAATCCTCCGATCTCCCGAACCTCGCGGCGTGAATTATTTTTTCTCTCTTTATCTTCGGATTCTTCACCGTCTACATACCCATACATATATACCACAGTAATGTACGCCGCCTCGATCAGTTTATCAGTAGCTCGTCGTCGGTTTAAACTCTCGTTTGTATACAGCGAGTTTGTCGTTTCGCTGGGGGCGGGGGGAGGGGTTGAAAAAAGGGGTTACGAAAAAGCAGAAGTCCACAAAACACGATTCTCGGATCCCTGGAAACCCAACGTATCCTAACTCAACTCAACTCGACTCAATCCCTTACACCTTACGAAGTGGGGTTGAAACGCGTAGTTCTTACATGTGTGACGTGTATACGGACGTATAGGACAGCATAGGTATGTAGTTATGTACGGTATGTGTATACATGCATAACTACGAGGTGCGTATGCAAGAAAGCTCGGGAGTTTCCTGCTGCTTATCTGCTGAACTTCCTCCCCTCCTCCCGCCCTTCGGTCCAACCTAAACTGACGTAACTTTTTCACGAGCTTACACATTCATTTACAAGGCTACAACACTTATTCCCTTCCATTTCGTACCGACTGATCGTCGCGTCGGTTCGAAATAAAAATTACGAGACAAAAAAAAAAAAGAAAAGAAAAAGGCAAAAAAAAAACGGTCGGGGGAGATGTAAGCGAAATAATTAGATCGCACTTGAGAACGAGAGAGAAAAAAGCGCGAGAGGAAAAGTACATGTAATATCACCGCGACGGTATAATTATTTTTTTCTTCTCCGTCGTTACTTTTTCAAAAATAGAAGCCATGTTTCATACATCGGATTATTCATTAATTTTCTTCCTCTTTTTTTTCCTTCATGTCTGGCGACCGCAGAAGACTTCTTTCATGTCAATTCGAAAGCGGAATGAAAAAATGAAAGAACGAAGACGGGAAGAAAAAATTTTACACAAAATAAGATGACGACTCGCGTAGGTATTGTCCGGATCACGAAATGGCAGGGTTAGCTCACGACGTTACGTATATTATACACATGCATCGGCTTAGATCGTTGACGCCATTTGAGACCGCAGAGCTTGATTAAAGCTTTTCCTTTGACGCATTCCTTTTCATATCGTTGGACGTTTTTTTTCTCCGCTTCCTCTCTTTGATTTTTACTTCATTTTGCTCAAGAACAAATAAAAGTTGCGATTATTTCGTCTTCTATCTTCCTTTTTTTCTCTTTTTTTTTTCTCTGACAATGAGATTGCCGGGCACCACGCGTTTTAATACTCCTGAGTTCTCCTTTCATTGATCGGCCAGACACAATCGGGCGGTTCCAATTCTACTCTCCCTTTTTCTTTCCCTTTTTCCACCCTCTTTTTTCCGCTTGCTTCGCTTTTCTCTTACCCCTATTTCAGACCACCGGTTTCTGCTTTCGAATTTTCTTTTCTTTCTTTCGTTTTTTTTTCACCCTCCTCTATTTTACATCTTCTGGATGCCGTCTCTGTTATAACGTATTATAGCGTTTTACTTATAAGCCCCCATGACTCGTTGAAATTCAGACTCGAACGTCTCGAGAACAAATCTATATATATATATTATATGGTATATATACATCTGCCCGTGGCGTAGAAACAAGGAAAAATTAAACCCGTTAATTGATTGGTAAGAAATTTGATAAGAAGACCGCACAATAATTCATCTAACGAGATTATGTCGGTAATTTTTCATTTCATCTTATTTTTCATCTTACTTATTGTTTATTAATTTTATTTTTATTTCAAATCTATTTATCATTAATGTACATCAATCGGCGTTATATTTCAGCGTGATAAATATGTCAATTTTAATAAAATTCAATTCGGCCCGTCGGAGAGAAGAGGTGGAGGTGCTTTTGTAACAATTATAAAACGAAATTATGAGGGACTTCGCTAGCTAAGTGTAATAAATCTCTTTTTTTTTTCTTCTTCCTCTGTACATTCCTCTCTTTCTCCTCTTTCCTCTTTTCCTTCTCTCCTTCTGGTCGGGTATAAAACTACCGTATCGCAAGGGTATTGATTAACCGATACCGCGGGGAAGTGAGCGGGAAATATGGAGGGAGCTTGACGCTTAACGCCGCTATAGAAATTACATCCACACCGTCCGTGAAAAAAAAAAAAAAAAAGGATAATACGCACGATAACATTAAAAATAATTATTGACAAAGTTCGCAACAATAACCAATCAATGCCGAGTTATCTCCCTTTCTTCAAATCACGTCGATGACAATTCACACCGAGCAGGTGCGATTACATAATTTTATTTCATTTACAATCGTATTGTAATATTCGTACGTGGGCAATAATTTGACTCAAAATTTGACCGGAACACGAAAGTTTATCCTTCAAGTGCTGCAATCGTGCATCAATTTGAAGGAAATTTTTCTCACTTTTATTATTTCGCTAAAGGCTTGAAATCGCGAACTGAGATAACCGGTGAAGAATAACGCGATCCTGATAGGAATTAGTTTTCCGTAAATGGGAAGGAATTCGTTGCATCGACGTAGCCGGTGTGGCGCCGATTCGATAGACTAGGAGTCGGCCATCTACTCGAGTTCTGCTTTTCTCGCAGCTCGCGGTTCAGTCCGTAAAATCTTCCTTCCCCTAAGGCTTCCTGTAGGACTACGACGAAAATTTATGCCACACATATACGCGTAGCATACGGGCGATATCTATACGTCGGCGAACCTAATATACAACTTTTCCTATACTGTACGGAAACCGTCGACACACCGTCTGCCATTCTACATTGTAACGGTTCAATAGGGTCTACTCCTTTGTACGTACGATACCATTATACTTATATAGAAAGACGGATGTCATGGTTAGCGGCCCCGGTTATTCCTACCCCCGTTCCAACTCTCCACCCCCTCCCCCCCCCCCGCCGACACCGCTCCATGCGTCATTTCTTCCGCGTTCCTACTTCACCCGCGGTTGTTCCAATGGAAACCGCGAAGCGTGTTGCATAATCTAAAAAATTCCAACGCCTCGCGATATTTTTTACATTTTATTTTTAAGTGAGAAGGAAATTAGGAAACGGAATAAAAGGAAATTTCAACACTTTTTTCCCTTACGGAAAATTAAAGAAACAACCGAAAGAAATTAGCATCGTCATAACTTCTGGACGAAGGATTTTTACACCCTCCGTCAACTTGGATTTTTATTTTTTTTAACATTTTTCTCGTACTTCTCAAACACTTTCCTAATTTTATTCAATCTTTTTTTTTTTTTTTTTTATCGTTAAGGTTTGTTTCCGAATTATGATTATCCCTTTTTAAATTCGAAGCACGGCTCGGCTTTATTTTTCTTTTAACCCGAAGAATCGTGAGAATTTTTTAAGTCAACCGATGATAAATTATAAGTAAATAGCGAATTCACGGAGAGTAGAGACGATTCCGTTTTTTTTTTTTTTTTTTTTTGGAGAATTTCAGATATACGACGAAGAATAACCGGAAAAAGTTGTTTATCCGCGGCAAAGAACGAGAGTTTTGAAAAATTTGCGATCGAACATTCAACGACGCCAACGAGACACGAGAGTTGCGTTTCAGTTGTCATGAAAATCCCAATAGCTTATATTTCTCGTAGTTTAGGTGCCCCATGGGTTTTGTTACGAGGGGAGTTTAAATCGTCCGTTTTTCCGATCCCTTTTCCTTTATGCCCCTGCATTTTATCGACGGCTTTCCCGAGTCTGAAAATAACTTCTGATTTACCAGCTAGGTTTTCCTTATAGGTATGTATGAGGTATACGGCTATAACTATATATCGTGAACCGGCTAGCAGACCTTTTACTTCGGTTTTGCCACGGTTTCGCCTTCGCCCTGGTTTTTCAGAGGCTGCCCGCCCACCCCCTGACGCCGGCACTACCACCTACGCCCCGACTACCATCACCACCACCACTACAACAGCCAACCATCTTATTCGTCACAAAATTTTCTCACGTACCACTCCGCGCCCGACTAATGGCGTTCTCTACGGAATGAGAATTCCTTCTGCGGGACTACAAATGGGAACTGTGATATATGATCCAGAAAAAGAGAAAGAAAGATACTAAGGAATGAACTAGTAGCCCGCTTCCTTCCTCATACTACCGTGATCCGGACCCGGATGTACGTCCCGCTGCTCCTGATGCTAGTGAATTACTCCCTCCGAAGGTTAATATATATTCCCATGTATTTTCACTTCCAGATTGTCGACCCCCCCGCCCCGGATCTCAAATTTTATCAATTTTACATCGCAGTTAGAATCTTTCATCTCGCCAAGATCATCGGAAAATTCAACCGTTAATCGTGAACGCGGAACTGGAATTTTTTTTTCCTTCAAGAAATCACTCCGCGATTCGCGAGTTGGTGAAATTTCACTCGCTCTTTCCAAAGTTGACGAACGATTGTGGTAGTCATTCAATCTCATTATTTCGAAAAATCTTTCAGATTCACCGGTTATACTTTGAAATATTTATAAACTTAGAAAGCGTTGCCGTACACATCTGACATAGGAATACGGTGAAAGGGAGGAACCGCCATTTTTCCATATATACATGTTAAATTATTACGGATATACGTCGTGATGTTCCATACATATGGAACGAAATATTTAGATTTAAAACCAGGAAGAGAACACTCTTCGGAGGTCAAATCTGTACCCCCGTCCGCGAGCATAAAAAGCGTAGTTTCGCAACTGAAATAAATGGCGAATGACGACGATGGTGTGTACTTCGATACGAAGCGGGCGAAATTTGTGAAAAATTGAAACAACCCAACCGATGATGGTCGAGGTAACGAAAGAAATGGCAAACTGCGACCTTGAGAGATCAGGGGTGGAAAATTTCAGCGGTTTGTTACAGAGAAGGTGGAAGACCAGGGGCACGCATAGCTCAACGGGATCGCCCTCGAATACCAAAGTGAGGAGGGAAACGCGAAGGACGCGATGTGCTCGTGAGCTCGGTACGTGTTTTCCGCCTGAGGGATGAAGCCAGGGTGTTTCTAGAAAGTTTTGCAGTACAGAGAACCGAGAGAAGAGAAATTAGGCTAGGGGGTGGGGGTGATGCTGCCACCTATATAGCGGCAATACACTCCGCGCATGCTACCGTTTAATTACCGAACTTCTAAGTATCTAGCTCAACCCCCAGAGTCAAGCTAAATCCAATATTCAACCGCATTCGGAAATTGGACGAAATTATACTCGATCCGAATACTTCCACCCTCTCGCCCCCCCCCGTTCTCCTACCCTCGGAGTCGAACGGAATCTCCGTGTTCCTCGGCGTCGTCAAGTTAACCAAAATCTCCGTCGTCCTCCCCCTCCTCCTCCTCCTCCCAACTCCTGCCCGATTGAAACGGTCCAACCCCAACGTCCGCGAAAGAGCAAAAAAAAAATAAAAAGAAAGAAGGAAAAATGGACGAGAAAACAAAAACCACGATACGCGTACGAAGAGGCTTACGAGGGATCGATGTTTGCGGGGAAAAAAAATATTGCGTGATAATAATTGAGCTCGGAGCAAACAAATCGGAGCAGCAGTTTTTCATGGACGTTGAACAAGTTTCGGGGGTTGAACGAGGGATGAGGACGAAGGTGGGGGGAAGGGGGGGGGGGGGGGGGGGGGAGTGGAATATGCTGAGAAAATTCGGTTTCGGATATGCACACATGCTATAGCTATGGTTACACACCGCGTACTCTCGATCAGATTATTTTGAAAACACGAAGCACCACCGCTCGCGCGAATATTGTTATTATAACTGTGTACGGTACATCGCAATTTGTTTCGGTTTTGTCGATGAAGAGAAGTAGATGTAGGGCGGAAGAGGAAGAGGAAAAGTATAAAAAGGGCAGTTGAGGCTGTGCGGACGTGAAACGGTGCAGCACAGGGACGCGACGGTGGTGGTGGTGGTGGTGGTGGTGGTTTGTAGGAGGGAAGCCAAATAAATCACAGCTGTCAACCACGCGATGTTGAGTCACCGGGGCGAGCAAGGTTCGCGTTTTGGTATCAATTTCTGGTAAAAGTAACAAAATAAAACAAAACAATAGCAAAATAACAAAAAGATAGAAATGGGGGGGAAAAAAAAAACACAAAAAAGATACAAAACGAAAGAACGAACCTATACGACTACCTACCGCGTGTAATATACATGTATATATATGTATACGTACGTTCGGATATTCTATACCGCATTTGTACGTCACGAGAGGGTTTCCCGAGGGGCGAAACCCCCGCGGATCGCGAGGATCACTCGAGCTACGCCACGGCAGCGGCGCTACCTACACAGAACGGAGAACTCCGTGCTCCGCGGTACGCACGTGCTAGACGATATCGAGCATGCATGTGTTTTATTATACACAAGATATATTCATTATTCATTCGTATAAATTTACTACACAGATATGATATTACCGGGGCGTGTGTATGTATACGTATTATAAGCGCATCCGATATCGCGGGAAGAGATTTTTTTTCTTCGTTTCCTTGCCGTTTTTGTTGTCGTCGCTTATTCATTAATTTTTTTTTTTTTGTTTTTTTTTGCCTAGGATGCGGTCGCAGATACGAAATCTCCGGTCCGCTCTACGGAATGTGTATAGTTTACCGTTGGGAGAGGAAAGGAAAATGAGAGAATGTTAAACAGCAACACGACCGGGAATCGTTAAATTTCTACCATAGGAAAATAAATAATAATTTATCATTCGCGGTGCGTATAGGTATGTACGTTACACCGGATAAGCTATACGTAGTTGCCGCATTCCATTTTTTTCCTTCCCCGTATGAATAATACGAGGTACCTACGCGGAAGAAACAATAAATGATTTCGATTATATTCGAAATAGGCTACTATAGAGAGAAAAATTAGTTTCTCCTTTTTATTTGTTGTCTTGTGATAACGTATATCGTCGGTGTACTTGATTCGTATAAATCTCACGTTTTTATAATACATATATATATATATATATATATAGGTTCACAATTTTGCATAGCGAGTTTGATAAGTTTCGAAAGTCAAGAGGTAAAATGATTAAGTCTCTTCGGGTACGAGAGTTCGAGACCATGAAATATTGGGAAGAAAATGAGTAGGAGATGAGAGAGATCCGAAGCAAAGGTTGAGGACGAAGGAAAACTGAATTAATTTCAAACGAACCCCCTTGAAATTTCGAATTTTCCAATTTCGTCACCAAACAGAAGAGATAATTGCAAAATAACCGACAAAGAACGAACCGCACGACCGAATTACCAACTCTAGGACATTCCCCGTCCCCCCCACCGCCCCCACCCCCCCTCCCCCCCACGACCCCTAAACTTTGACGTTTTAATACGTACGTCGGAAATTACATCGAACACAATTTATTCAATCCGTATAATAAATTCCGATACAGCTTTTCGATAACCCGCGGTAATTTTTTATTTGTCGTATCGAAAAGCTCATCGCCGACTATAGCGACGACCGTGTGACATTATTATTATTATTATTATTATCATCATTATTTCTCTCCATCGTTCGAAAGCTGAATGTTTTCGGATCCACCCGATCACGGACGGTTTTATATCACGATTTTTCGCCGTCGCGAGTGTCCGCGAACCGATAAAAATGTAGCTTTTATTTTCACGTCCCAACATCGTCGAGTGCACCGCCGGCACTTGGTCGGATGCAATATGACTCGCGCATGCATAGCGGGGATCATTAGGGGTAAAGTTTCCCGAGACTTACACTATATAGACGTATACGATACTTTTTATTACTCCGTACCCTACGTCGTTATATTATACGGGAATTGATCGAAAAGTTCTCCTTTACAAGGAACACACATATGACTCGTGACAACCACCGCGTACGCGGAGTGGAGACGGTATAGAGAGAACGGGGCGAAAGTTGAATATGGCAAAGTACCGCACCGGGGAGGAAGGAAGAACCGCAGTTACGGATAAAAGAAAATGGCAGGAGATTAGGAAAAGAGAAGAGAAAATAGAAAAGGAAAGGGAGGAACGGGGATTACATTTCATTTCTGCCGGACGAAGGCCCAGCCGACATCTTTCCCCTCGGACTCCCCCTCCTCCTCCTCCCCCTCCTCCACCACCGCCTCCTCCTTCGGAATATCATCTAGCTTGCTAGTTTATTTTCTTTTACCGACTGTGATGAGACTGGAGATTATGGAAGCTATCGCATTTTCACGAGCTTTAGAAGAGAGGTGCATCTCCTCCGTCCCGATACGTGCGGGCTCCTCTTCTTCCCATTTCTTCCTCTTCTCCTTCCCCTTTGTCAGTTTTCCTTTTTATTTTATTTTATTTTTTTGTTGTTTCCACCTTTTTCGTTGAACCTTTCGCCGGTGCCGTTGCAGCTGCCGTCGTGCGAGCCTTCCAGATACATTATACACGTACGTACACAGATGCTGCACTTCAAGAAATACGTTGGTTGGCTACGGGGGAGGTAAAAAGCTTTGTGAAGAAGATTGGCTGCCTTCTAAGAATCTTTACTGATAGCATCAGCTCTCCCAGCTACAAATACATATATACATATATATACACCATCCGCATCTCGCTCGATCTACTTCCCTTTGCCCTCTGGACCGCTATACTTTTTCCTCCGAATTCGCGCTGCGTTCCGTTCTCCCTCGGTCGCCCGGCTCGAATATTTTTGTCCATCGGGTTCGGCTATCTAGCCGTTCGTCTATCCGACGGATAAAAATTTGCGTTCGGTTTGAGGTTCGAGATGCTCCCGGAGGTACACCGGGTGGGTCTCTCCGCTTTAGGTCGGGTTTGAAGATTCGAGAGTTTCTTCGATGAAACTTGAAGCTTCTGCCGCTGCGCCTTCGGAGAAGATGAAATCCCCGCGTAGAGTCCTTACACTTACATAGCTTTACGTACGGTAGGTAGGTATGTATGTATGTACGCGATGAATGCGTAGGTGTACGAAACGACCGTCTGTACGCCGCCACAAAAATGAAAGGAAAAAAAAATTAAATAAAAATCTATCCACAGAGCGGAGAAAAAGTGAAGAGAAAAAAAAAAAAAAAAAACGAAAAAAAAATGGCGATATGAGAAAGGGAATTTTTATGAGTGAGAGGTAAACGCGAACGTTATATAGAACGTATGTACATGAAATGGTATGTAACAAGTTTTTCTCATATTCAATAGTGCATGTTTACAAGAAACCCGGCAGGTTCGTATATGTATACATAAAGTATAAAAATTGAAAGAAGTCAGGTCATTCGATATTCACGTGTACGCTTACACGTTAACGCGAGATAATGTGTTTCGCGACGAAATGCATTTGACAAAAAGCTTTTTTTTTTCGCCATTCAATGAAATTACTCGTACATGTCCTACTTGTACATCGTTATTTTTTTTTTTTTCTCTTTCCATCTCACTTTCTACTATCAGATTAAGGGTTGTTTTTGGTTATCGTCGGCTTTCCCGTCACTTTTTCTACGGGCCAAACCATAAAATCTACCGATGGACTCCAGTTATCAGGTACTATACGCGTAGTACGTATACCTATACACGTTCACGTGTACGTCAAAGTAGGTTAGTACCCGGGAGTTATAAGGTTACGTATACCACCTAGCTACAAAGTCAGGGGTGGTATATAAGGAACGCCTAAAACACTGTGTTTTTTTTACGATCCACTTTCCCTGAGGTATAAACTTTACAAGCAATAAGAATGAAACTTTTTTTTCTTTTCTCCATTTTTTTTGTCTTTTCTCTTTCCATTTTTTTTTTTTTTTTCTTTCCTTCTATTTTGCTTCTTCTGATGCTGCTGCACAGCCTCCCTACCGCCCCTTTACTCGCCCCATTTCAGTTCTAACCTGCAACAGTTTCGGGGGAGGCCAAGTTTTCGAGCTATAACACGGAATAATCTCTTGGGATCTTAGGGCGCCAAGCGACGGTGTGTACATAGATATATTATATATACAAAACGATGAAAATTTTCCAACTAAAATCGTGAGATATTAATTAGCCAAACAGTTCTTGTACAGGTTTTTCACTGCGGGATGCAAGAAAAACAGATACTGCGGCGGTGGAATAATACGGAACTTTGAAATTTTATTCTCGCGCTTCTTTCTCTTCGTCTTAGTTTATACGTGTATGCACGTATGAAAAATGAATGAATTCTTATCCAAAGTTTTCATTATCCAGCTCAAAAGTTTCGTATTTTCGATCGAACGTAGGGAAAAACTTTTTTACCCGGTAATTTCCCGTAATCACACATCGATTATTACATCGGTCGATCAATATCAATTATTGAATTTATTATAGGAATTTTGCAAATCACGTTTTTCCCGAATGCTAGATCGAAAAGCAAAAAAATACGCTCGTTTTCAGCTTCGCTCGAATCTTTGGAATTCACCGAGGCAAGCTCGTCTCGGTGGTTAAACTCGCCGCTATTAAGCCTGGTCGTGACTCGGCGGGCTTCGCAGCTTTGCTTCGTAATTTCAGTCGGTGAATTAATCGCATTTCGGTGCGCATAGGAGTGCCTGTCTAGCTGGATCTCAACGATTTACTCAAACGTTCCACGGATAATCGCCGGCGATGAAAAAAACGTAATAATTGCTGTAATAGCGAAGCGTAAGAAAAAAAATCAGCTAATTATAAGCGGTCGGTGTAATTTTGTCAACGTTGTTTTCAGTCGAAGGGAAAACGCGCCATGAGCCGTCGGTTCTGACGAAAAAGTGAAAATGAAAAGGAATCCGATCTAATTCGTTCGGTTTCGGGACGGGAAATATTTCTTACAGACTTACGTTAGACTGAATTATTTTTCGCTGACAAGTGAATTTCAAGTTTTTGATTTTCTCGAATTTTTTTTTTTTTCCTCCAATTTTAGCTAGAGGAATGACTTTTAACGATGATTTTTGAGTCGATCGTTTTACACGACCTTCGGTTTCACACAGCGAGACGATGATTTCTAAGGGAATTTCTAAACTTGAATATCTCGGACGTTCTACGTACGTACAACGAACGTAGGGAACGATTGTTATAGGAGGCAAGCAATTTGCGAGGCTTCTGGATTGCCCCAGGCAGTTCATATTCCGTGTATTCCTTTTCCCAACGTTTATTGCATAGGTATATACACGCCTATATCCTTTCGGAAACTTTGAACCGGTTCTCTCAATCCCGAAGCATTGGCTTTGAGGTAAAACTTGGTATATAATGAAATATGCTTCAGAGACGAATCCTCCGGGTTTTACAACTACCGCCCTCCCACTGCACCCACTTTCAACCGGTGACCCACCCCTCCGACGAACCTTCGCTCCTACGACCGACACCGGGAAAAGCTTCAGCCGCTATCCAAATTCAACGAGCGCTAATTCATAGCGGAATCACGATAATCGTTTTTCAAAATTAACCCAGTTCTGATCGCCGACCCCTTGGTAACAAAACAGAAATCATCGTAGATCTTTGCAATTTATCGTTCTATTAAAAAAAAACTCGTTACTCCAAAAAGCTAGGATATCGTATGGAACGAAGCGAGGGTGGAGATCAAGGCTCAAAGGATGACGAATCTTTCATCCATTTCCTGATTCCCGCTCTACAATCAAAACTGATCGGTATTCGAGCGGACGGAGGAATAGAAGTCAGTTTGCCGCGGATCGAATGAATTTCAAGAATCGTAACGAACTCATAGGTTGAAAATCATCAAGCGATCTCACCGTGGTGAGTATCCCGTCAAATCTGTCGGGCGTCTCGTTTGGTTTTCAGTCGAGTCATCCGAGACCGATAACGCAACTTACCCCGTGTGTCGGAACACCCTTCAAACTTGAGAATCTCATCGCTCGTATACGACTGCATCGATATCTACGTGTGCGTGCGTGTGTGTGTGTGTGTGTCTGTGTACATATAGCTCGGAGAAGATATCAGAAACCGTTTTGGCAAGGAGGTGGTATATAGGGGCGTACCGTACGTACCTACCCCGCGCGTACGTACCTACATGATGTATCAGGTATACATGGCGTACGAAAGTTTTGAAATGCTAGCCGGATCCCCGCGATCTTATTGCTTTGATGCTGACTCCAATATTTCTTAGATTGAAATAGATATACTCGCGTGTATAGAACTATAGGTACGTACGTACATAATACATGTACGTAACTGGAACATGCTTACCGTCCTACGTACGGTAACGCGTTCAACGACGTTAAACTTTCCAACTGTCTGAAGGGGTAATCGTTATTGTACGATGATGATGACGATACGACGCGACGTACGGATATATCGTAGTGTACACCTCCTACCTACCTATAATGTAGTAAAATTTGATCCTCGCAAAATGAAATTCGAGTAACCGCGAACAAAGTGGATATTTGAGTAAAGTTGTGAAGTTTTCAAGAAATCGGACCCCTTCAGAAGGTTATATCATATATGTATGTGTATATATGTATACTTGCCTCTTACCTCATGTTAACGCAATTTAAAGCAGCCGTTCAATTTGCTCATCCAGAGTTATCAAATTCAATAAATGTGTAGCATTGACAAAGTCGTTCTGTTTGAACAATTTAACTTTTCGTTAACTCGGTTGACATATTTTTTTTTTTAATTTTTTTTTCTTCCATTCGACAAAAAGGTTCCTACTTCGTTAATACTTTTTTTCTACAAATCAATCGTCCAATTATCGAACGAGGGTAAAATTTTTTGCTTCATTTATCGAAACGAGAGAAAAAAAAACTTCCAATCGTCGACTGAAAACAATTTCTCCAAGGGAACGTTCTTTCTCTCGTCTCCTCGCAGATTGTTTCGCGTCGCACGAAACGAAGACCCACTGCTTTTTCATCGACGAAAAAGAACCGCGAAGATACGTCGTGAAAAGTGTTCAAAAATCGAGGAGAATTTTGGAGAAACAAAAAAATAAATAAATCACGAATCACTTCGTGATTGAGAAGAAATAACGAAGTTACGTTTTCGGTGAAACGGGTTCACCTGCACTCAAATGTTTGTAAAAGTATAATTGGGTTCACCGCGCTAGTTGGCCACCTGCAGAATTTACCCGTTCATTTTCAAAGTTATATTATAATGCCTACTGTATGAACTTCGAACTCGACATAATTACTCCGTGCACCGTATTATACGCTGCACGGGCGAATCCGTAGAGTACAACTTTCGCGCAGCTACATCTTTGTTTGAAATTGTTTATCGGATTCATAAAAATTGAATAGCGAATAAAAATTAATTATAAATCTCAAAATTGGAGAATAATTTTGTCGGTTAAAAAATCAGATGACTCGACGAGGTACGCGCGGGGTTTCAACGGTCAGGACTCCATAGGAGACTGCGGGATCGAGGATTCCAGAGTTCACGTGTACCGATACTGCTCGAAGATAAGCCTCGATGGTGTTCCTTTCATGTACCTAATCTCATCAACGGTTCGTCAGTGTTACACAAGGTAGAAAAATACTCGCCAACATCGCGGGGGCGGTGTAATGAATTTATACGAACACCCGATTCCATTATCCGTTTCATCTCTTCTTACCACTTCAAGTCCTACCCTTCAACCGAAGCTCAAAACTAACTAAATTGCAGTTGATTCGTAGCTGAGTTATACAACGTTGTATAGAGTGTGCCGTACGTACGTACCAGTATCTATGGTACCGTGGAATTTGTACGGTATATCGCATTACGTACAACAAGCGTCAGGGGTGTCGGATTACCAAGTGACGTCGAAATCATTTCATCTTATTTTTCACGCGTTCCGGGGGTTGAATGAAAAAAATTTCTCGCGATACTCGCAATTAGACAGAAGTGATGAAAACTTTTTTTTTCTCGCCTCTCCTGTTTTCTCGCCACTGCGAAACGAGTCTCTTCCTCTTCGACTCTTCTTTTTGCTTTTGCTTATTTTATTATCGGTAAAACTGCCGCTAGATTTACGCTTCTTTTGTCGTCGCTGTCGCTGCCGCTTGTCACACGTTCGGGAACGTCTTTCACTTTGTTCTCTCCGGCAAACAGTAGCGGGGAAAAAAAGCATCGGCAGCTCCGCACGCCGAATTTGCATATACGTATACCATGTGTCCCAGGATCGACAGCGCGGTGTTGTGTCTCCTTGCCTACCGTATCGCCGCATCGGCGAGTCAAACCGAGGGATCGCGAATGAATGTGGCGCCTGACGGCAAACAGCCAGACATACCGCGCTTTGTAAACTTCGGGACACGCGGTACATAAACGCGTGCGTATACCTACGTCATATATGTATATGTTACACATAGATGGTTTCGTCGGATGACAAAGGGTGGAAAACTGTGTCATGCTCCCGTATATGATACTTCACATGACGGCCTTGTTTTGTTTCTCTATGACTTCGCACAGATCTATGTATGCACTATACGCTGCAGTATTTTTATAGATGCACCATAGGTATGTACATACATACTCGTGTGCACCGCCTACGCAGCAACACATATATCCTCACATACCGCGTGTATAAGGACAGCTACGCGCATTCCAATATTTCACCTTTTTCTCTACGTTCCTCGATAGCTGTACTGTTTTTTTTTGTTCGAATGGTTTTATTTTTCGTTACTCTCTCTCTCTCGCTCTCTCTCTTTTACAGCTTCTTTCTTTTTTCTGTATGTACGTGTTGTTCGAGGGATGAATTATTCATCACTTTGTCAAGGAAGAAAGTGGGTATAAGGAGGGGGGTAGCGAAGAAAGGTGGTGGAAGGACAGCGTCGTCGGTATTATTATATAATATTACACCAACTTTGAAAACTTCTGTCATATTCGTTGGTTCGTTCGAGTGTACCGCAAGTACTGCGAAGTCGAACGGGGGGGAGAAAAACAGAAAACCAAAAAAAAAAAACTTTGAAAAATGTAAAAAAAGGAACGAGTAAGAAGAAAACCTCGAAGAATTATATACTCGAGGGATGGGGGAATGATCAACAAAGGATCGTTCAAACTTTCAAGTATCGAGTTTCCCTCGAGTAGGAAAATAGGAATAAAAAAATATAAATACATGTATATATGTGATACTCGATATAATAATATCACAACAAATTTAAACTAACTATGCATTGTTTTATATAGTTACTCCACCGTATCAGCTGAATTATTTCTCATAAAATAATCGGGCTTCTTTATTTTCATAATTTGTTCTTCAGTTACTCGCGGAGAGTGGAGAATAAAATAATCGAATCTAAACTTTGATGAAGTTCGATGAAAAAAATTAAGATTATAAACAAACGTTACAACCTGTTCAGCTTCGAATTTTGCAAATGATCACTTTTTGATACAGATAAAACGTCGCAAAAAACAATTCTTAAATATCAACCCCGCCGAGTCGCGGTATAAGCTACTCATATTGAATTTTTCTGCTGAGTCTAAAAAATTTCTCCCGACTAATCTTCCTCTTTTCACCCCCGACTCCGCCCACTCTTTTACTCAATAACGCTGCAGTCATTGTATAAATTTGTCGACGTATTATTATCGTTATTATTATTTTTATCATTATCCAGATTCTCCTTCACTTCTCTTTCAGAAGAGTGCGAAAAAGGAAAAATAATATGCTCTCAAAATAGCAGAGGCTAGGTTACATCGTCTCCGCACGTTTAACTAGATACGACGATGATATCTTGTACATTTCCTCAAAGATTGGCTGCGGAATACATTTTTTTTTACAACCTTTTAATCTAAACGATCCGAAGCCGCGGGCCAGGATGCGCGAATTTATCATTACGTTTCATATCGGAGAATTTCACCTGCGGACATTTGTTGGTTTTTTTTTTTTTATTTTTATTTTTATTTTTATTACGCAGAAGTACGCTCGCTCTCGGCATTCGGAGATGTTAGCTTTAGTTTTATTCCAGAGATTTCCCTCGCGTTTAAATTTTCTTCTATTCCACTTGATATCATTTTTATATTTTTCCCCAAGTCACGTACCCCCAAGCGTCGCGCCTTTGTTACTGTACCCGAGCTTTCGCGACTTGCGCAACAATTTCGGATGATCTTAAACGTAAGATAGAAAAGTATCGTACAGATGCACGTACATACGCTGCACATTCGTAGGTTTTTCGGTAAAGGCGCGTATAAAAAAAAAATTACTCTTTTTTTTTTTCTTTGCTTGAGCAACAATTGAGGTAAATTCTCGCAGTCGGAGCAGAACTTTGTTCCACTTTAGTTTAGCGCGAGAAGTCCCAACGGCGAGAATAATTTTTCCATGCGGTTGAAGTGGGTTCGATCAAAGACAAAGAAATATTAAAAAAAAAAAAAAAAAACTATGAAAAAAAAAATCTCACCGGTGGCACTCATGAATATTAAATTGCGGTAGATTTGTCTCAGGCCAAACAATAGTTTCATCTGGTTAGAGCACCGAGAGAAAAGAGTTGTTTTTTTTTTCAAGTTTTTTCCCCATCTCTTTTTGCAAAACACTCCCTAATTCATATGCTCGTGTCCGGTACAGGAATATCCTGTGCATAGTACGTGGCGAACGGGAGCAAACAACAATCGGTATAGGTATACGAAGCAGCCCAACCCTACCTTACTTAACCAAACCCGACCCCATCTAACAAAACATGGAACGTTGAGATTGGAGCCTCCGGCAGGGATGATATAACCTGACCTATGTTTTCACCTATTGATGACGCAAGTGAGGCAATTTAGGCGAAGGTTTACCATCTACTGAAATTTCACGATAATGCCGCGTAGTCACGTAGGTGAACGAATAGTTGGTTTCGTTCGGAGGGGACGAAAAAGGAACGAAAAAATTAGACTGTCATTTCTCGCGAGACGAGTCCCGCGAGCTCGTCGGTTCGTGTTTCTTTTTTTTCTCTGTTCGTCAGTCCTTCGAATCGTGCGTTTTTTTGGATCGAATTCCCCGCACGTGTTTTGTACCGGGATCTCGATTACAATTCCGCGATATCTGGATTCAGTTTTGACAGACGTCTCTTCCGAACGACGTTACGAATAACCGAAAAACTGGCGAAATATTACTGGCCTTTTTTCATTCAACGATGGAATTCGTTTGAAACCGGTGTAACTAACGCGAGGGTATTGGAAAAATGAAGGGTGATCGATAATTATCTCGCGATGTAATTTTAGCGGATGCACAATAAGTTCAGCTCCAAAATTATCCTTTTCCCGTAATAATAGAACTTCGAGGAATGTTATTATTGAGCAAAGATCAACAAAATTTTGTACATAGGTACACGCTCTGTACATATGTGCGTACATATATATACATATTTCGAGTACATTTATTTTCCGACTACATTTACCGACTCAATACATACACGGAGATTACTCGTAAAAATTTATCCAAACAAGTGGCGAACGTTAGGGGGTAAGGAAAGTTCTGGAAGTCTGAAACTTTGCAGTGAGTCGAAAATTCACGGTCACCGTCTAGATTCAAAAAGTAACGACTCGTGTACGCGTACAATGTACGTCTCACTCGCTTCTAATTTTTCCTATTTGTTTTCAAATTATCCGCTCGTTTTGACGCTGCTGATGGAATGGGGTAGCTCTATACGTACCGCGCGTTTCTTCCGCGTGACTCTTGAGTTCGCAACAAAACTTTTCATTCGAATGTGAAAAGTTTTTTTTATTTATTTATTTGTATTTTTTTTTTTACTTCTCTTTTTTACGTTTCATGTATAGAAATGTGGGTATATAAAGAATATATATATATGTATTATGAATGTGTAGAATACAACAACGGTAATACCTATGCGCGAAGGGGGATACGAAACGACTTTCTGCTGAAAAATATATAACATCGCACTGTGTATACATATTTTGGGGTAAGAATGTTATTGTTCTTTTTTTTTTTTTTTCTTCTCTCTCCATTGTATTTTTTCATTCTTTCGTAACAAAGAATAAGTCGATGGCAGGGGTCGGCGCGATGGGGATTGTGTGCGAGAAGTTTAGAGACAGAAAAAAAAATTATTCATGATTTACAAAACAATTTTTTTTCCCTTTCGCTTTTTCGTTCTTTCGGACCTCCAGACGCTCGTCAAAGTTCGACAAGTTCGTTCGTTTCACCGTTTCATTTTTTACCCAATTTTTTTTCACTTAATTTTTTTTTTGTTTTTTTTCATCCCACAATCGATACATCGCACCGAGTATACCGGATCGGCAGTCTCGGTCCGCCACCAACGATTACAATACTTTTTTCTTCTCGAACAGAAATAAAATCGAAGGCGATAGCAACTCTGCGTTTACCCCCACCGGACTCAACGAGAGGGGAAAATAAAGGAATGAAAAGTTTTGCAAAATTTGACTTCCCATGCATGGTAATTCGCTTATCCAATCACAATAACGACACTGGAGTTTCCCCGTGTCGGGGTAATACCTTCTTGTTTTTTAGCACCTGCTCGCACCACCTGGGGTCAGATAATACAGGCGAGTGGGTCGGTCGCCTGCGTCGGGTAGAGAGGTATACCTCGAAACACGAGGATGAGCTGGAGGATATCTGCATAGCGGCAGCAGTAGCAGCAGCAGCAGCAGCAGCTGTAACGATATGCACGGGCAGGTACCGTGAATATGGGGAAGGGGTAGAAAATAGATGGGAATTGGGCCCGAGGGAGCAGGAACTGGTACAGAGAGATCGGCCGAGAATCAGAGTGAGATGAAAAGGAAATGTCATTCCCCTCCCCTCGAACAGGTGCACCACCTACAACGACGACGACGACGACGACGACGACGTCGACTTCCACCCGCTAGCGAGGCAACCGGCTAGCTAACCCAACCCTTTCCGTATCAGCTTATTAAGTTGCTACCAGCCACCAGGCAGCCAGCAGACTGCAACGGTAACCATGGAAAGCTATACTATAATTTCTCCGGGTTATATTGTAGTTTAGAGGGTACTAAACCCTCGGGCAAGTGGATAAGGAGGTCGTTGCGGTATAGGGGTGTACGTAGTCGGAGCGTAGGGGGACAGTGCAAAGATAAAGATGGCGTTATAAATTGTTGGTACGATGAAGCGGTTATTACTTATCACGCGCTCCAACTGTGGAAACGTTCTCTTCACCTTTTGCCGATATTATTAATCGAAAACTATTTGGATTTCTTGGATTTTACGAGCCCGGGAAACATCCGCCCTAACCCACTTGTACTCCGATCCCGAGAAATCGACTAGATTGTACCGGACCGATTTAAGAGGGGCCCCTCGCACCCCTTACTCTTATACACCGTCGGGTATAAGACCGATTAAAAGTCCATTTTCGAACCGACTGAGCGACCCTTCAAGCCTTTTGTTAGAAACTTAACGACTTTATCGCCCAAAAGGATGCCGAATCTTACATGGCTACCGAGGGTGGGTGCAACGAGGGAAGAGAAAAGTGGTGATTTACTACCGCTGTGTGTACACCCTTTTCAGTTGTACGATCTAATATGGCGAACCCCTTTAAGATTTTTTTTCACCTTTTGCTTCTCTTTTTTCGCCTTATTTCCGTCCCCGCGTAAGAGCGTCGTCTTCCTCCTTCCTCAGAGCGATGTTCAATTTGAACAGATATTATGAGCTGGTATTTAACGTGTACAAAAATGTGTCTTCGATAATAAAAATACGAACGTCCGTCTCCGGCAATATGGGGGAAAAAAATGTTTGACTTTCGAACAGTCGAAGATGTTTGTGACCTCGGTGCACGTGAGTGGGAATAATTTTTGAAAAAATTCAACGGTCGTGTTCGTACGTATATAATGTCGAAATTAGTGTACAGCATTTGACGGTAATATGCCCGTTGTTCTCTTTGACCTTTATGAAAATTGGGCGTTACGCGTGGGCGTTTTTATCTTCGTTTCGTTGCTTTTGCTGAAAAAAGTTGGATAATTCAACTTTTCCTTTTACTTTGATCGGATGCCCAGTGGTGATGCTCAAGGGTATAATATGGTCGGGTATTGATAAAGGCTTTCTCTTTTCGCCCATCTTTCCTATGTGTTTTCTACTCTTCGATATACATAGATGTACGCCCCTGTATATATACGTGACGTACATATATATATATGTATATTATATGTATTATATATATTTCGATTCGCGCTCTCTATACAAAATTTATATACGAACGCCGCGTTGAAAATGGAGGTCGAACGCGAAATGGCCATCGTATATCAAAAGCTCTCTTGTCTTTCGCCAACTTATGTACAGATGTATGTACATACAATACACACACGACGTATAATACATGTATAAGTATATGTGCGTTTATATAATATCCGTAAATTCAGAACCCCACCCATGTACGATACATAGGTATGTATGCATGTACGTACGTACGTATAACCGTGCACAGACCCATGTAAAGCCCATGATTTTCGTTATACCGGCAGAAAACTTAATTGCTTGGTCTAAAACGCAATCAAAATATCTCATTCACGATTACGATGTCTCGTAAGTTTTTCTTTTTTTTCTTTTCCCTCTCATTTCTTGCAGCACCGAAATAATTAAAATTCGATCATACGAATAGCGTTATACAAGTGGGATTGTAACAAAAATTTGTTGAAATTATACGGAACTAGAAAATTTCAATGTCCGATCGCGTCGTTATACTTGCCCGATCATTTTGACTTCAATGTCCATCGAAATGTTCTTTTGGAATTTTTTCTCTTGTCTCTTTTCCCCGTTAATAAATCGGAACATCGCGCGACAGTGAGTTCTAGTTATACACACCGATGCTGCGCAGACAAAATTTGCTACATAAATCCCATAAATTACAAGGGCACGTGTCTCAGTACGCGATACGTTTTTTATTTCGGTTCTTGTTTTTTTTTTTTTCGGCGCGAGTTTTTTGTATTTTACTTTTTGTATTTTTCCATTTTTTCAACGTTCGAATGACTGGTAACACGGGCTATAAATCTGGTCGGACACCCTCGTGCACCGACCGAACGGATTTTTTGCCTCTTTCGGCAGTTTTTTTTTTTTCTCCCTTTCCCTTCATTTAACTTTATTTTATTTTATTTCACCCGCACCCGTTTTTTTATACAACAGATATATGGATGTACGGCTTATTCGAAACCAGAGGCATATACGTATACGTACATACGCACGTATGTAAAATCGGAAGAAATATATACCTGAATTTAACTTACATAATTATTCAAATTTTTATACGATGTCGGTCGCGAATTTTTGACTTTCACTGCAGGGTACTCGAAAAACAAATTGCGAATAATTATGCTCGTACGTTCGATAAAATATGAAACGAAATTGTGGCTGCGACGGGAGAATAAAGTCTGTGGTAGCTCGACGTATCGATTACGTATAATCGTTATCCTTGCGAGAAAAAACTGAAAAATTTATCTCTCTTTTATCATTCGAGTGCACAAATTCGGAGAGCGAATCCGCAATTTCACTCCAATATTTCTCTTTTCATTTTGTACGTAGCTAGCGCAGAGCAGTGCTCATATACGTACATACTTATGTACGTACATATAGGATTCACAGACATAATTCCATGAATTGAAATTAATCTCCGACTCCAGACTGTTTGCTGAGTTCTCAAAAGTATACGTTCACGCGAGGTATCGTACCTATGTCGAGACGAAAATGAAAGGAGGGGGAAAAAAAAAACAGAAATGGAGGCGGAGGGTGCGTTCCGAGGTCGCGTGTAATACACAAGTATAACGACGCGGGGTGTCGCGGGACGATTACAAGAAAGATGGACAATTTTGGTATCGGTATTTTTTCCGCGCTCTTTCAAGGCGCACGGGGGGTTGGGGGGGGGGGGGGGGGTGTGCGCTGGTACATGTGCACAAACGTTACGTAAATATCTCGGTACAAGAGAATTTACCGTATTTGTCTCTGGAGTCACTTCGCAAATCCAATTACAACGAAATTGGCGACCTAACTTTCCAAACCTTTTATCCCCGGTAGCGAAACGAAGCGAAGCGCGGAACGCGATAGCATGAACCACGTTCTCGGGGTGCGTAATTTCCGAGGGTAGGCACGTCGCGTCTACCCTTCTTCTTCTTCATCTTCTTTTTTTTTTTTTGGTTTTTTTTCTCTCTATTACGCTCTCCTCTTTTTGCCAATTTTTTTCGCCGCTCGATTATTAAATATTCGAACGTCTAGTTTTACCATGGGTCATTTGTACGAAAACTTTTCGAACACCCCCGCGGTAAAATGAAAGCGTGTACGTATACGACGTACGTGAGCCATACGTGGCGTGTACGTAGGGTGCGGTGGCACAGGTCGACGTATAACCGACGTTTGGTCGAAGGGTGGCGGGAGGGGGGGAGGGGGTGAGTGCAGGCACGGAATAATTAGTCGAGTTATCGCTTAACGGAATTAAGAGGCAGAAGGGGCTAGCCGTGTGCAGTTAGCCGTTGCAGCCAGCCGGAGGCTGACGGACGATGGAAATCGATCCGCTGCGAACCGGTAGCCGATGACGGTACGCTTACGCCGATATAACCCGATATTCATGGTGCGCTCCGGACTCCGGTCAAACCCGGCCACCTGCGGACCTCA
The DNA here is from genome assembly GCF_917208135.1 of Athalia rosae. NCBI lineage: Eukaryota > Metazoa > Arthropoda > Insecta > Hymenoptera > Athaliidae > Athalia > Athalia rosae. The sequence goes on from NC_064027.1 coordinate 26,937,986, forward strand.
AGCAGAATATTATAGCAAAGTGTTCGACGACCCGAAGAAAATTCGATGAAAGTCCGAGAGTCCGTCAGTCAGGCGGAGGTACACCATGTATCGCATTGTGTAACCCCCGATGGAAATCCATATCACCCTAGCCGTAAACAGCTGCATTGTTCGCATCGTATCACCCGATGGATCCCGACGCTCCCGGACTTCGGATCGCACCTGTAGCGGAATAACATTTGTCGGGCCAATTACGGTTTCCAATTACGGTTTGAAATTTTTTTTTTTTTCAAACTTTATCTCCGTTGCGGACGAAGAGATTCGACTGTGAGCGATCCACTTCGTACGTTGAAATGATGATCATTAATTAGATCGAGGAAGGATCGTTCGAATCTTATCTTTGAGAGAGAGAAAAAAAAATTTCACCAAAACGATCCGTCTTCTCGTTTCACATCGGTCAACATCGGTGGCTTGTGCGAGAGAACGAGGGTAGCGAGTATTTGCTTTCGCAAAAAAAAAAAAATATAGTTCTAGGGCAAAACTGAAAAGGTTTTTAACGTGTGTGTTTTTGGCGGAGGTATATATATATTGAGAGAGAGCATGAATATATGGAGGCCTACGAGATCTAGGGGACGACCCACTCGAATGATAAAGTTTGCTTTTGAAGCGAAATATCCAGGCGCGCGCGGAAGAGTCTTTAGCAAATAGCAATTCAGGCATGTATGGAGAAGTAAGAGTGAAAAAAGAAAAAAGAGAAAAAAAGGAAAATGGAAATAGAAAAGAATATAAAGCAAAAACGAGACAGAGAAAAGTACGGAAAGGAAAAAAACGAGAGAGAAAAAAGGGTGGGGTGCTTTTTGGCGGGAAGGTGGGAAGGGAAAAAAGGTAGAGAGAGCGGCGGGTCTTCGGTCCTCGCGTCCTCGTTGCGTCGACGATAGAAAATCGGCGAGGGTGTTACCGGCTGACGCAGCAGTTGGTACTCAACAGGAACCGCTCCCAATCAGCCGAGAGGATTGTCTGTTCGAGAGGTGGGATTTCTATTGTTTTTACTCAACCTGCCGAAAATTCTAATATCTCTCCCGCGCTTCGATACCGGCTAAATTTCGGAAATCGTTCGGCGAAATAACGAACGATATCGTGCGTCGATCGAATCCCAGCGAAGATTTCTCTCCGCTTTGAAAACTCTGACTTTTATTGGAAACTACGATATCTCCGAAGGCGAGATATCCGCTGATTTTTTCAAGCGGAAATTTCAACGCATAGATTAAGGAATAAATAAATTAACCGATTGACGTTGAATTTTTTCCTTTTTCGTCAAAACGCTGTTATCGCTGTTCGACTTAATTGCGATATGTACGGTTCGTCGGATATATGCGGAGCGTGCCAAAGGTGAAAAAAAAAAAAAAAAAAAAAATCATAAACGAACGTTAGGTAGATGGATGAAAATCTCACCTCTCATCGGCATTATCATACGTAACGTGAACGCGTAAGGATGTGTGTTCGCAGGACGTTTTATCTCGGAGAAATGATTGCGCGTACATACATACATACATACATATGTATGTACGTATACATTCCGGTATCAAAATTGCAAATTTCATACGCATCGAGGCAGCCGTCAGGTATCCAGTTGTATTTCCCGACGGGAAAACCGACCTCGCGCTTGTACATAACCGGTAGACCTGCAGAGATTTCGCCTATGTATTATACAGCGGGGATACTTCTGTACGTATATGTATATGGATACATGTAGTTCATACATATCGCGCCGTATCTACATGTATAAAAACACCAAGGCGTTCAATGTGCATAATATATACGTTGTATACACGGATAACCGTATTAAGTACGTACGTACGTACGTACACCTATGTATGCGTGCGTGCATGTTAGTTATACGTATATCGGGGGAACGAATACACGGGACTCTGGAGCGTCGCGTCGCGTCGCGCGCGTCGCCTCGCCTCGGTTCTTCTCCTCCTGGTTTTTGACGGTGGTCGAGGGTCGTTAGCTGACGGCGTGTCGGCGGAGGTATAGCACGCCGCCCGCCAGCCTAGGCATACCGCGGGGCGGCTTGGCGTACCCTTATACAATTCCTGGATGGCGATGGAGGATCGATCCGCGAGAACCGGGAACCGGGAACTAGAAACGTGGCGACGTATACCACCAACGAGACGCCCCCCGACGAATGTATATACGTCGCGAACCACCCCCCGTCGCACCCCTCGTCGCACCCCCCCCCGGCCCTCTTTTTTCCTTCTATTTCTTCTCCGACTTCTTTCCCTCCCCCCTCCGCCCCTCGCTCGCCTCTCTTTGTAATACGTGCAGTCGCCGTTTCCCTGCACCGGGGGGGGAGGGTAGGTTTGGAACCGAGCGAGTTTTACGCACTTGCTGAATTCCGTATGTATGTATATATAATACAAATATACACCTATACGTGTATATGCGCCGCGCAAGAAACCTCTCGGAGAAATAGGGCCGAGCTTAGCTGAACCGAGCTTTACTTTCTGACTTTTGCCGCTACGTACGTACGTAGAATATACTTATATCTGTGTGTTCGTTATTGTACATATGTATTTATGAGTATACTTTGTTGTATTTATATTGCTGGTCGGTATATACGTGCGTATGTATGTATATCTATATATATATATATATATGTATAACGCATAAATGTGGATGTATATTTAAGCAGAAAATGGAACGCGCAACGTTTCGAGAAAAACTTTCACATTTCAGGGAGAGTATCCACAACTCACAAATTTCACATTCCCACTCGGCAAGTTTCAGTTTTTTTTTTTTTTTTTTTAAATAGAAAATGCCCGACGACGTATCGCTGAATTATGTGGAGGAAACGAAATTTTTTCCCATTTTTTCGAAAAAGCTTTCTAAAACTAAAAGAGGTACGTTTGAAAAATTTGGGAACTTTTTTTTTACGAATACGAGGAAAAGATCGTTGTTAAAAATTGAGGATAAATCGATTCTTCGACGCCCCGCAGTTAACTTTTTTTTTTCTCCCCTTCGCTCCGCTCCCCCTCTCACCCTCGCGTTTTAGAATCTATATAGATTCAACGGGGTTAATCTAGATTCTCAACGTTAACGAATAATGGAATCAATCGGGGCGAGCGGCGAAAAGGTAGAAGAAATCTTTATTGCCCAACGATAAGAGTTTTATTTCCTATTCCGATAAGCTTACCGAAAGCGTAAAGAAAGTAAGAAAGTAAGACGCAGAGAAAAACAAAAAAAAAGAAAGAACGAACGAAAGAAAATAAAAAAGGAAAAAGACCGAAAGAAAGTGGATAGGTACATAGGTATATCCCGAAGCCATAAATCGCTCAAGGTATACACGTACGTACGTATGTATAAAATACTTAAGGGTATATAGATTTGTACGTATATATGTAACGTAGAAAGAAACTAAACTCCAAGTATAGAGATCCTTTACAAAGGTCAATGAAATAATTCGTTTGGAATCCCGTGGATGTAGCGAGGATAAGGATAGGCCCTTAATCGGGTACCAGACTCGCCCGACACTCGAGCCCGTCGCAAGGACTCCGTGAGAAGGAGAAGAAGAACTAATTTATAACCACGGTAGGTCCCATCAGGACTGCTCCCGCTTTTCCAGAGATACACAGAGAGACACGTACGCGCGCGTACACGTATGTGAGGTATGTGCACGGATAGGATGTATGTATACGTACGTACGTACGTATAAGGGAGAACTCATGGGCGTCGCCTCGTCTCCTTTACTGGGACAAGCGAGCTTTCTGGGACGCGCGTTAGGACCTGCGGAACCTCGAAATGGGAGGAAGAAGAAGACTACCGCTATCTCCAGGCGTGTCGGACGTCCTTGTTAAGATAAATCAACTCGAAACTTACGGGTTCCATAGCAAAACCTACACCCGTTCGCGCCCGTGGGATGAGGGCGGGGGAGGGGAGGTGGGGAAGGGGTGACGGGGAAGGAGGGATACCCTAAATTTATACGTACCTATGTGTGTACGTATATATATATATATATACCGAAATCCTGGTTTTACGCTTGTTCCCTCACGTAATTTTCGACCGTCAAATTTCATTCATCCCTTTTAGATGGAATTTAAATTATCCCGCGAAGATATATATTTATTTTTGCGACCGACGCCGCGTACGTACGTACACGAATACTCCACGGCGATAATTACCGCTCCATATTCGATTCTCCGTAGCTCGCTATCTTCTCGATAGTTTTTCGCTTATTTTTTATTTTGAAAATTTATTACCCGCCAAATTAAGCGAACCACCAGCTGCGCCGATCGTTAGCAAGCTTTTTGCGTTTGCTATTATTTGGAGGAGGAGGATGAAAAAAAAAAAAAAAACGGACGAAATTTATTTTATTGACGTATTCGGTGAATTTATTACTGCAGTATTATAGTTAACGTTTAGCGCGAAAGTTTTTTTTGCCGCCGCCGCGCTTGAACTGTAATTTATCGGTCTAAAAAGGACGTAGATCTCGCGGTTGTGTGCCACTGCGTTGTGTTTAATGTAACTAGACTGGAGTTTCGAGTAACGCGGCGTTGTCGGTGTTGTTTACCTGAAATGAAATTAGTGTAAGGGAGACCACTGGCACGTTTGTAACCAACGAACGCGGTACAACCAACAAACCTATTCTGCTCATCTCTTATCCTCGACCAACTTCTCTTCACATTCCAACGCTAAACGATCTAACCGCGAAATGTTCATGACTCGAAAGTTGCCGGAAAACCAACCCCTCCGCCGCTTTTACGAGACCGAAGCCCTTGAACTGTTTCGCTTCGGTATCTACGTAGACCGGCGTAAAAATTTTTGCAGAATTTTTACACGAAATTGAGAAGCGGAGATCGTTGATAGAAATTTCGATTTTTTTTTTTTTTCACGAGTACAAAGATATTCAAAGATTTCACGAAGTTCTCCATAATTTTTTTCAATTTCATGGAGATTTGAATGCTTCACGCGAAATTATGCCGAGCATTAGCGGGATTTCTCATTTCTCAAAGTGGATTTCGCGAGGTTTCTAATCTCGAGATTCCAGAGCATTTCGAATGGCTTCATCGCTGATGGTTGGGGATGGGAGGATCAAATCTCATGGACCGTCAACCCCTCGTCATTTCTTAATTGTTTCTTACAACATGCACACACGCATGCACCCATGAAAAATTAAATTCCAATTCTAGTTCCACTTTCCATAAATTGCAAATGATCGTCACACAGGGGTGGTTAGGCGGAATCATTTTTTCACTCAATTTGGGTCAAGGTCCTTTTTCTAATCAGTTTTATGGAGGGTCGATTATCACTCCTCGTCGTTGCACCCCTCGAATATCCCTTCGAATTATCGGCACCACCCCTTCTCGGCATCCACGGGATCGGAGCTCATCCCTCGTTTATAGGTCGAGGTAGTGGATAATAACGTTTTCGACGGGGCTTTATGGAAATTTGAATAATTTCATACATCTGATGAAATTTACGATGTGCGATGCCCGCAGGAGTTCAGGGCTCCAGTGGGGAGGATATACCGCATGAGACAAAAGGGTGATCATTCGTCCTGCCGAAATTCAATGATTCGACCACCGTGCGAGGCGACCGTCGAATTGGTGGTATTTCAAGAAAAGAGGAAAATATTTTCGAAAATACAGAGGCACCGACGTACACGTGTACCTAATGGTGTAGACCCGTGGAATGGGGGATGATGAGATGTTTGGGTGACGTCACCGGTACCGAGAAGTCCCGAAGGAACAAAGAGAAGTAATCGAGAAGATCGAAGGGGGCCGATATCAAAATAAGATGATCCGGTTTCACCGACAAAAAATCCTTCAGGATTTCCTTCGCGCTATTTATTCAGACCTCTCTTTTTCAATATTTCGATCGGCGTAATATCTATAACGTGTCTTCGAACGCCAAACAAAGAGAGCTTTTTGTCCACCGTCTACATTACTCACGTCCATTTTTTTTTTTTTTTTTTTTTGAAAATAAATTTACCCGTTCCATGATCCGCGACATTCTTTCAAATTCGTTGAATTATTTCAACTATCTGCGGCATCACGGACCTGATGACCGTGTTGATCCACGCCGGAGATCGAAGCCGTTAATTTCCCGATAAAATAAACTCGGAATTATTATACTTTAGCAGTCGAATCCGGACAGACGGAGTAACCCGATTTCCGGTTCGGATGTTCAAACCTCTTCCGTGTTTGCCGTAACAAAATTTCATTTCTTTCCTTCAAATTACAGTTATTTCACGTACAAATAGATAAATCCGAGACGCACCTGATCGTTCTATTTTTTTTTTTTTTTTTTTTCTTCTATGCCATATCCTTGGCGCTCACAAAGTTTCTTCAGATCCAATTACGATGTTAGAGGAAAAAAGTGGATCGACTATATATATTCACGTTGCGGGTGATCACTTTTAGCACTTGTCAAGCTGTCGCCCGATAAAATTTCAATGTGATTTGCGTAAAAGAAATGAAGTTTCTCTTCTCATTCCTCTGGTTAGTTTTCAGTTTCTTTTTCTTACTCCTTTCCTTTCCATTCGGAATCCGGGATGCGTGTCGTGATACGTAAGACGAGAGAAAAAGGGGAACGTGTCATGTGACTATCACGGACTTGAGAAAAATATTTGAAAAAGTTTTCACCTCTTCAAATGTATCCGAGAACCGTCTGATGTTGTATTATACATATATATATATATATATATATATATATATATATATATATATATATATATATATATGCACACATTTCTATATGCCTTCGAGTGTACGTGGGTATGGTTCACGTAATCTCACTTCTCATTCCATCGAAAAAAAAAAGAGAAAATAGAAAAAGAAAAAAAAAGTGAAAATCTTCACAAACTTCCCTCCGCTCCGCTCCCCAACCCTTCACGTCGCACATGTTTTCGCTGAAAGCTTCTCCTATCTCTCCTCTTATAGATATCATTCGTTTGCGATTCGCGAAAAATTCATGCATCAGAACGAGATAAAGGAAGAGGAAAGAAATATCAAAAATTTATAGGTGCAGCGGAGGTTCTCTTTATATCGACAATATAACGCCTAGACGTAATACCGTGCATTACGCACGCGGATGTAGTAAAACTGAAAAACTATATCGCCGGATATACGTACTCCTCTCTATACGGCTATAAAGCACTATAATATACCATGCATCGAATCCGTGAGTAATGATTTGCAAAAATAAGAGAAAATAATCAAAAAAAAATAAGAAATTTTCACGTGAAAGATGAATTTTCCTCTCTTCTTTTCATTCAATATTTTTTTACTTTGCATTCCTTTTTTTTTCCTTGTTCTTTTTTTTTTCTTTTTTTTTCTCTTTTTGTTTTTTTCTTTATATTCTCATTTGCGATAGCTGAAGCGAGAACGTTTGCGCAAAAAAAGCCATACATGCTACACCGCGCACGTACTTCATATACACCTACCACCGTTGGGTAGCGTAAGCATCGACTTCGTTTCGTTTCATGTCCCTTTTATTTTCTCGGCTTTCAAACAGTACAGTGCATACGCCGTGTACGCCAACCCCCGCCTCCCCGCAGTTTGCAGACTACTGAAAACTGCTGCAGTCGTAATAAATGCAACGTTGCAGACGTTATGTACGGCACACTTTTTACATACATTTGGGTATGTATCATAAGCTGTGTGGATGTATGGCGTAAAGTATTGGAATTTCTTCCTTTTTTGTATTTTTTATTTTTTTTCTCCAATTTTTTTTGTTTCAAACGCAATAATTCTTGACTTCGCATGCTTTGGCCGTCTATTCTTATTGTACATTCACGGCCCTGTCACGTAACTGTACTTATGTACGTAACTTATTCAAAACTGAGCACACTATTTTGAGAAAGTCGAATTTTTTCGGTGTGAATATCTTTTCATTTTCTCACATTCCTTGACAATGAACGCCGAGTGCTGAGCGCCTGACGACAAAAGTCAAAATGAGCCAACTTTATGTTTTGATCATTTTTAAAATTGCCTTGATCAAATTAGAAAATTATCATTGAACAGATACGATAAAAGACGTACTTTGATGATAGTGAAGCATCAATGTCCCAAAATTTCGAATCGCCATTTTGAATTCTTGAAGTATATTTTTTCGAAAAAACTGAATCTTTCTTAGAGATAGTTTTCTTCACGTCGGCAGTTAATCGTCGGAAATGCAGTGGCTCGAACTTTCGAGGAATTCGCTTCTGACGGTGCATCTTCAACTGCATTGTTCTTATTTTTGCTCAAGAATTACTACGGAGCAAAAAAAAAAGAACGCGCGCCGTGATTCCGTTCAATTGAGAGGAAATTTTTCACTTTGATTTTCACTTGAATCGCAAAGATTTTCAACATCACTCTCTGATACATCCAACGACCGCCCGTCACTGACCTCCGGAATCGACGGGATCGGAGCTGTAGATTCTCAAATTTTCGACATTGTTTCATCAAAAAATACAAAAACTGAATTCGAAAGGACGAACTTTTCAGAGTTGCGAATTCAATTTGAATTTCACCGAGATTTTCAAATCTCATCACATCCGGTTAACTTTTCAAATATAATTACGAATATACGTTCGAATGGCGAAATTTTCAATTTTACGTCGATTACGCCCTTCCGATCCTTCGCTCCTCAATCTGTAAAATACACATCAGGTGGTATATGAAGGGATTCATAATACCATGCGTATTACTACCTCGAGTACAATGAGATTCAGCATTGCCGGCAAGGACCGGCGGGTAGGGTGTTTAGAAGCTCACCCCTTCTCGTTTCAATCTAATTAGTTTCGCCCTCTGATATTATAACGTAATATTTCATCAAGTTCGCTAATTATACATGTTAGAGAAGGTACGGCACTAGCTAGGGGAGGCTTATAGGTTCAGTTTGTTCGGGTTACTCGAAGAATTACCACAATAATACCGTATCACATTTATTACATCTCCGGGCAACGTCACACTCTGAAAATTTTTGCGCGTCGCACCAAAAAGAGAAGACCAAAAATAAAGGGAAGAGATCCAAAAAAATCAAAAAAGGGAAACATCGATTTTCGGTCTCGGGAGTTTCAGCGAGATGGGGTGAAAAAATATTTTGATAAAAATGTCTCGTTGTAGGCGCGGGTGTACAGAATTTGCGTTCTATCGAAAGAATTCTGCGATGCTGACAAAAAACTCGAGATGACAACCAGCTCCTCAACACAACCTAAATGTGTACGTGTATACGCACATCTATATCACCCACATCCCTCTTCTCTCCGTTTTCTCTCCCTCTCTACGTATTCCTCCTTTACATCCCTCTTCCAGGACTCGCTCCCTTTATTCCCCCCCCCCCCTTCGCATCCACATCCCTGCCAAATGAGGCATGTGACGCACGAATTCCTCAGACGCAATATCGAATTGTTGGATAATCTTTCAAGGGATTACGTATGAAGAAAAATACCATTCCTCCTTCCATACTCTCGGCGTACTAAATAATGTATAAGAAAAAAGGAGAGAGATAAAAAAAAAAAAAAAGAAATACCTGTACAGAGAGAAGGCGCTATTGGTAGGTAACTGTATACACGTGACACTGTACGTCGCGATAAAAACATCGATACCGTTACGAAACAGGGTGAAAAAAATGTGCTTTTTTTCTTTGGTTTTCCACGGACGTCTTTTCGACCGATTTCGTGGGACCGTTTGGGATCTTCGAGGGATCATCATTCAACGGCAAGGACCGAGCGACTGTGGAACTTAAGGGATCTCCCGTAAGATTTAATTAAATTGATCAACGGGTCAAACCACCCTAACTGAGGATCTCGCTGGATATATATATATATTAGTGAGTATTAGGGTGGCCCGAAAGTAAAAAGAAGATTTTCTTTTTTCTTTGAGTCTCATATGGAAATATTCTAGTTCAACATGTTTTGACAGCCCTCCCCAAAGATCAGCTCGAAAAATATGAATTTTGGGGGTCACTCAAGATTCGAAAGAACTTCAGTTTTTTGACGAGTTTGGAAAATTTTTAAAAATCTCGAGCGACACCTAAAAAATTAATTTCTGATACGATCTTTGGAGGGGACTTTTCAAACATGTCGAACCAACGTATCTTCATAGGAGACGCAAAAGAAAAGAAGATATTCGTTCTTTGGAGCCACCGTAGCGAGTACACCGTACCCTTGGCACCCGTACAAGAGAAATAGTATAGTATCGAGCAAAAATTTTTCGACTCTCACGACCGTTCTTTCTCGTCGGGTAGAAAGGAACATGAAAAAACGAAAAAAAAACAATAATAACAACAAAGCAAAAAAAAAAAAAAAAAACCGGCGTTTGAAATTGCCAGGTTTTTTGGGGGGTGAAAATCGCCCTTATTGAGCGGGAGTAAGTAGCAGATAGAAAACAATGGAAATTCTGCCGCTATACCGTTGCTCGTTGCTCTCGAGGTATTACCTCGCAGTAACTCAAATGAAGGAAGGAAGGAAGGGAACGCTTATAACGGTACCCTGTTCGAATGAAAATTTTCTGTAGAAGTGGAAATGGGAATGGTAACGGGAATGGAAAAGGGAAGGGGGAGTTCCCGTGCTATTAAACGCTTAAATGGTTCTACCTTACAATCGTCGGGGTGGTGAGCCGTGCCAGACTCGGGGGAATATAGGTATACACCCTCCTCGTACCCCTCGAGACCGTCGTGGACGGGAGGGAGATGTATACCGGAGACGTATACCAGCGCGAGTTTCTTGCACCTGTAACGCGGCACTTTCACGCCTCAAAATCCCGGAGGGTGGCCACGGCCGGGGGGTTATCCCGACGGGGGTATATCGTACGCACGCCATCCCGGCTCACGGAGTGCAGATTTTCGGGGCACGAATATCACGATGACGCGGACGAATATCTTTCCCTCGGATATTCGATATTACGAAATTCGGTACGGCTCGTGATTGGAAATAATTTCGCAATCTCTCTCTCCCTCCGATGGTTTAGCAAACGTATGTCGCCAAGGCATCGGCCAAAAGTATTGTGTAATTTAACAATATTTGGTCTACGTCCAAATATTGAAGAGATATCCGACAATATCGTCCAACATGCTTATATTACACGCCAACATATTTGCGGCGAAAAAAAAAACTGCAATGCATTTTGCAAATTTTGAAAAAGTCCCCCCTCTCATTTCGGTTCGCGCGGCTATTGCTCTGGAAATTTATGAGTGTCGGTAGAAACGAGATTTTAGGCCCTCCCTCCACCTCCCAACTTTTCACGAAAGCTCCTTTTTTTCAACTTCATATATAGGTGTACCGCGATCATTTTTTTTTTACCGGCATATTATAACTCTAGCGGGGATTGAACTTTGCTGACTTTGGGATGTAAATTCGCGAGTTATATACCAGTGCTATAATTTTGCGTTTCCAGTCTACATTATGCGACTACACAGAGGTGAATAATATATTCTGATAATCTTCCCTCAGTTTAAGGTAATCCGATAAAATAATGTTATTTCAAACACCCTACCTCTATTTTTATTTCACACCAGTCGTGTGTTATACACCTATACGTACCCGCGGCACGGGAACCCTACAAAATCAGCGGCGCGGCGGTATATCGCGGTAGGTAAAAGGAAAAAAGGAAGCAAAGGAGAAAAAGGAAAGTGCTGACTGGTCAGGATTTTACTAAAGCCATAAGTCGTAACTTGCCGTGTTTGGGGTAGGTGTTGCCGAGATGTATGTACATATATACGTACGTGTAAAATACACTCATATTTTCTTTCTTTTTTTTTTTCTCTTTCTCTCTATACCTCCATACAACGCAGACGCGTTCGCCAAAATATTTGGCAAACAAAATAATGGGGTATAAGAAATAAGGATCGCCGGGTGGGGAATCCCTGAAGAAAACAGCTCCGTTTATACTCGCGGATTCCTCGCGTCAGCAGTCCCTGCAGTATAAGGAGCCGGGAAGTCACCCCCCCGCGTACGAGGGGGATTCGGGGGAACGGTGACGACATCTCGGCGGGCGTTTAGTTCCCGTTGAACGGGAAGAAAGTCTTCACGGTGAAGAAATATACGTAGACATTCGCTAGATTGCTACGTTAATTGTAAGGTGCTTCCCGACCCGTTTTCGCAAGGACGGCATTTTCACCGAAACTCCGACCATCCACCACCGCTGGCATTCTCTCTATCTGCAAAGATCCCCAACGACGACAACGCGACGCTTCTCCCGACCGTCTCATTAAGTTCGGAAATAATTACTCCACTTTGATGGATGACCTCCGCTTGTTTCACCCGTTATATATGTATATATATATATCACCTACCGAAGTATCTCATCTACCGAAACGACTCTTATTCGTTTTTTTTTTTTTTCTCATTTTTCAACCAATTATTTACAAAGAGGTACACGAGGCTGGGCGAGATGGTTCCCGTTATTACACCGTCAACGGGAGAGAGAGAGAGATGAGTGAAATTTATTAAATTTTATCGTTCATTTCTCCTACCGAATTTTTCATTTGGATTCGGAGCCTAGCGTATAATCCTTGGAGAAACTAGTCGGGTGTCAAAGATGAAGGTAGGTGTAATGAGAAATTTCTGGTGATTCGTTACGTTGAGATGGAAGCGAACGACGTTGACGTAACCTACTATAAGTTTATTGTCCGAAATGGTCATCGCCCCGTAGTGCAGAGGAGGTGCCTTTCGCGTCTACTTCATGAGGAGATTAATAGTTCGGTGTCCCCTTTCACTTTGTCAATGTCCTGCGGGATCGCGAAACTGGATTCTCTAAGCCTCGAATAGAACCAGTGCAAAGACCAGGTTTTCAGGTTTTTCTTCTTCTCATTTCTTATATCTCGCATCGACTTCTTTTCATTTCTTTTCTTTTCTTTCACCTGCCCTTCTTATTTTTTAGGCTTCTGTCTCGTATCTCCGCTAAATGGTAAAAAGTATCTATATATATCTATATATATACCTATACGTAATACGTCGACATATCTCATTTGGTCAGGTGTCCGTTATAACGTACGTGACACTTGGTTAGATTCCGTCTGACCCCCGACCGTCGAGTATAAAAGCGAATCCTCCATCCCCCGTACACGTCATCTGAAACAGCGTCATCGTCGTCATCGTCATTATCATTATTATTATCGTCACCGTCGCGTCGTTCGAAGTTGTACGAATCTTCCGAAATTTTTCGCACCCGTGACTCGCGATTGTCCGACCGCATGTTCGTTTTTTCTTTTTCGATTCAGAAACGCGCGAGATGTTTTCGAATATTTTCGCGATCGTCAGCGACTGAGTAAGAATTTTTATCAACTCGAGAGTACGACGGGAGTGGGATATACATACGACTTTTTCTTCCACTTCTTCGACTTTTTTACACCAACCCGCTCGCTTATATTCAGGGATCCCCGGAGGGCAAGGGTTGCCTTCTTAGAGAACTTTTAGAATTATTTCGAGCAGTTACGCGATGGGCTGTGTGTATTTTTTTCCCCCCTCCCCCTCCCCCTCCCCCTCTCTCTTTTCTTATTTTATCAAAACTTAAAAGAGTATAACGAAAAGTTTTCTCCTCGGTACGTTACGTTCTTTATATTATATATATATATTTTTTTTCCCTTCTGCGTCCACATCTTCCTCATGGGACACTCTCGAGAACGGGAGTGTTTTTCTTTTTGCCTCGTATTTTTTTTCTTTTTTTTTCTTCTCTTATCTCGAACGAAATGCAAGTTGGCGAAGAGTCAAATATATTTCGCGATGAACTTTTGCAGTTTGAGTCGTTCTCATTGTTTTTTTTGTTTTTTTGTTTCTCCCCTAATTTGAAATTTTCCGCGTTCTTCGACGTTACGGAAAAATTTGAAATATTTCCCTATCGACGAGCGGAAATCGCTACTGTCGTTCGAATTCTCGTCACATAGTCACGAGAGTCGGTCTCGCAGCGAATCGCGCGTGGGTTGGAATTCCTAGCTTGACCTTGTCCCCGAATCAAGTGAAAATTTTCAAACCCTACAAAGCCATTCAAAAGTCAAACGGTAGGTAGAGTACGTTACATATATATATATATACGCGTCATCTAACAAAGCACTAACTTCGGTGTAACAAGCTAAGGAAACTGCGTGGGGCGAATACTGAATTATACCTGATTTCTCCGTACACTTGTGAGGGTTAAACACCCCGTGTCCAGTTCGGGTAACCCCGGGGAATTCATCCATACCTTAATTCAGACTAAGGGAGTACATGCATGATACATACAGATGTACGTATACCATCTGTGTACAATTTTCTTAACGACGTCGAAGCTCATTTGAGCTTTCGTAGGTACCTATGCGTTTGGACGTACTCACATGACCGTGGAACGTCCACGTAGTACACTCGACTGTACACACTGGAATCCAGATAGATTACTTTTACACACACGTGACATGCCAATTAACTCGAACAGTCTATATATATAATACGTCACATATGTGAATTATTCATGTCACGCATATCTCGATCTACTCGACGGGCGGACTCTACCGTGCAGAGGCACACGCTCAGGTCTATATCTGTATAGATGGGTGATTCTGTAGAGCGTAAAACTAATCACGAATTTGACCATAACGATTGGGCGTTTTTATCGTTTTTTTTTTGTTCTTTTTTTTTTCTTCTATTGCTATTGTCATTCGACTCGCGGAATAACAATGCGTCTGTGTGTAGCGATATACAGTGACGCTAAAAAGTTCAAGTGATATTGATCACGTAGGTATACGCGCGGTACCTACGCGAGAAGAACCATTCGTTGCAAGAATGAAAAATTGATATCTCGACTGAAAAATAAAAGTCAAACAGTTTTCGAACGGAGAATGTATATATATTCTTGATGCGCACATACGAAACTATATAACTCGCGAAATGTCAAAAGTTTGAGTAAAAAGTTTTCGTACGAGATGCGAACGAAATGTGATATGGAAATAAAAACAAAATTGATTCACACGAGCTTCAGGTTGTCGATAGAAGATTCTTCACCTATTCGAATTCTCGTAATTTTGAAGAAAGAAAAAAAAAACATTCAAGTTTCTCGAGAAATTACAGCGAAATGATTTCGCATATCGCAGGAGACGAGACAAAACTTTTCATCGAAATTCGACTCGGTTCCCTCTTGTTCTCAATCAGACGCCACAGAGATATCGATATTTCAGTACTTCTGGCGACCCAGTTTCACACCAGTTGTGTACAGACAAACTTTCGAACTCTACTGTACGGTACGTAGGGGTATACCGGTCCATTAGCGATCAATTCATATGATCGTCGCAACAAAATTAGTCGTTACAGGTTACGTGCTCCGGACCATATCGTCCGGGTAATTGTCCAGGAGCAAAAGGGGACAAACATTACGCACACATGCAGCCGCAGTCGAACGTTCACACACCGAAACACGTACGTTACACACACTCACGCACACGCACACCAGCCCCGTGTGTCCGTGTGCGAACGCGTGATGTTGTAGAAAATTTTTCGAATCGAGAGAATTCGATGGGCACGCGAATACCGGCGAGGCAAAGATCATCCGGTGAGCTGCGAATCGTTGCGACCATCAAATTTGAAGTTTGAAATTTTGCGAAGGCATCGGCGACAGTTTCGTCAAACCGCGTCCGGTTGCGCGTCGTCTTCTTGACCGGTGTAACGTATAATCCGGTCTCTTCGGCTCCCCTATTACTCGTACCCTCGTCCCCCCCCCCAGTTCTCCATTATCTATCGGGGGTTTGGCATCGGACTACGTTCAATGGCCGGATGCCTAGGCGGCCGCGCTAGTCGCGTCGTTTTCCTTCGAACGAGCGAGCGAGCGAGTGAGTATATACGTATACGTATACGCGCCCGCTTACGTCCGAAGGATTTCGAGGGACGTCGTCGAAGGACGTGCTTCTGATAGAACTTTGGCTTAGCCGGACGAATCGAAACCAAAATTTCTCTTCCCTGGACCGGCTTCTGGCGACCCCGAACCCGGGCCAATTCTCTCTCTTCACCCTGTTCGCCCACCTCTGTATACCATGTCGCGTCCACCTTTGCACACCCGTCAACCGAATCACGCCGGTGATAATGGTCTTCTCTACGCTCTAACGTATAGATATGTACATGTCCGACCGACCGGCTCATCTATCTGTGTATATATAGATATGTATATACGCGTGGGCGCGTATGTATTTCGCCGAATACATACACGTATAGCTATTCACCGATCTTGGGTATCATCAAAGGCGACGTTCTACGCGCTCTCCGTGATCACGGAGGAGGAACTGTGATGATACTCCAAAGAAATCGCGAATGCCGAGATCGGGGATACCGAAGTATCCGTGTACCGCGCTGTGTCGTTATTCGTCCTCCGAAATGAACTCCGAATAAATGGAAACGGAAACGCTCCTCGGATTCACGACGAACGCGACGATTTCACGCGTCCGTCTGCACGTCCCGTCAGTTCTGGATACCGAATCGAATTCGAAATATCTAAAATTATCCGAGCTGATAAGTTCCCGTCTACATAGCTTGGGGTATTTTTGGAACGACTCGCGCCAACCGCATTTCCGTGAAAAAATTTCTTCAAAAGGGGAAAAAAAACACCAACATTCATCTCCTCCGAACACCCCAATTGAGCTTACACGTTGTGTTTTCTTTTATTTTTTTCATTCGGCTTAGTTGTTTTTTTTCTTGTCTTTCTTTCTCATTTTTCTTCTTCGTACGCATCACTTCATCAGCGTCAGTCTTCCAAATTAAGCCAGGGAACACCAGCAGCGGCGGCAGCGGCAGCAGGTATATAGGGACATCGTGAGTGTGGCACGTAAAGCCTCCTCTCTTTTCCTCTCTTGAGAAAAGCCAGCGAGGAAATCCCGCTGCCAGCTATCCTCTGTGTATGTACTGACAAGAGTGCCCGTCACTCTCTACGTTTCTATGTACGTGTGATACATACGTACACACACACCCCCGGTGTATCCGTGTACGCGGAACGTAACGTACAACACAACACGTTGTTCGTTGTACGTTACGTACGTACGTAACGTAACGTAGAGCGCAAATGCTACACGAAACTTACACAGCTTCGGCATCGTTTGCCGGCGCTGCCGTTACAATGGAGTCAGAAATATTAATAATGAT
The DNA here is from genome assembly GCF_917208135.1 of Athalia rosae. NCBI lineage: Eukaryota > Metazoa > Arthropoda > Insecta > Hymenoptera > Athaliidae > Athalia > Athalia rosae. Next base: position 26,955,045 of record NC_064027.1, read on the forward strand.
AATAATCACGCTTGATTACAGCCGGCACGTAGACCCGAGTAATTGCGAGAAACCTTCTGCGTTTCGGTTGTACGTACCCTGACGTGCGCGTAAGTTAATCCGATTGTTGTACAACGTCGCTCGATCATTGCCGAAAATGATACGTCCGACGACGATACCGTTGGATGAAAAATTGATGAATGTGCAGCGATACGGAACGAGGGTGAATACAAGTTACGTACGATACGCGTGACGATCGAAGTAAAATAAAATGAAAAGTACAATGTGGAATTGGAGAGTCGCGTCCTCCTCTTACTCGTAAAACTCTCGAGACTTGACGATATTCTCACGATTCGTATTATATTCCAGACGTTGAGGAGAAGCGCACTCGAAAGCGCCGTCGCGACGGTTCGAGGTTATCAAGTGACCGTCCTCTCAAGTCAACCCTCTAGATTATCAGAAACCGAACCATAATAATATGGCGATTATTGTTTCAAGGTTCTTTTTTTTTCCTCGATCGTCGGCAAATTTCTTATCGCACGCTTGCGTAACGCGTCGCGGACGAAAATTCCGTACGTCGAGAGTCGAATAATTTGTGGAAATATTTTCGGAGTAGTTCGTTCGTTCGTTACCACGCGAAATTATTAATAATTCTCTTTGCCTTCTCGTTTCATCTATTTTTTGCCTGGCCTTTTTTCAATTCGTAACCAGGAAACTAAAATCGTTTCGATATGGGGATCACGTACGAGGGAGTCCGAAGCGTAACTCCGTATGTACAAGGGGTGAAAATTTTGGTTCCCCGTTCGAGGTGATGAAAAAAGCAAAATTAACGAACATACTGAAGACGACGATGCTTCTACAAATGGCCGGTATACGTGGATATACTTATCGTATTATTTACCGATAAATTGATGGATCGTTGCGGTAATCGAAGAATTTTTTTTTTTTTTCCACCCTTATTTCACTTTTATCTCCAACGAACAAATCCTCATGGATCGGTACATAGTGTCGTTAGATATACATGGTAAAATTCTTCACCCGTTCACGTTTGCCGTGTGCGTGTACAGGTGTGTGCGTGTACGTTTAAGTATTTTCCAAACACAGTGAAAACTGTCTCAACACTCGTCGTCACTCAACATGGTTACGGGCAGTCTTTCTTTTTCCTCCTTATTTCGACCAATCGGTCGTAGCAAACTTTTCATACGATTTTAAATATTGAACGATTTCTTCTTTTTTTTTTTTTTTTTGCGAAGTCAACACTTGCGTAGCAATGTACTTGCAACACTTTTTTTTTTATACACCGCGTACATCGTGGGTTTCCATTTTTGAAAGCTTTCGGTTTCGCTCGAGTTTATATTATTTGGTATAAAAAGAAGAAGAAAATTACGATTCTATACGATTATTAATAGTCCACTAATTTTTAGCATCGTGGGCATTTGAAAACTTATCGAAAACTAGATCGTACACGTACGTACGTACATGTGTACCTTACGCACTGGAAACTTTCACTGTAAATTTAACTCCATAGGTAGGTTACGTAGATTCATATCGATCATGAATCCCTGCACCTGCACCCCCATCGATATTTACACTGCAACGCGTGAAGAAGTTTGAAAAAACTTTTCCATTTTAATGTCGAACAATTTCTCAAACATTTCCTCTGACGAAACGAAGCGTAGAGTAGACATCACAATATTTATCGGTCACCCTTTTCATGTAATATTCACCCACGTATCTCATGCTCCAGGAGTGGGAAGCCATAGAAAAAAAAAAAAAGAAAAAGCGAAACCGTAATCCACCGCTTAGACGACAAGGATACGGACGTCCGGTTTTCGTGGAAAATTAAGGCGACGAGGGGGTGGAAAGTCGGCTGTATTTGTTCTTTTATTTTGAATAAATTTTTTTTTTTTTTTTGTTTTTTTTCCTTCCCTTCTCCTCCACACGTAGCGTACGGGGTGGATTTATGTATTTCGTCGCAAGGACGTGCGGGGGATGAGATCGCGGTATCGGTAAACGGGCGTCGCGACGACGTCGGGTGCGCGTCGGGTCGGGAAATTCAGAACGAAGTCCGCGTAGCGACTGGCGCCCGGTACCGCCACCCTCCTCGATAACCACCCCCCTCGACGTCCGCGCGACGGCTGCGACGCCGCCAATCCCCACATTTTAACAACCATAGCGCAGGCGTCCAGCCCTAGATTTCGTTTCGGCTCCTGATTTTTCGTAATAAAAACGTTTGTCTTCCCGAGTACCCACCCGCACATATCTCTCCCCGCTACTGTATATAATACGGATATACAGACACACGTGTACATGTACATATATTTCTATATATATATACGCATAGCCGTACGGCACACAGATTCCGCTTTCTGCGCTTGCCAATGGTTCTATGTAATAACTTGTCATATCTACACTATACTTAATCTGAACCTCCGCAAGCTCTTACCGTCACCTATGGTGCGGGCAAATAAATTAATGAGAGGAAATAAGGGAGAGGGTAAAATTCACAGTGCGAGAATATCGTTGTTTTTCTCTTCGGGGATTCGTTTAATTGAAAACAATGATTTCTGATTCTATTGAATTTCGTGTATGAGAGCGGGTGTAATCTCAGAAAAGCACCGCGTACGGAAATCAATTGTTCTACTGCAAGCTCCGGCTGCACCTCGTATCGCTAAATTACTTCGTTAGCCAAAATTGAGGAAATTAGAAGTGGACTTTCGATCCCGTTTCAGAACGCCGTGTTTTCCGACTTTTTATTTATCCCTTTTTCCCTTTTTTTCGTTTCGCTTTTCGCGTTCGTAGAGTAAAAGTTGAGGAAACTTTGGAATTTTTTTGCAGTCGCACAATTTTCGCACCGGAATACCTCCCCCCTGACCCCCCCCATGCGCGAATTTAATCCCGAAAGAAACACACCCCGATTTTTGTTGACCTTCGTTTTATTTCATTTTGCGGAGACAAGAAAATGCAAAACTCAACTCTTGAAAATCCTGCGCCTTCGACCCACCTCCGAGTTTATGGGCTCAATGGATAAGCTGCCAGCCCATGAAACGATCCCATAGAGAGTAACCTCTATAGTTACACACACGCACACACGTCTACGTATAAACCTACCCTAACATCTCGGTGGCGCGAGGGATTTTACAGCGGTTTCTGTCGCGGTGCACGTTATTCTCATGGTATATGATACGAACGTATCCAACCCGAGCGGAGTGGGAGCAGATTTTTCCCTCCGTTTTACGGATTCTAATTTTTGACTTTTTTCCATTTTACTTGTTCGCTTGTACGTTCTTCATTTTTGGCTTCACACGAGCGATCTTTGACTAAGAAGGAGGGAAATTCAGGTTACGAGAAAAATTGTGCTTTTTTTTTTTTTTTGGTCATGCCCTTGGCCAGGATTCCGACGAGGTGAATAATTCGGATGAATCTAGTCGACGATTCGACGTTTGGTTTTCCGTAAAATTCACGCGATGAATTATCGCGATTGGTATTCCAGGCCTTCGATCGATCAGCGGTAGAATTATTTTCATCATTTATACGGGTCGTGACCTCACCCCGCGATCATAATACCTCGATATTCACGTACGCGGATACAGGTACGAGGTATGTATGGGATATTTCGTGGCAAATCGCCCAATCTGCGACCCTGACCGTTCGATTCGCACATTTCTGTTCGATGCACCGTACGTCGCACGATGTTCGCTCTAGTTTTTAAGGACAACGATTTGAAGCGGTGAGCCCGCACTTTCCAGCCGATCCTGATAAAATTCGATAATATCAGATGAGCGGCTGCGTCGAAAATAATGACGCGGAATTAGAGAGAATGAAAAAAAAAGCCAAACGAAATAACATTGATATTTTATGTAATCGTTGAATCTCGCTGTACGAGCGGTGTTCGAAATTTCGTTAAAACCGATAAATTTTGCTCTTGGTGTATACGTGTGTATACGATATAAATACAATTGATATAGGATTTTCGCCCCGTTAATCTCTTCGCGAATTGAAAACGAAGCTGCGGGGGATCATCTAGATCAAGGTGTGCCCCCGGTGTATATGAAACGGAGATCAATAGATATTATACACGAGTATATCCCTGACAAAAAATCCATTTATTTTATTTCCTCCATTGATTCGTTGATTCTTTTTTTTGTTCGATCGGAAAGACCTCGCGAAAACCCTTCTTCCCTTTTATTTTGCGAGAAAGAACAAATTTCGAAGGGAATAAAAAAAAAAGGGGGAAGAAAAATTAAGAAAAAATAAAGGGAAATAAAACAAAAAAATCTAAAGAGAAAGTAAGATGAAAAGAAAAAAAGGGAAAATATTTTATAGTGGCCATTTCGCAACCCCTTGTACAGCCTGCAGAGATCAGGTGCCTGCGGGCAAAGGGTGGTTTTCTGGATACAGTGTCGGAAGAAAGAGGGAGAGGGGGAGGAAGGGCTTTGCTCGGTCATCCCTGTAGCTGGTGGTACAGGCACAAAAGCGAATTCGAGGGAAACCCTCGATTCATCTGCGACGTCAGGCAGGCATATCCCCGTCCCACCCCGACGACCCACCCACCCACCCACCCCATCGAGGAAACCAGAGGAACGTTTTACGCGGGACGAAGAGGAAGAGGAAAAAATAAAATAAAATAGAAGGAGAGAAAGAGAGAAAGAGAGCCGCTGGGAACCTGCTTCCCGTACACGCTTCGGATCCTTACCTGCGGAACCCCCGCGCCTTTCCCTCGCGCCCACCCCCCTTTTTCTCTCCGTTCTAGAATTCGATTTAGTTTCGTTTTCGACCGGCGCTACCGCCGTTGTTGTTATTTTTGTTGTTGTTGTTGTTGTTATGGGTCTTCCCCCCCACGCCCCGATGGCGAACGTTCATCGCCCCACAGGTCACGCAATTGCATCGGGACTTGATCGAGAGGGTCGGCGGGGAGACGGAAGGGGTGGACAGACACGGTTCAAATATTTCCCCTCTCGATTCCAACGATTCTCTTCCTACCGTAACACGAGTACGAGAGGAAAAAAAAAAAAGAAAACCTAAACGAATTAAAATAAAATAAAAAGCCAAACAAGCGGGGGACATGCGATGGATGTGCATCGTGCTGCACGAGAACTTCCGGCGGAACAGGAAACACCGGATGTTATAATATCTAAAAGGTGGTTTCAACGTGGAAATGTGAACGGGGGAAAAAAAGTGAAACGATGCAAATTGAACGCGGGGGCGGAGAGAGAGGTGAAAACCTGCCGAACCGTTACTCGTTTCCAGCACGAAAATCATAACCGCGCTGCGTGGTTTACTCTGTATAATTTGTAACAACAATTTCAATGTCATCGGAGTGAGTATCGTTGCCGTTATATTTTATGTTAATTGAAGACGGGAAATAATTAATTATCGAACAGGATTTTTCGACGTATAGCCGTCCGGAAAAGTGGGCGGGGATTTCGCGAGCGCTGATTGCGGCCCAGCAGGCTACGCGGGGGGCATTTCGGGTCGCCTATAGAATCCGCAAAATTTCAAAATCGCGTCCGCTCGAAAATTGAAAGAATTTCAAACCGCGCTAACGAACATCCGGTGAAATTTTGCAGTCGATAATGCACCGCGATTTCAATAAAAACAATACATCCCGACGAACACTCTATTTATTTTGAATACCACCGACGAATATACGCCCCGTCCACCCATTTACATATCACCGTACATACATAATTAATCGAACGATGTGCCGTTCGCCCCTTTTTACCCGCTGCAACGCCTATGGGATTTTATGTCAGCTATCAAAGTACCACCGGTATTATCTTACCGTACGTTTAATTACTCGGCTCACTGGTTTTCAACCGCTTAAATTACAAGGTGGATATATATATATACATACACATACATATACATATAGTACGTGCACGTCATTTAATATACATAGAAATGTACGTACGGATATACACGTACTCGCCTACTCCCATGTTACGTATGTAATTATGTATCCAACTTGCATGCATGTATAAATATTACTTAACATGCATATATATACATATATATATATTCCAGAGCTACGTGTGCATCGAATTACCGAGAGCACTTTTCGCGCAGGACGAAAAGGACGAGCGGTACACATTTTGCAGAGTCCGGTATCTGCGGCGTGGGTACTACTACGTCCGTCGCCCCGTTGCTCGTTGGGGCCGGCCTCGCGGTGTCCAGAATTGGTGAGGAAAACCATCCTCGACCGTGGTTCACCTCGTATATACATATATATATATATATATCTATACGTGGGCGTTGTGGCAAACAAGCGGTCAACGCTTTTCGAACCTCACGCGTTGCCGGTTCAAACTGTAAATTAATAGGATCGTTTAACCGTTGCCTTTGGTTGTTTTTTTTTTTTTGTTTTTTTTTTTTTTGTCATATATTCGGTCGTTGGCGATAGTTTTTTTTTGTCTGTTTTTTTTTTTTTAAGTTAATTTCGGCGAGCGATTCGAATGAATCGATTTTTTTATTCATCTAATTTCGACGCTTTTTCAGCCGTCGATGGAATTTGATTAAAAGCGAATTTTCCTCGAATTTCAAAAGCAACACGACAGTTTCGCGGATTATATTGGAAAGTTTGAAGTACGGATGAAAATTTTAATTTTTTAATCATGCAACGATTCTATAAATAAATTCCGAAATCTGGATCATCGTTTGCAGTGATTTATTAATTTTCTTTAACGCCATGATTCTCTGTGGAATCATTCAGACAATCGTTGAAATACCCATTGTCTCACCGTCGGCTGCACCGCGTCGCTCACACACATTCGTACAGAGGTAGCGGATACCTATATATTCGCAGGTGTACAATACATGCAAATTTTCGGTATGTATATATATATGATATGCAATTTTCCGCAAGTGTGATAAACTTCTAAGCACGTTTCAACGCGCGTCTCGCTATGCGGCGAATTTGTATATATTCCATGGGGTAAGTGGCGGAGGGTGAATGGGGTGAAAGAGGGGAATTAAATTCACCGTTTTCAGCTGACAGCGCGCCGCGCCCGGTGGCTGACTGTACCTCCGACGTAGGTACGTACGTACCTCGGATCCTGAAGTTTAGATGCAAAACTTCAGCTTCTTCCTTCCCCCGTTCCACGTCTCCTCGTATATATACTTCTCCATACTATAACCTTCCTCTCTAGCTGTTCTTGAATCCAGATTTATATCATCTCGCGAGAAGTATAATATACGCAACTTTGGGAATAAGAGAAAGAGAAAGAGAGGAGATCAGCGAAAACGATTTTAACTCAAGAGATGGTTGGTTACCTATATGTATACCTTGTACATCGGACGTTTCGCCCCAATTCAGCCGATCGTTTTCCCTCGCTCTGTTTTTTAACATGCTTGATAAATGTTTTTTTTTTCTTATTTTAATTTCTACTACCGTATCCTCACTCTGAGAAGGACCATCTTGATTATCGTTAATCCTACAAACTAGAAAACAAAAAACGAAGAATGCGAAAGAATAAATTGAGAGAAAAGATGCATCTAATAAATAAGGATATGAAGAGAAGAGGAAGAGGAAGGGGTTGCCATTCTCCATATGTACTCAAGTAATACTTGTTCGCATTAAAAAGGCTTATCCCATAATATACCGAGTGCACAAACTCAGGAACTTCCCTCTCGCGAATTGTTTTTCCCTTCGAATAATCTCCACCACTTATTATTTTTATTTTATTCTTTTTGTTTTGCCCCATTTTTCCTTCACCTGCATCGAGAGAACTCAATGGGACTCGTCTGCATCCGATAGACATCGCCCAGACTTTCAAGGTTATCCCTCGAATCAACGACGATATCAACTTCGTCCTCTGCGATGATTTTTTTTTTTTTTTTTTTTGTTTCAGAAAATGGATACCGTATGGGACGATCTTCTCCAGTTTTTTCCGTCCGACTCGCGTACACCCTGTACAGGTACCGATTCGCTGCAGGTGTCTGTAGCGGTTCGCAGTGGTTGTCGTGGTCGTGGTGGTGGTGGTGGTGGTGGTGGTGGTGGTGGTGGTGGTGGTGGTGGTGGTGGGGCCGTGTATTCGTGTTCAATTATTTATACATTAGCCATTAAAGCCGGGGAGCATCACTCGGGTGTATTAAGGGATGCTGAGGAGTAAGGTGGGGTACGTTTCCGGGCCTTAGGCCTGTATAAATCTTACAACGAGCAATCTGGTAGAGTGGACTGCGGCGTAACTGTTGGTAGTGGTGGCGATGCGATGTTACCCGTTGCTAGTGCCGCTGTTGCTCGCGATACTGGTTATTAGTATATAGCCGTACACACGTACACCTATCTTCACACACAGAGACACACACGTATACCGTGTTGGAAAATTCGAGAAAAACCTCCAAGACTTTCTTGCGTTCGGTAGCCAACAACCCGAAGCTTTTTTATTTTACTTTTTACTCTTTCTTATTCATCTTATCTTTTTTTCCCTTTTCTCATCCCTCGAGTCGGAATGGCATCGTGAAAAAAACTACCGGACTACGGGCGTTGTAAAAAAATTTTTTGTTATCTTGTATTTTTGATGCAACCTGGTTTTTTTCTTTGATTCTCGAAATGAAAAATTTCAGAGTAACGCGGCGATAAGATTTAAAAAATGGGCTGTATCCATGGCTGTGTGTTAATGATATAGTTGCGTTTTTTTTTCAACGTTCTTCATTATAAACGATCAACTGCACTCGATAGCCACAATTTGGAAGTGGCGTCGCACTTTTTATTCGCGTTCGTTCAATTTTTTTTTTTTTTTTTTCTCTCCTCATACGCGAAATGTCATTCTACCAATTTCAGGACAAAAATCAAGTACCTCGTATAACCTGTCTGGTGATCGGCAACCCCTTTCGCGTTCGCAAAGAAAGGAGAGGAAGAAAAAGGGGAAAAATGGGGACGTTTGGCGGAGCGAGGAGGAGGAGGGAACGAAGAAAATACAAAAACAAGTTCAATCGTGGAATGACAGCGAAAAATCAATACAGGGGAAAAAGCTGAAAGAAGTATAGGTAGATGACGTACGAAGTATCCTGTCAACGCAGGCCGACAATGAGATCGCGCTATCGCCGCACATCGTTTTAAAAATGCGACGAAATAATTAGGCGAATGAAAAAGTAAAGGATCGTTTTCGGTTCGACATCGGTGTGCGTAATTTTCTTCCTAATTTGTCACACAGATCGCACCGAGAATATTCGATTCTACGGTGCATTGGAAATCGTATCCCTCGGACGAGGGGAGGATCAAAAAATTCGAGGATATATGATATCAATGGTCCTGTTTTCCCGAAAGCAGAGATATTAATTTTCAGTGTTGTGGTTTCTGAGTGATTCTTTCACGTTGAACAATCCGTACGTATTCAAAAATTTCCTCCGCTTGTCGTGGAAATAAAATGGCCGTAATCATCCCTGAGAAATATGTTTATACCCCATGGGTACATGTACATTTTTATACGTATTGTACAGAGTCTTTCGTGCTCCGGTTAAATGAGGCGTGTATAATAATCATATACTATGCACGTATACATATACGTATACACGTATATACATGGAATACATAAATATATATATATATATTTATAAATATACATGCAGCTTTTCATACTTGTGAAACTAAGCATGCGAAAATAAACGCGAATATCACGAGAGTTGGGTTTTATAACTTGCTGGATGTTGGAAGGTTGGGTATACGTAGGTATAATATAAAAATAATAAAATAAAATACAAAAATAAAACTGCAAATTATATACGTATAGATATATATATATATTTATAACGTCAAACGTGATGCGTGTACACACGTATAATAAAATATACACACATGCGAGGGGGTAAAACAATAAAAATTTAAAAAAAGGAATATAAAACAAAAACAAAAAAAAAAATTTCACCCCTAATTTTCTGCTTCGTATAAAGCAAATGAGTTTTTTCACAAGTCATAAAACGAGCTTATAATTTTCATGCTCGTATTCGGCTTATCAAAATGTTATTAATGAAAAAAAAAAAAACAAAAAAAAACTCGAATCGAAATTTTGTCCACATAAAAACCCAGAAGAAAAAATAATTGCACGCAATTGAGAAATATCTTATCAATCCGCAGAACGCTCTGGAAATAAATTTTACAGGTTGTATAGATACGGTATATCCTGAAATGGTTCTCGCATTTTATTTTCTACAATGGAAAATATTATTTCTACTCGGCGAAATAATCTCTCATTTTTTGTCGTAAAGTTTTTACAGACCAATAAAATTTCCCGTCCGATCAGTCGTACGTAATTCTGCATAATCTAAAGTTTCACACGATCTTGAATCGACCCCCGTACAATCAAACAGGGCGTCATGGTTTTTTAGCATTTAAAAATCGCTATAATCTCCCACCCCTTACTCCGCGGGGATGAAAAAAAGGAAATCGTAAAGCTAAAAATAGATCTTGTCGGAAACCATGAATTTTCATCGGGAATCAATTTGCATATTCTCTTATATAATATAAATTTACATATTGTACGTTTGCCGTTATTCGTACATGTGTATAAGTATGTTACGTACATGTGGCGCGTACGTGCGCGAGCCACACACAAATGTATACTAGATTAATCTAGACGGCCCTCGAGTCAACTGACCACCGCGCAAAACGGCGCTATACATATATACATGCATGCGCAGGACGTGAATGTACACGTGCGTACACACGTGCAGAAGCTGGCAATGGACGTGCAATAATTAACACCTGATAAACATCGGATACCTACTGTTGTACGTAAGTAGGTGTATGCGGTGGTTGATATTTAAGTAAAACGTAGTGTCCGCATATGCGCGTATATATACATGTGCGATAAATTAATCCATTACACAGGTTGTAAATTCAAGTGTATCGCGTTTACGTCGACGTCGAGTGTTACACATGTACACGCACACCGGTACACGAGTTTCCTCCCTCCGCCCGCCGATTTTTCTCCCATTGCCAAAATTATACTCGGGATTTTCTTGCCAACTTTTCATACCTTCCATCAATCACCTCGCCGTACCTCCAATTTATTCGACGATTTTTTTCATAACGTATCATACCGTTGCGCGTAATTTCATCTTTTTCTTGTTTCAATTTTTCCAACCGTCTTTAAAAAATCCCCGTGAACCTCGTGGAGACGATTGGTTTTCTCGCGTCGCGTAACGTTTTCCAGAAATCATTCGAGCGTAGGTGATGAAAAAAAAAATACATCGAACAGACGCACAAAATTCAAATTTACTGCGGGTCGAACGAAACGGAGAAAATTAAAATCGATATCGAAATTACGACGAAAGTTCTGCCCCGCAAATTATATACGTTGTGCATAACGTAGAGATATACGTCCGAAACGATGACCGTTCAGACGATTTTACGGATCGTCGAACACGCGGCGCCTATACCTTACAGCCGTGGAAACATACGTGAAATTTTACCTTCATATGCTCCTCCCCACCATAACCAACCGCAATAAGATCAGCTCTTAACCGAGTTTATGATGCTGGAAAGCTTATACCCCGCACGGTGTGCCACCGGCGCGGCCGTCTAGGTGAACGTTCTGTAAGAAAAGGCTTTCGTTTCCGCCGTACCCACCTTAAGTACCTACTAACATCATCAATGTAATAAATTCCGTCGCAAGTTTCGCGGTGCTCCCTGCATGAATTGTCCCACCTAGAAATTTGTTCCTCCTCACGTATGAATAGGTATGTCGCCCGGATGGAAATTACGTGGTTGTAACAGCGCTGCTGTTTCAATCGCTGAAAGATGATTATCGGGATTCCTCTGGATTCTGGAAACGTGGATTGATCGCCATTTTTATTTTCTATAATTCATCCTCTCAGAGTTTGACTCAACTTCTTTTTCGTTCCGCACTTATTACCCTCTGAATATTTTTTTCTCGTGCTGATCCTTGGAGAGGGTTCTCGAACGTGTTAAACTGATATACTTTCGTATGGGAGACGCAAAATAAAGAACGTTCGTTTTTTTGGTCCCCCTTAACACATGGCATCGTGATTCTCACTTCATAGAGCGAGAAAATTGGAAATATTCGATTCCTCGACTACAACCGTATCGGGTACAAAGAGCCCCTCTTGACGGATCTAATGGTCCTGAACGTTTCTGCGATGGTTTGACAGTGTCGTTCCGATGTTTCAAGCATTTTTCAATATTCATCAAACGATTCTCGGTGACTAGAAGACTTGGCACAATTTCCCATTGAAGTTTCGCGTCTCTGCGCGACTTGGTGGAATCTCGCGTCGAGTACATTCGGAAGAACGGGTATGATTTTCCGGAGGATTAATCGAAGTGGTTAACTACACCGATTCAACACGCCGACGTTACGTGTAACCGTACAAAATACACACGCGTGTACAATCAATATGATGTGAAAAGTATCCCTATCTAAGAAGTTCGTGATCGATCGAAACTCGAGACGCGAAACAAGCTCATAGCCTTAGATTTTTCTCGAAATTGGAGCGGGATTTTGACATTTTTTTTTATTTGGGCTTATGTATTGTGTTATTTTTATGTATTTTAATCTCAGGAATCCGAATTCACACACTAAATTAATCTATTTCTAAAATTGACCGAGTTATCCCCATTTTTTCGCATTTTTTACCATAAATTTGAGGATATCTCGAAGGGAAAAAATCGTAGCTCAATTTGGACAACGGATTCGTGTTCCTGAGGTCAAAATACATAAGAAAAGTGCCATACGATCAATTTTTAAAAATAAAAATTTTTCGCCAAAATTTGAAAAAATCGTAAGGGGTACCCCTTGGAAAAATCTCAAATTTTGGCCAAAAATTTTTATTTTCCTAAATTGATCGTATGGCATTTTTCTTATGTATTTTGACCTCAGGAACACGAATCCGTTGTCCAAATTGAGCTACGATTTTTTCCCTTCGAGATATCCTCAAATTTGTACCAAAAAATGCGAAAAAATGAGGATAACTCGGTCATTTTTGCAGATAGATCAATTTCTCTTTCGGATTCGGGTTCCTGAGCTCAAATTACATTAAGATAGACTAAATAATCAATTTTTTATTTTTGACCCCAAAAAGCTGAAAATTGGCGATAACTCGATCAATTTTAGAGATAGATCAATTTTTCTTCCAGATTCGGATTCCTGAGGTCAAAATACGTAAGAAAAGCATATTAAACCCGATTTAAAACATAATTTATTTTTTGCTCAAAAATCGAATTTTTTTTTGGTTCTTCGAAAGTAATCTTACATATAATCAGCTTAGGAATCCAAATCTGTAAGAAAAATTGATCTATTTATAAAATTGATCGAGTTATCACCAATTTTTCACTTTTTAGATCATAAAAATTGAGATATTTCGATGTGAAAAATTCTTAGCTCAATTCGACTAACGGATTTGTGTTCCTGGGGTCAAAATACGTAAGAAAAGTGCCCTACGATCGATTTTAAAAACACTTCATTTTTGGCCCAAAAATCAAAAAAATCCCAAGGGGTACCCCGTGTACAGTGTATGCATACATACATATGTACTTCCGTACCCATCCACCTGACACGAAAAGGGGTTACACGCGATGAAAACCGTTAATATACAACGTTCAATTTATAGGCAATTATTCGAAATAATGGCTGTACATGGCTGTACCTATAACGATTAATTAGCAATTGCCAAAAGGGGATTATCATAAACCTGTATTATACGTTATCACGCGCTTCCCCCATAGGATCTAATTTTATTCTCATAATCATTTTTGTTAACTTCTTCTTGTAATCCTCATTCCTCGTTTCGATAAAGTAAATTCACATCTTTTGCATCCTTTCTTTATTTCGTACTTTTTTCGTCCGTTGTCTCAATTTCATTTTTTTCATCCCTTCTTCTTATCCGTTATTACCTATATCAATTCATTCAACTATTCATTTATTCATGTTTCTCTTATTTGTTACTTATTTCTCGCAATACCTCGATTCTTTCCAATTACGTATCACGTAGTGTATGCGTGTACGAGGGAAAAGTATATTATTATAAATATAATCGGCTTTAATAGGTCAGTTTGTTAAACCTCTTAAATCTCCCTTCCCCCTACCATCACTCTCTCCCGCCCTTGCGCTTCTACTTAAAGGAATAATTTTATTACGCGTACATTTCTGCACGTCTAATTGGTTTCGTTGTTTTGTTTTTTTTTTCTTTCACGTACGTACCGCCGATACATATTTCATTTACAAGCAATAATGATTGAATAACGGAAAAAAAATGAAAGAAATAAATGAAATTTCAATGGTTTTTCTCCGGAAGGTTTTATGCACACTTGTATATATCTAAATATACGGAATAAACATATACGTACGTACGTATACGAGGAACGTTTCGGTGGGCACTTTGGACTGGGATTTGTAGCTTTGTAGAAACTCTGAATATTCCATGGCCAGTAAATATCGACTCTGCTTGCCGAACTCGAAGCGAACTCAGCTCTCGAATTTATTTCTTAATCAATAGCAGGCTCGGGGTGGCGAGGGAGAAGGGAGAAGGTGGAACTGAGGAGTAAGGAGTTTCGGATGGGGTGGGTTTGGGTAAGAATTCGTGCAACCGGCCAGGGCAACGGGATCAGCGGGCTGCTTTCCAGAAAATTCCATCATCCCCCAATTCCCTCTCGGTCGCTCTTCCCTTCTCTCTCCCTCTCTCCCTCTGTTTACTCGACGAGGTACGTCCGCATGCTCGCGATCATATTCGCGCGATGTGGGGTGCCTACTTTGAATATTTTTCTTCTTTTTTTTTTTCTTTTCATTCTATTCGGATTGTCCAATTTGTACGTTACGGATTATCACGTTATACGTGTTCCACGTTATATTTTCCGAGCGAGGCGAACGATTTTTGAATTTTATCGAAGATCGGAAATGCCCTTGATAATTTTATTCTCTCTTTTATATCGTTCACCTAGTTTTTTTTGTTTTTCACTCCGCACCGACGAAGTTTTACGTCTATAATTAGTGCGACAATTCGATCAGAACAATTTTGCATTTATCCATGTTTCTCCGAGTGACTGTTATAACAACACCCCCGATCAAAATTACGTAATAATCAATTTGATTATGACATTTATTGCAGCCATGCTGTATATTAGTTTCGATATTAACTTTATATCGCTCGTATCCTCGGAAATTCAAGTATTCTGGGAGCCCAAGTAATGTAACGACCCAAATAACATCGATAATATGGATTGCCGTTTGAACGAATATATGCACGTCGGGCATTCTACGCCTCCGCCATTTTCAATCAAATATTATTACGCGGGTACACTATTCATTGTAAAACGTTCGTCACTTACAAAACCAAAAGAAAATTGCAGTAAAAATAATTTTCACTTCCCGATATGGCTTGGAATGAACAAAGAATTTTGATAATATACGTTTTTCGAAATTCATCGATCGTGGGAAATCGGATCGAAAATGGCGGGGGAAAATCTCTCGTACATATACGTACGTCTGCTTACATAATTTTGACGGGATGAATCGATATTACGAGTGAGTTACTTTATCGAGATGTCTGTATAATTTTCCTGTTGTTACTGAATCGAAAACCAATAAGAGTCCGCCTAATTATTTCTGATAAGTCAGACTTTTTACTTTTTTTTTATCTCGTTCGTACAGAAATTTGCGTTCGATTTAACGGAGAATACTTTTTTCCTCTGAAAAGATTTAGAGATTGTTCTCCGTTCGAACAATCTTCCAAGATGTTCGAGTCGGATGAAAACGAAGAGAGAATCACAATGATAATTAAATGATGCGTGCAATTTCACCGTTTACAGAGAGTTAACTCTGTAAACGGTTATATATATTTAATAAAAAGCGGGAAGTCGTCGTCGCGAGTTTTCGAACTCTTTGTCAGTTGTTTTCGACGTAGGGGATGAAGAATGGTTTTTTTCTCTTCTCTTTTCTTTTCTTTTCGTACGTACGTACCATATATATAGATGTGAAAAAATAAATAATCCAAAGTTAAATAAAATGAAACAAAAGAAAAATAAATCGTGCGCCATCTTGACAGATATGAGCAAAATTCTCCCGAGTATAGAACCGCAAATCGTCAAAAACGTTCGAAGTTTTGAAACAGTGGCATGTATAAGGAAAGCGAAACGTATAGGTTGGGATCAGAAAAGTAGAATGAGGAGCACGAGAACTCGTTTTTCAAATCTCTGGAAAAGAAGAGTTTTCTCCCGGATGTTAGAGATTCACATTTCCCGTTCTCAACACCGCGCCCAGCTACGGATATATAGCTATAGCACACACGTAGATCTATTATAATATATGTATGCACGGTAAGACGTCGAAGATTTCGTATTTCCACCGATATACATTATGCACGCGTCGACAGCTGCGTCGAAAAAATCAGCCGAATCGAATTTCGTTCGAGGAAACCACTCGATTCTTTCACTTTTATTCCCAATTAGGCCACCGTGATGCGATTACCCGGGAAAGCTCACTTCGAAAACCTGAAAAAGTTCCCAAAAATCGTTCATCGGGATCCACTTTTTTCCGAGAGAAAAGCAAAAAAAAAAAATCGAAGAAAATTGTACACCGGTGCGGTATAAATATGGATACGCGTACTAATAGTTTGTTACAAACACACGACTGTGTTCGGAGCCAGAAACGGAAGAAGAAGAGTGGAAAAATAAGAAAGAAGTAGAAGATTTTTCTCATACATAATTCTCGGAGGGGTCTGGCGCAGGCTGCGCCGTAGCTGTCCAATCTCGTCTTGTTTATCAAAACAACCAAACGTCGGCTTGGTTGAAAGGAGAGAATATAGAGAAAATCAAAATTGGGGCGTAAGGTGCCCGCGCGTTGAATACAATCCAACGGGAGCTATGTGCCGCAACTGTTCTCTCCCGCGCGTCAGCTCTGATCTTCCCTCCGGTAGAGAAGGAACGCCACGGGGAATAAATAACTCTTTATACAACATATTTTTACATCGCTGCGAGGAACGTTCATTCCTCTTCGTCTTGTTTTTTGTTTGTCTTCCCCCCCCTCCCCCCCGTTTCAGTTTCAGAATCCTCAGAGGCATCCGAACACGCGGGTGGTCGTCGACCGAGCTCGATTATTATTTTTTCTTCAATTTTTCTCCTCGTTTCAATTGTTACAACAATTAGTAATTAGTTATGGGTTTCTATTTTGCGTGTTCATATATATATATATATTTGGTACGGCGTGTAAATCAGTTCGTTTGAAATTGATCAATTAACACGATGTATATGCTGTAAACGTGTTTGATTTAGTTCAATTTACAGAGAAACGCGACTACGACTACGACTGCAACTGCAACTGTAACTGCTGCTCTTGCCGTGCCGCACCTCTGATTCTGGTGTATACAGCGGCATGGATTGCATCGACATTAACTCGACGGTAAATAATAGTAATTATGCACGAGGATAATTACGAAACAGAACAGGATGCGCGCCTTGTAGCTTTATTGGATTAAAATTAACACGGATTTTGAAACGTATGGATGTACGTATGCGTATATTTTATATTAGTGATGTACAAGTTCTGCAGGTACCTACCTACTATTTTACGTTACATGTGCGATGCACTTGATCCCCCGTTATAATTCTGATCATTGTACCGGAATAGTAATGAAATTCCAAGCACTCGTGGTGGGGAAGAATCTGCGAAATAATCAAATCAACGATCAAAAATCTCATGTAATTTCTCAACTTTTCACAGCGCTGATTAAGTCGTTAATCTAGAGTCAAAAATCGATATAACGTACAGTAGGAAAATGTTTCGAAAACACTCCTATAGTGGCACATTTTCCATAATTGAACGCAGCTTTTTGTCGAGAAAAGCGTGCCCCTGAAAATTGCAACTGTCTGGTAGGCCGCGTTCTCATGTTTCCGATATCCGTTAGATTTTAATGGATAGATTTTCATGACAGCTAAACGGCAAGCGATAAAAAAAGGTGAATCACGACCGAGTTCAAAGCGGTACGAGGACTCGTCGTTTTCCCCTGATCAAATACGAAGTCACAAACAGGGGATTGCATTCCGAACGAACCATTTTGACTATTCGCGAAAAAAATCGTGAAGCACGAAAAAATAATTGCCACGAAAGTTTCGGAGCTCCGATCGAGGGAAAGGGGTGAGAGCTTCTTATCGACGTGGTATCGAGGTTTTTAATTCGGAAATCGGGGACGGCTCGGAAAACGCTGCTTAAATTTCACCGCGATTCGGAATCGACCTCTTTTTACAGCGATGATTCGATGAAATACCCTCTACATCGCGCATACCACGTACAATGTAAACCGTGCCGATCGGTGATACGGTCGGGTGCGGTGGTAGTACGCAAGTATGTACAATACGCGTCGGTGTCAACGGCCATTCAATACTTCAATACGGTGATACGTACTAGACGCAGGTAGCCAGGTATGGCATGTATCCTCAAAGTATAGGATATTACATGGGCGTACAATACATAGATTACGATCCAGATCGTAGAACCATGGTCGTAGTGAATGTTGAACTAAATGTTGAGAACCTGGAGGAACGTCAACCGGGTTCTCGCCACCTGGAGAACTACCGGCAATTCCCTAACGCGAATATTCGCCTTCCATTTAACGGATCCGCTTCTGTTTTGTTAGGTTAAACAATGTTACGTGTTGCCCATTCAAGGTGCGCGCTATGGTTACTCGATTCAACCTGCAGCCATCCGGCAATTGTGTACACCTCGATACCACCACCACCACCACCACCACCACCTATATAGCTGTACCATCGATCATAAGCCGCTGCACGATCACTTTTGTCCGCCTCTGACGGTGTGTACGGATGATGCGCCGTTGATATCAAATTCGGATTTATATGCGGAAAAGAGTAGAGTGAGACGCGTAATGGGAACGCGATCAAATTCGAGGCTCCGTCGTACCGGCGGATGACGACGACGATCGTTCGGTCGTCGGTTCCCGATCATTTTTTCACCCCCCCCCTGTAAGTTCAAAGGGAAACTTGAATTATGAAAATGGACGAGCCGAACGGCCCTCCGTTTCATTCGTTGATTTATCTGAGCTTTCTCCTGTTCGAAGCTCGACGAGACAATATCGGGAGAGAACAGAACGTTTTTCAACCGTGGGAAGTTGTGATTCACCCTCCGAGCCGGGGGTAACTGTGAATGACACAGAGTTGCAGCGTTCCGTGCACCCTAAAATTATGAGGGGCAGGTCGGGAAAGTACCCACCCACCCACCCACCGGTAAAATGTGATGCGGATGAAAAGTTACGGATCATCTCCACCCTCTCTCGCCCTTCTCCCTTCGTAGCCGCTTGTACAGACGGGACGAATTATATCCCGCGGGACGATCAACGGTACATTCTCTGCATCCTACGTTCCTCCTTCACAGGACCCCCTGCTGAATTTTCATCCGAACCAATTTCCTTTTGTTCTCGATTTCCACGTCTCCCTTATTCCCATATATATATATATATAGCTTCGGACGATCTAGTTTGTACACGTGCCCAATAATACCGAGTCCCCCCCTCCCCCCCACCACCCCTGCAGTTACGTTCTTTATTATCCTGCATTTTTTTTTCCTCGCTTTTTCATCCCCGGATACGTATACACACGTGATCGTTCGGTTCCCTCATTCATCCCTAATCTTCTTTTTCCTTTTCTATGTATTTTTTTTTTTGTCCCTCCAGTTCCGAGTCGCTACTCCCGTTCACGATGTACGAACCGATCGTTTCGTCGTGCACTGTTCCCGATGATATTCCCATGAAACGTCGATAAATTCGTACTTTAGATTCGGGAAGGGACACGTGCCTGATTATCATCCGATGAGTGCACTCCTCACGAACGACACTGCCGATTATTCGGAACTTTTTTTTTTTTTTTCACCGTTATCGAAAAATATCAATGAGAAAAGCCCGGTCTTCCGGGGAACCGACTGTACGCGAGTGCCAGAACTCGACGCCGTCATGCGGAGTTTATTTTGCGATGTTTGGTTTTTTCACCAACCCCTTGTGTAAATAACCTTATCCTACCGTAAGTGTTTGTCGTGAACTTGATGATAAAAATTAGAAGGCTGTTGGCTGCAGGCTCCTCGATCAACGTCCTGAACTGTGTCGCGTCACTCGAAGACCTCGTTGGCTCGTTTTTTTCCGTTTTGTTTTTTTTTCCCTCCTCCTCTTTGTTCTTTATTTTTTTCTACTTCTTTCATGGCTGAAAAGTGACGTTGACACGCGTGTTAACGTGACTCTTTCGCCGTCGCGTAGTTGGCAAAAGCAAAAAGAAAAGCCTAATTAATCGAAAAATAATCATTCCGAAAAATCGACCCTCAGATATCCAGGATTCTCTGGGTCTGAAATTCTTCACCATTGCCATTACTATACCACGTGCAGAAAGATCGAAAAGCTCGCCAAGTTGAAACTCGAAATTCGCGACAACTGTGGCATTCAATTTTTTCACTTTGATCCAACCGACGATCGGATGTGGATTTTTATCCGCATGGCTAGCGGAGAAAAAAAAATTCGATTCAATCAAATTAATAGCGATTCGGCTAAACTGGCGGGACCGACGGACGCCAGTCGGAAGTATTTACCTAACAAATATAACCGTTACCAGCAGTTGTACGATCGATTAAGCGATCGATACGGTCTACAAACACGTAGGATTGAAACCCATTTTTTCCGAAGTGTATCTGATTCTAGAGACACTCCAGATGGAAGACAAGCTCTAACGGACACTCGAAAATGTAGCTGCTAGTGGCCTCGGAGCGTGCGGTCACTATTATCCTTTTTGGCAACCGGTCAAGTTTTTCTACTCGAGTGGACGTCCAAAGCGGAAATTGAACGACATAATCCACCCGTTGACGTCGTGTCCATATTCGTAGGATATTCGGCAAAGTGGATTTTCGCGGAGCAAGTTCCTTGGTATAATATACCTCGACGTTGAAGTACGAGAATTACGAGCGATTGCGAGGCTCGCCCGAAGAAATTCGAAATTTTGTTTTCGCGCAACAATAACTGGTACGGTGGAATCGCGCCCGGTGACGGATACGCGATATTTGACCAACTTTGACCGTTTTAACTCGTTCAGAAAATGAAAGCAGTCGAATTGATATTCGCCGGCGAAGCGCCCATACATACATATACATATACATATATATTGTTTCTGGGCAGTGTGTGGGCAGATTTGAGGTTCCACGCACGAGTGGGTCAGCGGGGCCGGGAAATTTCCAAATGAACGCAAAACTACCCCTCCTTTTCCCTTCTCCCTTTTCTCCCCGTCCTACCGTTCGGTTCGTTGTCTACCTACCTACCTACCTACCTCTGGAAACTGGCGGCAGTAGCGGATCTGGTCCGAATGGTTTCCGTCGGTCGTTGTACAGTTGTGTCGGTTGCCCAGTACCTCCAGCTCTACCGGATGGTTAGTTAGGCGGCCTTGTAATTGCGAATCCGTGTTTCTCCGCTGATCCCTCATCTCCACGTCAGGATTATTTCATTAATAACCCGAATGTTTCCAGTATATCCGTGAGTACGAATGTATCGTACACGCGTTCGCGGGTGTGCCACACATCGCCGGTCGGAACGGTATAATATTCTGATACAGTTCGTACTCTCGTTCGTCCGCGGGATATATGTATTATACCCTATGCGTGTGCCCGTTGTATACCTATCTCAAACTTAAACTCGATTCACGCCCGTATAATTTGCTAACATTATACGTCGGTTTACCGCCAATTTTCAACGCCCCAACTAACTTTTAGGCCTACGGGATATTTAAACGTATTATCGCACGTGATACTGACATTTTCTATAAACTAGAGTAATACCAGCGAAACTCCGAACCTGTTGCCGACCAATTTCGACGAGGTTTCCCTGATATTTTCAATATTGTTTGTCGAACTTTTTTTTCGTTTTTACCAACGCGAGCGGAGCGAATCGTAAATGAAACAGAAGAAACTCCGCCGACACTCGTCAATCCGGCTTCTCGAGTTGAAAAAAAAAAAAAATACACGCCTTTCTGGAAAGCACGAGAAAATAGGAGAGAGAAAAAAGAAATTAACCGAAGGAAAAATTAGTCCGACAAGCAATCGAAACTCGGTAATTAGTCGAACGCTTCGATCCCACTCAATGTCGTCACGGTTTAACCGACTTCCAAAATGGTTCCTAGATTTCAGCCAATCAAACTTGTCGGTTGGAACGATCAGTTTTCGTTCCGTCCCTTTCCTTTTTTCATTCTCTCGCTCCCGCTATATTCATTTCTCTTCTTTACGAGATGAGTTTCTCTCCTCGTCTCGTTCTATTTCTTTTTATTTTATCTTCTTCTCTTTTTTTCTTCTTCTCCACCCCCGCTTTTTCGGGTCTCTTTATGCCACATCCTCGGCCCTGCGGAGACGCCACCCCGCACCCTAATTCTTTTCTCGTAGAAAGTTGTCAGCTCGGATTAACGATCGCGTAAAGCCTGCAGTCTTTCTTCGCTCCTGCAGGTTGAGAGGTGAGGCGTGTAATTAGAGAACGTCCTCTCACCTTCCATTCCCTACCTTACCTCGCTTTACTTTTCCTTACCTCACCTCGATCTCCTCCTCCCTTAACAGAGATTTCTCAATCGACCACCGGGTATGTAGGTGGTATATATCCTACTTATCGCCGTCGCCTACCCCTCCTCACTTAAAACTAATGCGGCAATTAAGGGATGGATTATACATACCCACCGTTTTTCTTCATCTTCTCTTCTTATTTTTTTCATTATCGTCATTTTTTCCTCCATCGGAATCATCCCGTTGAACAGAATAGTTTTCGAAGTATCGAACTAAATAATCCAAATACAACGATGAAAAGAATATCGAAAGTTGCAGATTTGGGAAGTTCATTGTAGGCTTCAATTTCAAACAAAATACTTGTCAAAATTTTCTTTTTGCTCCCTCCAAATTTGGGGAAAAATTATTATCGACTGTTCTGAGATAAGCGTGCAATTTTTTAGTCCGTCGCACAATTTTTCGTCTACATTACTCGAACTTTGGCGCGTTATTGCCGCGGGGATTTCTTCGGTTAGATTTATCCACTTTTCGCCTTTTGCCATCTGATTTTTTAAAATCCGAGAGTGCGTAATTAAACGCTATAGACACCCCAACGTCACTGTCAATCCCGTGTAATGGGATTTCTCTGCTATCGGTTGGTTCGGCTGCAGGTTATACCTCAGCAGATAAATCCTATCTCGAATTTTGCTGATGTTGATTAAGGGTAACGCTCATACGCACATACGTATGTGCGTATTTTCTATGTGGTGTACATACGTAGCCGTCGTATGTACTTATCCGAACACATACATACGATACATATGGTGCTATGGAGGGGTGGTTTTCATTGGTTGGAATATAAGCGGATCCTTCGAAACGCGTAAACGAGTAGTAGCACCCTGTGGTTTCGGGGGTGGAGATTTCTACGCCGCATCCAGGGTGATAATTAAATAAACCCCACGCGGGGGCTCGACACCGTTCGAATTCCCTGCAAGCTATACGTCACCCGTACATGCATGTCCTGTGTCAGTTCGACCGAGGTCTGATCTTCCATTTATTAACATTATCAGTTTCATCGTCATTTTTTTGGCCGGAAACTCAAGAAAAATTCGATCCCAGGGAAAATGATGAGCGGGGATTAAACAAAATTTTCAACATTTTCAAATGAATTATCGGTAAACTATTTTATCGCGTTTCTTTTTTTCATTCGCGATTTACCTACGTAGGTTCTCGAAAGCAAAAAAATGTCTACGTTACGAGAGTGAGAATAACGTTCATCGGGAGATGATATAACGAATTGCGTGAAAGATTTCAAATCTCATATAAAAGAAAGCCAGGCGATACGTGTACAATTTTTTCATTCTTCATTATCTGGTAAAATGCATCTCACTTTTTACACAATGATTAATTTTTTTCATATGTACAAACAAAAGAGAAAAGGAAATCCCCGTCCGTCAGGTGAAAATATCTACAGGCGTATGAAAACGAGGGTTTCGAAATTGAAAAAAAAACAAAACAAGAAATCAAATCTGATAAAACCGGACTAAAAGCTTCCTCTTAATCATTTGACGTAATGAATCATCGCCAGCACCGATTGATTCGAACATCGCCCCGTCATTTTTTTCTTCCAACTTTTTCCGTTGCCAAATTTTTTTCTTCCAACATTTTCAATTTTTATTTCACGTCGCGGCAGCGGCTCTCCGCACTCTCCCAAAATACGTACAAGTTATTTCACTCTGCGTTTTTTTACCTACACTAATGACACATACGTATATGTATATCTGTATGTGTATACGCACGTATATAGAGAGAGGTAAATACACGTAGGTCAGGTGAGGTTGGCTTTTGAGGAGAGGGGAAAGCAGGAGGGCTGTCCAACTTTTGAAAGTAATTAAAGCTACTCGACATACTTCTAAACTCTCGCCTTCGAAACAGCCGCATGAACCAACCCTTCACTCCGCCCACCCAAACGCCCTGTAATTCTCTTCTTCACCCTTCATTCATGTTGGTTCGACTCCCGCAGGCTTACAGGGTAGGCACTTGCCTCCCCCATCCCCCCTTCCATCTCTTTCTCCCCTTACACTTAGTCACTCGTCGATTTTTTCAACCCTGGCAGAAAAGAAAATGACGCGAAACGGAAAAATGACCAGAAGATTTGAAAAAAGCTTAAAAAAGCTCCACAATGTAAAAGTTCTCTTCTCTAATCGAACACTCGACCGGCCCAGTGCACTATAATAATTCATAGTGAGAACAACCAATTGTGTAACGTTAATCGTCCGATAATTTGAAAAAAGAAAAATAAAAAATAATTCTCGGATTAGAAATGTCATTTTTCTGGGCGTAATGCTTTTTCCCGCGGGACGTTCGACGACCGAACTGCATACGTGTAAACGTTGGATGATAATAATTTGTGGAAATCCGAGAGGAGAAAGAAGCATTCTCAAAGGTTCGCCGATGGCGGTGCTTCCGATCCTTTGAAGTCGTATGAATCCCTTCTTTTTTTTGAACTTCCCTCTTCGGTACGAGGCGGCGAAGATTCGCGCAAAGAATCGTTTGAAGAAACGTTTGCAACTCTCGCGGCGCAACCACTTCAGAGCCATACATTATAACTCGGAAGAGATTCTCCTCTACGTCACGATACTGTCGTAATAACCGTATCTCGTTTCATAAACGGCCGAAGGAAAAATCGACGTTAACAACGACGATCCTCGGCGTTCTTATCGATAAACGTATCCTAGTTCACTTTTTTTTCTTCTCATTCGTGCGAGCGAGTTCGTTCTCCCTTATTTTCCGATACGTTTGAAATACAAGAGTGCAGACGGTTACGTGAATTTGCCATCGTTGATCAAATAAGTTGTACATAAAGTGATATTAATCAAGCCGCCGGTTCGACGGCTCCGAGGCGGAGTAGCTTGTGCGTCGGAAATGAAACGTTTGTTTCATTCGCTGTACACGTGGAAGGCTTTCGAAACCATGAGGGATAAGTAGTGTGGGGTGCCTGGTGTCAAAGGGGCTTAACGTGTAAAGTATACCCGTGTAGACGGCTACACGGGACATTCTAATCATCCGCAGCGCTAGTCAGCTATTTCGGTTAGACACGTACTACACAAGCGCGGGCAGGTATGCTCGTATAAGATACATGCCCTCGAGCCTTAGGTATCAGTTAGTATGTATATAATAGCTATTTGTCAAGGGCGGTAATTCGGTGAACAAGCGATGCTTCAGAGACTGAGATACCGTTGTCGAGGAGACACGTTCTCCTGGCTTTTCGAAAATTGATCTCTGAGGAAAGATCTTTTGTGAGCGGCGGAGAGGGGGGAGGGGCGGTCGGTCGGACCGGCAACACCGGTCTATATTACCGGTTTTCGCTTGGCGCGACGGAGACGGAGAAACCGTAACATTTCGCAAGTCACGATCGTCCGGTGGGCTACCCGGCTTACGAGCACCTTATGTAGTCAACGGGGTGAAAACCACCCCGACAGTGCCGCCTTAACGGTATGACGTTGACGAATAACTATTTCATCCGCGATTCAAACGAACTGCGATACGTATCGGGGACAACGGGCGCACTCCGCAATCGGCATTTCGAAAAATTCCTCGTCTGAAAAACCGACTTCCGACGGGTCAATACTAATTTTCGTACACGTACTCGATCACTGGGCGCGTGAATAATCTAATTGGCGGGTCGTACGGTGACCGCTCGATCGATACCGCGTCATCGTGCCCTGGCGATTAGGGAAGCATCGGACCTGAATCCTTCCAGGCGTTGAATCGGAAACCGAAAACTCGTCGGCGCTGCCGATTATCTGCAGTCATCGGCCCGTTACGGTACGATACCGTCACAGTCGTAAATCATCGATCCGGAGTATCGGAAACTCGTTCAAAAACCCAACTTGAAAGTCGCACTGCACCTTACCAAGTCTGTGGGACGGTTATTTTTTTCATAGAATCAGAGAGGGCCCTACTCTTCTGCCGAAAAAGATGGACGAAATTAAAATCTAAAAATCATCCTGTTTTGAGACGCGAACGAGATGGAAGAATAGAATTTTTATTTTGTCATTCCCTTGCCGACGATTGAACTTTCGCCCTTTGAAAAATTCTTCAAATTTTATCGGTGAAGCAGCTTCTTTCCGAACCAATCGGTAGAAATCGTAGCTGCGAGATGATAACCTTTTCAGATTTCTTTTTTTCCCGATGATTTTTTTTTTCTCTTGTTTTTTTTTTTTGTTTTTTTGCCAGATATTATTACTCTTCTCGATGTCGGTTGTTTCAACCTCTGGGTACAAACTCGAATGACGCCAGGCAGGGAGGGCGGAAGGGGTGGGGCAGGGGATACAGGAAGACGACGGGGTAGGGGGAGACGGCGTTTTCGGAGAGGGACAATTATTTTCACGTCAGAAACACGCGAGCGTTAACAGCCACTCTGTATTTATATAGGTGTATACAGAGCTAGTACATACCTATATAAATTAATACATACGTATCACAATCGAAAATACTGAGGAAAGAGCGAGAAAAAAGATAAAGGACTGTTGAATCGGTTGAAAGTATAACGCGAGGTAAGCGCGTGTACATTTTACACATTCGCGTCGAACGCGGGGCAGCGCGTGCACACGTGTATATTGATTGATAAAAATTATTACTACCGATTGTGAGGTGAACATCGAGTCGAACGTATAAACGAACGTGACTGACCCTCTCGTATTTCCTAACGAACAAAGCAAACGGTTCTTTGTTTTTTTCACCTATTGATCATTTCAAAATTGTTACACGGTTGTATCGTTGATCGTTCTAGCGTGGTGCAATGTTCTGGTTTTTGAAAACATTATTATTTTATTGTTACCGTAACAATGCTCGTACCGAACGAACGGGGTTACAGTTTATTTTTCGCACGGCATTCGATTATCGTTCTACGCCACGCACATCGAGCGAATCGTCAGATACGCGCCAAAGAAAATGACGATAGAAAAAAAGGGTAGAAAAAAAAAGAAAAAAAAAAAAAGAATTAGTCGGTATACGAATGAGAAGAAAAAAAAAAAACATAGTCACGTCCGCAGGCAGTGAGTTACGCGTGTAACCGTGAAAAAATTCCTTGCAAAAACGTATGGGAAGGAAAATGGAAAGAAGAAAAAAAAAAAAAAAAAAAAACGGTGAAAATAAAACGAGCGAGAGAAAAACGAAGGAAGAAAAGAATCTGCGTACATGTACTAGGTGGTAAAAAAAAAAGAAAAGACAGGAAGAAAAAAAAAAAAAAGATAGGAGGCGGCTCGTTGATATCCTTCGCACACATTACCATAGCGGTAACACTTTTATCCGATTTTATCCTTCCCCTTTTCCCTCCCACGTTTCCCTCGGGGGAGACATACGAAATCAATACCCAAAGCGCGGCGGCAATCCTCCGACATGAAACTAATGACATACTTCAGACGGAAGCTCTCTCCATCTTCTTGTTCTCCTTCTTCTCCTTATTCCGCTTTTACTTTTTTCGCTTTGCTCCCGATTCCGCCCCTATACCGTCTAAATACCGAACGATGCAAAGAGACGTTGAGCAGCAGTCGCAGCAACGGCGCAAGCTTCTTCATAGTTTTAACAGTCCTTTGGGGTTTCCTGTAGGACTGAAAGTGCGGCCGCGAGGGAATGAAATATCTTATAAAGGTGGGGCGTCGAGAGAGAGAGGGGGTGCAAGGTGGCGCTGTCCTTTCCGTCCTATATCTACACCCCAGCTCTTAAGGGAACCTCGAGAGGCGAACCTGCAGCCGCAAAGAGGAGAAGAAGAGCCTCGAGGCCGAGGCGGAGGTAGAGGTAGAGGTAGAGGTAGAGGTAGAGGATGTCGATCCGAAGACCAAACCTTGCGGGCGTTTCTTCGCTCAAAGTTTGTGGTAAAAGTTAGGAGGGAAAGACAGATTGCCTCAGACGACCAGAACGACAACGACGACGACTACGACGTACCTCTACCGGTTCGTATATATACCTCGCAAAGGATTCTTTCCTCTTCTCCTCGTTTTATTATAACCTCTACCTAGTTCCCCCCCCCCCCCCCTCCCGCACGATATAAGTATACCTGTATACCCCGTACCAACCTTCACTATTCCTTACTTCACTCCGACATTCCTTTGTTTCCGTCGTTTTTTTTTTTTTGTTTTTTTTTGTTTTTTTTTTTACCCCCTTCGAACAAAAAGTAGGTACACCTTCGTTTCCTATAAGATGCAAACCGAAGGACGACCCCTTTCCCTACCCGACCTCGTCCTCCGCGCGGGGGCCCCCTATTTTATAGATCGATAGCCTGACAAGTGGAGGTTTTCAGCCCTCACCTCCCGTACTTCGCTGCTTTATTTTGTTTTATCGTTGCGGGAAGGTATACATAGGTATATACCTATAATTCATAAGAGGGATGGCACGAAAATAAGCGAGCTCGTTTCAATAAAACGTAGATTCTCAGAGCTAGACGATTCTTCTATAATCTGTTTAACCATTTTATTTATTCACTTTTTCTCATTTTCTTTCTATTCATATAGAATGGAGGGATGAAATTTTTATGTAGAGCGTTTACATGGGTGTGAACATTTTTCATTGCTCGTTGAATGACAATAATGAGTTTTCTTGAGAACGAAGTTCAAAAAAATTGTCTTCGAGAAATTCACTGCCGAACAAATTATCTCCTCATTTTCACCGAAGCAAAGTAGAAAAATGAATTTTTATTGCGGGACGATACAAGTCGTTCGAAAATTTCACGTCTGCTTCCTTCAACAATCCATAAAAAAATATTAGACAGGTTTTTCAATTGCTTATTATCAATACCTCGAAAGGGATGGCGATCCCATTGAAAATCCGATCATCATTATATTTTTTTCATATTCAAGATAAATAACTGAAATTTCATTGTCCGTTTTTTCGAGTATTATATGCATGCCGAATTTTCTTTTGTCTTACTCGATACTTTTATTTGGCATTCTTTTTCATTTATTAATTTTTTCTTTTTCAAGCAGGGGTGATCAGATTCGGTAAGGGTTAGGTGGGATTTATTTATTTTTTTTTTTCACAGAAATCGGGCGTACACGTACATACGTACACCGTGCATTTGTTGGATATTTTTATTTCTCGTTCTCTCGTTTTGTATTTTATTTTTTTTTTTCCAACGTTACGCTTCCGTTTGACTCGGCAATTCGAGACTCATTTTTTCCAGCGCAGGGGAGAAGAATAGAATTGCGTGATAACCGGGCGCGTTGCTTCTCACTCTCAGCTTCATCCCTTTTCTCATATACCGCGCTTCTGTTCGTTTTTTTTTTTTTTTTTCTTGTTTTTTTTTTTTGTTTTCGTTCTCGCGGATCCTTATTATTCTTCGTGCTCGTTTCTTCCTTACCGCGCCTTCTTCTTGCTTCTCTTTATTTTTCGTTTTACATTACCGGCAGCTCTTCTTCTTCTCCTCGTCGTCGTCGTCGTTCCGCGGAAACTCATGGGTCCTTTTTCGGGTTCGCTCGCTCCTGAAAGATAAGGAGCTAAGCTAGACGAATGCACTACATTATACCTATATGTATCCCTTCTTCCTTATCCTTTCTCTCTCGTCTCTTTTTGTTATTTTTTTTCTTATGTTTTCTTTATTTTTTATTCCTAGAGAATCCGCGAGAGAACCGCTTTCCCCTCGTTCCTTCTCTCGTTTCCCCGTTTTCACCAAAATTCATCACCTCATCTTTCTTCGCGCACGCGTGGTTATATATATATATACATCAGGATATATGTATATATGTTTCGGGATGTATATATGTATAATGCATGTAGGTACAGGTATATATATGTATATTACGCGCTACGGTAAAGTATAAATTTGCAATCATCCGGCAACCTGGAGAAGGAGCTTTTTCGGTCTTCTTCTCAACCTTATAGCCGCGGTGGACGACGAGACTTATACCGGCCTACGTTGAAAGACACTTTTATATACTTACATTATAATATGAGAACGTTGGGATTTTGATGGCAGCCAGTTTACGCCCATAGTATCAAATTTTATGTACACCAACCAACCTTTATATTTTACCTACAGCATGCTCGGGTGAGCTTATAAATATATCTTGATTTTTATATTCACTATACGTGGTAGATATATGTAAGTGCATATAAATATATAAGGTATATCGAGGCAAAAGGATTCCCCATATGTATGTACATATATTTGCATGTGTTACGGACTTGAATTTTTTCACCTTTTTTCACTTTTTTTTTTTTTTTTCAAATAGCAAAATCAAAAAGAAAAACGAAAAGGTACGGAGGCCGCCATCCTTTTCACCCTCGTCATCGTAGCGTCGTTGTGGCGAGAGGGCGGTATTTACGGTAACAATAAAGATAAAAGTTAAGTCACCCCATAATAAGAGCCTTGCAGAACCAGCGAGCATAAACTAAATTAACTAAGAAAACAACTGGAAACGGGTACTTGGCAGTTAGTTATCACCCTGAATCATGACCGCTGTTACGTACGCTTATAGTTGAACATTTTCGTGAAGATCGTTAACCGGATTAATTGATGTGTTGTAAATTGGTAATCGATTAATTACCAGCGGGTGATAATACATCGAGCAGCGCGGGATAATTTTTTAAAAATATTTTCCTACGTTCGCGATACGTTCGAGATGATTTTGAAGAGGATGGGAAGCCCCACGAGGATTTTCGGCGGTTTGAATTTTTTAAATCTTCATTATCTCACGCTCTCGGAAGAAGGGATGTCACTCGCGAAAATTGAAAGACGAGACGAACGATCATTCGGCGATCATCTCTTTATCGATCGGAAATCCGTCACGTAGCGGAAGAAGTCAATTTCAGAAGCTGCAACGGTGTATTATATTTCTCTTTTTTTTTTTTTTTCGCTTCGTATTATTATCTCTTCTCTTGCGCGTCATTTTTATTTTTTATTCTTTTTATTTTTCCAAATCGCCGAGAGCAGCTGTGCAGGTCATCGCATTATCATCCCCGGCATCCGACAAAAGATGCGTTCTACCGTGTCACAATTATAGAGTTCGAGGAGAAATCGCACCGAACAATAGGGGAAAAGTATATAATAACAATAACAAAAAAAAAATAATAATAATAACAATAATAATACCAGTGACGATAACGCGGAGGACGTCGAAAATTCCGACTTGTGTGTGTTTTAGCGGAAAGCCCGAAGGAATTCCTCGTCACGCGTCCATACCGCCAACGCACCGCCGATATGACGCTGCATTACGTCCATGATATTGCAAAGAGGCACATTCAGTTAGCTACTGAAGAAAATTATCTTCGTTTAATGAAAAACCTTGTTTGCCAAACGGAGGTAATAAGACGTCATCGGCATAGAACACCCGCCCATACATATACCGTGCGATTTGTCGAACAGCTGAAATGACTTCCTTTTAGAGTGTTTTTCTCCTTTACTTTTTATTTCCACTCTTTCTTCCCCTCCTGTTTTCCAAATATCTATACTCCGAGGGGAACGATGTAGACCGGAAGCTGATCGTTTTTTTTAATTATTTTTTTTTCTTTCTATAAAACTCTGCTTATGGAGAACAAACAACCGATGTCTTAAATTTTCGGGTTTTTCTCGGTAGCGAGGGTCACGCGGTGTACCAAAAAATGAGAGAAACGTAATTCCGGCCAGCGGTGTACGTACATGAGGTTGGAAAAAAAGAGAAATCGAATTCGGAGAAGAAAATACAATACGGGCAACCCTGTGGCGGATGAAACTTCATCGAGTTTTACCGAACGCCCGCTACACCGCGGTTGTTTTCGTTGAATTTTTTTTATTTTTTCCTTTTTTTTTATTTTTTCTATTTTTTTTTCTTTCAGACTTTGCGCAGGTCGCTGGATATTATTGGATTATATTATCTAATAATCTATAAGGGTGTAAACATCCCCGAACCCCTTTCTCGTTTACGCGTCCACGTGCAGGGGATGTCAACGCGCCGGTATACTCGGCAGAAATCACTGCAGGGATATTTACAATTTTACGAGTGTTTACCGAAAAAAAAAAATATTATTTGCTTCGAACTTCTACAGAATTTTCCCGGAAAGAGGAAAGAGCAACAGCCAGAGGGTGGAGGAAAAATGGTATGAGAATCGGACGCTTATTGCTTCCAATTAGTTCTTTATCGATTTCACGTGCAAAACTTTCGTCGTTTTCGTTATAGCTCAGTTTTTTGCATTGTGTCGCGTTCTTTCTTTTCTGATTACTAGCACCTTTTTTTTTGGAAACTTGGTTTTTAACAATTTTCAACATCAATATTTCGCGCTGCTGCGATTTTTCGAAAAGATAATCGCTTACGTTGCGTATATTAATAATTTCACAACATCCGTTGTGTTTAAGCCCGAAAGAGATTTTTCGTCTAAATCTTTCCGGTTCATATTCGCCGGGCCACTCACTCTCTCTCGCCACACCAAAACCGAAGACAGAAGCAAAAAGGGAAACAAAAAAGAGACGAAATTACGGTAATAATGATATCGCTACTCTGCGCCAGGTGATCGATTTTCCAGTTCGCATTCGGTGTGCATCATCCCTGATACGCAGGTCCCTCGAGGTTAACTTTGATTCCGAAATATGAGGCAAATTATTTTTTTTTTTCTTTAAATTCACCTGTTTGGGATCAGATTTCGCGCTTTTTCGAGAAAAGAAGTTCCACAGCTCCCCGAATTTCTCACGATAATTTTCACGGTCGCGCGTGGGCGGTAAAAACGGAAGAAATAAGAGTCGCGCTGCAAAGTAGATGAAAAAACGCGTGAAGAGAAAAAGTGAAAAAAAAAAACGGAAAAAAGTCATACACACACCCACCACAGTCGAGTTCTGTATTGTTTTTTCCTCGCCGGATTTTTTCTTCTCCTTCCTACCGGTTTCATTTTTTTAATCGTCTCCACCTTGAATTCGGCGTGACAAATTAAAAGAGGGACGCGGAGGGTAGGGAAATATTTCTTTTATTTTTCTTCAGCCGCTTTTTCTACCGTCTGAAAAGAATAAGCGTCAAGCTAAGAGGAGCGAAAGAGGGAAAGACGAGGAGTTCAATTAATCTCGTATAAAAATTGAAAGCCGTGTCGCACAAAACCCTGGATCTGGTGCGGAATTGGGAGGGGTGGGGAATCGGTCAGGGTGGGGACGCGAAGATGATTCGCAACACCGACGACGTTACCGATCTTTTTTTATGGCTGACTTATGACTATCGAAAGAAATGCGATCCATTATTGTTTCAATAAGGTTTTTGCGAGGGGGCGAGGCCCCGTAACGGGTGGTGTATAAATCATCTCGTACGTATTCTCAAATGTATTATATAATATAAGACGGTGTACGTGTATCTCCGATGAATCATACCGTGCAAGTTGTATACAATATATATATATATATACATACGTATATCTGCATGTAGGTATAAGTATATACTCGGTATTTGTAGAGAAGAGCTTGTACGAATCTCGCGTGGAGTTTGCGAATAAAAGCGCGTTTGAAGGGGAGGGTTGGGCAGCGGCGGGAGGGAGGGCATGTTGACTTAACTAATGGAGTTTCCAAACAGCAAAGAATAATTTCACCCTCTCCGATATAACAAAGATAGGGAATATTTCATTTTGCGTATTTATAGGTATACCTCGTGCGCGCACACACCTACACGCACAGCGGATAAGTATGCTGACGATAGTGTAGGGGTTCTCGCGAGGCGAACTTGCGACGGCAAGAAGTTCCGCGGGATTTCTAAAGATCTGCGAACCTTTGCGTCCCCATTTTTCTTTCTCCTTTTCTCGTACCCCTTCGAACCGGATGTAAGGCACACGAAAGAGCCCGAAACCCCCCCCTCAATTTTCCAAAACATTATGCATCCGAGGTACGTCTCGAGACTGCACGAAACGCACGGTAGATTAACTCGAAAAACATTATTTCCGTTTTTCAGAAAATTCAACGTTCTTAGATTCGACGACTCGCGAGAAACCCCGACTACAATTATTATGCTACATTCAAATTTCAATAATTTTCTCGTCCAATTTGACGAGTGCAGAAAATGTCTGTCCACATCTGTCTGTCAACTATTCCACGTCTTGTATTGATTGTTATTCTCATGAACCCTGTTTTTTCGCTTCTCATTTTTCAGCGCTGTGCAGTTGTCCTTTTTTTTTTTTTTACCCTCCGAGGGCTGTGTGAGGGAGAGGAGGGTAACCCTGTGTATAAAACTGTTCCACTCGTGTTTCTCCGGGTGCATTTCATCAAAATGATTCCCTCGGCTTGGGTCAGACCTATGTAAGCGAACAGCGACATTTTTTTTTTTTTTTTTTTTACCTCTCCTTTTTATTTTTCATTTTTTTTCCTGTTTTTTTTCTGTGTACGAGTATAAACGTACTTATACTCGTCATATCCAACGACACGACGTTATAATATAGTACATTTGCTGACGGAAACAGAAAAAGATCTCCGCAGACTTTAAATAAGCACCGTCCCAGCGGCAGCTTGTTCCCTTCAAAATAATTTCACTTCACATCACGGCCTTCTCTCTTTTTCTTTTTATTTCTCACTTGATGCGAAAAATTTTGTTACCCGTATCTTCATCTCGCTCGTCCTCATCGTCACATGGTTAATAATTATTTTTTTTATTTATTTTTTACATCCATATATTTATTGAGACGATCGAGTTATCGGCAATTTTTTTTTTTTTTTTTTACTCCGAAAAGCGATTTCGACACCGACGAACCGGAATCAAATAAATTGGAAATAAATATCGGCCGGTTTGATCATCCGCATGGAGCGTGATGAATAAATTGCGAAATGTCAAGTAGTTTGAAACTCCGAACTTCACGCCGCTCGATGATTTTCCGTAAATTCGCAAATTTTCGTCGATGTCAGTTTCACTTCGAGTCCCGCAATAGTTTTGAAAATATTCAACCCCCATCGTTGCGATTATTCTGTTTCGTAGAAAAATTCTGATTTATTTAGTTTTCAACGAACGTTTTCCAAACGGCGGCCGGACCGTTTCGGAAAACGGTATCTCATCATCCGTAGCTCCGTACTTCATCCCCCCTTCCGTCGGTCGGTCTTTGATCTCAAATCCAACGTGATTCGAAATTTCGGTAATCTTCCTAACGTCCGGAGGATCGATATCTGTACGATCGCCAAATCGAGGTCGTTGTCTTCGCGACGCGTTCGTTTAATTACCCACTATCACCGTCATAAATCGGAAACTGGATAGTCGGACTTCTTTCATCGATTTCTTATGCACGATGCAATAGACGGATATATATAACCGTTCAAATAACCTATGCAGATAGGTTTTATATTCGCACGCGTTTATACCTATGTGCACCGTCTGCCGCGTATACATATATATAATTCCCATGTACACCCGCTGGTAGGCAATAATAATCTCATGCAGCAGCAGCGCTAGCAGCAGCAGCAGCAGCAGCATCCATATCGGCGTAAACCGTGCGATATGTATCGATCTCTGGAGAAATCGGCTTATGCCGTTTTGCGGGGATTAAATAGAAGGGTGGCAGCTGAGGACGGAGATGGGGAGGAGGAGGAGGAGGAGGGGGAGGAGGAGGAGGGGGATGAAGAAGAGCAGGGGAGCGAGCGTAGAGGGAGCGAGAGAACGGGGGCGACAGTGGGTGAAAACGGGTGTGCGCGGCAGAGAATTCGAAGGTTGTCGGATAGCGGAGAGTGAGGATTGCAGGCTCCGCACGTCGGACTACGGGCACGGTTGATTGTGGTGTATGTACGGTGCAGCTGCAGGTACCACCGGCCGCCGCGGCGAAGAGGGGATTCAAGTGTTCCAGATCCCGCACTATCGCCAACTGATCTCCATTTTTTTTTCATCCACCCCCTCGATTCTTCGCTCTCCCGATTTCTTTTTCAGTTCTCGCCGATTTTCCTTCGTTCTCCCCCTACCCCCACCCCACCTTCGCTTTCGTACCTTCTTATTTACCTCCTCCTTCCATATCTGCACTCTTGCGATTACGTTCCTTTCATTTGCATCTCACTGACAAAGTCGACTCGGTGGATGTGGGTGTATAAGGTATGTACGGAGGGGGTTCCGCCGATTGTGAGAAGTGTGTACGACTACACGCGAGATACGTACGGACGTAATGGTCTGTTAGAAACTCTATGGACTTATTGCCAACCTAAAAGCTTTTTCCATTTATCTGTTACAAATATTTCATGCCATCTTTGACGTGCACTTTGCTCTTAAATATATGCATTCTACTATTCGCACGTCTACGTACACGTGTATACACGTATGGTGGGCACACACGCGTTCGTTTCTTGCGCATTTTACATCGAACTTTTTCTCTCCGTCCGTCGAAAACTTGTACAAGATTCAAAACACACGAGATCTGGCGTTAGATTTTTAGTTTTTTTTTTATTTCTCGTTGTTTCTTCTTGTTTGTATATTTTTTCTCTTTATTTTATATTTTTTTTTTTTTCGGTTCGACGGGGGAGGACGAGGTATTTGGCATTCCTCATAATTCCTTCCACTTTGCGGAGGATTTTATCGGGGATTCAGGGTACGTTTCTTAAGAGACAATTCATCTTGCGAGCGGTTTAAGCATCCTCCGAGGAGCGGAGAGTGAGTTACTTTAAAGCACTTCTAGTCTTCACAGTTTGATAACTCTTCATCCTCGTCGACATCTTATACATATATATATATATATACCTCATCCTCGTTCCCCCGCCGTCTCTTCTTCGGCCGTCTCTCTCGTTATACTCTGTACTTATTACACGGAAAATCATATCCCTTAACCATCGCCCATTTTAATACACAGCTGGTGTGCGTGGGGTTTGAAGACTAAGGGATTACATTATACATTTTGGGCTAAAATATTTACGACGTTGATCTTCCGAATCGCAAATATATTCCAATCTTCTTCTCGTATTGAATATCACGATGCTTTCCGTAATATTGTACCGCGAGTGAAATTTCATGCACTTGTATACTCTGATGAGAGAAAAGCCAATATTGCGGAGTAACACTGATATTATTACCTTATTCGTTTATTATTCTATTATTCGTCCATTTTTTGATTCCATTCCACCCCGCCCCGCCCCGTCCCGCCCCGGATCTTGTTCTTTTCTTTTTGGGTCGGCGGTTCATTTTTATAATGCAGTTTCAATCCCAATAGTTGCGCTACATCGCGATTTTAATTGGGTAGCGGTGCAATCGGGCGTGGGATTAACACCGGTCTTTCGGTGATGGGCATGATGTTACGAACCGTCCGTGCAATCGGTACACTTGAAAATTCAAGAACACCACGTATGCTGTGGATCAGTATTCCGTGTCATGATCATCATCGTCGTTATCATCGTAGGAGAATTTTTTGATTTCTTTCTCTGTGAATTTTTATTTTATTTTACACGGGAGCGCGGTTTGTTGTGGGGCGTCACCTCTGCTCAGCCCCCAAGGTGACGTCTCACAACAAAGCGCTACGCTGCTGGCTACCTGACTCCAGCTAAGCTAGGGCTCCCTTGTGGACCGAGAAATTCGAATATTTCGACCCATGCATGGATTGCGACGAGTCAAAGTGGGTCTACGACTAAAACCAATCGATATGTCTTATAATTTTTCTGCTCCCCAACAGCGAATAATTGCATGAGAAGATGATTTTGGCTTTCAGATTCGGATTCCTTAGCTGATTATATGCGAGATTACTCTTGAAGAACCGAAAAAAAGTTCGATTTTTGAACAAGAAATGAATCATTTATTTAATTAGGTCTAATATGCTTTTCTTACGTATTTTGATCTCAGAAATCCGAATCTGGAAGAAAAATTGATCTATCTCTAAAATTGACCGAGTTATCGCCAATTTTCAGCTTTTTGGGGTCAAAAATAAAAAATTGATTTTTTAGTCTATCTTAGTGTAATTTGAGCTCAGGAAACCGAATCCAAAATGAAAATTGATCTATCTGCAAAAATGACCGAGTTATCCCCATTTTTTCGCATTTTTTACCATAAAAATGGAGATATCTCGAAGGGAAAAAATCGTAGCTCAATTTGGACAACAGATTCGTGTTCCTGAGGTCAAAATACATAAATATAGTGCCATATGATCAATTTCAAAAAATAAAAATTTTTGGCCAAAATTTGAAAAAATCGTAAGGGGTACCCCTTGGAAAAATCTCAAATTTTGGCCAAAAATTTTTATTTCTTGAAATTGATCGTATGGCACTTCTCTAATGTATTTTGACCTCAGGAACACGAATCCGTTGTCCAAATTGAGCTACGATTTTTTCCCTTCGAGTTATCCTCAAATTTGAGCCAAAAATCGCGAAAAAATGAGGATAACTCGAGCATTTTTCAAGATAGATTAATTTTACTTCCAGATTCGGATTCCTGAGCTCAAATTACATCAAGATAGACTAAAAAATCAAT
This sequence comes from Athalia rosae, assembly GCF_917208135.1. Classification (NCBI taxonomy): domain Eukaryota; kingdom Metazoa; phylum Arthropoda; class Insecta; order Hymenoptera; family Athaliidae; genus Athalia; species Athalia rosae. The sequence continues at coordinate 26,993,833 of NC_064027.1, forward strand.
TTTTTATTTTCGACCCCAAAAAGTTGAAAATTGGCGATAACTCGGTCAATTTTAGAGATAGATCAATTTATCTTTCAGATTCGGATTTCTCAGGTCCAAATACGTAAGAAAAGCATATTAAACTCAATTGAAAAAATGATTTATTTTTTGCTCAGAAATGGATTTTTTTTCGGTCTCCCGTTCAGGAAAATAACAAGGCCGGAAATCTTGGCGGTTTGACAGGCCCCTGACGTTCATTTTCCACCGAGTATATACGGACATAGGTTCTACCTTAAATTCGTATTTGCCACAATTTTCCACGATGGTGAAAAAAAAAAAAAAAAAAATTCCGCGTCCCTTCCTACCCCCACGATTATCCTTGAGGACGTATTTTTCGTTGTATCAACGAAATTCGCCATCCTTCATCCTTCCTCTACACTTTCTATATCATATCCGGGATCCCGCGGCTCCGCAGCGGCGCTAATATTGCGTTTGTTCAAAGTACCCAATTAGCCTTCATTCTTACACGTGTATACATACGTATACATATATATTTGTACACACCTGGAAAACCTTCGCGTTCCCTTTCTTATTTTCTCACCCCTTCGTATTATTATTACGCCTTGACAAGCGTAAATGTCTCGCCATTTTATACAGGATTTGATCGCGCTGTGGGCGTCGTCGTTGTCCTCCTCCCCGTTTTTGGGGTGTGCTACACCTATATACAACACCGAAAGCCGGTAAGTACCTCTGCGACAGGTCGCAATTTTCGTACAACCGAAATGACAATTACTACCTAACCGTATCTATAGATATAGAACTACGCGTGCATATAATACTTTTCTACCCTTCTACTCAGCAGCTACCTTTGTTTCCGGGAATAAATTTTCGCCCTGCCTGACTAATTTAACCTAGCTGTCCGAACCAGAACGAAACTTGGCCGAGGGCCAATCCACGACGTCAAAAAGTCTGGGAGTGTACTGCAGGGGGGGGGGGGGGGGAGGGGGAGGATTTTACTCGACGAAAGCTTTAAGTAAGTTTTCTTTCAAATTCCCAGGAATTAATTTTTCAACTTTTACCGCGACGTGTACGTACGAGTGTAACCGGGTAAAACAACTCGGGCGGTGACCGAACCGCGCTCGGACTCTCGTCGATCTTCGATTTGACCGCCGTCAAATTTTCCGTAAAATTATTTCGAACGAGTGCCCGGCGGATTTCGAGAATCCGCTAAAGATCCTGAAAAATCGTGAAAAATGTTGCCCGCAGTATTTCTGTAGCTTTTTTTTTTTTGAAAAATCTCAGCCGTAATTCGGGGAATGTTTCGGGGAATATTGAACGCGATCGTCGTCCAGGGGAGGATTCCACGTCAGTCCGACAAACTTTTCCAATCCCTTTTCTACTCATCAGCGGATTCTTTTTACGCCGTATGATAATGCAGGGTAAATATCAATCGGATTAATTCGATTTCCACGGACGAGACGAGCGAGGCGCTCACGAGATTAGCTGATGAGCGATGGTCGCGGGGGTGATACAACAGAATGTTGGGGGTGCGGCGGGCGCGGCGCTCTCGGGAATCGCGAGCTATAGGAAAATAGAGGAGGCACAGGGTGGAGGGGGTGGGAGGTAGTTGACTGGAGCAATCAATGCTCGTTGTTTGCTACGCCGCCATATTTGCCCCTTCAATAATCCATGTTTATTTCAAACCGTTTCCTCATCGTGTACCCGGTGCACTATACATATACAAATCTATATATCGATATATACACACACATCCGTATATACCTATCATTTTCCAACGCGTACGTCTACTCACTCGTACGGGAGCATCGTATCGACGAATCGGTTTCATATTTAGCAAAGTGTTTAACGATCAATTAGATCGTGAAAATAAATTAATTATACATAAATCTATCGGCGCAAGACTACACCATTTTACGTCGACGTACGCGAATGAAGCGATACATCCGAAGTGAATTATTGAAAAAAAAAGAAAAAAAAAAAAAAAGAAAAAAGTTCGAACCCCGAAGGGAAAAAGCTGCGGAAATGATTAATTGAATGATCGATTGATTATTCGAACCATGTGAATTTCCGACGCATAGATCGACTGACTCGGATTCGATCTTTGTTCGGAGACATCGCTGCAGCGATTGAGCTGCAGGTGTGGGTGATTATTTGATATTTGCAAAAATCGATTGATTATCTTACCACATGCAATGAATCTGGATATACGTGTACACACACTAGTACACACGTCTATCCGGAGTATACCGCGTGACGTTATAGCGTGCAATTTTCAGTAAATGGTATTTATACGTGTGTCCTGAATATATGTATATATCTATGTCCTCTGCAATCCAATCACGAAGATAAATTATATCCTATTGTATAGTATATCGCACATGGCGTACATAATATATTATTATGTATTGCACGAGCTCCGGGGCCGCGGGTTAGCGATCGTATATATCTATATATATTTATATATATGTGTGATTTCGGTTATAATCTTCGTCGTCACCTGCACCCGTACGGTTACGTCGACCTACTTGAGAAAAATGACGATAAAAGTCCTTAACGAATCGATGGGTGGACCAAACTAATTGTTTCAACTCCGCTGGTTGTTTTTTTCCTAATTTGAGAATATTTTCAGTTTTCTTTTCGGTAAACGTACACGCGGTATAACCGTAATTCCAACGCTAATGAGTCATTCGAATCTAGTCCGGCACATGTGTTACAACAAATTATTAATAATTGTGATTATAATCCTACCCGCTAGCTTTCATGTTCGGTAATGAGAGATATTCTCGTTTTAGCGGTGCGTCTACATCCTGCCGTTCACGTCCCACCGTATACATATGGTGACTAATTAAAACGACCATTATTATTGTTATACTAATTTCACCGTAATTAATAAATTATATTTCAGTTTTAATATTATCGAGATTCATTTTCTTCCTGCGTACGAGGATAATGTTCGATCGACGGCAGTGGCGAGAAAAAAATCAACGATTGATTCAAAATCGAAGGTTTCTTTTTTTCCTTCAATTCAACGATATTTGTGCAGTTTGAAGAAAAAAAAAATCATGTCCATAATCTCGAGTGAAATTAAACAATTATCCGCACTCTACGGTGCGCGCACGGAAACGCGTTTTTTGCAGTTTAGACGAGGTAAGTAAAACTTCACCATTGTAACGAAAATTTACGTGGCAGCTGCACCCCGTCGGGCGTTGCATTCTT